>NC_141940.1:33498377-34123377 GCF_057802395.1 Ceratotherium simum simum
GCATGTCAGAATTTTAGCCCGATACAAAGTAAGCATTCATTAAATGATAGTTATTATTTAGTGAAAGCTTATTTACTTTGAGGTGATTTGTTTTTTTTCAACATAACATATCAAGTTTCAGACATATTTCTCATAATGAGACTTTCTTATTCTTTTCAGTCGAAATCTTTTATCAACATTGCCAAAATACCTATTTGATCTTCCCCTTAAAGTTTTGGTCGTCAGTAATAATAAACTGGTATCCATTCCAGAAGAAATTGGAAAGTTAAAAGATTTAATGGAATTGGTGAGTAAAATAGTTGTATTGATTGTATATAATATGCTTAATACATGCCTTTATATTTTGAAAGATTACTCATCCCTTTATGGGATTTCACCGTACTGTTTTTAAAAAAGGAATAACTTGGTATATGCCTAAGTTCACTTGAGTAAAATTTTGAGATACCATTGCTTATGTCTGATTTTAGCTCACAGTCACAATAAAGACCTGGTTGTTCCTCAGTCCTAGTGAGGTCAGAAGGCTTGCTTACAAGTCTTAAGAAATGCTTTTCAAATGAGTAAGCATTTGTCTGTCCATTTTGTGGTCAGTAAAGGTCTTAGACCAGGAAAAGATAAGGTTTTTTTTTGTAAGGTTTTACAGGGCCACTATAAGAGCCTCAGAGAAAAGGGATAAAAGAAGAGAGTATAATGCCTGCAAACAGTAGAATGAACAAAATAACTCTTCCTCTCCTAATCCTCCTGTGATTTTATAACACTTTTGAGACCAGGATAAATGGAAAGAGGTCATTATATACAGTTGATTCTAGAAATATAGCAATAATTTAAATTACTTTGAACATAACATTTTAGATATTAAAGGGCATTGAACTCTGGGAGAAACATATCAGACCCTCAAAGCATTGAGCTGTTTTCACATCTTTCTGTCACTTCCACCTCACGCAATATACTATGCTGTTTATTTTTATTTTCTGTTTTGTCTTAAGTAATGCTTTCCCAATATATAGATATTTTAAAAGTATTCTTAAGTATGGCTTTATTATGTATAGAGGGCCAAAAGTTTTCTTTAGGAACTTATCTAGAGTTTTATAATGGGAAATTAATGCACAAATAGAATGTAATGAATAGGAATTTTAGGAGTGTCTTTCTTCATTGAGGAATACTTGCATGTACAATTATAATGCAAGGAGACTTCCTTGAACTTAGTCTTGTTATTTATTGATTGATTGATTGTGAGGAAGATCAGCCCTGAGCTAACATCCGTGCTAATCCTCCTCTTTTTGCTGAGGAAGAATGGCTCTGAGCTAACATCTATTGCCAATCCTCCTCCTTTTTTTTTCCTAAAGCCCCAGTAGATAGTTGTATGTCATAGTTGCACATCCTTCTAGTTGCTGTATGTGGGACGCGGCCTCAGCATGGCCGGAGAAGCAGTGCGTCGGTGTGCGCCCGGGATCCGAACCCGGGCCGCCCGTAGCGGAGCGTGCGCACTTAACCTCTAAGCCACGGGGCCGGCCCTGTCTTGTTATGTTTTAGAACCATGGAATTTTGAGGTTGTAAGAAATCTTATAAGCGATCAGCTATAACCACTTCCTAACGCAGGAATCCCTGACACATCTAGTTGTATATTTTCAATGGTGGACACATCTTTCTGTGTGTGTCTGAGGCAGCCCTAATTATCTTTTGCAAAACTCTGTTATCTTTCTTAGTTTGAACTAAAATACATGCCCCTATCACTTTCATCCAATGGTCCTGGGACTACCATGTGAAGAAGTATAGATAATGACAACTTCTCTTCCCTTCAGATATTTGTAATCTATTGTGTGTCTACTCTCCATTTTACGAAACTCTAAGACCTGTTTTTCTATAGCTTAAACATATTTATTACTTTTATTCCTTTCTATATTTTCTATATTTCTATTCTTTATTACTTTTACTTTTAGCTATTTCTATCCTGAAAATGTTCCCTTTTATTAAGGTCTCTTTTAATGTTGTACTTACAAATGAACAGAAGATTCCGGATGTGATCTAACAAATTCATGATAAAAGGGGACCATTACTTTCTTTGACCTGGATACTGTTAATCTTTTTAAAGATTTTATAAATGTTGTACTTTAAGATTCTATGGCTCTGTAATTTCTTTCTTTTTTTTATAATTCAGTTTTTGCTCTATGTTCTAAATTATATTACATGAGATAGTTTTTGGATAAATGAAATCTCAAAAATATTTTAGGATTTTTAGATTTATTCTAGTATTTTTATTTAAATAGAATATTTTAAAAATATTAAATACCAGGGGCCGGCCCCGTGGCTTAGTGGTTAAGTGCATGCGCTCTGCTACTGGCGGCCTGGGTTTGGATCCTAGGCGCGCACCGATGCACCGCTTGTCTGGCCATGCTGAGGTGGCATCCCGCATATAGCAACTAGAAGGATGTGCAACTATGACATACAACTATCTACTGGGGCTTTGGGGAGAAGAAGGGGAAAAAAAAAAAAAGGAGGAGGATTGGCAATAGATGTTAGCTCAGTGCCAGTCTTCCTCAGCAAAAAGAGGAGGATTGGCATGGATGTTAGCTCAGGGCTGATCTTCCTCACACACACACACACAAAAAATTAAATACCATTATTTTACTGGGCACTATAAAATTATTATGCTTTTTTTTGTTTTAAATTGATCTTCATTTTTTTTTTTTTAATTTTATTAATTTTTCCCCCAAAGCCCCAGTAGATAGTTGTATGTCATAGCTGCACTTCCTTCTAGTTGCTGTATGTGGGATGCGGCCTCAGCATGGCCGGAGAAGCGGTGCGTCGGTGCGCACCCGGGATCCGAACCCGGGCCGCCAGCAGTGGAGTGCGCGCACTTAACCGCTAAGCCACGGGGCCGGCCCAAAAAATTATTATGCTTTAAACACTTGAAATCAATAACAGTAGATAGATAGTATTAGGATGACTAATTGACAATTGTAAATCACATAATAAATTTGTGGGTATTACCTGTCGTTGGAAGATGTTCCCATGACACTGTTCCACAAGAATGTGGGAGCCAACTACACTGAAATTCTGTCATTAGAAACCTAGGAAGGGACATAGTGGTTAAGTTTGTGCACTCCGCTTTGGTGGCCCGGGGTTCACAGGTTCGGATCTCAGGTGCGGACGTATGCACCGCTCATCAAGCCATGCTGTGGTGGCATCCCACGTACAAAATAGAGGAAGATGGACACAGATGTTAGCTCAGGGCCAATCTTCCTCACCAAAAAAAAAAAAAAAAAAAAAAATAACCTAGGAAATACTCTCAGGTCTCCAGTCTCCAGCAGAGTGTTTTGTAGAGTACCCATTGGTGACTGGGTCAGTTTCCTATGCCTGGGTTTATTTTTTTCTGGGAAATGGCAGCTATCTATCGAATTTCTATATGGAAATTTTCAGTATTAGACACCCTTGGGTGGAAGCAATAATATTTACTTTAAAGGGCATTTTCCCAAAATTTTGTTATCCGTCATTTGGATAATAACCTATTCTCAACACAGCAGGTAAGGTGATCCTGTCAAAACATAAAAGTCGGATCATGTCATACCTCTGTTTAAAAGTTTCTAGTTCCTGCCCACGTCTCTGAGTAAAAGAGTAAAAGTCAAAGTCATACCCCTCCTCCCAGCCTAGTCTCCCCCTTAGCCACTTCCTTCTAGTTGCACTGGTTTCCTTGCTGTTCTTAGTACATGTCAGACGTGTTTTGCCTAAGAGCCTTTACATTTATTGTTCCTTCTGTCTGGAATATTCCTTTCTTATGTATTGGCATGGCTCATACTGTCCGCTCTGACAATATTGCTCAAATATCAGTTTCTGTATGAGACAATCTAAATTGCTAATATCCCCCCACACTACTAGCACTACCATTTTCCTTTACTCTGCTCTGTTGTTTTTTTTAATGGCACTTATCACCCTCTAGCATATTATATAATCTTCTCTTGCTAGAATGTAAGCTCCATAAGGAGCTATGAGGCAGGAATTTTTAATTTTATTCCTTGATGTATCTCTAGCACCTAGAACAGTGCCTAGTAAATAGTTGGTATTTGATAAATATTTGTTGTTGAATGAAGATGCCTTAGATATAGTTTGAAAGAAGTATGTAGGATACATTTTCTAATCATCTATAGCTTAATTGGATTCTTCCCTACGTAGTTTTAGGATTCTTTTGAATTCACCTTCCTGCCTTTTTTACTTTTGATAAAACTGAATATACGTGCCACTCCTCTCCCTTCAAGCCATTATCATTTCCAGTGAAAATTGGAAATTGGGGGCAGTTGCAGTAGAATATGAATTTCATTTGCAGTGTGTCTGGAATGACTGCTGTCTAGATCTTTTTGCAGATTTTTCTTCCCTTTTTGTTGATGTGGTAATAAGAAAGGGGAGGGAGAGGAGAGCATAGTTAACTTAAGCTGTTCTTTATCCTCTTATTATGGAAATGTGATGTTATTTACCTTTAAATCAGGGCTTGCATTTTAATTTAACCCTGAGACATTTCCAATTCAGATCTCCTAGAATGTCTTTGGGTTATGATGTGAGCCACAAAACTTTGAGTTTGTAACCCCTCATATTTTGTATCTCTTTGAGAAAGAGGTTTAGTTAAATTGATCCTGACCATTGTCCTTGATTCTTCAGCTCACATCTATAAATCCTTGACTTTCTCAGCTTCTGCTCAACCAAGTATCTCAAAAGTAGTATACTTGGCAGATTATCACAATGACTGATAGTTGTCTTTTATTTTACTTCCGAATGAAGAGCACTTGGATCATTCTTACTTCTTGTTTCAGTTGGTGAGAGTGGTCTTTAATTGAGATTTTCAAAAGGCTGACTTAAGTAGTATTAAATTATAACCTCAAATTTTTGCACAGAAAAATTGATATTAACTGTGCTGGGTTGACTTCATGATGTAATATAAATAGAAATCTGCCAGATAATCCACCTTTAGAAAAAGAACGTTAGAGGTAACTTTTGCTAGCCATTAGCCATGTGCTTTAATTTAAAAATTGAAATATATCTATATTTTTCAGTTTGTTATAATTTTATTTTCTTGTTTTCCTTAGGATATTAGCTGCAATGAAATTCAGGTCCTTCCCCAACAAATGGGAAAATTACATTCACTTAGAGAGCTAAATATAAGAAGAAATAATCTTCATGTGTTGCCAGATGGTAAGATGCTTACTGTTTTTACTGACGTGAATAAGAGAGCAACTATGTAAAATTTAATTTAATTATTTTCATTTCTGAACAGAATTAGGAGATCTTCCCTTAGTCAAGCTGGATTTCTCTTGTAATAAAGTGACCGAAATTCCAGTTTGCTACAGGAAGCTGCATCATTTACAAGTAATAATTTTGGATAACAATCCCTTGCAAGTACCACCAGCACAGGTTTGTAATAAAAATATGATATTTTTTTCTTCTATTTTTATTCGTAATTATATCTGTTATTGGTAAATCAAAAAGCATTGGAATTAGGAGTCAATTCGTTGTTGAGGTATTGTCTAAAGGAGTTTTTCTGAGAAGTGACTTTTTCACTTTGGTAGGAATTTCAGCTTAGTTTTTAGAGAATAGGATTTGGAAAATCCAGGTATCAACTTTCTGCTTGTGAATTGATAATTCTGGTTGTCAATGTTATTTTAAAAGGAGAGACTATGGAGTCTCTCTACCTTTGTCCTACTTAGGTATATATCTACTTGAAATTTGTTGTGTGATTGATTGGAGCACATCTTTAGCACTGATAGATGGAATCATAACGGAAAGAACAAGATACAAGTGGAAAAGTATTAATTCAGATTTTTAGTTTGAGGATTAAATCCATGTGGAATCCACTAAAATGATAGTCAAGGAATACATTAAGATATAAACCCCTAAGGACAAAGAATGAGAGAGAAATGGACAGCAGGAAAGAAGAGGACAACAGAATTTTGGGAAATGGAAAATAGGTGAAATAATGGTAACTAGGGTCTCTACTTATACTGCACAAGAGTATCTGGCTGAGGAGGCACATGGCAGTGAAATGCCAGCCTGCACTCTACTTTCACACCATGTGCCCTGGCACAGTGTTTGCATACATCCAGAAGAAGGATTGCCTTTTTCTTCCTACGAAGGTACATTCCACTCATTACAAAGGAGGTGCTTTTTCTAATTCAAATAAAGGCTGCCTGGGGTCTTGGTAGTAGCTGCCTTAGCAGGATGGGGAAAACTGAAACTTGTGTCTGCTATGGGAGAAGACAATAAGGAGCAAGTTGATTTACTGTGTTAAACCTGAGAATGGCTTGGGTATTGGAGGAAACATGTAACTCTGAATATAGATGTGAAAGACTGAAAATATGAAGGTCTGTAGAATGTCTAAGGCAGTGTTGTCCAGTAGAACGTTCTGAATGATGGGAATGTTCTGTAATCTGTGCTGACCAGTACCGTAGCCACTTGCCACATGTGGCTATTGAGTACTTGAAATATAGCTAGTGCCACTAAGGAACCAAATTTTTAAATTTAATTTAATTTTGATTAAATGTAAATAGCTTCATGTGACTAGTGGCTACTGTAGGGGAGGAAGAAATTTTCCTCTACCCTTCTAGTTTCTTCTAGCTTATCTAAGAATTAAATTGACATGAGACAGAATAACAGGAGAAAATCAAAGTTTAATAACATGTATACATGGGAGAAACTCAAGAAAACTTAGTAACTTGCCAAAAGTTACTGACTGAAGCCACCACCTTAAATACCATTTTCAGCTAAAGACAAAGCAGGATGTTGGGAATAGTGGTTTGGAACTTCAAAGGTGAGGAAGTCAATTCACATGGAGAGGGAAAAGCAAATGTTTGGTAAACAAATGTTTACCCATGCCTTGCAGAGACGATGGGACATGGAGAGGACTCTGATCAAATGGGCCTTGCTAGGTTCCTCTCTGTCCACCATACTTAGTTCATATTATACTGTAGATATCTATGGTGATAGCTCCTTCCTGGAATAGGCCTTCTATGTTAAATTCTAAATTTAGGCAGTTAGGGGGAAGTTCAAAGTTTCTTCCTGAGTCCTTTGTTCTCAAAAATAATCAAGCCAGAGATAACATTTTTGGGTTTCAAATTCTGCTCCCCTACAGTCATGCCTTTGAAACTTCTCCAAGAAATTTCACAGTCCAGAAGCTGAGTGGGTAGATTGTTCCATCTCATTGAACCAGTCTCTTAGTCCTGACAATAGGTCAGTCCAGTTAAATTCATTTCAGGAGGCAGTGAGGCAGGTGGGCTTCCAAAGTTAGGCCTACATTATGTAAAAAAGCAATCAGGTATTTAATAAGAAGCATTTCTATGGAAACAAAAGAAAGACAAAGATTAATGGTTAGAGCAAATTATAAATGAGTTTCTGAGCCCAGGGGACAGCCAGTCAAGAAGATTTCTAGATGTCAGGGTTGAAGCATCTTTTGCAGTTTGAAATGTCTCTGATAATGTCATCAGGTGTTCAGGTATCTTTTTGAGTGGCTTACACAGCAATAGGCATGAAGATTGTCTAAACATGGGCTATTGTGGTGATCTCTCTTAAGTTTATATCAAGTTGTTCAGCTTCAGTTTGCAGGGCTTCATGAAAAAGGGTCGTTTCAGTTCTCAATAATTCCAAATCAAAAGGAGGGAAAAAAATTGAAAACGTTAGTTTGGAGATTTGTGGCCAGATATTTGAGAAAACTAGAAGAATTCAGGATCCAGTCCAGTTTACAGGTAGAAAACAAAAACCTCAAAGGCAATTAACAGAACTAGAATCTAATATCCACAAAGGTGTGCTACTGAAACATAATTTTTCTCTCTAAAATCACTCTCATTTCTACCAAAGATCATCAAATTAAGGCTAATGTATTTGCAAAATAAGTCTAGTTTCAATAAACAGGTCCAAGATTTACACCCTCAGATTCTTGCACTTTGCTCCACAGCCACATGACTGCCTCTCACTTCCCTTAGCAGAAGCCTGGGGTTTACTCTGAGGAGTAGGTAGATTGTCTCAGATTCTCTCCCTCAGCTCAGCAGCCAAATGACTATCACTCCTTACCTCAGCAGAAGCCTGGAGTTTAGTGTTGATAGCAGTGCTGTCCATTAGGACTTTCTGTGGTGATGGAAATTTTCTGTATCTGCACTGTCCAATATGGTAGCCACAAGTGGCTGTTGAGCGCTTGAAAGTATGTCGTGTGACTGAAGAATTGAATTTTTAGCTTTATTTAGATTTAATTAATGTAAATTTAAATAGCCACCTGTGGCTAGTAGCTACTATATTGGACAGCACAATTATAAAGAGACAAAACCAGAGTCAGGGGCTCCAGGTACAGCAATGGGCAGGAGTACAATCTCATACTGAAAACAGTGAATGCTTGCATACTGAATGTTGGGACCCTCTGTTAGACTTCTCTTGCTTGCCTCCCAGAATGCTTGCAGCTTGTCTTATGTATCTCAGGCAGGATTGGTGGATTTCTCCCTTGGTAAACTGAACTAGGAGAAAAAGCCTATATACATACTGATCTTTAGGAGTCCCCTGATGACGTGGCCAGTCCCCACTAGACAGTGGGGCTCACCATTGGTAAACTTCTCTCTGCATACACAGAGCTTCCAGTTGTCTTCTTATTGTTTTACTGTTGAAAATGAACAGACAGCCACAGATCACTAGACATTGCAGGAATAATCTCTAACATGAAAGACAGAGACCAAAACACTGAAAGGCTTTCATTGAAACAAAATGGGTCACATTCATAGGAGTGGTAATCAGAATGATTTCTCAGCAGCAGCACAGGAAGCTAGAAGATGTTAGAATGATGGCTTCAGAGACTGAGGGAATATTTCCAACTTTCTATACTCAAACTATCAGTCAAGTGTGAGGTAGAAAAAAGACAATTTCAAACATGCAAGGTCTCAAAAATTTTAACTCTCATTCATCCTTTATTAGGAAGCTAGCAGAAGGTGTGCTATATCAAAATGAGGGAGTAAATTAAGAAAGAGGAATTCTTCATGTCCAAGATTGACAGGTATGCATAGGCCTAGAGAGTAATCAGTCAGTTTAGTATAGGGGGGTTGTCTCCAAAAAGAAGAAAGAAAAGAATGAAATAGATGACTTGATGTGTTGGTCAGTATGGAGAGATGTTTTACAGTTCTGTCAGAGAGTCAGGAATGAATTAGTAATAGGCATACAGAAAATTATGCAAAGGGAAAAATGGGTTCAGTTAAGTCACTGTAGGAAAAATGGAGAAAGGAAATGTACTTTATGTGGTTCATCTGTGAATATTTTCTTGGTCTTAATATTGTAAATACTGGATTTTGATTTAATGAGAAATTGTGACTTAGTTATAATAATAGCAAAGATTTATGTAGCACTTACTGTGCTCCAGGCACTGTGGAAAATGCTTTACATGCATTAACTCATTTAATTCTTATAGCAACCCTGTAAAACAGGTACTGTCATTATACCTCATTTTGTATTTGAGGAAACAGAGGCATAGAAGTTAAGTAACTTGTCCAAGATAACATGGCTAGTATGTGGTAGAGCCTGGTTTCAAACCAAGGCAGTCTGATTCCAGAGTCCATGCTCTACCTACTATACTATGTTTCTGAAGAGGGAGGAAATATGTTTATATGAATTGATGGGGATTAGAGATAGGAGGATGGTAGTGGTGGTGTTGATGATATGTGATAGTGGTGGAAATGGTAATGTAAGAAATCTAAGTCCTCGTCTTCCTTGGTAAAACCTCAATAAATAAAATCTATAATTGAAAAATACAAAAATACCAGTAGAATCATATTATTTATAAATATGAAGGTAAATAGCAGAAAACCAACTAAAAGAGTTGAATGTGAGGACTGGGTCATAGTGATTGAAAGGGGTAGAGTGGGGAATTAAGTTTTTGTTATCGGTTTTATAATTCTCTTTGATTTTTAAAACTATGTACATGAGTTAGTATGATAATTAAATTTAAAAAGAAAGTAATTCACCAGCATTTGGTAATGAAAGATAAGTTGTTGTTTTTTTTAGTTTGGACAGATAATAAAATACATTTTAATTTGTAATGTATTTATATTCGAATAGCTCAAAAGTTTTTTTTCTTTTTTTTTATAAAACCAACTTGGGGTGAGTTTACTATGAACCAATGTTTGAGGACCATATAACCCAGGAGAGTCCTTTCACAAAGAAATGGAGCACTCCAAAGAAGTGGGGTGTACAGCGTGGTTATATACCATCAAAGAGCATGTACCACATGTGATTGCAATGTCCCTTTTATAATAGCCACAACCTTGACCTGTCAGCACCTCCATTGATGGACACAGTGGGTATCAGGTCTGCTGTCTCCATGGGCGTGGCTGTTGTCTCGAGTTGGGTGATCACAGGATGAGCGCAGCAATCAAATTCTAGCCTAGGGAGAAATGATTATACTTAAGGAAATGCCAATGTGGGGGAAGTTGCATTTACACCTTAAGGGCATTGCTTTTGTCTTTGGGACAAGCTAATTGCTTAGGGCAGATATACAATTGATGAACGGAGGCTACAGGCCCCTTTTGGGGGAAAAAAAAAAAACATGTCAGGCCCAATTAGTTTTACACCAAATGGCTTCCTCATATGCTCCAATGTATCCTATTGCTGGCCATTTATTTATTTTTTTTTCCCATTTTTTTTTTTTTATTGATGTTTTAGTGGTTTCTAACATTGTGAAATTTTGGGTTGTACATTTTTGTTTGTCCATCACCATATATATGACTCCCTTCACCCCTTGTGCCCACCCCCACCCCCACTGCCCCTGGTAACCACAGTCCAGTTTTCTCTGTCCATGTGTCGGTTTATATTCCACATATGAGTGAGATCATACAGTGTTTGTCTTTCTGGCTTATTTCACTTAACATAATACGCTCCAGGCCCATCCATGTTGTTGCAAATGGGACGATTTTGTCTTTTTTTATGGCTGAGTAGTATTCCATTGTATATATATACCACATTTTCTTAATCCAATCGTCAGTCGAGGGACACTTAGGTTGCTTCCACTTCTTGGCTATGGTGAATAATGCTGCAGTGAACATAGAGGTGCATAAGCCTCTTTGGATTGTTGATTTCAGGTGCGTTGGATAAATTCCCAGTAGTGGGATGGCTGGATCATAGGGCATCTCTATTTTTAATTCTTTGAGGAATCTCCATACCGTTTTCCATAGAGGCTGCACCAATTTGCATTCCCACCAGCTGTGTATGAGGGTTCCTGTTTCTCCACATCCTCTCCAACATTTGTTGTTTTTTGTCTTGGTGATTATAGCCATTCTAATGGGCGTGAGGTGCTATCTTAGTGTTGTTTTGATTTGCATTTCCCTGATGATTAGTGATGTTGAGCATCTTTTCATGTGCCTATTGGCCATCTGTATATCTTCCTTGGAGAAGTGTCTGTTCATTTCCTCTGCCCATTTTTTGATTGGGTTGTTTGTTTTTTTGTTGTTCAGTTGTGTGAGTTCTTTATATATTATGGAGATCAACCCCTTGTCAGATGTATGTTTTGCAAATATTCTCTCCCAGCTGGTTGGTTGTCTGTTCATCTTGATTCTGGTTTCATTAGTCTTATAAAAGCTCTTTAATGTGATAAAGTCCCACTTGTTTGTTTTTTCTTTAGTTTCCCTAGTCTGGGTAGGCATGTCATCCGAAAAGATTCCTTTAAGACCAATGTCAAATAGTGTGTTGCCTATATTTTCTTCTATGAGTTTTATAGTTTCAGGTCTCACCTTCAGGTCTTTGATCCATTTTGAGTTAATTTTTGTGAATGACGATAGCACATGGTCCACTTTCATTCTTTTGCATGTGGCTGTCCAGTTTTCCCAACACCATTTATTGAAGAGACTTTCCTTTCTCCATTGCGTGTTCTTAGCACCTTTGTCGAAAATTAGCTGTCCGTATATGTGTGGTTTTATTTCTGGGCTTTCAATTCTGTTCCATTGATCTGTGTGTCTGTTTTTGTACCAGTACCATGCTGTTTTGATTACTATTGCTTTGTAGTATGTTTTGAAGTCAGGGATTGTGATGCCTCCTGCTTTGTTCTTTTTTCTTAGGATTTCTTTAGCTATTTGGGGTCTTTTGTTGCCCCATATAAATTTTAGTATTCTTTTTTCTATTTCTGTGAAGAATGTCATTGGGATTCTGATTGGGATTGCATTGAATCTGTAGATTGCTTTAGGTAATATAGACATTTTAACTATGTTTATTCTTCCAATCCACGTGCATGGGATATCTTTCCATTTCTTTATGTCATCATGGATTTCTTTCAATAATGTCTTGTAGTTCTCATTGTATAGGTCCTTCACCTCCTTGGTAAGATTTATTCCTAGGTATTTTATTCTTTTTGATGCAATTGTAAATGGTATTATCTTTTTGAGCTCTCTTTCTGTTAGTTCATTATTAGCATACAGAAATGCAACTGATTTTTGTAGATTGATTTTGTACCCTGCAACTTTGCTGTAGTTGTTGATTGTTTCTAATAGTTTTCCAACAGATTCTTTAGGGTTTTCTATATATACAATCATGTCATCTGCAAATAGTGAGAGTTTCACTTCTTCGTTACCTATTTGGATTCCTTTTATTCCTTTTTCTTGCCTAATTGCTCTGGCCAAAACCTCCAGTACTATGTTGAACAGGAGTGGTGAGAGTGGGCAGCCCTGCCTCATTCCTGTTCTCAGAGGAATGGCTTTCAGTCTTTCCCTGTTGAGTATGATGTTGGCTGTGGGTTTGTCATATATGGCCTTTATTATGTTGAGGTACTTTCCTTCTATTCCCATTTTATTGAGAGTTTTTATCATAAATGGATGTTGGATCTTGTCAAATGCCTTCTCTGCGTCTATTGAGATGGTCATGTGGTTTTTATTCTTTGTTTTGTTGATGTGATGTATCACGTTGATTGATTTGTGGATGTTGAACCATCCCTGCGTCCCTGGTATAAATCCCACTTGATCATGGTGTATGATCTTTTTAATGTATTGTTGTATTCGGTTTGCCAATATTTTGTTGAGGATTTTTGCATCAATGTTCATCAGCGATATTGGCCTGTAATTTTCTTTCTTTGTATTGTCTTTGTCTGGTTTTGGTATCAGGGTGATGTTGGCCTGGTAGAATGATTTAGGAAGTGTTCCATCTTCCTCTTTTTTTGGAATAGTTTGAGAAGGATGGGTATTAAATCTTCTTTGAATGTTTGGTAAAATTCACTGGAGAAGCCATCTGGTCATGGACTTTTATTTTTTGGGAGGTTTTTTGATTACTATTTCAATCTCTTTACTTGTTATTGGTCTATTCAGATTCTCCATTTCTTCTTGGTTCAATTTTGGGAGGTTGTATAAGTCTAAGAATTTATCCATTTCTTCTAGATTGTCCAATTTGTTGGCATATAATTTCTCATAGTATTCTCTTATAATCCTCTGTATTTCCATGGTATCTGTTGTAATTTCTCCTCTTTCATTTCTAATTTTATTTACTTGAGTCTTTTCTCTTTTTTTCTTAGTAAGCCTGGCTAAGGGTTTGTCGATTTTGTTTATCTTCTCGAAGAACCAACTCTTTGTTTCATTAATCCTTTCTACTGTTTTTTTGGTCTCAATTTCATTTATTACTGCTCTGAGTTTTATTATTTCTCTCCTTCTGCTGGCTTTGGGCTTTGTTTGTTCTTCTTTTTCTAGTTCTGTTAGGTGTAATTTAAGGTTGCCTATTAGGGCTTTTTCTTGTTTGTTAAGGTGGGCTTGTATCGCTATGAGTTTCCCTCTCAGGACCGCTTTTGCTGCATCCCATATGGTTTGATACGGCATGTTATCATTTTCGTTTGTTTCCAGATAGTTTTTGATTTCTCCTTTAATTTCATCAATTATCCATTGGTTGTTCAATAGCATGTTGTTTAATCTCCACATTTTTGTCACTTTCCCAGTTTTTTTTTCATGGTTCATTTCCAGTTTCATAGCCTTATGGTCTGAAAAGATGCTTGTTATGATTTCAGTCTTCTTAAATTTATTGAGGCTTGCTTTGTTTCCCAACATATGGTCTATCCTAGAGAATGTTCCATGCACGCTTGAGAAGAATGTGTAGTCAGCTGTTTTTGGATGGAGTGCTCTGTATATGTCTACTAGGTCCATCTCGTCCAGTTTTTCATTTAAGTCTACTATTTCTTTATTGACATTTTGTCTGGATGATCTATCCATTGCTGTAAGTGGGGTGTTAAGATCCCCTACTATTATTGTGTTGTTGTTGATTTCTCCTTTTACGTTTGTTAATAGTTGCTTTATGTAGATTGGTGCTCCTATGTTGGGTGCATATATATTTATAAGTGATATGTCTTCTTGATGGAGTGTCCCTTTTATCATTATATATTTCCCTTCTTTGTCTTTCTTAACCTGTTTTATCTTGAAGTCTACTTTGTCTGATATGAGTATGGCAACACCTGCTTTCTTTTGTTTGCCATTAGCTTGGAGTATTGTCTTCCAGCCTTTCACTCTGAGCCTGTGCTTGTCTTTAGTGCTAAGATGTGTTTCCTGAAGGCAGCATATTGTTGGGTCTTGCTTTTTAATCCATCCTGCTACTCTGTATCTTTTGATTGGAGAGTTCAATCCATTTATATTTAGGGTAATTGTTGATATATGAGGGCTTAATGTTGCTGTTTTGTCACTTATTTTCTGGTTCTTTTGCATTTCCTTTGTTTCTTGTCCCATTTGTTTTGGACTGCCAATTCAGTTTGATTGTTCTGTCTTATGACTCTTCTAGTTTTCTCTTTGTTTATCATATGTGGTTTTGTTTTGATTATTTGTTTAGTGGTTTCCTTGAGGTTTGGGCAAAAAATCTTGTGTATGAGATAGTCCATTATCTGATGGCCTCCTATTTCCTTATACTAAGTCAATTCAGTCACTTTCCTCTTCCCCTTCTAAGTTGTTCTTGTTATACCTTATTCTATCCTGTGTTGTGGCTGTGTGTTTACAGTGATGAGGTTAAATTTATTTTTGGTGAATTTCTTCCTTTGATCTTTGAATTTAGTATTTAAGTGGTTGCTAACCTATTCTGGTAAAGATCTACTATTTTTCTGAGTTTGTCTACCTACTTTCTCCTTGCTTCAAGCTTTGTGTTCCCTTTCTCTTCTTTTTTTCAGGCCTGAGGGCCTTCTTGAGTATTTCTTGTAGTGGGGGTCTCATGGCCATGAACTCCCTTAGCTTTTGTTTATCTGGGAGAGTTACTATTTCTCCATCATATTTGAAGGATATTTTTGCTGGATAGAGTATTCTTGACTGAAAGTTTTTGTCTTTCAGTATTTTGAATATATCATTCCAGTCTCTTCTAGCCTGTAAAGTTTCTGTTGAGAAATCTGCTGAGAGCCTGATGGGAGTTCCTTTGTACGTTATTTTTTGTTTTTGTCTAGCTGCCCTTAATATTGTTTCTTTGTCGTTGACCCTGGCTAGCCTTACCACTAGGTGTCGTGGTGAAGGCCTTTGTCTGTTAATATATATAGGTGTCCTGTTGGCTTCGCTTACTGGTATTTCCTGCTCCTTCCCCAGATTTGGGAAATTCTCAGCTATTGTTTCCTTGAATAGGCTCTCTGTTCCTCTTTCCCTCTCCTCTCCCTCAGGAATACCTATAATTCTTATGTTACATTTTCTAATAGAGTCAGATATTTCTCAGAGTCTTTCTTCATTTCTTTTTAGTCTTAGTTCTCTCTCCTCTTCCATCTGGAGTATATCTGTATTCCTATCCTCTAAAGTACTAATTCTTTCCTCCATATTGTCAGCTCTGTTCTTTAAAGATTCCACATTCTCCTTTATCTCCTCCATTGTGTTCTTCATCTCCATCAGCACTGATTGGTTTTTCTTTATGATTTCAATCTCTTTTGTGAAGAAACTCCTAATCTCATTGAATTGTTTGTCTGTGTTGTCTTGTATTTCGTTGAGTGTTTTTATGATAGCTATTTTGAAATCTCTGTCATTTAGTTTATGGATTTCTGTGTCTTCGGGGTTGATTTCTGGGTGCTTGTCATTTTGTTTCTGGTCTGGTGATTTCATATATTTTTGCATTGTGGTTCCTGTGTTGGTTTTGTTTTTCCTCATCTTGGAAATCTCTGGTTGCAATTTCCACCTGCCGCCACTGTCTGGTGGTAAAGGGCTGTGTAGTCTAAGTCCCCTGTGCTCTGCCCTGGTTTTTCTGCTGCGATCCGCAGTTTTTTTTTTTTTTTCCCCGCTGCGATCCACGGGTCCAGTCGTTTGGTCAGGTCTGCCGCGGATCGCTTGGTCTGGTCTGTCCCAGATCACTTGGTCTCGTCTGCCACAGATCGCTAGGTCTGGTCTGGTCGGTTGAGCTGCAGAGTCCGGTTTGCGGGGAGCAGGGAGCGCTCTCTTTTGGCCTCTGGGTCCCTGACGTGGGAGGCTTCTCGTTTGCCCCTCTTTATCCACTCTTTGGGGTGCTCAGATGTTGATGGTAGCCCTGTGGCTCCTCTGATTCCTCTGTGCGGGAGTTTCCCACTGGCTGAGAGAGTCCAAAGAGCCACGGTTTCCCTGCCGAGGTCCACCCCTCCCCCCTCTCTGGGAGCCACGCGGACCGGGATCGCTGATCTGATGGGGAGGGAGAGGAGTTCTCCTTACCTCTCCCCACTTCCTCCGGGGGCCCAGCACGTTCCGCTCTCAGATGTGCGGCAGTGTGGATCCCTCCGCTCTAGCTTTTCACTGTCTGGGATTCCGTTGTTGGTCTGTGACTGTTCCTTTTGTTGCATCTTGTCGGGGGAAGAGTTCACGGGAAAGCTCACTCTGCCATGATGCTAGCTCAAAAGTTTTAATTTTCATTTTTAATGAAATTTTTCAGTGGTCAGGTCGGATGTGGTATCTGTTAGAATTATTTAAGAAACATTCTTACTTTATACCTGGGATGATAATTACTTTTTAATATACTTTTCTTACTGTTTTCTTTGTTGATTATTTTTGCATGTATTGCTAGGTTGTATCCATAAAACAAAACATTTTTTATTATAATTTTTGAGAAATATTTATTTGATATCACTCATGGTGACTGCAGTTACGCTTTGTAAAGCTGACTTATTTCCTTACCACTCATTGTCTACCTTTTTTAGATCTAATACTTTTTTTCACATAGTATTTTACCCCTCATTATTTCTTTTCTCCATCAGCAATGAAAATAACTTTTCAGGATATTGTCTTGCTTGAATTGACCATTTAAAAAAATTATTTTATTCTAACTGGCCTACTATCGCACTTTTCAACAAGTTTATTTTTCCTATACTTACATTCTCTTGATTAGCTTTCTTCCAGTGTTTAGGCCAAATAACTTAGTGGATATGGTGAGATTACTTTAAAGAATTACATGGATTATTTTTTTCTGTTCTCACCACTACAATGAATGTATTTCTTTTCACTTTTTTTCTAATAAAGGCAACTTCCATGAATTATAAATTTTTATATTGTTTAGTAGTTTGTACGTTGGGCTTTTAACAAGAAAACTTTTAGTGAAATGCAGAAAAGTTAACTTATTTTTTCTAATAAGAACAGATGGTAACAGAATTTTAGTTGGCATCAGTGTTGTCAGATATTTTCACTTAGTTTCAGAAGTACAAATTAAATATGCAAGGTATCTATCATGACTGTGATATCTCAGCATAATTGAGATTATTAAAATGTATAAATAAATTGGTAGATGACATTTATATTTGGACCTATGTAATTAAATCTGCTTTCTCCGTTATTTATTGACAGATATGTTTAAAGGGTAAAGTACACATATTTAAATACTTAAATATCCAAGCATGTTGCAGAATGGATAAGAAGCCAGATTCTCTGGATCTTCCATCGTTGAGTAAAAGAATGCCCTCCCAGCCTCTCACAGACAGGTAATGTAATATTTTTACAGTCTCATTTCCTGATGATTGGTGTCTACTTTCGGTATAAAAGATATTTATTAATCTTGAGTATATTTGTTTAGACTGATTGGCCCAGTGTTAAAATCAATAATTGGCTGAAGTGAAATATCACCATCACAGAATGAACTTCTGGGATACTAGAATAAATTTGGGATTTTCACAAAAACTTAATTATCATTGAAGCTTTAGTAGTATAATGTAAATGTTTGACATTACAGTGCAGAAACACTAATTTCTCAGCACTTGACGACTGTTAATTTACTCCTGTGATCACTCTATTGTACATTTATAATAACAAATAGAATTTGACTTTGAACTGAGGTTAGTGGAAAAGCAAGACATTGGGGTAACTTTCTTCCTTTATTCATATTCTTTATATTCTTTATGTCTGGATCAAAGATGATTTATCATTGATGTTCTATATGATATTGATGTTCTGTATGATTTTCTCCTCATGAGATTTTGAAATGGTAGATTTGATATTCTGTTTTTAATTTATTCTTTCGAGATATAGATTGGTCTGAAAGATTTTAGAAAACATAGTTCCATCCAGAGACTATGCCCCTGCCTAAAATATTTAAAGGTTTGCTATTGTATTTATGACAAAGTTTAGACTACTTGGAATGGCAGTATAGTGCTGTTGTTAACAGTACAATTTCTTGAATTCCCAAATAGGACTTTTTCTTGAATATTTCTATTGTCTAAGTAGAATTAAATATCTAAACATTAAATTTAATTCCTAAAGATTATTTTGTTTGACATGAATGGTTGTACACCAAATAGGTCTACAAAAATTAGACTTAATTCATATCCTAATCCCTATTAGTCTGCTTTATATTTATTTAAAAATGAATTTACTGGGGCCGGCCCGGTGGTGCAAGCGGTTAAGTGCGCGCGCTCCGCTGCGGCGGCCCGGGGTTCGCTGGTTCGGATGCCGGGCGCGCACCGACGCACTGCTTGGCAAGCCATGCTGTGGCGGCGTCCCATATAAAGTGGAGGAAGATGGGCACAGATGTTAGCCCAGGGCCGTCTTCCTCAGCAAAAAAAGAGGAGGATTGGCGGATGTTAGCACAGGGCTGATCTCCTCACAAAAAAAAAAAAAAAAAAAAAAAATGAATTTACTTTAGTAACAGCATTCATTATATTAGTCATTTATTTCTTTTACAAATATTGAGTGCCTACTGGTAGGTTCTGGGTATATTTTGTTGAATGACATACACATTGTTCTCGGCCCTCATGGAACTCACAGTCTAGTGCAGGAGGAGTCAGTCAATAAACAAAGCAAGGAAATATAATACACACAGACACACATATAGTTTCAAGTTGTAGTGACTGCTATGAAGGAAAGGAACATGTTTCAGGAGTACGGTCAGGGAATGTATCTTTGGGAAGTTGAGGTTTTAAGTCAAGACCTTAAAGGAGAAAAGCTAGCTGTGTAAAGAGCGGGAGGAAGAGCATTTAAGGCAGAAAGAATGACATGTGCTAAGGCCTTAAATTAGGAAGAACTTGGTGTGTTAAGTGAAAGGCCAGTGTGGTTGGAGCAGAGTGGCTGAAGGGGAGAGTGGTGCAAGTTGATTTTGGAGAGAGGCAAGGCTCACGTCATGTGGGGGCTTTGGAGGCTGTGGTAAAGAGTTTGAGTTCAGTGGCAAGTTATTGGACATTTATAAGTAAGGGGATAACATGATCTAATTTATGTTAAAAAAAAAAACTATTTTGGCTCTTATAGGGAGAATAGATTGGAAGTAAACAAAAGGAGAAGCACAGGGACTAGTTAGTACTGCCTAGAGATCAACAGGTCTTGAATAGGGTGATTGCAGTAGAGATGAAAAGGAGTAGACAGAATTGAAATATATTTTGGAGATGGTCTCTAGCAGTGCCATCCAAGAGAAATGTAATGTAAGCCACATATGTAATTTTAAATTTTCTTGTAGTCCATTAAAAAAAAAAGTAAAAAATAAACAGGTGAAATTAATTTTAATAAGGTGTTATTTAACTCAGTATATCCAAAATACTATTTCAACATGTAATTAAATATAAAAATTTGTGAGTTATTTCACATTCTTTTTCTTCCTATTAAATCTTTGAAATCTGGTGTGTATTTTACATCTACAGCACGTCTCAATTTGGACTAGCACAGTTCAGGTGGTCAATAACCATATATGGCTAGTGGCTACTGTATTGGACAGTGCGGGTCAATAGAGTTTACTTAAGAGTTGGCTCTTGGGTGTGCTAATCTCTCCCTTGCAGCTGGTATTGAACTACTTAGAAACTTCTCGTATGTACTTTCCACTTATGCCCTTGGCTATATGATTCTTAATACCTAGGAAACCCTTCCATGCCTTGACTATTTTGTATACTCTTTATTCTACATAGATAGACATGACACTAGTTAAGTATATCACCTCTTGGAGTCAGACATATTATGCCCGTGAAGCCCTTCTCTGATTCTTAATAATTGCATGTCCTTGTGTCATAATGTCTTTGGTCTTCAGTTTTCTTATATGTGAAAAGGAAAATACTCGTATGGATGTTGTCAGGATTAAATGAAATAATGTATATACAATACTTAACAGAATGCCTTACCCATAATGATTCCTCAACAAATAGCTTATTATTATCGTTGTCATCTATTACAAGTACACGGATGTTTTGTAGTATAGTACATGATGTATTATTGGAGTCAGATGGATTTCGGCTCTAATCATGGTTTAATCTCTTAATTCCTCTGTTGCCTAAGTTATTTAATCTCTCTGAGCCTGTTTCTTTATTTAAAATGTTAACAATACCCATTTCATAAGCTTGTTCTGAGAATTAAATGTGTGCTTGGCAACTAGTTCAATAACTGATACTGAGTAAATGTTATAATTTTTCCCTTTGGCAAATTAACTTTTATAAGCTTTATTATAATCATTTATAAAAAGAGATAATAATGCATAAATTGAAGAATGTAAGGATTTTAAATAAAATATGAGGTGTACCTGGTACGGTACCTAACAGTTTAGACACTCAACAAATGCTAGCAATTATTGTCTTTGCATCCTTCAAGACTAAGCTCAAATGCCACTTTCTTGGGTGAGGTCTTTCCTAGGAGAATAAAGAAATCTCTCTTTTCTCATAGCACTTTATATTTACCTTTGTTAAAGACTTCAAAACATATAAACATACTCACTTCCCTCTGGGCTGAGAGCCCTTTGAGGTCATACATGTTTTAAGTCATCTCATCTGATTTCAGAAGTTCAGCATAGTACCTGACACTTGGTAATTGCTTCCCTAAGTTTATTGATATATTCCTGAAAAGTATAAAAATCAGTACTTAGGAAGAAAATATAGCATAGTGATTAAAATCAGGGAACTTTAGTGTTAGATAATCTTGGAATCAAATTTAGATTCCTATTTGCAAGTTGTGTGTCATTGGTAAGTTGTTCAATCCCTCCTGGCCTCAGTTTCCTCATTTCAGTCTCTTCAGTAAAATGATAAAACACCAACAACCTGCTAGAGTTTTCACAAGGAATGTATAAGGTATTGTTTTTAAAGCACTTAGCCCAATTTCTGGCACATAATAAGTCGTCAATGTAGAGTGTATGGTAATTTTGCAAATTAAAGTGAAAAATGCTTTGTAACCTGGGTGGTATGCTTTGTAATTCCGAAATTTGCAAGGACAGCTCTTTCCTTACACCAAAACAATTGTTTGTTGAATGCTTTGTAGACTTCTTTTTTTGCATTTCCTCTTTTCTTAATTATTAAATGGGCATTATTTATAAAGCTAAAGAATGTTTTTAAGAACTAATGAAGAAGAAACTGAATTAAAGTTAAAAAAATTTTAACGTTCTATGGTCAAATTTGTCAAATCAATGAGAAAAATGGAAAGGTCTTTTATCAAGATGATTTTCTAGCGGGGCTATCTGCTTTTCTGAATCTCTCAGGAGAAATAATAGGCTATTGTTAACAATTGACACTTTTCAACAGAGCTCATGAAGGAAAAATATTGCATGAAGAACATGAGTATAGCGTTTTGTAGGAAGATTTTTGATATTTTCCCCCTCATGTCCTTAAGGATCTTACACATCAAAAATATGTATTCTGTATTATCTAGGGAAATTTTAGGTCAAGTCTGTATTATCTATTTAAGAAGAAAACCCTAACTGCCCTTAGAATTTCTATTTCCATAGTATGGAAGATTTTTATCCAAATAAAAATCATGGCCCTGACTCTGGAATTGGAAGTGATAATGGCGAGAAACGATTATCTACAACAGAAGTGAGTCTTTTCCATTGCTGATCTATTTTATTTTAAAATTTCATTAGAGCTTTAAAATAGACACTTGCAGACACTTGATTTATTTTGCTTAAAAATATGATCATCATTGCAATTTATGACTTCAAATGAAAAAAGGACATGCACATTTTTAAAAGCAGAACAGTAAATCTTAGCATATTAACTTTTGGTTTGAAAACTAGAGATCTAAAGCAGATATCCTATACTTCATATGTGAAATTAAAGCTACTTAATCCTTATCATACATTTAAAATGCCTCATTTGTACTTTGTGCTTATTCCTTTCAGCCATCAGATGATGACACTATCAGCCTTCACTCTCAAGTCTCAGAATCAAATAGAGAGCAGGCATCAAGAAATGACAGTCACTCAATAGGAAGTAAACCTGATTCTCAGAAAGGTAATTCGTATGGTATCTGCTATTTTTATTTCATGTACATAGCCCTTATTAAAAATGGATCTTTTATTAAAAATCGGCTTTGAAAAATTATGGTATCTTTGGCCAACTCTTTTATTGAGAAAATATACTTCTAAGTGCTGCAGTGTCACAGCACACTGTTTGCTGTTCATATTTTCTAATAAATATTAATCTATACTTAGACCAGGAAGTGTATGATTTTATTGACCCCCACACAGAAGATGTAGCAGTCCATGAACAAGGAGATGCACATATTGGATCATTTGTCTCTTTCCTTAAGGTAAAGAAAACTTGAAACAAATACTAATAACATGTTCTCCTTGATCTCATAAAGATGAACCATACAATTTAAAATAACTTTCTTTTGTATAAGGGAAAAGAAAAAGGTCCTGAAAAATCTCAGAAAAATGAAGAATTAGGAGATGAAAAAAGGTAAGCCACACGAATTCTCAAATTGCAATGTTACTTATAAGTACATGAAATATTTGTTAGATATTCTTACCTGAAAGAGTACTTGAAAGAATGTAATATTTTTGTTCGTTTGCCTGTTATGTTCAAATAGTTAATTTGTAAATACTTCTGTCTGCATTTCTCAATTAAACTGAAAATTATAGTAAGAATTAAGTTGAGTGTAGTATATACACTGTTTTTTCCCCAAAAGTGTAATAATAATGTCTCCTATTATTCTTACTGAGGAGGACTGTACTTTCACATGCATTGCTTCATTTGAGCTATTTAACAACTCTTTAAAATAGATGATGTTGGGCCGGCCCCGTGGCTTAGTGGTTAAGTGCGCACGCTCCGCTACTGGCGGCCCGGGTTCGGATCCCGGGCGCACACTGACGCACCGCTTCTCCGGCCATGCTGAGGCCGTGTCCAACATACAGCAACTAGAAGGATGTGCAGCTATGACATACAACTATCTACTGGGGCTTTGGGGAAAAAAAGGAGGAGGATTGGCAATAGATGTTAGCTCAGAGCCAGTCTTCCTCAGCAAAAAGAGGAGGATTAGCATGGATGTTAGCTCAGGGCTGATCTTCCTCACACACACACACACACACACACACACACACACACACACACACACACACACACACACACAAAAGATTAAAATAGATGGTGTTGACGTCATTTGACCAATAAGGAAACTGAGACCTGAAGTTTCAAATGCCTGGAACTCAGGTGTTCTGACTCTTGGTCTAATACACTTTCCATTTCATCAGACTGGTTATGGTAATTTTAAGGGTATTTATTTCAGTATTTTTGTTAAAATAATTGTACTTTGGATCTTTTCTGTACCATTTATATTATGAAATCATGGAATATGACCCACCACATTTTTCAGTTACTCTTTCAAGTTGCTTCGTAGCTGCAGGAGGAAGGAAAGGAGCATTTGTTGAATACCTATCATGTACCAGGATCTGTGCTCCATGCTTTCCCATGTTTCTTATTTACTCTTCACTAAATCCTGCAGGGTAGATATTGTCCTCATTTTTACAGATGAGGAAGGTGAAGCTTAGAGACTCTAAAGTTTCTTGCCTAGAACCACTCCGATAGCGTCCACTAGAATCTAGAGTGTGAACCTAGCTCTCTCTGATCCCCAAGCTTTTCTCTTTTCTCTACATTGTGCTTCCTCCAAATGACTTCATTGGTAACTTTTTAAGCAGTCATTAATTAGTCATCTCTGGTACCCCATAAGGAGGTACATTGCTTTGTCTTGTACTCTTTATATTTCATTCTTCTCTTTCTTTCTCACCTTATCTCATGAGGACAGTTTCCTAAACTTGAGAGTCACCAGTGGCATGCAAGATAGGGTAAAGATACAAAGTATTAGGATTTGATACTGTTTTTTAAATATCTTTGGGATAAAATTATTCGAGTTTAGAGAACAATTTATTTTAAAATTTGTTTTCTTTGAATGATAAAAATTATATATTTTAATGAGTATTTTTCAGCAAATTTACCAATCTTATCTGAACCTATTTTGCATTTTCTCTTCTTAAACATTTTACATAGAGATTTTAAAAATCAAAATGAATAAATTGGTGGGGCCGGCCCGGTGGCGCAAGCGGTTAAGTACGCGCACTCTGCTGCGGCGGCCCAGGGTTCGCCGGTTCGGATCCCAGGCGCGCACCAACGCACCGCTTGTCAGGCCATGCTGTGGCGGGGTCCCATATAAAGTGGAGGAGGATGGGCATGGATGTTAGCCCGGGGCCAGTCTTCCTCAGCAAAAAGAGGAGGATTGGCAGATGTTAGCTCAGGGCTGGTCTCCCTCACAAAAAAAAAAAAAAAAGAATAAATTGGTAAAAGCAGAGTGGTTTAATAAAATGAGAAATTTTCATACCATTTTATAATTATTCATAGAAGCAGGCTATATAGAGCTCTGCAGTCCTCATTATACTCAAGACTGGGAGTCTGCATTGTTAAATTACTATGGCTATTACACATTTCAGAAATTACAAAATGATAATACAGTTCACTTTGTTAGCCATTAATTATATTAATATAGCCAATATGCCACATTTCCTATTGAATAGAGAGGATAGATATGTTTTTATGTTCCTTAAATATTCCTTATTTCTTATTTTAATGTTTTAAATACAAGAACATTAGGATTTTGGCTTTCACATGGAATTAAGAACAAAAAATGGTTTCTACTTCTGGAAACTGGCGTAAAATATCATCTGCCTTACTTTTTGGATAACTATGTTTGTGTCGCCTTTCAGACTTGGGAAAGAACAGTTACTTGCAGAGGAAGAGGATGGTGATTTGAAGGAAGTAACTGATTTGAGGAAAATAGCCGCTCAGTTATTGCAGCAAGAACAAAAGAACAGGTATCTTTTTCAGTAACGAGATTTAAATAGGCAAATTTTGTAATCATTAAATCTGGTTATTTAAAAATTATCAAATAAAGTATATGAAGTTTTCAGTAAACAAAAGGACCATCTTAAGATCTATTTCAAGAGATTAACTACTAAAAAACAATAGGAGATACTTAGGAGAGACATGTAAAGTTATATATACAATTAACAGAATACTTTATACTCATATAATCATTATATTTAACTATTGCTTAGGTATCTCCTTTTTATTCCTATGTGCTAAGTAATAATAACTGATTTATTTGTTGCTACTCATTTTAGCTCACAATAGCATTAGATACGTCATAGGCATTTTTTTCTGAGTACATGTTATAGGTATGTAGTGTGCTTTTTATCAGATTCCAAATTACTTGGGGTATGTGTAAACTCCTTAGAATTGAATTGAATTATATAAAGGTTGATTGAATCAGCGTGATGATTTGAGGGTCACAGGTTCACTTTGGTGTGTTTCTTGGTCAATGAGCATTTCTCCTTCTGGCGAGGCTTTCGAATGAATGTAAAAGCAGTGCCAGTCCATTTTTAGTACAGAGAAAGTTCCGTGTGCTGCTGAGGGTCAACTGTTATTGCCATCTTCATGTACTAAGAGTACTACATTTATAGTTTTGAAATAAAGAAGATCTGAGATGTTTTTTGTTTTGAGAAAATTAAAAGAATAATTTCGGTACATTTAATGTGGATAACTAATAAGTATTTTACTTCACTTATTCAAAACCATAAATATTTATGGATCACATGACCATGTTTTGGGATGTTTAAAATTTAAGTATACTGGCATTTGCTTAAATATACTTGGAAAAACAGTTACTTGTAAAACTTATCAAATGACAAATGTGTCGTTTTAGGGGCCAATATTTTTTTCTAAATAGTCACTAAATATCTTTTTTTTTCGCACAGCTACTACATTTATAGAATTAAAAACCATACTAGAAAATATCACTCATCTTTATCCCTTTATGTTCTAATGTATCCTCATTCCCAGTTCACATTTTTCTTCTACCATAACTTTCTGTCATCCTTTTCTGTGAAGTTTATCTTGTAATCTTTTCCTGTGATTCTTTTCTGATGGGCCTTTTTTTTAATTGGCTACTTAAGAGGTTGTGTGTATTTTTCCCCCTCCAATATAATCAAAATATTGATCGTCCCTATAGTGTAAGAGGTTTGAGGAAGCAAGCCACCACCCGCTCTGTGTAGTTTAAAAAATAGTAGAGTTTCTATGTCCTCTACCTGGCAGGTGAAAGAATTGTATTGATCATTATGAGCAGAGAATATTGATTTTGTAAGAACCCACAACAATATCCATTTCTCTCATTTTGTTAGGAATGGCATTTGAGTGCATAATTTTAGATTTTAGCATTGCCATGTATGATATTTCTATATTTTCAATTTTCTACTATTGTATTTGTTTTTCATCTATCTCTGTGACTGGAATTATTTTTTCTAGCCTAGATACAACATCAAATGATGTTTCATAGGTCTTGTTTTTGTGACAGTTTTGTAATCAGTACAAAAGAGCACCTAGCACTGTGCCTTATACATAGTAGGTACTCAGTAATACTGTCATTGGTTAATTGGTTGCCTAAAATGAGATCAACAAATTTTAAGCTAATAGGAGCCATTAATTTAGTTAATATGTTCTCTCTAAATAACTTTTGTTATTTTGTGAGATGTATGCAAAAGTAATTTCTTTCTCTGATGTTTCTCTTCTTTATCCTCCTTTTCAGATGTTAGTGCATATGAATATAAGATCTTTTTAGATTAAATATTAATATGCAGTGACATTAATGTAATAATTACGTGTAACTTTTGAAGGCATTAAAATACTTATGATATCTGGTCATAAAATAAGCACATTTTACTTTTAAAATTTATAATTTATAGACAATTTATATTAGATCCCTAGCCAGTTCTCTTAATGGCTGAACTTAAAATGATTTCAGAAATTTTTAATACTGAATCTAGTATTAAATGCTCTCTTCCCTCCTTCTAAAATATGCTGCTATCGCTCACATCTCTTAGATGTAGATAATTAACATTTTTTGTTTACTGTTACAATACTTGAAATTGAATGAGTCCAAAAAATCAAAGGTAATCTTGTATAAAAATATATCCTTTAGAGGATTTGATGTAATTTGTACCTTCTTTAGTTGTCGATTTTCCCTTTCACACTATACTGTGTTTTAGATTCCAACTTTTTAAATGAAGAATCTGAAATGCTATTTCAAATTGGAAGTCAACTAGGAGTTGTAACATTTCTTTTTAGGTTTTATCACAATCATTGTAATGTTTTTGTTTGTTCTTAGTCTTGATTTAAAATAATTTATCTGGAGTAAGATTACTCTTGCATATCAGGAGGTACTACCTAGGTCTTCTACTTTGATGGTATTTACTACTTAACTGTTCTTTAGCTAGCTACTAGCCAAAGGTAAATGCAGTGTTGGCTCTCAGCTAAAAGAAGCCATGCATGCACACCAAAATTAGAGGCAATTAAAAAACTACTTATGTTGAGTTCAGTGATGATTTTCTTAAAGCAGCTTTGCCACTTGTTTAGTTCATACCACTTTAAAAAATATCTTTGATTCTTTAGGAAATTTTATACTAGTACTTGGTGGATGAAACTCTCCTAGGAAAGTAGCAAGAGGATATTACACAGAATTAATAATCAAAGAGGGTGGGAAAAGAGATGAGCAAATAAACCATCAAGTAGATAACTCACAAGCGCTTAAAGTCTGAAGGCTAGTATTTAGAAGACTTCCCTCTCTTTGTCTGATTGAGATGCTTAGATTAAGCTACTTTCTATTGACAGTTTATTGTTGAATTTTTAAAAGCTAATCTGTATTCCCCTTGTCAAAATATTGGATTATTTCTACTCGTATTTGAGTGTATTAAGTCCCCCTGAATCAGTCAGTGACCTTGTCTGTATTAAAATAGCTATTCCACAAGTCCTAATTTTACCTTCACTATACTTTTGGAAATTAAAAAAAAAAAAACTATCATCTTAAAAAATCATTATCTTAAAAATAATGTTACTCTGTAAATTATTTAGCCAATTATTCAAATTTCTACCAACCTATCTATGTGTATGAGTATTAGAGAAGTGGCTACTGCTCTTTTTCTTCTACTTTCTTATTATGTGGCTTAATAAGTAGATATTTAGCTTCTTATTATGTGGCTTAATAAATAGATCTTTAGGTGGCTTCTTAAAATTTGTTTGGTTATCATCCTAAAGAAAGGATTACAATGTATGTGGGCTTTTGCAATGAATAGCTTCATTTGACTGGTTCCTATTGCATACTCATTCCTGCTGACTTATTCCATAGTATTTTCTATTATGACTTTCCTTTTAATAATTATTTTATTTGCTTATAGGTGTGTCCTGAAAGTTTTTACTTATTGTGGAAAGATGTGCTTCTGAGTACTATGTAATATAGCTAAATAAAAAAAAAACTAATTATGAAAAGATATTAAAGTATGGTTAAGGGTCATGGAAAGCAAAATCAGATTTGGAGAAGTTTATTATTTTGGTTTAGAATTATAGAAATTATCTACATTACCTGTTCCACGTGATTTTTTTTTTTTCTGATCATATGTACACTCTAATTTGAGGAGCATCATGTTAACCTCTAGCTTGTTATAACTAATTAGATAGTTCTCTCAACTCTTGGAATCTATCCATTTTTTTCTTTTCTGCTTGCTTTACTAATGACTTCCCTCTCGTCTCCCAAAACATCTTACTTCTCCCATCTTTTGGTTTGGTTGATGTACGTGAAATGTGAATACAGATGGAGGCCTTTATGTTATAGAGCATCATTCAGTGAAAGACTCTTCCAGAGGACCAGAGCAGCAGGACGTGCATCAAGGTATCTAGAGTTTGTAGAAGCCTTAAGTATTAAGGGGCAGGTTGATGTAGCTGAATTGTTTAGTCTTTTACTTAAAATGCAGTACTGGTAACTGGAATAGGGAAGTGTGTTAATAATCTAGAATAGATATTTAGATAAAACAGATGTTTATTTTGATTATCACAGAGTAAAACATTAAATATCAGCGTCCGCAGCAAAATTTGACAGGAAAATTCTCAGGTGCATAAAATATATTTTATAGATAAGTGGATCTCAACTTTTTTTCCTTTCTGCTCCAATATGACTCATACATATCAGTAATCACAATGCTAGTGAGAGTGGTATGGGGAGAATCCAGAATTTACTATAGAGTGTTGTAGTTTGACCAGCCCCCACCCTGGGAATAATTCTGACGTTCCCCCCCAGGATAGTACACACTGCTATGTCTCCTTTTTTTAAATCACTCTTTAGAGATGTATTTTTTCCTAATAGTCTTGGATATTTTATTACCTCAGTTCTTCTGCACTTGGGGATTCAGTGCAGTTTTAGTGTATGCCCATACAAAGAAGAATAAGGTGTCATTAATCTTGAAATTGTTTGGTGCAAAGCTACACTGCTTTGTCTATGATACTTGTCCTTTGCCCCTCACTGTGCCTTCGTCCTGGTGAGGCTCTACTAAATCCAAGGTAGTGAAGACACCGGGGTGATGGAAATTGGTTTCTTTATGTTAACCATCTTTCTGTAATTACCAGCTTATTTCATTATGTATTTTAGTAGTCAATATGTAGCTTTAATTTGAAATTATTTTCTATATTCTTCTGATAGTTGACATCTGAAGATTTTATTTTGAATAAAAGGCAGATATTTTACTCCTTATAAAACTAAACTTTAAAATTGAACATTAGGGGCCGGCCCCATGGCATAGCGGTTAAGTGTGCACATTCTGCTGCTGGTGACCCAGGTTTGGATCCTAGGCGCGCAGCGACGCACCACTTGTCAGGCCATGCTGTGGTGGCGTCCCACATAAAATGGAGGAAGATGGGCACAGATGTTAGCTCAGGGCCAGTCTTCCTTGGCAAAGAGAGGAGGATTGGCATGGATGTTAGGTCAGGGCTGATCTTTCTCACACACACACACAAAATAAATAAAAAATAAATAAAATAAAATAGAAAATTAAGTTACATTTCTATCTATAGTAAATAGATAAATACTAAGAACTCTTAAATATGTTAATTACTTATGTTAAAGAAAGATAGTTAATAATTCATTACTTTTGACTTTGAGATTAATACTTAGAATTATGTAAAATTATGGACAAATGGTTCTGTCATACAATGCTTTATCGTCCTTTATTTTTTCTTTTTTTGGTTTTCTTTGAATACTGTCTCACTTGGTTATTAAAACTTTAATAAACTTGTGTTTTTTTTTAAAGAATTGAACTTTAGCACTGGCTTTGCATTTAGAATTAAGGTTTATTATTTGGCTTTTGGCAAAATGATTATGTATTACATCAACATAACCCTATCATTTGCTGTGTTGGGAAAACTAAATCAGTCATGATGGTACCTAAACAATCTGCATCTCTTTATCTTCTGTCTCAGCAAAAGTTAGATATGCACAGGGCAATAGCATGGCTAGAAGATATCCAAACCTCGAGAAAGGGTTTATAAAAGAAGATGCGTGGAAGAGTTGGTGAGCTTCATTCCTTCATAATAGCCAGTGCACTTATGGGCACCTGATCTAAATAATATTTAAATATTGTTTTCTAGCAAGATCTTCATGGACCAGATGTAGTTTATTATGGAGATCTTTTATATCATGTGTATACACTATTCTCTTTAATATATTTTGGAATTAACGTGTTGATTTACTTCTAGGATTCTTAATCATTCAACTTCTGTCACAAGAAACAAGCCAAAACAAACTGTGGCATGCGAAAAGAGGTATAAAAATATCTTAGTCCTCATATTTAATATTTTATAATGAGACTTGATCCTCTGACAGTGATGTTCCCATATGTGGGCTTTAATTGAATAAATGGTATCGATTTAATATAACTAGATAATTTAAAGAAGAAATGTGTTACAGCACGAATTAAATTTACCTTTTATATAAACAAATCCAAAAATACCGATTTGATCTCTTTTTGTACTCATACCTGTATTTTGTCTTGATGATGTCATTATTTGTCATTTGATGTCATTAATTATTTGTCATTTATTAATTCAGCATTTATTGTATTGCTGTTACTGCCAGGAACAATGTGTTTCTTCATCATTTGTTTATTTTCTATGTTATTGTTCCCTTTTTTTTTTTGCTGAGGAAGATTCGCCCTGAGTGCTAACATCTGTTGCCAATCTTCCTCTTTTTTTGTTTGAGGAAGATTAACCCTGAGCTAATATCTGTGCCAGTCTTCTTCTACTTTGTATGTGGGTTGCTGCCACAGCATGGCTGACCAGTGGTGTAGGTCTGCGCCTGGGATCTGAACCTGCGAACCCGGGCTGGTAAAGTGAAGTGTGCTGAACTTAACCACTGTGTCACAGGGCTGGCCCCTTATTGTTCACCTTTTGATTTCTCTTCAGTTGGCTTTTACTAAAGTCATAGTTCTATATGAATACATGGTCTAAGTCCACATATATGAATTCCAGAGAACTAGAAGACCTTGAAAGTTTCTATTTATTTTTTTTTTGGTGGTTTGAAAATTTGCATCAGATTCAACTCCTGAGTCATTCCTATGGGAGTGTAAAGGTCCAAGGCTGCAGGGTGGGTACAGAAGTATACACAGAGAGATTTAACATTTATTGAATTCTTGTTATGTGCATACTGTTCTGAGTGATTTAAATGTATTATCTCATTTAATCCTCATAATAACGCAATGAAGTTGTTACTGTTGTCGTCCCCATTTTATAGATGAGAAAACTGAGGCTCAGAAATTACCATAACTTGCTCAGGGTCACACAGCTAGTAAGTGGTATAGTGAGGATTCAAACCCAGGTTGTCTGGCTCCAGAACTCCAAGTCTTAACATATGGTAACAAGAACACTTTGCTTCCTCCAGATCCACACATTCCACTGATGTCTTTTCCTCGACACCTCAGAGTCCAAACTGAACTTATTTTTCCCCAAACTTATTTCTTCTCCTATATAATTTCCCTGAGTGAATGTACCACTATTTATATAGTCACCCAAGGCAGCAACTTTGGAATCATCAGAAACTCCTCTCTTATTCACCCCTCCCAATCCAGTCAGTCACAGAAAATTATGGTTTCTTAGCATTGCTTGCATCTGTCCCAACCTCTTCATTCCTATTGCAGTGTGTTGGTTCAGACTTCATCTTTTTCTACCTGGATTATTGCAACAATCCCCAGACATAGCTCCTTTCTTCAGTTTTGCCTACCTTTAAATCTGTCTCCTGCACTGGTGTAAGAGTGATGGTTCTAACACAAGTCTGACTGTGTGACTCCCATTTGTTATCTTCTAATGGTTCTTTCTAACTTTTAGGATAAAGCTTAAAATATTTGGCTTAACCCGTAAGATTGAAGTGAGTTTCTGCCTACCTCGAGAGCCTCATCTCACGCACTCTTCCACTAGCACCTTTTGCGGCCAGGAACAGTACTGGTTTCACATCTCTGTGTTCTGTATCCTGGTCTCTGCTGGGATTGCCCTTTCTTCTTTTCTTTTTCACTTAGCCTTTCAGGATTCAGTTCACGTGTAAGATGACTTTTCATACTCAAGTCTAAAAACACTCATCTATCTCAAATTTCATTTAACCGGATTTAACTCTCTCTTTCTGAATGCTGATTCTGGTATCTTACATATTTGCTTCTCTTAAAGTTTCTGTTATTACTTTCCCTCCTAGTTCCTTTCATTCCCATCTTAAGCTTCCTCCCCAGGTTCCTAACATTCTCTTGAGAAAGCCCCATCTGCCCAAACCTCAAAACTGTGATATCCAATCCTGGCCTTTCCTTCACACAACTATTACTTCTACTCATTTTAAAACAGTCACCCAGTTCCTTCTTTAAAAACAAAACAAAAAATTTTTAAATTTTTTCCTGACTATAAGAGTAATGTAGCTTTAGTGTTGAAAAATAGAAACACAAAGGAAAAAATAAACAAATATCACCCATTGTCCTACTCCCCACAGATGATAAGCCATAGTATTTTGGTATTTTTCCCTTTAGACATTTTTTTCTATATGTGTGCATGAATATTTACATTTGCATGTGTGTATATGTGTACATATATATACTCTGCAGAGTTGTGTTACCTGTTGCCTACTCAACACCTCCACTTGGATGTGTGTAATAGGCGTATGAAACTTAACCTACCAAAACCACACTCTTAATCTCCCTCCTTGTACCTCTAAACTTGTTCTTGCATTTCCCCCCATTTCAGAAAATGTCAACTCCATCCTTCTAGTTGCTCAGCTCAAAATCTTCAGAATAATCTTTAACTTGTCACTTTCTTTCACACTCCATATCTAATTTATTAGCAAATCTTGTTGATTGTACCTTCAAAATATACCCAGAATCTGATAACATCTTACCACTTCTCCACCTACCACCCTAGCCCTGGCCATCTTGTACTTCGAGTATTACAACAGTCTCCTAACAGGTCTCCTTTCTGTCCTTGCTTTCCTTTAGTCTGTTTTTCAAAAAACATCAGATTGATACTTTTAAAACGTAAGTCAGATCATGTCATTCTTCAGAATTCTTTAATGACTTACCATCTCCTTTAGAATAAAAGCTAGAATCCTTAAGGACTTGTAAACCTCACCATTATTTGGCTTCCTACTGTCTTGCTCTCTTGCGTCACTCTGCGTGGTTAGTTCTTCTCCATGTATACTGGCCTCCTGTTGAATCTCAATACACCAGACATTTTTGCCCCCCTCATGGCTTTTGCCTCTGCCTGGAATGATTTTCCCTCAGATAACCATATAGCTTATTCCCTTGCCTTTAGGTTTCTGCTTAGATGTCACTTCATCAGCAAGGGGTTCCCTGGACAAATTATATGAAAGAGCAGGCCTCTCACACCCCTTTGTCCCTTTTCCCATACCTTGCTTTATTTTTCTCCACAGAATTTAATACTATCTGACATTCTAAACATATATTTTTTTGCCATCTGACATCCTGAATATATACTTCTTTATTGTTTGTCTGCACCACTCTGACATCCCCTGGGCACACTACAATGTCGATTTTATCAGTTATTAAGAGAAGACTGTTGAAATCTCCAAAACTAATTGTGGATTTGTCTTTCTTCTTAAAGTTCTATCATTTTTCCTTCATATATTCTGAAGCTGTTATTAGATACATAGATGTTTAGGATTGTAATGTCCTCTGGGTGAATTTACACCTTTGTCATTATGAAATGACTTTCTTTATATTCCCAATAATATTCTTTGCTCTAAAGTCTACTTTTCTGATATTAATATAGTCATCCCCGCTTTCTTTTGATTAGCGTTAACATGATATATCTTTCTCCAACCTTTTACTTTTAACTTATTTGTATCTTTTTGGAGAAAGTGGGTTTCTTATAGTTAGTGTATGGTAGCATCTTCCTTTTTTATTGAATCTAATAATCTGACTTCTAACTGCAGTGTTAAAATTGTTTATATTTAATATAATTATTATTTTTTTCCCCAAAGCCCCAGTAGATAGTTGTATGTCATAGTTGCACATCCTTCTAGTTGCTGTATGTGGGACACGGCCTCAGCACGGCTGGGGAAGCAGTGCGTCAGTGCACGCCTGGGATCCGAAACCGGGCCGCCAGTAGTGGAGCGCGTGCACTTAACCGCTAAGCCACGGGGCCGGCCCTATAATTATTGATATTAATCAGTTTAAATCTACTGTCTTGTTGTGTGTTTCCTTTTTGCCTTATCCTTTGTAGCCATCTTTCCTTTTTTTCTCCCATTTTTTGAATTATGTTTTAAAATGCCTATTTATCTCCTTTGTGGGCTTATTAACTGTAACTTTATGTTTGTTATATTAGTGGTTGTTTTAGGGTTTAATGTATAATATTTAACTTTTCATAGTCTACCTTCAAGCACTAGTATGCCATTTCATAGATTGTGTAAAAACCTTCAGTATACTTCTATTTCTTCCCTCTTGGCATTTGTGGTATTGTTGCTATACGTTTTACTTATATATATGTTATAAACACCACCGTACATTGTTGTTATTTTTGCTTTAAATAGTCAATTATTTCTTTAAAAATATTTAAATAACCAGAATAATGTCTTTTATCTTTACTCACTTAGTTACCATCTCCAGTGTCCTTTATTCCTTTGTGTAGATCCATATTTCCACGTGTATCATTTTCCTTCTACCTGAAAGAGCTACTTTAACATTACTTTTACTGCTGGTCTGCTGGTGTTGAATCCTTTCAGCTTCTGTATGTCTGAAAAAGTCTTTATTTTATTTATTTATTTTTTTGAGGAAGATCAGCCCTGAGCTAACATCCATGCTAATCCTCCTCTTTTTGCTGAGGAAGACCGGCTCTGAGCTAACATCTATTGCCAATCCTCCTCCCTTTTTTTTCCCCAAAGCCCCAGTAGATAGTTGTATGTCGTAGTTGCACTTCCTTCTAGTTGCTGTAGGTGGGACATGGCCTCAGCATGGCCGGAGAAGCGGTGCGTTCGTGCACGCCCGGGATCCGAACCCGGGCCGCCAGTAGCAGAGCGTGCGCACTTAACCACTAAGCCACGGGGCCGGCCCATGAAAAAGTCTTTATTTTTGAAAGATATCTTTGCAAGTACAAAATTCTAGGTTGACATTTTTGTTTTCTTTCAGTACCTTAAAGAGATTTCTCCACTGTCTTCTGGATTGCATTGGTTCCAATGAGAACTCTGTTGTCAATCTTTGTTTCACTGAGCCTAATGTGTCTTTTTTCCTTTGGCTACTTTTTACATTTTCTCTTTATTATTTGCTTTTAAGTAATTTGATTTTATTGTATCTTGGTATAGTTTTCTTCATGTTTCTTTTGCTTGGAGTTCATTGAGCTTCTCAAATTTGTGGATTTATTGTTTTCATGAAATTTGAAAATTTGGGGCCCTTATTTTTTCTGTCACCTGTCCTATTCTTCTGGAACTCTAATTATATGTGTATGAAGCCACTAATCTGTAGTTAAGCCCATCCAATTTACTTTTAATTTCAGATGTTATACTTTTTATCTCTTAAACTTTGATTTTTATCTGTTTTATGTCTATCATGTCTGTACTTACCATGTTTAGTCTTTTCCTCTAGCTTCCTGAACATTGCCTGGTTGAATTTTTGATTGAATGCCAGACGTTATAAACTTTACCTCCTTGGATGCTGCATATTGTAGTATTTTTATAAATATTCTTAAACTTTGTTCTGGGATTTGGTTAAATTATTTGGCAACAATTTGATATTTTTGGGACTTGGTTTTATGACTTGTTATGTGGGATCAATGTGGTTTAGTCTAGGACCAAATTTGCCCCCCTACGTAAGACCTTAGTACTCTACCTGATGACCCATGAACTATAAGGTTTTCCTGTCTGGCTAGTGGAAACTGGTACTACTCCTAATCCTCTGTAAGTCTGAGAATTACTCTCTAACATTTCTGGTGGTTCATTCTTTTGCCTAGGGTAGTTTTCTCACACATATGATCAGTGATCAGTACTCAGCTGAAAATTTGAAGGAAGCCTCTGCAGAGCTCTTAAGTTCTTTCTCTGTGCATTACTCTTTTCTTTGTTACTTTGTCCTGTTAACTCCATGTGTCTTTTGCTCCCTGGCTCCCAGCTCTGTCTCCTCAATTCAGGGAGCCCCCTCGGCCCTGCCTTGGTTACCCCTCTTTGGGCTGCGCCCTTGAAACTCTCTTTCTAAAACAATCTGACTCAATCGTGGGGTTTGCCTTGTTTGTTACCCATTTCTAAGGGATAAATGTCTTTTTTTTGCCTGATATTGAATGTCTCAGAAAGCGTAATTTTATATATTTTGTCTGTTCTTTTAGTGTTTTCAGTGAGGATGTAAATCTGGTCACTGGTATTCTATCTTTGCCAGATGCAAAGTCTAATTGTTACATTTTATGTGCTCTGTCAATATTTAGTTTTGATTGTTTCTTCCATATGCCCTCTCCACCTCAACATTTAAAAAATTACTGACCATATTTTTCAGATACTTATGTGATTTTATCTTTATTTATATTTAAATCTTTCAGTCCATTAATTTTGGTATTTGATATGAGGTAAGGAATCTAGTTTTTTCTCCCTCCTTCCATCTCTCCTTCTGTTTCTCACTCCCTCTCCTCCTCCCCCTCACTTTTTCTTTCTTTCTGTGTGTGTTTTACAATTAACCAGTTGTCTCAACACTATTTGTTATATAATCCATCATTTCCACAATGATTTTAAATTTCATTTTTATTATAAATTGTTATACTTGTGGTCTCGTACTCCTCTTCCACTGAAAAATCTATAGATTCTGGAGCGGGTACTATTTTATTAATGTAATTTAGTGGAATATATATAATTTCCTGGTAGGGAAGTCACATTTATTGTATAACTTTTCTCTTCTTGATCATCCATTCTTCCAAATTAACTTTGAAACTCCCTTATCAGATTTCTAAAACAAGCCCCAAAATACTTCTTGGTTTTTTTTTTAATTATGATTCATTTCAGTTATCAGTTATTTTGAAGGAGAAGTTATACCTGTAATACTTAATCTTTCTTTTTTTTTAAAGATTTTATTTATTTATTTTTCCCCCAAAGCCCCAGTAGATAGTTGTATGTCGTAGTTACACATCCATTCTAGTTGCTGTATGTGGGACGCGGCCTCTGCATGGCCGGAGAAGCGGTGCGTCGGTGCTCGCCCGGGATCCGAACCCGGGCCGCCAGCAGCGGAGCGCGAGCACTTAACCGCTAAGCCACGGGGCCGGCCCTACTTAATCTTTCTGACCAAGAACTTTCTAGTTATTCAAGTCCCTTACTAGACATTTGTAGTTTTTTCATGTAGGTCTTGTGCATGTCCAGTTAAGTCTTTTCCTAGGTATTTTTTACTTTTCCTTGCCTTTATGAATGAGATTTGTTTATAACTTGTTATAGTTGATATATAGGAAAGATATTAACTTTTGTATATTTTTCTATAACTGATAACCTTACTTCTCTTAATAATAGACTTTTTTTGTTTTTTTTTCCCTTGGGTAATCATGTTTCCTATAAATTTTGAAAATTTATTTCTTTCTCTCTAATTTTTAAATGTTGTTTCTTTTCTTACTCTACTGTAGAGAGGCTCCACAACAGTGTTGAATAATAGCACCGCTAGTGGTTATTTTGTTCATGTATTTTTTCTAAAGGAACTCCCTGTTCATATCTGTCAGCTAGCACAGCATGCATGGTGTACCTTACCCCACAAAAACTAGATGAAAAGAATTTCTACCATATCCCCTGTGTGTCAGAATGAAGGCTTAGAGGCTCATAATCAATAATTCAGTAGGCAAAAAGAATTATTCCCCTAAGCTCTGTGGCATTTAGACCAAAGAAATTTGTCTAAAGAAATTATTAATTGTTGGTTTTTTTTTTTTTTTTAAGTTTTTGGTAATGATTTTAATATAGTAAATATCCTGTCTGTTCTTTGACTATATTTTTGACTTTGACTATATTACATTTCTTTTGGCCTCTGAAAAGTCCTTAGAGTAGTCCTATGCATAGGGTGATATTAAATAAGCCTATTTTGGTGTTTTTTGAGGAATATAAGTGATTGGGAACTTAAATATGTTTTTGTGAACTTGAAGTTTTATGTTGTTAGTTCAAAGCATAGGCATGGGTACATTCTTTAGATTTCTGGAAGAAAAAAAGACAACTTTATAATGTTCAAAATGTATACCTAAGAGTAATTCTAAATATTTTAACATATTAAGGCATCTTTAATTTTTTAGTGTCTCAGCAGATGAAGTTAATTCACCGTTATCACCCCTCACATGGCAGGTAAGAAGAAATTAAATTACTATTATATCTAATATTTTGTTCTCATTTATGTAGTTAAAAGAAATTGTCTCATTACAGCCCTTGGAAAATCAGAAGGATCAAATAGATGAACAACAGTGGCCAGAATCTCAACCTATAATCTGGCAGAGTGAAGAAAGGAGACGGAGCAAACAGATTAGAAAAGACTATTTCAAGGTACCTAATTGTAAAATTTACTTTATAATTATTAGTTTTAATTTTATCAGTTTTGTTTTGTGTTAAGAAGATAGAATATAACTCTCTAGTTAAATATAGTAAATGTGTTATTTTATCTTGATTTCCCACATGTGTGTGGTACAGTTAATATGATTCAGTTATATCCATAAAATTTCAGTAATTCAGAATAATTAAGAATGAGTAGATCAATATGAATTGTGATTTACCAAATACTTTACAAGAAAGATGAATGTTTGCTACACTATTAGTTGTGGCAATATGTAGTAATGTGTTAAAAGAATTGCCCAGAAAAGGTCTTTCATTTGTTTGAATAAATAGTTGACACGTGTTTGCAATTAGCATTTAACTGTTTCTATGTAAATAAATGTTATTTACGTGGTTCTAAAAATACTTGAAAGCATTTTTCCCCCCATTTTCTTTTCTTATTACCTTAATAGATTTCTTTTTTTTTTTTTTTTTAAAGATTTTATTTATTTTTCCCCCAAAGCCCCAGTAGATAGTTGTCTGTCATAGCTGCACATCCTTCTAGTTGCTGTATGTGGGACGCGGCCTCAGCATGGCCAGAGGAGCGGTGCGTCGGTGCGCACCCGGGATCCGAACCCGGGCCGCTGGCAGCGGAGTGCGCACACTTAACCACTAAGCCACGGGGCCAGCCCCCTTAATAGATTTCTTAAGATGATCTTTTATCCTAGGTAAATTAAAAGCTCAGACCATCTGAATTTTCCCAAATTTCTGGTTAGCAGAGTTTTAACGAAATTTTACTGTGTACATCTTTTTAAATATTATAACATTATCTATTTGTGGTTAAAGTCTGCTATATTTGCCGACGCCAGTCACTGGAATTGGGATAATCTTCAGTACTAGTCAGAATCCATTATTGGAATTTCTGACTCAAATGAACAGTGCAAACAAGCTCCTGCTCCATGAATAGCAAATTCTGTTGTTTTTGTATACCTTTTCTGTTTTCCAAAGCCTAATTTTTATTTAATAATAATAAAATTTTATCTGAATACATAGTTCTAAGCTAAATTGTAGATAATTTGAAGTTAATATAACTAATAAATAGGATTATATTTCATGTTTTTCTCTGGTAGAAGTGGGACTCTGTGCACATTGATCTGTTTCCTTATATGGGAGTGTAACATGTATTTGGAAGTAGTATCCTACGAAAACAAAAATGTTATATATCTTAGCAAGTCTGTGATAAGTTTAATCCTTCAACAAATAATTACTGAATCCTTTTAATGAGCCTCATGTTACCTAACAATATGCGAGATAATGAAGAAATACAAGACATAGGGAAAAACGGAAGGACATTGTAAGCAGAACCCTGGTCATTAATGGTGAAAGTCTATTTATCCCCACCTTTACAGATCTGTAGTTATATTTACATTCTGCAGTTTATTTTAAAGCCCCCTGTTTTAGTTTAGGGGACCTTGAACAAAGACCTTTACTCAATAAAATTTGTTAATAAATAAAACTTGATGAATGACTGGTGATGTGGGGGAAATTTTAGTATTTCTAACTAATAAAAGAGATTTTGATATTTATTTGATCTACTAGTATATTAAAAGCATACAAATTCTATTTATCAAAACACTTGCATAGCACTTACTAAGTGCCAGGCACTGTTCTAAGTACGTACTTTACAAATATCAGCTCATTTAATTTTCATAACAACCCTATGAAGTAAGTACAATTATTATCATTCCTGTTTTACAGATGGAGAAATTGAGGCACAGAGAGGCTAAGTAATATGCTTTAGGTCACTTAGCTAATAAGCAGCTGAGTCAAGATTTGAACACAGAGCCTGTTTGAACCCAGAGAAGCTATGCTGCCTGTTTATCTACTGTGGATAGCCTAATATCAAATGAATAAATACTTTCAAATCAATAGTCTTATTGTTTTTTAAATATTTTACAGTAATTCAAGTGAACTTCTCAATAAAGTTTTAATAGAGGCCTCAGTGAACCTTTAAAAAATAGTTCTTTGATTTAATAGCATCGTTTGTTATAAGTATTTTATTTTTTATAGCTTAAACATACCTTCTATAATATTGCTGTTTTATAAGTTGCTAAGAGGTCAAATGAGATAATCTTTGAAGTGTCCATTACATAATCATCATTCAACAAATGTTAATTTCTTCCATACTTAATAAAGTAGGTGCAAAAGGTAAGCTTCAGTCACTGGGAAATGCTTTAAGGAGATATGTAGTTCTCTTCAATAGTCAGAAGATGTCAGTGTTAGGACACTGCAAAAAAATTGAATGTCAACCATTTTTCCCTAAGATGTGAAAAAAAAATAAAATCCAGATACTACTCTCTAAATTAAGTCAAAACCATTCTTCGGAATTGCCAGTATATTCATGCTTAAAACATCATCAATTTCTATGAAGCATCCTTCTTTCAATAAGAAAATTTCTCTATTTAATCACCTATCTCCGGGGAATCAAAAGGGTTATTCATAGGGTATATTACTGAACGTAATCTGGATTTATAGTTCATTAAACATTAAAATATACTACTCTAGAGACTTATATCAAATTATCACTGAAGTCGCTCAGTGATAGCTCCTTTAGCTTTGCTGTGTTATGAAACATACAGAGCTTTTGAGCAGCTTTATCCTAACACATATAAATGACTGAGCCATGGGATTTCTTTGTTTGTCCCCCATGGTAAATTATTCATGATGCCTTTATTCAGTATGTTTATTGAAAGTGTTTGTGTGTATGTTTGTGTATGTGTGTCTCTCCCTTATTGCTTCTTAGTTGCCAAGACTAATTTGGGGTAGTATGTTTTTCAGGTAACCCCTTGAAGCTAAGTAAAAAATGTTTCAACATATTGGCCAGATTATGTGAGCAAGAAGATAAATTGGGTCAGATTATATGACTAAGTAAATCACTATAGGAGGGTTACATTAACTCTTTTAGGCACTCAGTCCGCTCTTGTGTAGATTACTACTCTAGTAAATAAAATTTAATGTCCTTGTTGCCAAAATAAAATCACTGCATTTCTCAAAGTAAAGGTATCCTAGGAAATAACATTACTTTATTAAAAAATCATTTACAGAAATGTATTTATATTATTTTAATAGATATACAACAAAATATGAAAATCGAACTTTTTGTTGATAAATTGTTTAATGTAAATTATTAGCTTTAATTTCTTGTAAGAATGATAACACATGAATTTCTAAATGCATTTGATGGTTGATTTCTAAACAAAGTTAAAAGGCGTTAGAATAACTATTCCAAGTTGGTTTTAAGGGTTATTTGATTTATTGAAATGCCATATATATTTGTCTTCAAATGTAACTTATTACTATTGTGATAAAACATTATGACTCTTAAAATACATATTTGATTTCATAAATACAGTGCAATATTTTAATTTAAAAGCTAACCCCAAGGAAAATATTTTGTATGATCATGGTTAATTTTATACTGGAATACGGAAGCCAGCTGGGCTTGTGAAATAACCTGATTTGTTCTGAGTCAGAGTTTGTGCACAAGTCAACTGTCTCTCCTGTGAAATTTAATGTAAGCTTTAGAAATGAACTGACCTTTCTGTTTCTGAATAGGCCTTTATTGTAGTATTTGAATTTAGATATAATAATAAAGTTCAGTTATTCAGAACTGAATATTACTTGAGGACACCTGAGTTAAAAAGTTGGACCTACAGAATATTTTCAAATCTATGTATACATTAGGTTCTGGACCTTTAAATATGTGCAGTATTGCAAACTAAGTAGTATCTTTCTGAGTTTTCATGTATAATGGATATGTTTAATTAGAATAGTAGTCTAAAAACAATAATACAATTTTCATTATCTAAGTTCTTGACTGCATCATCATCTGTTTCTTTGGTTTGTCAATTATCTACTCACTCTTCTACATCCTTTCTATGACTTTACCTTCCGTCTTATCAAGGTTCTCAGACCTCTACCATTATCTCTGATTCGCCTTTCAGCTGTTGCCTTATGTCTTTGCTTTCTTTTAGGGCCAGACTTGCCATTTCTAGGCCTCCAGTTTCTGATCACTTCTTAACCCACGGCAGTCTGGCTTTCACCTCCATTTCTCCGTTGAAATAGCCCCTCACTAGAACTTAACATGTACCTACTAATGGCAAAATCCAGTGTGGCATTTGACAATGATGACCACATCTTTCTTCTTGAAACTGCTTTCTTGGTTTCTGCCTCATGTTTCTTCCCTGATTCTTTTTCATGTCCTTGTCTAACTTTTCTTCTGCTTGCTCTTAGGGTCTCATCCTCTTTTTATTACTCTAAAAACTCTCTCGGAAGCTTTTATGACTCCAGATGTCTCTCGTATTCTGCTGGGTCTAAATTTACATCCTGTAACTTTTTTCTGATGTCCACACCTGTGTTTCAAATTGCCTGGATGTCCTACATGTATTTCAAATTCAATAAGTCCCCCCTTCCCCCCACCACGGAACTTGCTCCTTCTCTCTATTCTTTATTTTAATTAATAGTAGAGGTATCTACAAAGTTGTCTAAGCTCTATATCTCAGTCCTCCTTGATCTTTCCCTCTTTTGTTCCCCTCACCTAATTGGTCACCAGGATGTTAGTTATACATTATTTCTCCAACTCATCGCCTCTTCTCCGTCCCTACTGCCCTGGCTTTTGTTGGAACCCTCATTCTTTCTTGTCTGGGCCGTTGTAACAACTTCTTAGTGGTTCCCCTTTCTCTAGTTTCACAGTCCTTAGAGAAATCCCTGGCTTAAATTTCTTTATTGGCTCCCCATTGTCAATAATATAAAGTTTAGACTTTTTAAAAACTTGATAGGCCATCTTTACCTACTTCTCTTAAGTTTTATTACCTGCCATAATGCACTCTCCTCACTAGCCACACTATACTCTTTGCTTTCTGCATGGGCTGAGCTTTTTTATTCCTTTGTGCTTTCCTTCTTTTGGGAGTGCCATGCCCATCCGCCCTTTATTCCCTACAAATTCCTACTAATCATTCAGGATTTAGAGATGGGAATATAGCATCGTGGTTAAGAGCCTGGGCTTCTAGAATCAAACCACTTGGGTTCCAGTCCTTACTTGAGATATCTACTGACTGTGTGACTCTGGCAAATTACCTAACCTTGCTGAGCTTAATTTCTTTTTATCTCAAATGACTCTAATAGTATCTTCCTTCACAGGATTGTTATAACTATTGAATTATTTTAAGGTGCTTAAAACAGCACTTGTCACAGAGTATGCACTTAATAAATATTAGCTTGTGATTCACTCAAATGTTATTCTTTTTTTTTGTACCAATCATCTTTTATCGGGTGTTAACTTTCCATTAGGATATGAAAGGATTCAGCAAAGATCAGGGGTGCTGGGCAAAGAAGGTCATGGTCAGGAATGTAGCCTCCAGACTGGGCCCTCTTCAGTAGTACTTGCATAGTTGCTCACATTTGAGTTCCTTGTAGGAAAGGCAGTAGTTGAAAAGCATGTAAGCTGCCAGCACTATAGAAACCCCAGCAATGCTCCCTTTCTTCACATTGACATATTTGTAATACCACTAGTAACCTCTTAGAAATGCTCCAACAGTGCCTTTAGGGATAAAATCCCGCATCAGTATCCAGCTTGGTAGCTCCCCTATTTAGACGTCCAAGAGTTTCTTCTCCTTCACTAGTATGACTGACGCCATCTTGGAGTCCTGGAGTCTGCTGTCCAAATGTCACTCTTTTTTTTTTAAAAGTGGAGTAAAACCAAGAATAAGTGACGTAAGTGAACATCATGCCTAGGGATAGCAAATAGGTTTATTCACACATGCCATCTCCATTCAGTGGCTATCTGGAACATTGGGTTGAAAATGTATTGAGACTATGTCTGGGATCAGCTGGAAAGAGCACCCTGGAAATTAGCGATAGATGTCTTAAGTCACAGGAGAGACAGTGGAGGACCTTAGGTCTTGTATTTGTAATCCCTAATACTGCTCACCCCCCAGTTTGTGGTTGAACTGTCAGGTAGGTTATCTATTTTTCCAGAGTTATGGAAGATAAAACTGCATAAGTAAAGGGAACCATTAAAGAGAACCTTGAATGCTAGGCAAAGAAATTTGGACATAATCCTAAAGTTAGTAGGTTTTTCAACAGGAGAGTCATGAGTTGCAAGTAGTGTTTTGAGAAGGTTAGTATTCCACTGATTTGCCACTGATTATTTGTGGTGAGGAGGAATCAGAAGTAAGAACTCTAGTGGCTGTTATATTGTATCTCCTTGAATCTAAAAAGCACTTTTTCACATACTAGCATTTTTTATATTGAGCATATTACCTCTATGCCTCAGTGTAAAGTAGAGATAATAGTATTTACCTCAGGGTTGTTATGAAGATTAAATGGGTTAATACTTGTAACACACTTAAATCAGCGCCTGGTGTATAGTAAGCACTAGTATAAGTGTTAGCTATTATCACTACTACTGTTATTATATAGTCAATATTTACCTTTAATGTAGTATTTTTTTTCCTGAAATCACTAGGTTTCTTAACAATAGATGACATTTTTGAATGGTCAGATTATAGACTAGATGTGAGATAAAGGGGGCCTAGGATAGGGTGGTAGTTGTGAGAATTCAGAAGAAGTAAGTCTGAGAGAGATAATAAAAAGAATTGACTTGATGACGTATTGAATATAGTGGATTAAGAAAAAGGAAGATTTAAGACAACCCTCAGCAAACCTGAATGAATGGGAAATGGGTTGGTTTAGGGAGGAAATGTTACTTGATATATGTAAAGTACTTAGAACAGTGCTTTGCACATAGAAAGTACTATACGTGCTTGCTATTAGCAAGTAGTAGGGCTATTTAAACTGGTTATGTAATTAAATTTAGTATCAGATAATTTAATAAAAGTACCAAAATATGAATAAACCTCACATATAATTTACTAGTAGTGAATTCATATGTTAAAGGAAAAATAAAGCATGTGCTTTAAATATTTTTCAGTATAAATCATCAAGGAAGAGTTCAAGTGGCAATGAAAACGATGAGGTGAGAAAAGAGGGTAATATTAGCAATTATATTTTTTTAATTTTTTGTTTATTGTAGTAACATTGGTTTATAACATTGTATAAGTTTCAGGTGTACATCATTATACTTCTATTTCTGCATAGATTACATCATGTTCACCACCCAAATACTAATTACAACCCATCACCACACACATGTGCGGAATTATCCCTTTCGCCCTCCTCCCTCCCCCCTTCCCCTCTGGTAACCACCAATCCAATCTCTGTGTCTATGTGTTTGTTTATTGTTGTTATTATCTACTACTTAATGAAGGAAATCATGGTATTTGACCTTCTCCCTCTGACTTATTTCACTTTGCGTAATACCCTCAGTGTCCATCCATGTTGTCACAAATGGCTGGATTTCATCGTTTCTTATGGCTGAGTAGTATTCCATTGTGTATATATACCACATCTTCCTTATCTATTCGTCCCTTGATGGGCACTTAGGTTGCTTCCAAGTCTTGGCTATCGTGAATAACGCTGCAGTGAACACAGGGGTGCATGTATCTTTATGCGTTGGTGTTTTCAAGTTCTTTGGATAAATACCCAGCAGTGGAATAGTTGGATCATATGGTAGTTCCATCCTTAATTTTTTGAGAAATCTCCATACTGTTTTCCATAGTGGCTGCACCAGTTTGCACTCCCACCAGCAGTGTATGAGAGTTCCCTTCTCTCCACATCCTCTCCAACACTTGTTGTTTCCTGTCTTGTTAATTATAGCCATTCTGATGGGCGTGAGGTGATATCTCATTGTAGTTTTGATTTGCATTTCCCTGATAGTTAATGATTTTGAACATCTTTTCATGTGCCTATTGGCCATCTGTATATCTTCTTTGGAGAAATGTCTGTTCAGGTGTTTTGCCCATTTTTTAATTGGGTTGTTAGTTTTTTTGTTGTTGAGATGCATGAGTTCTTTATATATTTTGGAGACTAAGCCCTTATCAGATGTATGGCTTGCAAATATCTTCTCCCAATTGTTAGGTTGTCTTTTCGTTTTGTTGATGGTTTCCTTTGCTGTGCAGAAGCTTTTTAGTTTGATGTAGTCCCATTTGTTTATTTTTTCTATTGTTTCTCTTGCCTGGTCAGACACGGTGCTTGAAAATATGTTGCTAAGACCTATGTCGAAGAGCGTACTGCCTATGTTTTCTTCTAGAATTTTCATGGTTTGAAGTCTTACATTCAAATCTTGAATCCATTTTGAGTTAATTTTTGTGTATGGTGTAAGGTAAGGGTCTACTTTCATTGTTTTGCATGTGGCTATCCAGTTTTCCCAACACCTTTTGTTGAGGAGACTTTCTTTTCTCCATTGTATGTTCAGCAATTATTTAAAATATTTACTTTTTGTACCTAGTTGGCTCAATCAGAATAAAATGTAACCCATCTTTCAGTTTCTTTGTTATTGATTTAATGCAGGGGTTTTCTCCAATAATAAAAACTCAGCATCATCGTACAATTATTAATTTAAGCATGTAATTGCCATATGTCCTTTATTTAAAATAGAATTTCTAATAGTTCAGTTTTAGAATTTTATTAACATTCATCTTGAAACTGTAATTCATGAATTTAAAATTTTTACATTTTCCCATCTTTTATCTTCCTAAATCAACCTGGTGGTCAATTGAGATTTCTTTGGAATTTATTAATTTCTTTCCATAAGTTCTGTGCCCTATTTTAACATTTGAAAGTAGATTTCTACAGTTTGTGCATTATTATAAATTTTTCCACCTCACCACTTTAAGCTATGCAGCAGCTTAGCATTTTTGAAATGATGCATTCTTATCACCATAAATACTTAAGCTTTGTGTATTGTTGTTTGGAGCGATTGGTAGTTAATTTGATGTTAGGTACTTGGCAGGGCTTCTGAAAACTCCTTTAATTTTAGGAAATGGAATCACACAGAAAACGTTGGCTGATCCCTGAACTAGAAGTTCAGCTTAGCTGCTGTCCCTGTCCCTTTATATTTTATACCTGCTTTGGTCCTGCCTGCCTCAATATCTAATCAGTTACCAAGACCTACTTTTTGTTTTAGTACTGAAATATTTTGAATACATTCCCCACCTGCATTTCTGCTATTTCTGCCCTCACACAGGCCCTCATCATTTCTTGCCTGGGCTACTGCGATAGAATCCTTGGTCTTCTCCCTTTCTCCAGTCCATTCTCCTCCCTAGCCACAATAATCATTTCAAAGAACACAAATATGATCAGACCATTCCCTTGCTTAGAAACCTTGAATGTCTCCTCATCACTTAGAAGGCAAATTCTAGGTCCTTCTTAATCAAGCCCCTGCTTACCACATCAGCCTCAACTCAACGATTTGTTCTCCTTTCAGTGTACTCTCCAGCAATATGGAACTGCTCAAAGGTTTTTTGCACTCATCCTTTCATTTATTGCTTCTGTGTCTTTGTCCTTGTGGAATGTTGTTCCCTTCCTTCTTTTTCTGTAAACACCTACTCAGTTTTTTACTTTCTCAGGAAACTTGCCTTTCTCCGCAACCCCCACCATTTCCCCAAGTGCCCTTTATCTGTGCCTCATAATGTGCCATGCATAGCTTTATCATTGTAGTGAGAAGGTTGTATTACTTGTATAAATGAACCTATTTTCCCCCTAGACTGAGAGATCCTTGAGTGGATGATATTTTTACTAAATTTCAGTATTCCCAGTGTCTAGCACAGTGTCTGACGTATAGTAGGTAGTCAGTAATTACTTGTTGAATGATGAATAAATGTCCTATGTGGTATGCATATTCAAGATTAAATGTTAAGATTTGTGTATTTGGTTGGTAGTAGTCATTCAGAAAACAGGGATCATTTAATGTTATTTTATGCAATTAAATTCTTTGTAATTATTTCTAAGCCTATATTAGATAGACATAATTTTCTAGGTAAGTGTCCTTATTTAGGGTGATGAAATTTTTGCATGCCTCCACTTACGTGTCTCAGATTGTAACATATTGTTGCCATTTCCCTTCAGGAATTAATCTTAACATGTGTATCTTTTCTAAGACACGAATAAGTTTTTAATTTGTGATATTTGAAGGAAATAAATTTATAAGAAAATATTTTATGTGAGTAGATAGTACTTTTAAAACTTTAAAGTGCTTATGAATCACCTGGGGATCTTATTGAAATAAGATTTTGATTCAGTAGGTCTTGGGTGGGTCCTGAGGTTCTGCATTTCTAACAAGCTCCCAGAGGATGCTGATGCTGCTGGTTCACAGATTTTGAGTGGCAAGGTGGTAGGTGGTATTCTTCAGATTCTTCCTTTAGCAGTTGATCAGAAATTTTCAGTTTTCCTTTTATATGTCTAAATCATCATTCGTATTTTAATTTCATCTTTCATCTTTTTATTTTTACATTTTAGCAAGACAGTGATAATGCTAATATGTCACCACAATCTCCAGTATCATCTGAGGTACAAGTTCTGTTTTTATATGTGTTTTCATAGGTTTCTTCCTTGTCTCTTCTCTCTAACCTCATCTTTCTTTCTTTTTTTTTTACGATGTAATTTATTCACCCATATTTAAAAATTCACAGTAGGTTAATTTGTACAAACCTAGCCTATAAAAAATTCTAAGAACACCATCTTTTTGTACAGATATTCATAATATGTGTCACTTAAATTGCTTATGGGAAAATGTGTATAAATCACAGACAAGAATTCACTTTATAGAATTTTTATGTTTTATAATTCAACCATATTTTGAAGTTATTGAGAAGAATCGTTTTAAAATTTTAAATTTGAAAGGAGTACTTTAGCATTGTGCAATGGCCTTTGGTTTTTCTCGTAACCAATTAGGTCTGAAAGCAATGCAAGAGAAACTTCCTTTTTCCACGAGAAACATCCCTGTAGTGGGTTGTTCCTATCGACAGGAGGGTACACATTACCTAGCATCTTAGATCTAAGTGGAGGCATAAGGAGAAGGGGTAGGTGAAAGTTCGAGTTTGTGAGATCACAGCCAAATACTCTGGGGTGTGTATGACTGATTCTTGTAATTTGGTTAAACCGATTGCTTTACAACAAGAGATAAATTTAAAAAAATCTAAGTAGTATCTCTTCTACTTCAGATTACCTTATTTAGTATTTTAAGTGTTTTGGTATTAGTAAATAAATGATTATGCATTCATTTCAGGACTTTGTCTAAATATTTGGATGATCCAAATTCACCATATAACTTTGGTTAGTTAGATGGTATTTCATTTTATATAGGTGGTGTTAATTTTTTTAAAAAAAAGCCAGGATTGTCTATTGTTTTGGGTGAGTTGCATTATAAAACTTTTAAATGGACTTGGACATTAGTTTTATTAACATGTTTCTAAATTATTTGTATGGCAGTTAAAATGGTTTACATTCTTTTAGAAAATGATTTAAATTAGGATATCCTAAAATTAGTCTTTGTCACATACTTTTGTAAATCCTTTCTTTTACTTTCAGTTATAACAAATGTATAAGAGACTACTTATATATAAATATTATAAATGTATAAGTGACTACTTCTTTGCCTAGTTCCTTTATGATTTTATGATCTATGCTACCAAATGTTAGTTTGGTAGCCCAACTAACATTCAACTTGAACTGCGTATCAGATGTTAATCAGCAGAAGATGCAGAGAATCAACAGAATTCTGATTGCTTCAATATCATCTGTGAAAGGAAAATGGTATAAATAATTAGTATAGTACTTTACTATTAATAAAGTGCTCACCTGTACATTTGAACCTAAGAGATGTCCTGTGAGCTGGGTATTATCCTCATCCTTTTACAGCTGAACAGACTGATAATTTTTCCCAAAGACCCCAGTCAATAAATGGTACAGAAGTGACTGAAGCCTAGACTCCAGCTACTTCGTAGTTGTTGCAGAGATTAAATAAGATGCTGCTAAAGTTACATTATCTTATGACTTTATAATTTACAAAGTGCTTCTTTTTAGGTTATCTCAGTTAATCTTCACAACACCTCATTTTAAAGATGAAGCAACAGTCACAGAGAAATTAAATGTTTTGCTCAAGACTTAGCCTAAGCTTTCCGAATCCAAGTTCAGATTTTTTAAATATACCACAATTCTTTCCACAGCACGTCACTGTGTGAAAGCAGTTTGAAACAATGTGCATTCAAATAGAAAAGATAATACTTTGTCATCTATAACTCTGCAGCCCCTATTAGTATGAAAGTGTAGATTTGCCTCAGGTTATCCACTAAGTGTCAAGTCCATAGTAGGTACTGAGTAAATGTTGCTAATTTCACTTATCTTTTTATTGAAGCTTACTTCATTTTTTGGGAGACTTTAGTCTGGTTCTTCATTCAGAAAATAATATCTATTTATTTTGTACATTTCACTAATTTTCTTTTTCATTTTCCTTATGAGAGAGAAGAATTTAAAGGCTTATTTAGTCAGGTCAATTAGGAAATATTTATAGACCTTTTTTTAAAAGTGAAATGTATCAATTTGAATTGAAATGCAGTTTACCTTTCTCTACTCCACTAATCATGGAAAAAATAAATACTTCTCAAAATTGGAATGGATCTGAATAACTGCCTTGATTATTTTGAAAGAAAAGAGGTTTTATTTGTTTTCTGTTTTTAGGAATATGATAGAACTGATGGTTTTTCACATGGTCCCTTTGGCTTGAAGCCTAGATCAGGTAAATATATATTCTGCAAATAAGATTTATTGGTTATGTATGAAACTAGAGTTTCCCAGCTTAAATGGGATTGATTCCATAGTTTTGAGTACACGTAGATTCTTTCCCCTCTCCTAAAAGTAATTTTCTCTTAACCTTATTTGTCTTTCCAATTCCCATTCCCCATTTCTTTCTTCCTCTTTACCTTCAAGCTCCTGAAACCTCAGCTTTTTGTCTTAGATATACTGCAGTCTTATTTCTACTCTACTGTGACTGCTATTAGAATGACCACTCTGCCAGCAGACCAAACACTGTTTGAAATTATAGCACTCCATTATATTGTGGTTTTAAAAAGGGATCTTTTCGCATTTGGCAAGCCCAAAAGAAAATGGATTCATGTTACTTGGCAAGGTATTGAATTATAGTTTTTATTCCTGAATAACTGTATTGACCTTCAAGAATAATTTCCTTTTTCTTTAAAGATAATAAAGGCTGATTTATGTTCAATAATAATTTTTAACCTGGATCATAAGTTTGTAATAACGTATGTTTAAGAACATGTATAGGTGGTAGAAATCGTTACACTTGTCTTCCCTGTTGCTTTCAATTATGCAGATAAGTAGATTTCAAGTATATTCTGTAAAAAATATTTAGAATGTATTAGTAAGTAATAGTGTTTTATGTAGTTTTGTACTGATTCTTTTTATTATGCCTCTTTCCCTGCCGATGGTTGATCCTTCCTATTAGCTTTGTAATAAGCTAGGAAATTTCTGTTTTTATAGCTTTTAGTCGCTCATCTCGGCAGGAATATGGGGCGGCAGATCCAGGATTTACAATGAGAAGAAAGATGGAACATCTACGGGAAGAACGAGAGCAAATACGACAACTTCGCAACGTAAGTTGGATTGACCTTTCAGATCTGCGTTTAGAAATGGGTTTTAACTTGGAAAATTAACAAGGTGTATGGATTTTATTTTCAGTGCTCTTTAAAAGTTTGGATTATATAACGATTAGTAATATATATGTATAGCATATATAGATAGAATATCTGTGATTTATACCCATTCCTTTGTAGAATCTTGAATCCAGGTTAAAAGTAATTTTGCCTGATGACATTGGAGCTGCACTGATGGATGGAGTTGTTCTTTGCCATTTAGCCAATCACATAAGGCCACGCTCTGTAGCTAGTATTCACGTGCCATCACCAGCAGTGGTAAGTTTTGTCTACAATTTGTTAGTTGTCTAAAGGAAGATAGAGCTTCTTGAAGCTTCTTTAAATAATATACCTCAATAAGTTCAATTTTCAGTTTTGATTAACTTCAGTATAAATATGCCTGAAAATATACCTTTTTTCCCTTGCTTTGCAGCCTAAACTGAGCATGGCAAAATGTCGAAGAAATGTGGAAAATTTTCTTGATGCCTGTAAAAAGTTGGGTGTCTCACAGGTAATTTTTATTTTTCTAACAGAATGATCATTTAAATATTAGTTTATTACATGCATACTGGGGTTCTTCTTCACAATAGGAATGAATAATGCTTTCTGAACATGAAAATGAATACCTTCCCTCAGTACCTTCGACTGAGTTCCAGCTTTAATTGGAACAGCTATCTAATGAATGTTTTTAAGCTGCTTTTAAAGTCATTTATAAGATAGCTACATAGATTGAAAAATTTACTAATAAAATACATCATTGAAGAAACAACTTAGTGGCCATATTACAAGTTGGTTGTGATGCCATCTCATTTTTCCTGCTGGATGACATTTGGTCTCCTTTGTAAATTCATGGATAGACTGTGATTGGAAGATTTGCATTCAGTGTGAACAGTGTTTTAAACTTTATTTAAAATGTCAAACTGGAAATCTTAGTAACATATGATAATATCTCACTGGACAAACTTTGAAATTTATAGGAATTGGCTTATGTTTCATGTAATAATTGCAGTACTATGAAATTAAAAATTAAAGCAATATTGTAAATGTATAATGAAAATGAGTAATCAAAATATTGCTTTTTTGGAAAACATTATAAGCCTAACATTAACATGACTGACTGTTGAGAGGATGTGACATTGTTAGCAGATCACAATCTAGTTCTGTTTTCTTTTTCCTTTTATTTTATTTTTTTAAAATTATTTTTATTGAGATATAATTGACATATAGCATAGTGTAAGTTTAAGATGTGCAATGTGTTGATTTGATACACTTATATATTGAGTTATGCTTGTTAAGCTCTCTTTTTTTGTCTCTGGTATGTGAGATTATGACTTTTTTTTTTATTGATGTCTTAATAGTTTATAACATTGTGAAATTTTGGTTGTACATTATTGTTTGTCAGTCACCATATAAATCCCTCCCTTCACTCCTTGTGCCCACCCCACAACCCCCTTGCCCCTGGTAACCACCATACAGTTCTCTCTGTTGGTGTGTTGGTTTATATTCCACATATGAGTGAAATCATGTGGTGTTTGTCTTTCTCTTTCTGGCTCATTTCACTTAACATAATACCCTCCAGGTCCATCCATGTTGTTGCAAATGGGACGATTTTGTCTTCTTTTATGGCTGAGTAGTATTCCATTGTATAAATATACCACATCTTCTTGATCCAGTCATTAGTTGAGGGACACTTGGGTTGCTTCCACTTCTTGGCTATAGTGAATAATGCTGCAATGAACATAGGGGTGCATAAGCCTCTTTGGATTGTTGATTTCAGGTTCATTGGATAGATTCCCAGTAATGGGATAGCTGGCTCATAGGATATTTCTATTTTGAGTTTTTTGAGGCATCTCCATACCGTTTTCCATAGAGGCTGCACCAGTTTGCATTCCCACCAGCAGTGAATGCGAGTTCCCGTTTCTCTACAACCTCTCCAACATTTGTTATTTTTTGTCTTGGTGATTATAGCCATTCCCATGGGTGTAAGGTGATATCTTAGTGTAGTTTTGATTTGCATTTCTCTGATGATTAGTGATGTTGAACATCTTTTCATGTGCCTATTGGCCATCTGTTTATCTTCTTTGCAGAAGTGTCTGTTCATTTCCTCTGCCCATTTTTTGATCAGGTTGTTTATTTTTCTGTTGTTCAGTTGTGTGAGTTCTTTATATATTATGGAGATTAACTCCTTGTTGGATATATGATTTGCAAATATTTTCTCCTAGCTGGTGTGTTGTCTATTCATTTTGATCCTGGTTTCATTTGCCTCGTAGAAGCTCTTTAATCTGATGAAATCCCACTTGTTTATTTTTTGTTCAGTTTTCCTTGTCCGAGTAGACTTGGTACCTGAAAAAATTCCTTTATGACCAATGTCAAATAGTGAATTGCCTATGTTTTCTTCTAGGAGTTTTATAGTTTCAGATCTCACCTTCAGGTCTTTGATCCATTTTGAGTTAATTTTTGTGAATGATAAAAGCAGATGGTCTACTTTCATTCTTTTGCATGTGGCTGTCCAGTTTTCCCAGCACCATTTATTGAAGAGACTTTCCTTTCTCCATTGTATGTTCTCAGCTCCCTTGTCGAAGATTAGCTGTCCGTAGGTGTGTAGTTTTATTTCTGGGCTTTCAGTTCTGTTCTTTTCATCTGTGTGTCTGTTTTTCTACCAGTACCATGCTGTTTTGATTACTATCGCTTTGTAGTAAAGCTCTCTTTTTAATAGTGTTGTAATAATCTGGTCTGCAGAGTCCACTTTAATCTCTTTCCTCAAGTGAATAAATGTAATTTATATAAAGAGTATCAATTGAATTACTGTGTAATTTGGAAACTACATGCTGTTCTTCTCTAATTACCTCTTCTCTATGCTTGACATGATGTTTTAAAAATTTGATTCTTAAACATTTTTTTTTTTTTTAAAGATTTTTATTTATTCATTTTTTTCCCCCCAAAGCCCCAGCAGATAGTTGTATGTCATAGGTTCACATCCTTCTAGTTGCTGTACGTGGGACTCGGCCTCGCGCTGGACGGAGAAGTGGTGCCTTGGGGCGCGCCCAGGATCCGAACCCGGGCCGCCAGCATCAGAGCGCACGCACTTGACCGCTAAGCCACGGAGCCGGCCCTGATTCTTAAACATTTTTATGTTAGTTCTTTCTTTCTTATACTTAGTCTCTTAGTGAGAAAATAGAAAAGTTGTTTTTCTAGTTATTATTGCATTATATACATTTTCCTGTTTTGCAATTTTTAAGAATTTTTTGCGAGGGTTTCTGAATAAATATTTATTGAATGAATGCACATTTCATAAATGAGGAAACTGAGGCACAGAGAGGTTAGGGGACTTATCCAAGGTCACGCCTTTAGTAAACAGTGGAGTCAAACTATGAACCCAGGTGTTTTAACTCCAGAACCTACCCTCTAACTTGGATACTTTCTATTTCTCGTCTTTTACATGAAAGAAAAAAGATAGTCTAACATACTCTAGACACCGTCTTGATACTGTAGTCTAACATACTCTAGACACCGTCTTGATACTGTAGGCAAGGAGGATAAATGGGAAGGTCCTTTGAAAACTATTCTACTTAGCATACTCTTCTCTCTCCAGCTTGTTTGAGGGCAGGGTTAGTGCCCCACCCATCCTCACTATAAAGGAGGCAATGGAGGGACCAATCATCAACTCCCATTTTCAAAACTCTCTAGCTACTGGCAGCAGGGGAAGAGTTATATTTTTAGCTTCAATTTGTTTTTCTCTGACTTGGAAATGGTAAGAGTTAGTTTTTTCATTTAACTTTTTTTTGGTTTTAAGATATTTTTGTGTTTTTACTAGCTTTATTGAGATGTAATTGCATACAATAAAGTGCATATATATAAAGCGTACAATTCCATAAGTATTACATATACAAACACCATGAAATCATCACCATAGTCAAGATAATGAACGTGTCTGTTACCTCCAAAGTTTCCTTGTGTCCCTTGCAATCCTTCCTTCCCCAGGCAAACACTAATCTGCTTTCTGTTATTATAGTTTAGTTTGCATTTTCTATCTGGAGTTGTAAATAAATGTAATGATACAATATATACTATTTTTTTTCTGGCTTCTTTCACTGAATATAATTGTTTTAAGATGCATCAGTTTTGTTCCATGTATAAATAGGTTATTCCTTTTTATTGTTAAGTAGTATTTCGTGGTATGAATATACCACAGTTTGTTGGTCCATTGACCTGTTGATGGCCATTTGGATTATTTCCAATTTTATTACAAATAAAGCTGCTATGACATTTATATACAAGTCTTTGGATATATGCATTCTTTAATTTTGGGTAGATACCTAGGAGAGGAATGACTGGAACATATGGTAGGTGTATGCTTAACATTATAAGAAAGTACAAAACTATTTTCCAAAGTGGTTGTACCATTTTGCAGTTCTCTCAGAAGTTTTTTTAAACATTTTTTACATGATTATTATAGAAAAGATTTTAAAATACAGAAAACTATAAAGAAGAAAAATATAATCACATGTAATACTACCTCCCAGAGATAAACACTGTTAACAAACATACCTTTTCTTTCTTTGTTTTCCCCCATTAGGATCATTCTGTATATAAGATTTTTTTGTTTTTTTTTATGTGGTTTTTTACCTAAAGTTATCCTCTGTGCATTTTCTTATCAGAATCTAAGAATATTTCTGGGCATTTTTTTATCAGAATATTCTTTTTTTTTATTTTGTATTTTTTTAATTTAATTATTTTATTGAAGTCATAATGGTTTATAACATTGTGTAATTTCAGGTGTACATTGTTATATATCAGTTTCTGCATAGACTGCATTGTGTTCACCCCCAATAGTCTAGTTTTTATCAGTCACCATACGTATGTGTGCCATTTACCCCTTTTGCCCACCCCCTGACACCCTTCCCTTCTGATAACCACTAATCTGTTCTCCTTATCCGTGTGTTTGTTTATCTTCTACATATGAGTGAAATCACATGGTGTTAGTCTTTCTCTGTCTGGCTTATTTGACATAACATAATACTCTCAGGGTCCATCCATGTTGTTGCAAATAGCACGATTTTGTCTTTTTTTATGACTGAGTAGTATTCCATTGTGTATATATATACCACATCTTCTTTATCCGTTCATCAGTTCATGGGCACTTGGGTTGCTTCCATGTCTTGGCTATTGTGAATAATGCTGTGATGAACATAGAGATGCATGAATCTCTTTGAATTGTTGATTTCATGTTCTTTGGATGAATACCCAGTAGTGGGATACCTGGATGGTATGGTATTTCTATTGTTAATTTTTTAAGAAATCTCCATACTGTTTTCCATAGTGGCTGCGCCATTGCATTCCCCCCAGCGGTGTATGAAAGTTCCCTTTTCTCCACACCCTTTCTGACATTTGTTATTTTTTGTCTTGTTAATTGCAGCCATTCTGAGGGGTGTAAGGTAATATCTCATTGTAGTTTTGATTTGCATTTCCCTAATAATTAGTGATGTTGGACATCTTTTCGTGTGTCTGTTGGCCATCTGTATATTTTATTTGGAAAAATGTCTGTTCATATCCTCTGCCCATTTTTTGATCGAGTTGTTTGTTTTCTTGTTGAGTTGTAAGAGTTCTTTATATATTTTGGAAATTAAGCCTTGTTGGATACGTGATTTGCAAATATTTTCTGCCAGTTGGTGGGTTGTCTTTTCCTTTTGTTGATGGTTTCCTTTGCCTTGCAGAAACTCTTTAGTCTGATGTAGTCTCATTTGTTTATTTTCTCTTTTGTGTCCCTTGCCTGAGTAGACATGGTATGTGAAAAGATACTGCTCAGACTGATGTCAGAGTGTACTGCCTATATTTTCTTCTAGGAGTGTTATGGTTTCGGGTCTTACATTCAAGTCTTTAATCCATTTTGAGTTAATTTTTGTGTATGCTGTAAGATAATGGTCTACTTTCATTCTTTTGCACGTGACTGTCCAGTTTTTACAACACTATTTATTGAAGAGATTTTCCTTTCTCCACTATATGTTCTTGGCTCCTTTGTTGAAGATTAGCTGTCCATAGATGTGTGGTTTTATTTCTGGGCTTTCAATTTTTCTTCCACTGATCTGTGTTTCTGTTTTTCTGCCAGTACCATCCATGCTGTTTTGATTACTATAGCTTTGTAGTCTATTTTGAAGTCAGGGATGGTGATGCCTCCAGCAGGTTTTTTATTTTTTCTCAGAATTGCTTTGGCTATTCAGAGTCTTTTGTTATTCCATATAAATTTTAGGATTTTTTGTTCTATTTCTGTGAAGAATGTCATTGGGATTCTGATTGGGATTGCATTGAATCTGTAGATTGCTTTAGGTAATAAAGACATTTTACTATGTTTATTCTTCTAATCCATGAGCTTGGAATATCTTTACGTGTCTTTATGTCTTCTTTGTTTTCTTTCAATAAAGTCTCATAGTTTTCATTGTGTAGATTTTTCACCTCCTTGGTTAAATTTATTCCTAGATAATTTATTCTTTTTGTTGTGATTGTAAATGGGATTGTATTCTTGAATTCTCTTTCTGCTAGTTTATTAGTGTATAGAAATGCAACTGATTTTTGTATGTTGATTTTGTACCCTGCAACTTTGCTGTAGTTGTTGATTATTTCTAATAGTTTTCTGGTGGATTCTTTAGGGTTTTCTATATATAGAATCATGTCATCTGCAAAAGTGAGAGTTTTACTTCTTCCTTTCCAATTTGGATCCCTTTGATTTCTTTTACTTGCCTAATTGCTCTGGCCAAAACCTCCAGTACTATGTTGAATAAGAGTAGTGAGAGTGGGCACCCTTGTCTTGTTCCTGTTCTCAGGGGATGACTTTTAGTTTTTCACCATTAAGTATGGTGTTGGCTGTAGGTTTGTCATACACGGCCTTTATGATGTTGAGATACTTTCCTTTTGTACCCATTTTATTGAGAGTTTTTATTATAAATGGATGTTGGGTCTTGTCAGATGCTTTCTCGGCATCTACTGAGATGATCATGTGATTTTTATTCCTCTTTTTTGAACGTGGTGTATCACAATGATTGATTTGTGGTTGTTGAACCATCCCTGCATCCCTGGTATAAATCCCGCTTGATCATGGTTTGATCCTTTTAATGTATTCTTGTATTTGATTTGCTAATATTTTGTTGAGGATTTTTGCATCTATGTTCATCAGTGATATTGGCCTGTAATTTTCCTTCTTTGTGTTGTCCTTGTCTGGTTTTGGTATCAGGGTAATGTTGGCCTTGTGCAATGAGTTAAGAAGCATCCCATCTTCTTCAATTTTTCAGAATAGTTTGAGAAGAATGGATAGTAAGTCTTCTTTCAATGTTGTGTAGAATCCTCCAGAGAAGCCATCTGGTCCTGGGCTTTTTGTTTTTTGTGAGGTTTTTGATTACTGTTTCAATGTCTTTACTTGTGATTGGTCTATTCAGATTCTCTATTTCTTCTTGATTCAGTTTTGGGAGGTTATGTGATTCTAAGAATTTATCCATTTCTTCTAGGTTATCTGATTTGTTGGCATATAGTTTTCCATAGTATTCTCTTATAATCCTTTGCATTTCTGTGGAATTCATCGTAATTTCTCCTCTCTCAGTTTTAATTTTATTTATTTGAGCCTTCCCTTGTTTTTTCTCAGTGAGTCTGGCTAAGGGTTTCCCAATTTTGTTTATCTTCTCAAAGAACCAGCTCTTAGTTTCATTGATCCTTTCTATTGTTTTTTTAGTCTCTCTTTCATTTATTTCTGCTCTGATTTTTATTATTTCCCTCCTTCTGCTGACTTAGGGCTTTGTTTGTTCTTCTTTTTCTAGTCCTGTTAGGTGTAGTTTAAGATTACTTATTTGAGATTTTCCTTATTCATTGAGATAGGCCTGTATTGCTATAAATGTCCCTCTTAGTACCACTTTTGCTGCATCCCATAAGAGTTGGTATGTTGTGTTTTCATTTTCGTTTGTCTTCAAGTATTTTTTGATTTCTACTCTGATTTGTGACTCTCCCTTCTTTTTTCTTGTAGTTGATTTCTAGTTTCATAGCATTATGGTCAGAAGAGATGCTTGATATGATTTCAGTCTTCTTAAATTTATTGAGATTTGCCTTGTTTCCCAACATATGGTCTGTCTTTGAGAATGTTCCATGTGCACTTGAGATGAATGTGTATTCTGCTGTTTTTGGACGGAATGTTCTATATGTATCTATTAAGTCCATCTGCTCAGGTGTTTCATTTAAGGCCACTGTGTTCTTGTTAACTTTCTGTCTGGATGATCTATCCATTGATGTAAGTGGGGTGTTGAGGTCACCTACTATTACTGTGTTGCTGTCAATTTCTCCCTTTAGAGCTGTTATTAGTTGCTTTATATACTTTGGTGCTCCTCTGTTAGGTGCATATGTATTAATAAGTGTTATATCTTCTCTGTGGAATGTCCCTTATGGCTTCTCTGTGGAATGTCCCTTTTATCATTATGTACTGCCCCTCTTTGTCTCTCATTGTCTTTTTTATCTTGTGGTCTGCTTTGTCTGATATAAGTGTGGCTACACCTGCTTTCTTTTGGTTGCCATTTGCTTGGAGTATCATCTTCCGTGCCTTCACTCTGAGCTTATATTTGTCTTTAGAGCTGAGATGTGTTTCCTGGAGGCAGCATATTGTTGGTTCTTCTTTTTTAAACCATCAAGCCACTCTGTGTCTTTTGATTTGAGAATTCAATCCATTTACATTTAGAGTGATTATTGATATATAAGTACTTAATACTTCCATTTTATCTTTTGTTTTCCACTTGTTCTATGTTTCCATTGTTTCTTTTCCCTTGTATTTCTGACTGCCATTTCAGTTTGGTGGTTTTCTGTGATGGTTTTCTCAGTTTTCTCTTTATTTATGAATTCTGACTCTGCTCTGATTTTTTGTTTAGTGATTACCATGTTTCTATAAAAGATCTCATAGGTGAGATAGTCCATTTTCTGATAGCCTCTTATCTCCATTAGCTTAAGCAGGTTCCATCCTTTTCTTCCCTTTCTGTGTTATTGATATCGCAAATTATTCTTTTTTGTGTTGTGAGTTGTGACTATATTGAAGTGTTTATACTTATTTTTGATGCTTTCCTTCCCTTTATCTTTTATGTTGTAATTAAGTGTTTACTAACCTATTCTGATAGAGAACTGCAATTTTCTGATTTTGTCTGTCTATTTATCTCCTTGCTCAAGGCTTTGTAAGCCTTTGCCTTTTTGTTTCAGGTAGGAGGGCTCCCATCATCATTTCTTGTAAGGCAGGTCTAGTGGTGATGCACTCCCTCAGCTTTTGTTTATTTTGGAAAGCTTTTATTTCTCTGTCATATCTGAAGCATAATTTTTCTGGCTAGAGTATTCTTGGCTGAAAGTTTTTGTCTTTCAATATTTTGAATATATCATTCCACTCTCTCCTAGCCTGTAAGTTTTCTGCTGAGAAATCCACTGAAAGCCTGATAGGATTCCTTTGTAGGTTATTTTCTTTTGCCTTGCTGCCCTTAATATTTTATTTATGTCATTGACTTTTGCCAGTTTTACTATTTTATGCCTTTGAGAAGGTCTTTTTGCATTGGTTTAGTTAGGAGTTCTATTGGCATCATGTACTTGTAAGTCCACTTCCTTCCTCAGGTTTAGAAAGTTCTCAGCTATTATTTCTTTGAACAAGCTCTCTGCTCCTTTCTCCCTCTTCTCCCTCTGGGATACCTATAATCCTTATGTTACTTTTCCTAATTGAGTCACATATTTCTTGAAGAATTTCTTCATTTTTATTTAAAATCTTAGTTCTCGCTCCTCCTCCACCTGAAGCATTTGTGTATTTCTATCTTCTAAGTCACTAAATCTATCCTCCATAAGATCTGCTCTATTTTTTATGCTTTGTACATTATTTTTTATCTCATTAATTGTGTTTTTCATATCCAGAATTTCTGTTTGGTCTTTTTTTAGAGCTTCCATCTCTTTGGTGAAGTATTCCTTCTGTTCATTAATTTTATTCCTGAGCTCATTGAACTGCCTTTCTGTGTTTTCTTGTAACTCCTTGAGTTTGTTTATGATAGCTATTTTGAGTTCTCTGTCATTTAGATTGTAATCTTCTGTGACTTCAGGTTTGGTTTCTGGAGACTTGTCAGTTTCCTTCTGTTCTGCAGTGTTACTGTAGTTCTTCATGGTGTTTGATGAGTTGATCCTCTGCTGGTGCATTTGAGGTAGTGTCAGGTTGTAGATTCCACCTACCACTGCTTGGGGAGAGGCAGGGGCTGTGTTTTCTGTTCCTGCCCCATCTGCTGGTAGTTGCTCTGGTTGGGCTGCTCTGCGTTCATTCGTGCTGGTCACAGCTGCTTGACAAGTTGCACTTACACTGGCAGGGCTGCTGTGCTTGGTGGGCAGGTCGCAACTGGACTGCTGCACTTGTTGGGTTGGGGTTCTTCATGTGGGTAGGTCTGAGTGAGCTGCTGTGCTAGGTGGGTTGGGTACCTTTGTGCAGACTGAGCTGCCACCACTCATTGGGGAGTGTTTACTCGGGTGAGGCTGCTTTGATAGGTGGGTCCTCCTACAGGCCACGCCACCACTCTGAGAGCGTTCACACATGGGCAGGCTGTCCCTGCCTCCACTCAAAGTCACACTGACTGCTGTGTGAGGATCCACCACCTGGATCACTGCCACCGGGGAGAGGAAGGGGTTCGCTCACCTAGTTGCGCGGCTTGCTGGGGATCCAATACGCCCACCTTCAGATGTATAGCTGTTTAGATCACTCAGGCATCCTATTGTGTTGTGTAGGGAATCCTCTGTTGGTTAATGGATGTCCATTTAGTTGCAAGTTAGAGGGGAGAGACAAAGGGAATAGTTCACTTTCCCATGTTGCTGATGTGACCTCCCAATCTGGTTTTAATTTGTGTTTCCCTGAAGACTAATGATGTTGATTATCTTTTCAAGGGCTTATTTGCTATTTATATGGCTTTTATGAAGTGTCTATTCTAATCTCTTGTCTATTTTTTAATTGGGTTGTTTTCTTATTGTTGAGTTTGTGATTTCTCTGTAAATTGTGGATAAATTCCTTTATCTGATGTGTGATTTACAAATATTGTATTTCAGTCTTCAGCTTGTCTTTTCATTCTCATGATAGTATTTTTCAAAAAGCAGAAGTTTTAAAATTATTGAGTTAAAATTTATCATCTTTTAAAATTGATTGTGCTTTTGGTGTCAAACCAAAGAAATCTTTACATAACTCAAGGTCACAAATATTTTTTCCTATGTTTATTTCTAGAAGTTTTATAATCTTAGGTTTTACGTTTAGATCTATGATCAAATTTTAGTTAATTTTGTATATGTTGAAAGGTATAGGTTGAAGGTCTCTTTTTTTAGGCCTGGGATTGGGTACATGCATTGGTTTTTTTCTTAGGCATTATTATTGAGATATAATTAACATACCGTAAAATTTACTGATTTAAAGCATATAAGTGAATGTTTTTTTGTATAGTCACAGAGTTCAACAACAATCACAACAATCCAAGTTTAGAATATTTTTATCACCCCAGAACGAAACCTCTTACCCATTAGCAGTCCCTCCGCTGTTCTGTCTCTATGGATTTGTCTATTCTGGACATTACATATGAATAAACTCATATAGTATGGGCTCTTTTGTGTCTGGCTTCTTTCACTTAGCATAATGTTTCCAAGGTTCATTCATGTTGTATCATAAAGCGGTACTTCATTTCTTTTTATGGCTAAATAATATTCTACTGTATGTATATACCACATTTTGTTTACCATTCATCAGTTGATGGACATTTGGGCTTTTTCCACTCATTGTTTATTATAAATAATGCTGCTATGAACGTTCATGAACAAATTTTTTTTTGAACACTTGTTTCAGTTCTCTTTGTTATATACCTAGGATTGGAGTTGGTAGGTTATATGGTAACTCTATGTTTATCTTTTTAAAGAACTGCCAAATTGTTTTACAATTTACATTCCCACTGGCAATGTATGAAGGTTCTAATTTCTCCACATCTTCACCAACAATGATTATTGTCTACCATTTGATTCTAGCCATTCTGGTGGGTGTGAAAGTGGTATCTCAGTGTGGTTTTAATTTGCATTTCCCTAATGGCTAATGATGTTGGGCATCTTTTCATGTCCTTATTGACTATTTGTATATATTCTTTGGAGAAATGTCTTTTTAAATCCTGTGCCCATTTGTTAATTGGATTGTTCACCTTTTTATTATTGAGTGGTAAGTGTTCTTTATATATTCCATATACAAGTCCCTTATGAGATATATGATTTGCAAATATTAGCTGTTGGTTTTTCATAGATGACTTGTATCAGGGTGAGGTAATTCCTTTCTATTCCTAGTTTACTGAGAGTTCTCAGGAATGGATGTTGAATTTTGCCAAATGCTTTTTCTACATCTACTGAGATAACAACATTTTTTTCTTTCACAATATTGTGAATAACATTGGTTTTTTTAAGATGTTAAGTCAAATCTGGAATCCTAGGATAAGCTCCACTTGGTCATGATGGATTTTGTTGTTGTTGTTTTTATGTTGTTGGATTCAATTTGCTAAAATTTTGTTTAGACTTTTTCTAATCCATATTCATGGGGACATTGGTCTTTAGTTTTCTTCTAATCTCGCTGTCTGGCTTTGGTGTTAAGGTAACCCTGACCTCATGGAACAGGTTAGGAAGTATTCCCTGCTCTTCACTTTTCTTGAAGATTTTGTGTAGGATAGATATTTTTTCTTTTTTAAATATTTAGTTAAATTCATTAATGAACCCATCTGGGACAGGGGTTTTCTTTCTTTTTTTTTTTTGTGAGGAAGATCAGCCCTGAGCTAACATCCATACCAATCCTCCTCTTTTTGCTGAGGAAGACTGGCCCTGGGCTAACATCCTGCCCATCTTCCTCCACTTTACATGAGACACTGCCACAGCATGACTTGACAGGCGGTGCATCCGTGCGTGCCCGAGATCTGAACCCCAGGCCGCCTCAGCGGAGTGCGTGCACTTAACCACTAGGCCACAGGGCCAGCCCCCAGGGGTTTTCTTTATGGGAAGGTTTTTAACTACAATTTCAATTGCTACACTTGATCTTAGCCAAAAGGCTGAGAAGTGATACAATTTCAATTTCTTTAATAGGTATTGGGCTATTCTGGTTTTCTGTTTCTTTTTGCATGAGCTTTGGTATACTGAGTCTTTCAAAGAGTTTTCCCATTTTGTCTAGTTTGTTAGACTTATAAAGTTGTTTATAATGTCCCCTTATTATCATTTTAGTATTTGTAGATCTCTTGTGATGTTACTTCTCTTATTCCTGAAATTGGTAATCCGTGTATTTTCTCTTTTTCCTGATTAACCTAGCTAGAGGTTTATGAATTTTTAAAAATCTTCTCAATGAACTAACGTTTGATTTCATTGATTTTGTTTTCTGTTATTTTCTGTTTTTTGTTTTATCGTTTTCCTTTCTCATCTTTATTATTTTCTTCTTTCTGCTTGCCATTGGTTTAATTTGCTCTTCTTTTTCTAGTTTCTAAGGTGGGAGCTGAGGTCATTGACTTGAAACGTTTTTTTCTTTTCTAATATATACTTCAGTGGTTATTTGAATCAATAAGCAAATTATTAGGAAGGCAACAAATGTTGCAGTGAAAATGGAGATGGGAAGATTGTTTTTGAGAACTCTCTTGATAAATGGGATATTATCAGTAGTATTTGGTGAATGGGTTATAGGGGTAAGGAAGAAAGAGAAGACTATTATGATTCACAGGTTTACCTTGAGAGAGAGTCAATAGTGTATTACTGACTGAGGAATAGAATACAGAAAGAAGGTCAAGCTAATTTAATGAGGAAGTAGTTCTATTGTGGATACAATGATTTTGATATGTCTGTTGGATATCCACTTGGCTGTATCAAGTTGACATTTGTATCTGGAGCCCAGTAGAGAGATCTTGGCAGAAAATAAAGATTTGAAAGTCGTCAGAATGAAAGGTATAGTTGTTACTATTCCAGAATAGGGGGCAAATCTTGCCAAAGCTTCCAGTGTTTCAAGAATCACTGGATTAAAAAAAAAAAAAAAAAAAGTAATAGTTCTAGATTTGTGAAACACTGTGCTAGCCACCTAAAACACAGTTATGGACTAGATGGGGCCTGTAGATGGTCTGTTTGCCACCCACTCTATCCATTACTAGCTTATTTTCCTGAAGTGAATGGGTGTCCCAACTGAAGCAGTGGACTGCATTGTTTCTTCAAAAATAGCTACCAAATTTATATGATGTTGTACACATGCACACAAACCTGCAGTTAACCCTTGCAGTTTTGATAAGGCTTTGAGAATACCAAGGAGAGGATATAGTATAAAAATAGAAGAAGGTAAAGACAGAACCCTTCGAAATATTAGGGATGTTAGAAGAGGATCAGTGAAGGCTAATGAAACCTAATGCAAAGTTGTCTCTAAACGTCTTTCTCATAGAGTTGTGAAGCTCAGGTGACACGTGTGATGTGCTTAGAAGAGGAGGCAGTTGTTATTTATCAATTTCTAGACTATTGGAACTAAGAAGCAACACAACATCACTAGAAGCTGGAGGGCAGTAACCTTAAGACAAAAAAAGTACTGAAGTGCTACATATATCAGAGACCATGGAACCTCAGAACTGGTAGAAGGAACCAGAGTAGCCAATTTTGTACAGGACTGAACAGTTGACAAGGCACTTCCACATATAGACTGTTCTGTTTGTTTCTCACACAGTCCCATCTTCAGGATGAAGAAACTGAGTCTCAGGGAATTTTGTACCTTTAGTACTTCATATTGTGTGGCCGTTAGATCTCTTGGCTGGAAATGTAGTGCTATTTCTACTCCAGGACAAGAGCTTAGGGAACATCTAGCATGACTGTCTCACTTTAAAATATTTGCTTACTGTGTGCATCAGGTCAACCTCAGATCAAAACACAGCCTGTTAAAATATAATCCCATACCATAAAAGTCTATTGAAACAGCCATTTTAGAATTAGAATTTAATTAGAATTGTGTACTTTTTTACTTTAAGTTTTATAGAAAACATGTTTTAAAAATCCAATTCTGGCTTATTTACGCTTTACTGCACTATTAAAAAACAAATGTTCAGATATCATTGGTTTTGTTTTTCAGGAAAGACTCTGTTTGCCTCATCATATTTTGGAAGAAAGAGGTCTTGTGAAAGTTGGTGTCACAGTTCAGGCTCTTCTTGAATTACCTACAACCAAGGCATCTCAGCTTTCTACAGCTTGATATAACATTTAAAAATCATAAGTGTATAGTTTCATTTATTCGAAGTGATTTCCAATATCTCAAAATGAATAAGAATGTCTAATCAAAAATAATTTTATTAGATCAAGCCTTAGGTTTTAAAAAAATTATGTTAAAACATCAAAATTAAATTTTGAATTGCCCAGAGTTTTTGGGGGGAAAAACTGGATTAACTTAATCAGAGTTTTTGGTAAATTCAAATTCTCTTTTTACTAAGTCAGTTGATAACCTTGATTATTTTTCAAAAATCAGGTTGATACTAAATTTAAAATGTGGTTTCAATTTAATAATCACATTAGGTTTAATTTTTTATATCATAGCATACTAGAACATCTGAATAAGGTAATCATTTTTTTACCGATTTAAAATGATTCTATATTTGAGTTATTTAATACACTTCTAATTCTAGTTTATACACAATTTCTTCAATCTTTGGTCTTAGTTTTCTAGAAAAAAATGAGTAGAAGGCACAGAATTCTGGCTTTATATTAAATTCTTTTAGTATCATAGGTTGGTGCCAAAATATTTTCAGTTGTACTGTAGATTGTTTACATGTGAAGTGCCTGTGTAATTGATGACTCTTATATGGTCTTAAGCATTTTTGCAGTTTCTTTTTATGTATTAATGGAATCAATGGAACTTTAAAATATTTTAGTAGATTTTGTAAGTTCAGTAATATGTGAGGATTTAAATGTGCCTCACATTGTGACATTTGTGGTTTTTTATTTAGTCCATTGCAGTTTTCCTTAAATTGGTTATTTCATGTTGTCAGAAAAACAATGTTAATATGCTTAATTTATGCTATTTAATTTTCCAAAACTTAATCATCTTTTAAATGTATTATTTGAAGAGTATTTTATTTCTGTATTAAAAATGTTACACAAAGCAGTAACGTTTTTGAGAACTAGCAAGGTACTAATTATCAGGGACATTTTGATAAAACTGCCAGAGTTTGGGTTTATGTCTTGACTTTTAGGAGCATTACATCAGTGTGCGGCCTTTAGTTATATTCAAATTCAGAGAGCAACAATTGAAGAATAGGTTTTTATTTGAAATCTGGCCATTTGTGGATCCTATAAATCTTATGATCCTCAATTAACATGATGTTGAAATAAACATAGACCATTCTATAAATATTTTCATAACTATACTATGACATGAAGTCCTTGTTTAATTTAGAGATGGATAAATTTATGTTGGTAGTAGTGCAGGAACTTTTCAAAAACATTACTGTAATGAATAACTCTGTTTCCTATAGAATAACTTTAGTATAATTACTTTTGTAGTAGCCAAGCAAGTATCATATCTTAAATACGTGATTATTTGCACTTGTTACCTCTTAATATGGATGCAACTTATTAAAAATTTTGGCCTGGGTATTTCAAAGGGTATATAGAAAAGGAAAATCTAGCGTGCCAAATGGTGTAGTAAGGATCAGTTTAGGAACAGCTCTACTTTTTTTGACCAGGTGGCATGAAGCCATGTAATTAAATTTTGGCTTTAGACTACAGATGTGTTCTTTACATTCCCCAAGGGTCAAATTGGAGCTTTTAAAGAATTAAAGCTTCTTATGACTATAAGGTTTAAAAAGTAAATTATTAGTAATTTATGACTTTAAATATTTGAGCTAATTAGTTATTTTTCAGTTGGATCTAAAAAACACCTCATTGACATAATCAATTTCCCTAGTGAAAACTTGGGTAATAAAGGTAGGAAATGGCAAATAAATACCTTCGTTATTACTTTTTAATGTAGTAATTTGACAATATTCCAAATAAAGTGACCATTAAAAGCTACAACAATCATTCATACTGCTTTCATAGTTATCATGCTATAGGATTCCTCTTATTAATCAATCTAGATATTAATTATTTTACAAGTATTTTCCTGTTTCATATTATTGAAATATTAGTGAAATTATAGGCCATTTCTTTATTGCATTTCACTTACTTGTCAATTAATTATTATTTTAAAGAGAAAATACACCAGAACCTCAGTGTAGCATTCTTTACTGCAAAGCAAAATTCCGTTTAATATGGGTCTATCTGAGGTCCATACCATGGCAGTTTATTTACTGTAGTGCCAAAGGCAACACCACCTCCAAGACAGTTTCACAGCATAGTCCCCAAGGACACATTATATCAAGGCTCTGACGTATTTCTTTTAGTAGTTTTTAAATAAGTGTAAAATTTATTCTAAATTGTTTTTATGGTTATTATATATTTACTTCAGCAGTTATTGAATTAAGAATGATTATCATTATTTGAATTGATTTGTGGTTTGAAGAGGGTTAAATAATCAAACTAAAATATTTTATTAGGCCCTAAAAATGCAGTGGATAGCTACTTCTGCTAAATTTTATTACTGTATGGCACAAGAAAGAAGTGATGTTGGATATGGTAGAAATTTCTTGAAATAAAGAGTAAAAATGCATTTCCATTTGTTTAGTAATTATCTTTACAGAATGCTAGTTTATTGACTTTTCTAACTGAATTTTTTGAAGAATTCAGAAATGTTTGTATTGGTCACAGATCTATCATGACTGATTTTTTGATGCATTTAAAAATAAATGGAACACTAAATGTATATTACCGATGCAAACTGTGGATAAAGTTGAACGAAAAAATTAAAGTCTGAAATTTCTTTTCTCCCTCTCTACCTCTTCTCTTAACATAACAGCATTCATTTTTTGTAGGTATTTGATAGCTCGTGTCTATGTTCTGTAGTATGGAAAAACAGACTCCAAGAGGATATTCAAATTAAGTTGTTTAACAGTCCAGATGCTCTTCATCATGTTATTTTCAATAGGTAATGTTTTCTTTAAAAAACAATAATTTCTTGGGATATCTTGACAAAATAATGTCATAAGATAGACTCTTTATATAACAAATGTCAGATAAACCTATACATATAATAAAAGGTCGGATAGGTCAAATTGTGATTATTTTTATTGTAGATTTTCGTGTGAGGTATATGATTGAATTATCCTTAAACTATTTGATAAAAAATGTAATCTTTAATTTTTAAGTAATTCTAATTTTTAAAAAATCCACATATTTTATTAAAATGGCTGTTATTTATTCATAATTGTTATCCCCAAAGTAAAAAGTTATTTGGGTAAATAGGGTTAAAGATAATATTGCCCCTGTTTTATAGTTACTCACACTAAAGTCTCAGATTTAAAGAAGTACTTAAGTAAGTAAATATTTGGCATAAGTTGTTTGAAAACTATTCTAATTTTATCACAGAATTTTGATATGTTTCTAGATAATGAGACTAAGCTTGTTATTTGCTTTAGTAAATTTTGGTATTCTACATGGAATGGTCCTAAGGTTCTCAGGAACCTATGCCGATGTCCAGAGAGCTCCAAGGGACTGGGTTCCCTTTGATGCATTACTGTCTATTAAATTAATTTGGAAATGCCCAGGTATCTTCTGTTCCTTAAAGTGTAGTCTTTTCTATTCCTGCATTTTAAAACATGAAAAAAAAAAATCTTTATGTTTATGGTGTTTAAATAGCTTAGATTTTCCACAGGGGTGTGTGCGTGTGTGTGTGTGTGTGTGTGTGTGTGTCTAATGCACGTCTCCAGCTGTTTTAGCAAAAGAGAGTCTTACTGCATTGGAAAGCCAGAGTTTAGAAGTAATGAGAATTTTGACATCAGTACAGTCATGTGTTGCTTAACCACATTTGGGTCAATGATGGACTGAATATACTACCGTAAGATTAGTACCATATAGCCTAGGTGAATAGTACGCTATACCATCTAGATTTGTGTAAGTACAGTCTATGATGTTCACACAACAACGAAATCACCTAGTGAGGCATTTCTCAGATGTATTTCTCAGAACATATCCCCAGCATTAAGCGACACATGACTGTAGTTTAGGATGGAAAGTTGCTGATCAAATCATTTAAAAGTTACCAAAATTTGTAAAAGGAGAAGATTCTTTAAAATGCGATCTTTTAAAAATTTTAAAGGAATTATTGTGTACTATTTTCTTGGATTCTCAAATACATAATTTTGATTACCCTGCTATTTAAGATTAGGAAATATAAATTCATTTTTACTGTAATCCATTAATATGCATCAAGTGCCTAACTAAATAGGTGAGAAATGTATTAGATATATACATATGTAAATACATAAATACAAATAGATTTTTCAGATAGCAAATTGAATTTTTTAAAACTTTGTTCGGATATCTCAGTCATTCTAATGCAAAGAAATACAAAGTAATACTGTATAATTTATGAAGTAGTAATTAAAATTATATATTAGGGCTGTGATTCTTACACTTTAATATGCATATGGATTCCTTGGGGATCTTATTAACCAAATACCAATCGATTCAATGGTTCAAGGATGAGGTTTGAGATTCTGCATTTCTAACAAGCTCCCAAGTGATGCTGGTCCAGTCACCAACTTGAGTAATAAGGCTTTATGGTCATGTAAACTTCATATTAATATCAGTTTATTGTACAATATTAGTTCGATATTTTAAATGATGCTTCAAGGTCTTTACAACAGATACTTAACATTTTTTAATAGGGTCTCTATTCTGACTTTATTAAGGACATTTGGATCTTTTATGGTTTTAAAAGATGTGCTTTATGCTCTGATTAATACTATTTCATATTTTTATTTTGTTTTAAAAACTATTTTAAACACAGGTGGCCATATAATTTTAAAGATAAAGGAAATTAGTCACATGAATAATAAGGTATGTGACGATAAAATGGTCATTTATATCCAAAGAAGTTAATTTGCTAAATTAGCAAATATTAATGCATAACACCTTCCTCTTTTGGAATGCTTAGAAAGCTACATTAATTTTTTCATGATTTCCGTGTCAGTCTATTTTCCTCTTGCTAGGCAGCAATTGTCCCTTTGGTTTTAAATTCAAAACATACTTGTTCTTTCAGGCTACCATGATAAATGTTAAATTTGGGCCATATACAAATATATATTCTAAATATTTATGATTTTTGATCAGAGCTCAAACTTTCAAGTACAGATTATCCCCCCCAACAAATGAGAAAAGGTATTTATTTCATTTCTTTTTTTTTTTTTGTAAATTTTATTGATTTAAAACATTTAAGTTATTTTAATGCCTTCCAAAGCACATGGTAAATTGTTAGTTTAAAAACAAATTAAAATCCAAATTAGCCTGAAATACCAAAGGCAGCCAAATGTCTTACATGGCAAAGTGACTTATTTACTTTGGTGAAAATATGGGAAGGTTAATAATTAAATATAAAAAAAGGAGAGGAAAATTATGTGAAGCATTGAACCAGATGCTTTTTTATAATTGAATTGTAAATAATGCAATTTATATATTTTTACTTATGTTTGTCTCATTCATAATCTTTAAAATCTAAGATTAACAACTCAGTAGAAATTACTATTATGCTGTAACCCAGATTATAAAACCATCCTTAATTGGATATAATCATGATTATTAGTGAATAAAATATATGTATAAAATATACATTTTAAAATATTGGTATAATTTGTTATTTTGTACCATCAGAATTTCCAGTTTTTCTATGTAGTATAAGAGATCATGAGGGCCGGCCCCGTGGCTTGGCGGTTGAGTGCTGTGAGCTCCGCTGCTGGAGGCCCGGCTTTGGATCCCTGGGGAGCACCGACACACCGCTTCTCCAGCCATGGTGAGGCCACGTCCCACGTGCAGCAACTAGAAGGATGTGCAACTATGACAACTATCTACTGGGGCTTTGGGGGGGAAAAAAAAAAAAAAGTTCATGATATACTCCTAGGTATAATCATAAGAGAATTTAATGCCATAAAAGGTTTTATTTTTTTTTATTTTTATAATTATTTAGTGTTTCCCCCAAAGCCCCAGTAGATAGTTGTATGTCTTAGCTGCACATCCTTCTAGTTGCTGTATGTGGGACGTGGCCTCAGCATGGCCGGACAAGCGGTGCATCGGTGTACGCCCGGGATCCGAACCCAGGCCACCAGTAGTGGAGCGCGTGCAGTTAACCGCTAAGCCATGGGGCCGGCCCCATAAAAGTTTTTAGAATTTGTGTATTGCCACTCTTTAATTCTTCAGACTAGGAAGCTAAGGCCCAGAATTATGGTTTGAACAAATACTTGAGCACTGGACTTCTTTGTAACCACCCCTGGATCATTTACTTACTGTACTAAGACTTACCTTGTATATATGATTTTATTTTTCTTCCAAGTCCTTTGGAAAATAAAATTATAAATTAGTTAATTTAAAACACTTTTTCAAGCACTTACTACATACCAGGTACTGGTATTGCAGGCGCTAGTGGTATGGAGATGATTAAGACATGGTCTTTTTGTTCAGAGCTTTATGAAGTAAATCTGTTGCTGGTTTCTGGCTGTTGCATTAAAATAGATATTTAATCTACATTCATAATGTTAAATTTTGCTATTGAAATTTATCATTCTTCATGCTCATATTTTTGCAAGCTAATTTTTAAAGTTTACCTCTCAGTACTACATTTGTCATTGAATATTCATTTCTGCTAGTTGGTCCCAACAATCATGTTTCTTTGAAAAATAATCCTGTTTAATTTTTTTTTTTTTTTTAATTTTTTGTTTATTGCAGTAACATTAGTTTATAACATTGTAAAAATTTCAGGTGTACATCATTGTACTTCTATTTCTGCATGGACCACATCATGTTCACCACCAAAATACTAATTACAACCCATCACCACACACATGCACCGAATTATCCCTTTCACCCTCCTCCCTCCCCCCTCCCCTCTGGCAACCACCAATCCAATCTCTGTCCCTATGTATCCGTCCACTGTTGTCACTATCTACTACTTAATGAAGGAAATCATACGGTATTTGACCTTCTCCCTCTGACTTATTTCACTTTGCATTATACCCTCAATGTCCATCCATGTTGTCACAAATGGCTGGATTTCGTCGTTTCTTATGGCTGAGTAGTATTCCATTGTGTATATATACCACAGCTTCTTTATCCATTCGTCCCTTGATGGGCACTTAGGTTGCTTCCAAGTCTTGGCTATCGTGAATAAGGCTGCAATGAACACAGGGGTGCATGTACCTTTGCAAATTGGTGTTTTCAAGTTCTTTGGATAAATACCCAACAGTGGAATAGCTGGATCATATGGTAGTTCTATCGTTGATTTTTGAGGAATCTCCATACTGTTTTCCATAGTGGCTGCACCAGTTTGCACTCCCACCAGCAGTGTATGAGAGTTCCCTTCTCTCCACATCCTCTCCAACACATGTTGTTTCCTGTCTTGTTAATTATAGCCATTCTGACGGGCGTGAGGTGATATCTCATTGTAGTTTTGATTTGCATTTCCCTGATAGTTAGTGATTTTGAACATCTTTTCATGTGTCTGTTGGCCATCTGTATATCTTCTTTGGAGAAATGTCTGTTCAGGTCTTTTGCCCATTTTTTAATTGGGTTGGTAGTTTTTTTGTTGTTGAGATGCATGAGTTCTTTATATATTTTGGAGATTAAGCCCTTATCAGATGTATGGTTTGCAAATATCTTCTCCCAATTGTTAGGTTGTCTTTTCGTTTTGTTGATGGTTTCCTTTGCTGTGCAGAAGCTTTTTAGTTTGATGTAGTCCCATTTGTTTATTTTTTCTATTGTTTCTCTTGCCCGGTCAGATGTGGTGTTTGAAAAGATGTTGCTAAGACCTATGTCGAAGAGCGTACTGCCTATGTTTTCTTCTAGAAGTTTCACAGTTTCAGGTCTTACATTCAAGTCTTTAATCCATTTGGAGTTAGTTTTTGTGTATGGTGTAAGGTAAGGATCTACTTTCATTTTTTTGCATATGGCTATCCAGTTTTCCCAACACCATTTGTTGAAGAGACTTTCTTTTCCCCATTGTATGTTCTTGGCTCCTTTGTCAAAGATTAGCTGTCCATAGATGTGTGGGTTTATTTCTGGGCTTTCGATTCTATTCCACTGATCTGTGTGTCTGTTTTTGTGCCAGTACCATGCTGTTTTGGTTACTATAGCTTTGTAGTATATTTTGAAGTCAGGAGTGTGATACCTCCAGCTTTGTTCTTTTTCTCAGGATTCCTTTAGCTATTCAGGGTCTTTTGTTGTTCCATATAAATTTTAGAATTCTTTGTTCTATTTCTGTGAAAAATGTTGTTGGAACTTTGATAGGGATTGCATTGAATCTATAGATGGCTTTAGGAAGTATGGACATCTTAACTATGTTAATTCTTCCAGTCCAAGAGCACGGAATATCTTTCCATTTCTTTGTGTCTTCTTCAATTTCTTTCAGAAATGTTTTATAGTTTTCGGTGTACAGATCTTTCACCTCTTTGGTTAAGTTTATTCCTAGGTATTTAATTCTTTTTGTTGCAATTGTAAATGGGATGGTATTCTTAATTTTTCTTTCTGCTACTTCGTTGTTAGTGTACAGAAATGCAACTGATTTTTGTATGTTGATTTTGTATCCTGCAACTTTACCATATTCGTTTATTACTTCTAAAAGTTTTCTGGTGGATTCTTTAGGGTTTTCTATATATAAAATCATGTCATCTGCAAATAGTGACAGTTTCACTTCTTCCTTTCCAATTTGGATCCCTTTTATTTCTTTCTCTTGCCTGATTGCTCTGGCTAGCACTTCCAATACTATGTTAAATAGGAGTGGTGACAGTGGGCATCCTTGTCTGGTTCCTGTTCTTAGAGGGATGGCTTTCAGTTTTTCACCATTGAGGATAATATTAGCTGTGGGTTTCTCATATATGGTCTTTATTATGTTGAGGTACTTTCCTTCTATACCCATTTTATTCACAGTGTTTATCATAAATGGATGCTGGATCTTGTCAAATGCTTTCTCTGCATCTATTGAGATGATCATGTGATTTTTGTTCTTCATTTTATTAATGTGGTGTATTACGTTGATTGATTTGCGAATGTTAAACCATCCCTGCATACCTGGAATAAATCCCACTTGATCATGGTGTATAATCTTTTTAACGTATTGTTGTATGCGATTTGCTAGTATTTTGTTGAGGATTTTCGCATCGATGTTCATCAGTGATATTGGCCTGTAATTTTCTTTTTTGTGTTGTCCTTGTCTGGTTTTGGTATCAGGGTAATGTCGGCTTCGTAGAATGAGTTAGGGAGCTTCCCCCCCTCCTCAAATTTGGAAGAGTTTGAGAAGGATAGGTATTAAGTCTTCTTTGAATGTTTGGTAGAATTCACCAGGGAAGCCGTCTGGTCCTGGACTTTTATTTTTGGGGAGGTTTTTGATTACTGTTTCGATCTCCTTACTGGTGATTGGTCTATTCAAATTCTCTACTTCTTCTTGATCCAGTTTTGGAAGGTTGTATGATTCTAAGAATTTATCCATTTCTTCCAGATTGTCGAATTGGTTGGCATATAGTTTTTCATAGTATTCTCTTATAATCTTTTGTATTTCTGAGGTGTCTGTTGTAACCTCTCCTCTTTCATTTCTGATTTTACTTATTTGTGCCTTCTCTCTTTTTTCTTGGTGAGTCTAGCTAAAGGTTTGTCTATTTTGTTGATCTTTTCAAAGAACCAGCTCTTGGTTTTATTAATTTTTCTATTGTTTTTTTGGTCTCCATTTCATTTATTTCTGCTCTGATTTTTATTATTTCCCTTCTTCTACTGATTTTGGGCTTTGTTTGTTCTTCTTTTGCAGTTCCTTTAGGTGCATTGTTAGATTGTTTATTTGAGATTTTTCTTGTTTGTTGAGATAGGCCTGTATTGCTATAAACTTCCCTCTTAGAACCGCTTTTGCTGTATCCCATAAATTCTGGCATGTCGTATTTTCATTTTCATTTGTCTCCAGGTATTTTTTGATTTCTTCTTTGATTTCTTCGTTAACCCAGTCGTTGTTCAGTAGCATTTTGTTTAATCTCCATGTATTTGTGGCTTTTCTGATTTTCTTCCTATAGTTGATTTCTAGTTTCATACCGTTGTGGTCAGAAAAGACGCTTGGTATTATTTCAATCTTCTTAAATTTATGGAGACTTGTTTTGTGGCCTAATATGTGATCAATCCTGGAGAATGTTCCATGTGCGTTTGAAAAGAACGTGTATTCTTCGGTTTTTGGATGGAATGCTCTGTATATATCTACTAGGTCCATCTGTTCTAGTGTGTCGTTTAAGGCCAATGTTTCCTTATTGGTCTTCTGTTTGGATGATCTATCCATTGGTGTAAGTGGAGTGTTAAAGTCCCCTACTATTATTGTGTTACTGTCTATTTCTGTTTTTATGTCTGTTAATAATTGCTTTATATATTTAGGTGCACCTACATTGGGTGCGTAGATATTTACAAGTGTTATATCCTCTTGTTGGATTGTTCCCTTGATCATTATGTAATGCCCTTCTTTGTCTCTTTTTACAGTTTTTGTTTTAAAGTCTATTTAGTCTGATATGAGTACTGCTACCCCAGCTTTCTTTTCATTGCCATTTGCATGGAGTATCTTTTTCCATCCCTTCATTTTCAGTTTGTGAGTGTCTTTAGGTCTGAAGTGTGTCTCTTGTATGCACCATATATATGGGTCTTGTTTTTTTATCCAGTCAGCCACCCTATGCCTTTTAATTGGAGCATTTAGTCCATTGACGTTTAAAGTAGCTATTGATAAGTATGTACTTACTGCCATTTTTTAACTTTATTTTTTTTTTTCCCCTCAGTGTTTTAGTAGTCCTTCTCTGTTCCTTACTTCTTCTATACAGAATTGATGGTCACTTTAGTTTGACCTCTGTCTGAAACCTGTACTCTTTAACTACCCTCCTCCCTCCTTTTATGTTTTTGATATCATATCTAACCTCTTTTTTGTGCATTTGTATCCATTACGTTCTAATCGTGGAAATAGATAATTTTTCCTATTTGTGGTCTTCTCTTTTCCCCTTAAATCAGTCCCTTTAACATTTCTTGTAACACTGGTTTCTTGGTGACAAACTCCTTTAATTTTTGGTTATCTGGGAAAATTTTGATCTCTCCTTCCATTTTGAACGATAACCTTGCTGGGTAGAGTATTCTTGGCTGTAAGTTTTTTCCTTTTGGCACTTTAAATATATCGTGCCATTCTCTTCTAGCCTGTAAGGTTTCTGCTGAGAAGTCAGCTGATAGCCTTATGGGGTTTCCTTTGTATGTAACTTGACATTCTCTTGCGGCTTTTAGGATTCTCTCTTTATCTTTAATTCTGGACATTTTGATTATGATGTGTCTTGGTGTGGGCCTCTTTGGGTTTATCTTGTTTGGGGCTCTCTGTGCCTCCTGTACCTGGATGTCTGTTTCCTTCCTTAGGTTAGGGAAGTTTTCATCTATTATTTCTTGAAATAGATTCTCTGCCCCCTTGTCTCGCTCTTCTCCTTCCGGGACACCTATAACACGGATGTTAGTGCGCTTGATGTTGTCCCAGAGGTCCCTTAGACTGTCCTCACTCTTTTTAATTCTTTTCTCTTTTACCTGTTCACCTTGGGTAATTTCTTCTAGTCTTTCTTCCAGCTCACAGATCCGTTCTTCTGTATCCTCTACTCTGCTTTTGAGTCCCTCTAATGAATTTTTCATTTCCAGTATTGTATTCGTCATTTCTGATTGGTTCTTTTTTATATCTTCCATTTCTTTGTTGACATTCTCCCTGAGTTCATCTATTCTTCTCCCCAGATCAGTGAGCATCCTTAACACTCTTAGTTTGAACTCTCTGTCAGGTAGGTTGCTCATTTCTGTTTCACTTAGCTCCTTTTCTGGGCTTTTGTCCTGTTCCCTTACTTGGAATGTATTCTTTTGCCTCCTCATTTTGCCTCTTTCCCTGTGCTTGTGTCTATGTATTAGGTAGGTCAGCTACGTCTCCTGCTCTTGGATAGGTGACCTTATGTAAGTGATGCCTTAGGAGGCTTCCAGTATGCTTCCCTCAGTTCTCAATGTTCCAGGGGTGGCCCCTATGTGGGCTACGTGTGTCCTTCTATTGTGGCCTATTAGCTCTCCCTATAGGCACCCAGGGAGGCTGAGTTATGCTCCTGGCCAGCTGTTGTAATGCTCAGCTGCTTGTAGTTGTTGTGGGTCCTTCAGTCTCTTTATCAGGTGTGGGGAGTCCCAGCACAGTTGGCTGTAAGTTCTAATACCACATTTGTGTTGCAATATTTCCTTTAAGTGAGTAGGCCCCCAGTGTGGCAGGTTGTTAGGCTCAGGGCCTTACAATTGCTGTAAACCTCTAGCCTATTAGGTCTCTTGTCAGCTCTCTGGGGATTGCAGCTGGGTGGGGCTGCCCTCAGGCACAGGAGCACCCAGTTGTTTCAGGCTTTGGAAGGTGGGGCAAACCTCCTATGTGGGTCTTTGAGAAGCACAAGTCTTCTGCAGCTGACAAGCCCTGATGCCCACAGGTCCACACACACAGTCAACACAGTCCTGCCCCGTGTGAGCGCCCCGACCTCCCCAAGCGGACCCAGTCTCTCCACGGCGGGAGCCCCACACACTCTGCCACCGCCCCACACTCTCCACCCGCTCCTTGTGCACACCCTGCCCTGCTCAAGTCAGCTCAGTTGCCAGGCTGCAGAGAATCCAGTCACCAATCTATGCAGGCCCACACGTTGCCTGAGGGCTTGTTGTTGGGTGGGGCCAGTCTCTAGGGTGGGCTGCCTGCCCTGGCTGAGCTGGATTAAATCGGTGCTCTAGCGGGTGGAGCAGACCCTGGCCTAGCAGGTCTCAGGGAGAACTCCAATGGCGTCTGTGTCAGCACGCTCACACCAGGCCACAACAATGGCCGCCGCCAATGTCCCAGTCCCTGGAGAGGTCTCACCCCTCACCGTGATGCACTCAGGGCCTATTAGGTGAGTCTCTTGTCACCGAAGCACTGTGTACCTTTCTTTCTGGTGATTTTAGGATGCTTTCTGGAACGGGTGAGTTTGTGCGCGGGCCCTTTAAGAGCCAGTTTTAGTTTCTTTGTGAACCGGGTTTTCTGGGGGTGCTCCCCAATGCTTTAGTAGCAGGCAAAGTCAGATATTATGCCACTGGTGTCGATTGTGCTGGGTCCACAAAATGCCCACAGCGGGGGCGCTCCCGGCTCAGGACCCCGCGCCTCCAGGGAGGCTGTGTACCTGTGAGCTGCTCCCGGCGGCCGTGAAGCTGGCGGCTTGTGAAGGCGGTGTTTTTCCTCTCCAGAAGGGAGTCTCTGCCTCTTCTACCCCAGTTAGGATTGTCCGTTGTTGCAGGAGTTCCTCTTATCCAGTTTTCAGTTCTGTCTCAGGGGTAATTTTCCCACGAGTGGTTGTAAATTGGCTGTGTCCACGGGAGGAGGTGAGTTCAGAGTCTGCCTACGCCGCCATCTTGACTCCGCCTCAATCCTGTTTAATTTGAATGAGTGTATATTACATTTGCATGGAGAAAATTAGTATACCCATTCCACAGATTTGTAGAATATTCTACATATAAAGTGTAATGTATTTCATAAAATTTTATATTTTCTGAGATAATTTGTTTATAAAGTAATTACCTTTGAAATCCTTCTCATTGTGAAGTTTTAGAATATTTCATGTTATTTTAAACGTAATGCTTTTATATTTATGGGTTCTATTGTAGGTACAACATGAATACAACTCTGAAGCTCTGGTAATTTTGGCCTATGGAAATGTTAATCAAAAGTATTTTTTTAAAACAAATTATAAAGTACTAGGAGAAATTTCACTATTTTCTGTACTTGTTTCTAGGTGCTTTTCATATGATTTGAGATTCATATTGGTAGGATTTATGTCAGTAAGGATCTAATTCTTTAATTGAACTTTTATTCATTTGACCTGTCAGTTATTTCCAAATTGTTTTTTCTTTCTTCCTATGGCAACATTGCAGATGATAAATGCAAATGGAAATGTTTTTCTTTCCCTAGATCTTTTCATAAACCAAGATGTCACTTTAAAGTTGCTTCTGTACTTTCATCCTAGTTAATCCACAGGAATGAAAGAAGGGAATACAGTCATGTGTCGCTTTATGATGGGGATGCGTTCTGAGAAATGAGTAGTTAGGCGATTTCATTGTTGTACAAACACAAACCTAGATGGTATAGCCTACTACACACCTAGGCTGTATGGTACTGATCTTACGGGAACACCGTGGTACATGGGGTCTGTCGTTGACTGAAATGTCATTATGCAGCACATGACTGTACCACAAATGATCTTGTTTTGCTCTGTGGCCTAGACCCAAGTGTTTTTCAGCCAGACTTGATAATATAAGATTTTGTGGATAAAAGGATGAGATGGGACTACTAAATAGCAAGAGCTAATATTTACTGAGTTCTTATTAGGTGCATAGCATCGTTCTGTATGTTTTCAAACATTATCTCATGTAATCCTCAGAATAGCCCTCTGAGATGGGTATTGTAATATAGTAAACTAATTAATATTAATTTTACTAATGAGGAAAATTAGGCCAGAGGTTAAATAATCTGCCCAAGTTTACTCATTTTATAGGTGGAAAATCTAGGATTCTAAGTCTATCCAACATCAAAGAATGTTTATTTTACCACATCACCTGTGGGAAACAAATTTCTTTGTTCCTACTAAGGAATTGTTATGCATCCTTCACTTATTTTTGCAGTTTAAACTGTATTTGCTGTGTGGCATATGTATGTGTCTGTTTTCTCTGTATACCTATACAGGACATTAGCCCTTTTACCTATTTGCATTTTAATTATTTTTCTTGTATTGAGAAATTTGATGAGTAACTTGAAATAATAAACATTAGGCACCACAGCATGTCTCAACACTCAAGTTGTAAATGATTCAGGAAATACAGAGTCCCTACTACATGCCAAACATTGTGTGAGTGCCAGTCATTCACTGGTGAACCAGACAGATATCTGTACCCCCAAGGGGCTCACAATCATTGCACTATTCCATATAGAGTGCATTGTTTAAGAGTTCTGCTTTTTAAGCCTTCTATGACTCTTAAAAATTTAAATACTTTACAGAGTTTATTACTTACTGTTTCATGTATATCTCACTTATGCTTAAAAATAATATGATGGGGGACTGGCCCCGTGGCTTAGTGGTTCGGTGCACACACTCCACTACTGGCGGCCCGGGTTCGGGTCCCGGGTATGCACCGACGCACCACTTGTCCGGCCATGCTGAGGCCGCGTCCCACATACAGCAACTAGAAGGATGTGCAACTATGACATACAACTATCTACTGGGGTTTCGGGGAGAAAAAGGGGAAAAAAAAAAAGGAGGAGGATTGGCAATAGATGTTAGCTTGGGCCGGTCTTCCTCAGCCAAAAGAGGAGGATTGGTGTGGATGTTAGCTCAGGGCTGATCTTCCTCACACACACACACAAAAACAACACAACAAACAAACAAAATAATGTGATGGTTTGCAACAAAAGTAGTGAATAAAATATCCTCATATATCCAGTTGATAAAGAATAAGAGCAAAGTAATGAATGGGTTGGGGGAACGATTATAGCAGAAAACCCAGATTCAGGTCAATTGCTACAGTTTTATTCAAAACTTAGCTCTGAGCCTCCTGCCAGATAAGGAATACATTAATACATCAAGATCACTGTTTCCCTAAGCTTTGGGGATCCTTCAGTATTGCAACCACTGAACTTTAAGTGCAATAATCTCTGTTATGTATTGTGTACAGAGAACAGGGTCTTTAGGACAAACCCTTTAATTCCCAATTCCTTTACTAGCTATGGAATTTTGTATGTGCTAGCTTCACCTGTTTATGTGGCTATAGTACCACATATAGTTTAGTAGATGAAATGTGAATTGTGTAGATTGCCTAGCATAGCACCTCATGCAAAATAAGTTTCCTCCATTTGGATATTAAACATGTAGATGGCCAGAGATATTTTGTTATGAAAATTATTATATCCTAACTCAGATGGAAACTTGATATTGGTTGGCCACAGGATTACTTGTAGGTGGGTACCCAACTTTTCTTTATGAACGAGTATCATCTGTTTAAAAGTCTAACAATTGCTGGGTTGAAATTCCAGATTTCCCCAATTATGCAGAAGAGATGGCTTTGAGCCCGAAGGTACTAATTATCTTCCTTAACAACGAAATACTAAGTCTAATATGGTTCCTGCAGAACACTTGAGTTTTGAGCTGGAATGCTATCTCAGTGGGCCAACCAGAAGTAATTTATACCCTTTCTTCAGATTCATCACTACATTCTCTCAGTTGATGAATTTGCTTTACACTTCATTGAGAAAATAGAAACCATAAATCAACTACCCTTACACCTATTGGATTGTTCAGTGCTTCCTCATCAAAAGGCCACATGTTCTCTGAAAAAAAAAAAAAGCCCTCCTATGTACTTCACATTTTTGGCTGATTATTCTTCCGGCATCTTTGATTCTTCCTCTCTACCTCGATCATTACCATCAACATAAAAGCATATGCTAGTGTTTCCCATTTGAAAACAACCACAAAACTCCTACAATACTTCCAGCTATTGACATGTTTTTCTGCTTACCTACAAATCCAAGTCTCTTAGAAGAGTACTCTATATATGTACACTATATATGGTGTTTCCGCTTCCTCACCCCCTACTTATTCTTCAACCCATCCTATTGTAGCTTCCTACTTCATCTCTTTACTGACATTGATTGCTCTTGTCAAAATCATCATGATCTCCATGTTGCCAGATATGGTCAATTCTTTGTTCTCATCTCTTTTGACCTCTCAGCAGCTTTCATCATAATTGACCCATCCCTCCTTGAAACATTGTCCCCTCTCAGCTCTTTATGACACTATGTGCTCCCAGTTTGCCTCCTTATCCTCCTGGCTACTCCTACCCTACTTCTAAATGAGTGGTTCTCAAACTTTAGTGTACATTAAAATCACTTTGAAAGCTTGTTAAAATGCAGATTCTTGGGTCTTATTCTCAGAAGTTCTGATTTAATAGTTCTGGATTAAGCCTAAGAGTCTGTATCTTTAACCAGTACCCCAAAAGACTATGATCTAGATGGCTCATGAATCTCAATTTTGAAACCTTTGCTTCTTAATTCTCATTGTTGTGCCTCCCCTTTCTCTACACTTTCTCCTTTGGAGAGCTCATCCATTTCTGTCTATGTCAGTGCTTCTCAGCCCTAGCTGCACAAAGAATCACCTAGGTAGCTTTTGAAAAATGGCAGTGCTCATTCCAGACCAATTAAATCAGAAACTCTAGGGATGGAACTTGGTCTTGAGTATTTTTAAAAGCTTCCCAGTTATTCCCATTTGTAGCCAGGGTTGAGAACCACTATTCTATGTACTTATAATTTTTGTCTTTAGCTCTATACTTGCCACAGAGTTTCAAACTTATGTATCCAGTTGCCTACTTAACAGCACATTGTTTCATCTCAGACATCTCAATCCTAAAATGGCCAGGAAAGAACTATTGATTTTGCACCTTGGCCTCAAACACTTTTATATCCATAGAAGTAAATGTTAATATCATCTATTTAGTTGCTCATCACAGGAAACAGGGAGTCATCTTGGATTTTTTAACTTTATTTTTCATATTCAAATCATTAACAAGACTTGTTACTTTCACTTTCAGAATATCTCTCAACTCTATCTCATTCTTTCCATCTCTACTGTCAGGACTCTAGCCCAAGCCACCATCATCTCTTGTCTGGACTGCTGTAATAGACTCCTAACTGGCCTTGCTCCTACACTTGCTTCTCCAATCCATATTCCACATGACAAACTCAGGTGACCTGTTAAAGCCAAAAATTATCTTGTCATCCCCCCTCTTAAAACATCTCACTTACAATAAACTTTGGCTTACCTCTCCAACTTCGACTCTACCACCTCTCTTCTTACAACTTACCATGTTCTAGCCTCGTAAGTCTTATTTCTGTTCACTGATCTCACCAATGTATCAGGGCCTTTGTATGCTTCCTAAAATGCAGTTCCCCCATGGCTGGCTTCTTATCATTCCACTTGGAAGTGTCCTCCTCAGAGAGTTCTCTCTTGTTGTTCTCATAACATCCTGTTTGTTTCTTTCATAATAGTTCTCAATGTGACAGTTTATATGTTTATCCTACTTCCATACTAGATTGTAAGATTCATTAGGGCAGAGATCTTAATATGTCTTGTTCATTACTGTTATCTTCAACAGGTAACACAGTGCCTGGCACCTAGGAGGAGCTCAATACCAATCTGAATTATGAGTTAATCAATTTAATTACTATCTCCTGATAACTAAATGAAATGACTCCCTGAGATTCCCCTCCCAACTCACGGAGCTCCAATTCATCGTTCAGGTGCAGGATTTCTCAGGGCTCCCTCTGCCACCTCCCCACATTAGTTTAAGCTGTCTTTTATACATTCTCATATGCTGTTGAAAAAATTATTTCCCTAGTATTTGCCCAATCAATTTATGATAGACCACAATAATCTAAGGCTATATTAAGTTACTTAGAAATGTCAGAGACAGGGTCATTCCTACGTATTCCAATTTCAAGATAGTATTACAATAAAGGCTGTGAAGAAATCGTAAACCTTGGGCACTGTATCTAGATCATTTAGTATAGCTTATAGATGGCTCCAATCTATTTTTTGCAGATCAGAAGTTTCTCTTAGGTTTTATAAAATTCTTACATAGTTATTAACTTCTGAATTGTGTGAAAATAGTTAAGTAATAGAAGGAGGCCATTTGTGTTTTTAAAAGAGCATTTTTGAGAGGAAAGGAGGGATGAAAAGGGGAGGGAGAGAGGAAGAAACAACAGAATTCTGAGATATTTAGAAAATTGATTAGTTGTAATCTTGGAGAGAAAGAGCATTAAGGAGAAGTCAAGATGGTGGCATAGGGAGACTCTGAACTCACCTCCTCCCGTGGACACAGCCAATTTACAACTACTCTTGGGAAAATTACCCCTGAGAGAGGACTGAAAACTGGATAAGAGGACCTCCTGCAACAAACAACAATCCTAATTGAGGGAGAAGAGACAGAAATTCCCTTCTGGAGAGAAACAATACCACCTTTACAAGCTGCAACGCTTCACGGCCTCCTGGGAGCAGCCCAAAGGTATGCAGCCCTCCCTGGAGGAGTGGGACCCTGAGCCGGGGAGCGTGCCCGCTATAGGCATTTTTTGGACCCAGCACAATCGAGATGAGTGGCATAATATCTGACTTTGCTTACTACTAAAACATTGGGGAGTACCCCCAGAAAAGCTGGTGCACAAAGAAATTAAAAGCAGATCTTAAAGGGCCCGCACAAAAAGTCACCCGTTTCAGAAAGCAACCTAAAATCAGCAGAAGGGTGCACAGCCCTTTGGGGAAAAGAGACTAACCTGGTAGGCTCTGAGTGAGTCTCAGTCAGAGGTGAGACCTCTCCAGGGACTGGGACATTGGCGGTGGCCATTGTTGTGGCCTGGTGTGGGTGTGCTGACACATACGCTGGCAGACACCATTGGAGTTCTCCCTGGGGGCCTGCCAGCCCAGGGTCTGCACCACCCACTAGAGCACCGATTTAATCCAGCTCAGCCAGAGCAGGCAGCCCACCCTAGGGACTGGCCCCACCCAACAACAAGCCCTTGGGCAACTTCCGGGACTGCTAGGGGAGCTGCCTGGATTCTCCACAGCCTGGCAACTGAGTCCGCCTCTGTAGGGCAGGGTGTGTGCAAGGAGCAGGTGGAGAGTGTAGGGCGGTGGTGGAGTGTGTGGGGCTCCCGCCTTGGAGAGACTGGGTCCACTTCAAGAGGTTGGGGCACACGCACAGGGCAGGACTGTGTTGACTGTGTGTGTGGACCTGTGGGCAGTGGCGCTTGTCAGCTGCAGAAGACTTGTGCTCGTCAAAGAGCCCATAGGGGGTTGGCCCCACCTTCCAAAGCCTGAAACAATTGGGTGCTCCTGTGCCTGAGGCCAGCCCCACCCAGCTGCAATCTTCAGAGAGTTGACAAGGGACCTAAAGGCTAGAGGCTTATAGCAATTGTAAGCCCCTGAGCCTAACAACCTGCCATGCTGGGGGCCTACTCGCTTAATAGAAATAAGGCATGAATGTGGTATTAGACCTTGCAGGCAACTGTCCTGGGACACCCCACACCCGATAAAGAGACTGAAGGGCCCACAGCAACTACACGCAGCTGAGCATTACAACAGCTGGCCAGAGGGATAGCTCAGCCTCCCAGGGCACCTACGGGAAGAGCAACCCGGCCTCAACAGAAGGACACACGTAGCCCACACAGGGGTCACTCCTGGAACATTTGCAACTGGAAAGGAGAGGGAAGCACACTGCCAGGCCTCCTAAGGCATCACACATATAAGGTCACCTCTCTGAGAGCAGGAGACGAGGCTGACCTATCTAATACGTAGACACAAACACAGGGAAACAGGCAAAATGAGGAGGCAAAGGAATATGTTCCAAGTAAGGGAACAGGACAAAACCCTAGAAAAGGAACTAAGCGAAACAGAAATGAGCAACCTACCCAACCGAGAGTTCAAACAAAGACTGTTAAGGATGCTCACTGATCTTGGGAGAAGAATGGATGAACTCAGTGAGAATGTCAACATAGAAATGGAAGATATAAAAAAGAACCAATCAGAAATGAAGAATACAATACTGGAAATGAAAAATTCACTAGAGGGACTCAAAAGCAGAGTAGAGGATACAGAAGAACGGATCTGTGAGCTGGACCAAAGACTAGAAGAAATCACCTAAGCTGAAGAGATAAAAGAAAAAATAATTAAAAAGAGTGGGGACAGTCTAAGGGGCCTCTGGGACAACATCAAGCGCACTAATATCCGTGTTCTAGGTGTCCCAGAAGGAGAAGAGTGAGACAAATGGGCAGAGAATCTATTTCAAGAAATAATAGCTGAAAACTTCCCTAATCTAAGGAAGGAAACAGACATCCAGATACAGGAAGCACAGAGAGCACCAAACAAGATAAACACAAAGAGGGCCATACCAAGACACATCATCATTAAAATGTCCAGAATTAAAGAGAGAATCCTAAAAGCCACAAGAGAAAGACAAGTTACATACAAAAGAAACTACATAAGACTATCAGCTGACTTGTCAGCAGAAACCTTACAGGCTAGAAGAGAGTGGCATGATATATTTAAAGTGCTAAAAGGAAAAAAACCTACAGCCAAGAATACTCTACCCAGCAAGGTTGTCATTCAAAGTGGAAGGAGAGAGAAAAAGTTTCCCAGAGAAACAAAAATTAAAGGAGTTTATCACCAAGAAACCAGTCTTACAAGAAGTGCTAAAGGGACTTATTTAAGGGGAAAAGAGAAGACCACAAATAGGAAAAATTATCTATTTCCATGATAAGAGGGTAATGGATACAAATGCACAAAAAAGAGGTTAGATATGATATCAAAAACATAAAGTATGGGAAGAAGGGAGTTAAAGAGTAGAGCTTGGGCCAGCCCCATGGGTTAGTGGTGAAGTGCGCATCCTTCACTACTGGCGGCCCAGGTTCGGATCCCAGGCTTGCACTGACGCACCGCTTCTCCAGGCATGCTGATGCCGCCTCCCACATACAGCAACTAGAAGGAGGTGCAACTATGACATACAACTATCTACTGGGGCTTTGGGGGAGAAAAAAAGAAGGAGGGTTGGCAATAGATGTTACCTCAGAGCCAGTCTTCCTCAGCAAAAAGAGGAGGATTAGCATGGATGCTAGCTCAGGGCTCATCTTCCTCACACACACACAAATATAAATAAATAAAACTTAAAAAACGTAGAGCTTTCAGACAGAGGTCAATCTAAAGAGACTATCAACTTAATATAGACTGCTATATACTTAGGTTGCTATATATGAACCTCAGGTAATCACAAACCAGAAACGTATAATAAATACACAAAAAACTAAGAGAAAGGAACCCATACATTATACTAAAGAAAGCCATCAAACCACAAGGGAAGAGAGCAAGAGAAGAAGAAAGGATCAGAGAAAAACTACTAAAACACCAAGAAAAAAAGTTAAAAAATGGCAGTAAGTACATACTTATCAATAGCTACTTTAAACGTCAATGGACTAAATGCACCAATTAAAAGGTATAGGGTGGCTAACTGGATAAACAAACAAGACCCATATATATGCTGCATACAAGAGACACACTTCAGACCTGAAGACACAAACTGAAAGTAAAGGGATGGAAAAAGATACTCCATGCCAATGACAATGATAAGAAAGCTGGGGTAGCACTATCCATATCAGACAAAATAGACTTTAAGACAAACACTGTAAAAAGAGACAAAGAAGGGCACTACATAATGCTCAAGGGAACAATCCAGCAAAAGGACATAACACTTGTAAATATCTATGCACCCAATGCAAGAGCACCTAAATATATAAAGCAATTATTAACAGACATAAAAAGAGGAATAGACAGTAACACAGTAATAGTAGGGGACTTTAACACTCCATTTACACCAATGGATAGATCATCCAAACAGAAGATCAATAAGGAAACACTGGCCTTAAATAATACACTAGAACAGATGGACTTAGTAGATATATACAGAACATTCCATCCAAAAACCGAAGAATACACATTCTTTTCAAATGCACATGGAACATTCTCCAGGATGGATCACGTATTAGGCCACAAAACAAGTCTCCATAAATTTAAGGAGACTGAAATAATACCACGCACCTTTTCTGACCACAGTGGTATGAAACTAGAAATCAACTCTAGGAAGAAAATCAGAAAAGCCACAAATACGTGGAGATTAAACAAAATGCTGCTTAGCAACGATTGGGTCAATGAAGAAATCGAAGGAGAAATAAAAAAATACTTGGAGACAAATGAAAATGAAAATATGACATTGCAGAGTTTATGGAATACAGGAAAAGTGGTTCTGAGAGGAAGTTTCTAGTAATACAGGCCTATCTCAACAAACTAGAAAAATCTCAAATAAACAATCTAGCAGCACACCTAAAGGAACTGCAAAAAGAAGAAGATACAAAGCCCCAAATGAGTAGAAGAAGGGAAGTAACAAAAATGAGAGCAGAAATAAATGAAATAGAGACTAAAAAACAATAGAAAAAATTAATAAAACCAAGAGCTGGTTCTTTGAAAAGATAAACAAAAGTGAGAAACCTTTAGCTAGACTCACCCAGGAAAAAAGAGAGAAGGCTCAAATAAGTAAAATCAGAAATGAAAGAGGAGAAATTACAACAGACACCTGAGAAATACAAAAGATTATAAGAGAATACTATGAAAAGCTATATGCCAACAAAATGCACAATCTAGAAGAAATGGATAAATTCCTAGAATCATACAACCTTCCAAAACAGGATCGAGAAGAAATAGAGAATTTGAATAGACCAATCACCAGTAAGGAGATCGAAACAGTAATCAAAAACCTCCCCAAAAATAAAAGTCCAGGACCAGACGGCTTCCCTGGTGAATTCTACCAAACATTCAAAGAACACTAAATTCTTATCATTCTCAAACTCTTCCAAGAAGTTGAGGAGGAGGGGAAGCTCCCTAATTCATTCTACGAAGCTGACATTACCCTGAAACCAAAACCAGACAAGGACAACACAAAAACAGAAAATTACAGGCCAATATCACTGATGAACATTGATGCAAAAATCCTCAACAAAATACTAGCAAATCGCCTATAACAATATATTAAAAAGATTATACACCATGACCAGGTGGGCTTTATTCCAGGGATGCAAGGATGGTTCAACAATCGCAAATGAATCAACGTGATACACCACATTAATAAAATGAAGAATAAAAATCACATGATCATCTCGATAGATGCAGAGAAAGCATTTGACAAGATATAGCGTCCATTTATGATAAAAACTCTGAATACAATGGGTATAGAAGGCAAGTACCTCAACATAATAAAGGCCATATATGACAAACCCACAGCTAATATCATCCTCAATGGTGAATAACTGAAAGCTATCCCTCTAAGAACAGGAACCAGACAAGGATGCCCACTGTCACCACTCCTATTTAACATAGTATTGGAAGTCTTAGCCAGAGCAATCGTGCAAGAAAAAGAAATAAAAAGGATCCAAATTGGAAAGGAAGAAGTGAAACTGTCACTATTTGCAGATGACATGATTTTATATATAGAAAACCCTAAAGAATCCACCAAAAAACTTTTAGAAGTAATAACTGAATATGGTAAAGTTGTAGGATACAAAATCAACATACAAAAATCAGTTGCATTTCTATACACTAACAACAAAGTAGCAGAAAGAGAAATTAAGAATACCATCCCATTTACAATTGCAACAAAAAGAATAAAATACCTAGGAATAAACTTAACCAAACAGGTGAAAGATCTGTACAGCAAAAACTATAAAACATTTCTGAAAGAAATTGAAGAAGACACAAAGAAATGGAAAGATATTCCGTGCCCTTGGATTGGAAGAATTAGCATAATTAAGATGTCCATACTTCCTAAAGCCATCTATAGATTCAATGCAATCCCTATCAAATTTCCAACAACATTTTTCACAGAAATAGAACAAAGAATCCTAAAATTTATATGGAACAAGAAAAGACCCCGAATAGCCAAAGGAGTCCTGAGAAAAAGAACAAAGCTGGAGGTATCACACTCCCTGATTTCAAATATACTACAAAGCTATAGTAACCAAAACAGCATGGTACTGGCACAAAAACAGACACACAGATCAATGGAATAGAATTGAAAGCCCGGAAATAAACCCACACATCTATGGACAGCTAATCTTTGACAAAGTTCCCAAGAACATACAATAGAGAAAGGATAGTCTCTTCAACAAATTGTCTTGGGAAAACTGGACAGCCACATGCAAAAGAATGAAAATAGACCCTTATCTTACACCATACAAAAAAATTAACTCAAAATGGATTAAAGACTTGAATGTAAGACCTGAAACCATGAAACTTCTAGAAGAAAACATAGGCAGTATGCTCTTCAACATCGGTTTTAGCAACATATTTTCAACCACCATGTCTGACCGGGCAAGAGAAACAATAGAAAAAATAAACAAATCGGAGTACATCAAACTAAAAAGCTTCTGCACAGCAAAGGAAACCATCAACAAAATGAAAGACAACCTAACAATTGGGAGAAGATATTTGCAAACCATACATCTGATAAGGGGTTAATCTCCAAAACATCTAAATAACTCATGCATCTCAACAACAGAAAAACTAACAACCCAATTAAAAGATGGGCAAAAGACCTGAACAGATGTTTTTCCAAAGAAGATCCACAGATGGCCAATAGGCACATGAAAAGATGTTCAGCATCATTAATTATCAGGGACATGGAAATCAAAACTACAGTGAGATATCACCTAACGCCCATCAGAATGGCTTCGATTAACAAGACAGGAAGCAACAAGTGTTGGAGAGCACGTGGAGAGAAGGGAACTCGCATACACTGCTGGTGGGAGTGCAAACTGGTGCAGCCACTATGGAAAACAGTATGGAGATTCCTCAAAATTTAAGGATAGAACTACTGTATGATCCAGCTATTCCACTGCTGCGTATTTATCCAAAGAACGTGAAAACACCAATGAGTAAAGATACATGCACCTCTGTGTTCATTGCAGCATTATTCTCAATAGCCAAGACTTGGAAGCAACCTACGTGCCCATGAAGGGAAGAATGGATAAAGAAAATGTGGTATTTATACGCAATGGAATACTACTCAGCCATAAGAAACGATGAAGTCCAGCCATTTGTGACCACATGGATGGACATTGAGGGTATTATGCAAAGTGAAATAAGTCAAAGCGAGAAGGTGGTTACCAGAGGGATCGGGGGAGGGAGGAGGGTGAAAGGGATAATTAGGCACATGTGTGTGGTGATGGATTGTAATTAGTATTTGAGTGGTGAACATGAAAACATGATGTAATCCATGCAGAAATAGAAGTATAATGATGTACACCTGAAATTTATACAATGTTATAAACCAATGTTTCTGCAATAAACAAACAAAAAGAGCATTGAGAAATTGAATGAACTGTACTTTGATTCCGTCCTACGTAAATTAGGCCGTAGAATTTAGAGTAAAATATTTTCCAAAAATTGTAATTTCCAATGATTTAAATAATTCTTAGTGACAGCAGATCTTCCTCAGAATTTTTAAATTTTAAACACAAAGTTTTAATGAACGATTCCAACTTTAAACTTAAAGTAGTTAATAAAATGAACTATAACTGATGGAATGATTAGTTTTCTGGTGGGGAGACTTCTGGAATCTGTAAAACATGGAGCTATAAAGCCAGGAGAAATAGCTCCAATCCTCCAATGGGCACTGGTGTCTGTCACTGAGTGAGATCAAGGGAAATGTAATCAAAGTAATGATAAGTAGAGGAGTAATTACTAATAATTTTTGTCATTTGATTAAAAATGTGAGCTCACCTCTTAATCTATTTCTCATGATCATTTAACAAGATTAAATTATGATTGGGCAGATATGATCAAGCATGCGTTTACTTTTTTTTTTTTAACTTGGAAGCTTGGTGAGCCATCAAAGAAGTTGTGTTTTCTTCACATTTTATTCATTAAAATAGTACATTCTACAAGCAATTGACAATAGATACTCTATTCAAAAATATTAACCACTGGTGGTAGAGTTTGCAGGTGCTGTGGTAAAAGTTGTGAGATTCCAAGGCGGTTGATTTGCTTATTGCAAAATAGTCGTGCCAGAGTAGAAATATTACTTGACCTTGTACTGTAGTTATGTTTAAAATGCCTTACATTTAACATGGTTTTTAAATGTGTTGTGGTTGGTCAAAATGGAATTCTCAGGCCTGCTTTTGATTACAGGGGCAAACTTGGGAGGCAGAGACTTTATAATTGCAACACAATGACAATAGTCATTTATTTTTCTTCATATAGAGAGTATGTTTTCTCAACACCACCTAATAAAGAATCTATTATTTTCCCTTTGATTTATGGTGCCACCTTTATCACATTCCAAATTCTCATATATATGTGTGTCTATTGCTGAGCTCTGTTCTATAGGTCTGTTGACTGTTGGAAAAATATCACAGTTTTTTTAAATGTAAAGAAAGTTATATGGCCCTTTCCTCATGTTTCTTAAGGTTGACATAGCAATTTGTGCACCTTTATTTTCCTGTGTATATTTTTATTACATTTATTTACTTTCTTAAAAAATCAACTTAAATTTTGGTTGAGATTACATTGAATTTTAATATTAATTTGGGAATAATTGATATATTTATAGTAAGTCATCCCATTCAAGTGCATGGAATGTATCTCTATTCATCTCATCTGTGTCCTCTATTAGAATTTATTATTTTCTCCGTAGAGGTCTTGGGTCTTCCTGATTAAGTTAATGCCCAGATATTTTATAATTTTAACACAATTGTGAATGATATCTTTTAAATTATATTTTTAATTGGTTATTGCTGGCATGGGAAAATGCTATTGATTTTGTATCTGGAAATCTTGCTTAACTCTTCTTAGTTTTAATGATTTGCTGATTCTACTGATTCTTTTATGTAAATGATCATATTTTCAAATAATGATGGTTTTAAGATCTCCCTTCTAATCCTTAAACCTCTCATTTATTTATAACATTGGCCAAGACCTGCAATACTATGTTAAACTGTGGTGATAATTGGCTGCTTTGTCCTTATTTTGGTCTTAACATAAATGTAAGTAATCTTATTCCATTAAGTATAATATTTTCTGTAAGTTTTTGAACACTTATCAAGTATCCTAGTTTTCCAAAATTTTAAAAATAATCATAAATAGATGTTGAACCTTATCAAATATTTTCCTGCATCAATTGTAATTTAATGCAATAGTCTATTGTACAGTGATTTACATTAATAGATTTTCTGATGTTGACTCAACTTTGTATGGATGGGATAAATCCTACTTGATAATGACTTTTTTAATACCTCATGTTTCATTTGGCTGCCCTGATAGCCCTATGGTCACATATACCTGCTCTCATTACTGTAGTGTAATGATTGTCTCAGGGAAATGCAGAGTAGGGGCAAAACCAAAACATAAACCTCTTTTTTCCTAACCATTCCTCTCCTCCAGCTAACTTCTGCACCAGACTCCAGCCTCCTGTCCCACTCCACATACATCAGTTTGTGTCTTCACAGGAGGTTTTCAAGGATTTTTTAAATTAGTTTTTGAGGTCTATGTTTCCTTCTATATTTTTTCTAGAATTAATTTTCGGGAGGAAGCTAGTAATTGTGCTAGTTTCCCATCATTGCCAGGATCTTTGGAAGTCTTGTTTGGGTATTTTATATATGAACTGCTATTGAGCCCGAGTCCCCTCTTCTGTATTTGTATAATTTAGTTTTTGAACCTTTATAGTTTTTCTCTATACATTTTACCTTGCTAGTTGTCAGACCTTTCCAAATATTTTTGAGTCTTGATTCTGCAATCTAGCATATTAGCAATTATCACCTCCAAATTTCATAAGCACATCTATGAATGCATTTATGTATTCATCTAAGTCTTTATACCTTGTGTTGTTCTGCATTTTATAAATGCAGTATTCTGGTTGAGGCCTTATTCACTCTTGACAGTAATCAACACTATGAATATAGTTTGTCAACCAGCCATGAACCTCCCCAAATCATCTAGGCCAGTGCTTCCCCAAATTTAATGTGCATACAAATTACCTGGGAATCTTGTTCAAATGCAGATTCTGATTTATTAGGTCTAAGGAGCAGCCTGAGATTTTGTATTTTTAAAAAGCTTTTATGTGGGGTTGATGCCAATGGTCCATGGAACACACTTTGAGTAGGGAGGACCTAGGCACATTTCTCAATCTCAACTAAAATAATCACGAGCAGCTTTATAAATAACTTATTCAAGAATAAGATACGTTAAGAATACAGCATTTTCCCTGATTTACCTTCCTGGTAAGACCAATAAAAACAAATTAAACTGTCTCTATAAACTGCCATAGCAAGCTGCCTGCTAATATCTCATATGTGGCACAAGCTCCTGAAAACACTGCTTTGAAGTTGCAATTTTTGGTAATAATGATATTAATAATGAATCCTATTTTGGGCCAGCTAGGTTTCTGCCAGATGTTCAACAAACTGAGATAAACTGACAAATTAGAACAAAATACTTTGAAATTCTCATTCACTTCTTTCCATCTATTTACCTGCATGTTTCTAGGCTCCTGGTTATGATGGAAATTTGGAGGAATGGTTGATATACAGATAAGATTGATTAAAAATCATCTAGATAATGGTAAGTAGGTGCTTCTAAAGTGTTTTAGGGTACTTGTAAACAGTTTCCACATATTTTAGACATTCCATGAAGGGCTACTTTTACTTAGCTTAATTCATTTCAATTATTTGTGAAATAATATCTGTAAAGCCAGAATAAAACAATCAAAATTTTGTCTGGAAAATTGGTATCAGTGCAATCCAAATATTTTAATGATATTTCAATGTTTAGAACAGTGATTCAAGATATCTGTTTCCTATGTTCTTATAAAGGAAGTAACATGAGAAACACTCACTTCCTGAAAGTAATTGAGAATGTTGGATTAAAGCATATATATTGCTGAAGACATTGCTCTGCTAATAAGGAATACTTAGATGCAAATTAGTCTGTGGATTTCTGAAAAAATTTGTGTTTTGATAGTTGCAAAGGACTTGGAGACAGGAGATAAAACCTGAAATTTTTTAAAGTTAGCAGTCTAAAAGAATGTGACATGAAGCTTGGACTTCAAAGGGTTGGATGATCTACAAAAGAGGACAAGGAAACTTGCCTTGCTTGACTTTGACATTGAGTGGAAAGAAAAAAAATCTCCCATAAGTATTTATAACCTCAAAGTAACCATCTCCAGCATGGGCTTGTGACTCATTACACATTTTTTGTGTATATGCCAAAAGCCTCAAGCATATAATTTAATTAAAGTGTCCCCAGATTGGTAGCGTTTCCAAGGTGAGTGAACAAAGGAAAAGCATATCTCCTCTGGAGGAGTGCATCTTCAACTTCAAATTCTGACAGATAGGGTTTTATAGAATATGAGCCTACAATCAAATTTCAAAAACAACCCACAAGAAATCAGGGGTTCAGCAGAGATAAAAGAAAACATACTAAGACATGAGAAGACTTTAGGTATTGGAAATATTGGGCTCAGAATATAAAATAAGATTTTTGAAAGTGTTTAAAGAAATTAAAAATGGAAATTGACAGTAAGAGTAAAGGACAAGAGATTATAAGAAGGACCAAGCAGATTTTTAAAAATCATCAAAATGATATAGAAATTAAAGTTAGAATCACTAAATTTAAAAACTCAGTGAACAGATTTTGGAGCATATTGGAGTCAGCTGAAGAGAGAATTAATGAAGAAGAAATTACCTGGAATTAATCATAGTGAGACACAGTGAAATTAAGGCATGGAAGATAAAAGGGAGAAGGTCTAATCTTTGTGTAATGGGATTTCTAAAAGGAGAGGTGAAAGAAAGTGGGTGAGAGGAAACATTTGAATAGATGAAAACTGAAATTTTCCAAAATGGAAGACGGACAACAATTCTTAGATTAAAGAGCACCAAAATCTCAAGTCAAATAAATAAAAAGAGATCAACACTTACAAACCTTGTGATAAAATATGGAACACCAGAGGAAAAGCAAAAGACAAAACACCTAGCGTGAATAGAGCTGCAAAGCATCAGTGATTAGGCTGATTGCTTATTTCTCCAAAACAACAATGAAAGCTAGAAGATAGTACAATAATATCCTCAGTATCTGATAGAAAATCATTATCAACCTAGAATTGTATAGTCAATGAGACCCTTTTTTAAAAACTAGGACAAAATAATTCTTTTAGACACTTAACGAGGAAAATTGTTTACCACCCATAGAGTCGTATTAATGAAAATTCTAAGGGAAGCACTTTTGACAGAAGGAAAATAACCTGAGGTCATCTGAGATTCAAGAACAAATGACAAATAAGGATAGAGGTAAATACATGGGTAAATCGAAACAAACATTGACTGTATTATGTGATAACAACAATGGTTAACTTAAAGAAAATATAAGATAAAACTAAAATACCAGGCCATATGCCATATGTGCATACCTATGAGGAAGGTGTGATCTGAGTTAACGTTCTTTGATGCTTGTCTTTTCAGGAGGAGGTAATATGTTGTTTAACTTTAGACTTTAAGCATGCATGGGAAAATACCTAGGGTAACCACTAAAAGATTAAAGAAAAAGTATTCTAAATAAGAAGGGGAAAATGGTATGAGAAAAAAAGTCGCTCAAAATGGAAGGATGATGAGAGAAGCACTTCCACATTGATGGAGTAAGGACTTATAAAAACCCATTCCTTCATAAAGGAAATGAGAACACTATCAAAAATTGTCAAAATTAACTTTTTCACAACTCTGAAAATTTACCAGAGGCTTGCAACAATCTGAGGAGCATTTATTTAAGAAAAATGGCTATATCTCAGTAAAACTGAGCATTATGAAGTTTTAACTTGCCCTATTCCCATCCTACTCTCCTGATCCTTGGGGTAGCCTTGAAAACTGACAGCCTCAGGACCATGTGTAGCTGTGAATAGCCGCAGCTTAGCAGACATGTAAGGGGAAAGAATGGGTTTGGAGCTCCCAAATAGCCTCATCCCTAGAGAAATGTCACTGACATTTTTGGCAGTACCCTGGAAAATCCTCATTATCAGGACTGGCCCTTATTTGGCCTGACTAATTGCTTGCTCAGTGAGGACAACCCTATCCTCAGGACAGTTTTCATTAAAAAAAAAATTAGAGGCAGTTGTTTAACATCATAACTTCCTGAGGTGGCAATAACAGTTGGGGCAAATAAGCATCAAGCGAAAAAACTTAAAAATCTGGGAAATGAAATATTCATAGGGATCTTTGAAAAGTTCTGATGTATTCCTAGTGATCTAGATGACCATGAACATGTGCATGGCTGAGCACATCCAAGAGGGATCTAAGAAGACCCTAGTCTCTTACCTCTGGCTGACCTTGAAGCTTTGAACAAGAAGGAAATGAAAGCTAAGTTAGAGTTGTAAACTGGCAGAGTGTTGAAGGCATTCCTCAATGAACAGAACACCCGAGCAAAGGGTGAGAAGCTTACTAGTTTGAGGCATTTGAAGTAATCTCTGATCAGTCATTAGTTGACCACTAAGCTATCTGAGGAGAGACTTCAATGGCCACAAAAGCCAAAGAATATAAACTCTAAAGAATTAGTTCAAGGAAGTCACTAAACAAACAACAACCACAATAGACAGTGACAACAACAAACACTGGGGAGGGGAGATCTGATTTCCACAGTTGCCACATTATATTACATAAAATGTCTAGTTTTTAACAAAAAAAGTACAAGACACATGAAGCAACAGTAAAGTATGATGTATACACAGAAAAAAAAGAGGAATCAATAGAAACTATCCCTGAGGAAGACTTGATGTTTGATAGACTACACAACGACTATAAATAAACAATTATAAATATGTTCAAAGATCTAAAAAAAACACATATCTCAAGAATTAAAGGAAGTATGAGAATGGTGTTCACCAAATAGAAAATATGAATAAAGAAAGAGAATTTATAAGACAGAACCAAATAGAAATTTTGCATTTGAAAAGTGTAATTTGTTAGGAGGAGCCTCAAAAGCAGATTTGATCTGGCAGAAGAAATAATCAGTGAACTTGAAGGTAGGACAATTGAGATTAGCCATTCTGAGGAATTGAAAGAAAAAGATGAAAAACAATGAACAGAGACTTATAGGACACTGACAACCGTACTGACTTAGACATAATGTAATTTCTAGAGGGAAAGGAAAGGGAGAGCTAGTAAGCAATTTTGAAGAAATAATGGCTGAAAACTTCCCAAATTTGATGAAAATAATCTACATCCAAGAAGCTCAATAACATCCAAGTAGGATAAATTCACAGAGATCTACTCCAAGACAAATCATAGTCAAACTGTCAAAAGACAATGAGCAAAACTTGAGAATGGCAAGAGAAAAATGACAGATCATGTATGTACAAGGGATCCTTACTAAGATTAACTTCTGATTTCTCATCTGAAAGAATGGAAGTCAGAAGGCAGTGGGATGACAAAGTGCTGAAACATTCAACTAAAAATTCTATACCTAGCAAAAGTATTTTTCCAAAGTGAAGGAGAAATTAAGATATTCTGAGATAAAAAACAGAATTAATCACTAGCTGACCTTCCCGACAAGAAATACTAAAACCTGAAATGAAGAGACACTAGACAGGAGATTGAGTCCACGTGAAGAGATAAAGAGCACTCTTAAAGGTAACTACATAGATAAATATAAAATCAGTGTAAATGAAATTTTGTTTGTAACTCTTTTCTTCCCCTATCTGATTTAAAACTCTTGCATAAAGCAATAATTAGAAAATTGCACTGATGGGCTTATAATGTATAAAGATGTAATTTGTATGACAATGAAAGAACAAAATGTGGGGGTGGGGATAGAACAATATTGGAGCAAAGTTTTTGAATACTATTGAAATTAGGTTGGTATTAATCTGAACTAGATTGATTTAAAGTTGGATGTTAATTGTAACTCCCATCACAAACACTAAGAAAATAATTAAAAATAAAATAGATTAAAAGCAATAAAGGAATTTAAATGGTTTACTAGAAAATATCTATTTAACAGAAAAGAAGGCAGTAATTGAGGAATAGAGGAACTAAAAAGACATAAGCCATGTAGAAAACATTACATTTACATTCCTAAATACAAAAGCACAGTAAGATACCACTTCGTACCCACTAGGATGGGTATAATCAAAAAGACAATAACAAGTGTTGGTGCAATGTGGAGAAATTGGAACCCTTGTATATTGCTGGTGGGAACATCTAATAGTGCAGATGCTTTGGAAAACCAGTCTGACAGTTCCTCAAATAGCTAAACATAGAATTACTATATGACCCAGCAATTCCACTCCTAAGTATATACTTAAGAAATGAAAACATATCTTCACACAAAACATTGTACATAGATGTTTATAGTGGCATTATTTATAATAACCATACAGCAGGAACAACACAGATGTCCATGAAATCGTGAGTGAATAAGCAAAAAGTTGTACATCGATATAGTGGAATGTTATTAGGCAATGAAAAGGAATGATGAACTGATACATGCCACAGCATGGGTAAACCTTGAAAACATGCCAAGAAGGTAGTCACAAAAGACCAAACATATGATTCCAATTATATGAAATGTCCAGAATAGGCAACTCGATAGAGACAGAACACAGATTAGTGGTTTCCTAGGGTTGACAGGGTGGAGGTGGGTGGGTGGGGGTGCATGCTAATGTGTATGAAGTTTCCTTTTGTGGTGAAAATATTTTAAAATTGATAGTATTGATGGTTGCACAACTCTGTATCTATATTAAAATCTATTATATTGTACACTTTAAAAGGGTGAATTTTAACATTCTCAAAAGTAGACCATATGTTGGGAAACAAAGCAAGCCTCAATAAATATAATAAGATTGAAATCATATCAAGCATCTTTTCCAGCCATAGTGCTATAAAACTAGAAATCGACTATAAGAAAAAAGCTGGGAAAGTCACAAATATGTGGAGACCAAACACCATGCTACTGAAGAACCATTGGATCAAGAAAGAAATCAAAGGAGAAATCAAAAAGTACCTGGAGACAAATGAAAATGAAAATAAAACATACCAACTCTTATGGGATGCAGCAAAAGCAATCCTAAGAGGGAAATTTATAGCAATACAGGCCTACCTCAAGAAAAAAGAAAAATCTCAAATGAGTAATCTTAAGCTAAGTTTAAAAGAAATAGAAAAAGAAGAATAAAGCCCAAAGTCAGCAGAAGGAGGGAAATAATAAAAATCAGAGCAGAAATAAATGAAAGAGAGACTAAAAAAACAATAGAAAGTATCAATGAAACTAAGAGCTGGTTCTTTGAGAAGATAAACAAAATTGGCAAACCCTTAGCCAGACTCACTGAGAAAAAAAAGGGAAGGCTCAAATAAATAAAATTAAAACTGAAAGAGGAGAAATTACGATGGGTATCACAGAAATGAGAAGGATTATAAGAGAATACTATGAAAAAATATATGCCAACAAATAGGATAACCTAGAAGAAATGGATAAATTCTTAGAATCATACAATCTCCCAAAACTGAATCCAGAAGAAATAGACAATCTTTTTTTTTTAATTAATTTTTTATTGTGGTAAGATTGGTTTATAACATTGTATAAATTTCAGGCGTACATCATTATACTGCTATTTCTGCATAGATTACATCATTTTCACCACCCAAATACTAATTACAATGCATCACCACACACATGTGCCTAATCATCCCTTTCACCCTCCCCTCGCCCTCCAGTAATCACCAATCCAATCTCTGTCTCTATGTGGGTTTTTTTTTAATCTTCTACTTATGAGTGAGATCATACGGTATTTGACCTTTTCCCTGTGACTTATTTCGCTTAGCATAATACCCTCAATGTCCATCCATGTTGTCACAAATGGCTGGATTTCATCATTTCTTATGGCTGAGCAGTATTCCATTGTGTATGTATACCACATCTTCTTCATCCATTCATCCCTTGATGGGCACTTAGGTTGCTTCTAAGTCTTGGCTATTGAGAATAACGCTGCAATGAACACAGGGATGCATGTATGTTTATGCATTGGTATTTTCATATTCTTTGGATAAACTCCCAGCAGTGGAATAGCTGGATCGTATGGTAGTTCTAGCCTTGATTTTTTGAGGAATCTCCATACTGTTTTCCATAGTGGCTGCACCAGTTTGCACTCCCACCAGCAGTATATGAGAGTTCCCTTCTCTCCACATCCTCTCCAACACTTGTTGTTTCCTGTCTTGTTAATTATAGCCATTCTGACAGGAGTGAGTTGAATATCTCATTGTAGTTTTGATTTGTATTTCTCTGATAGTTAAAGATGTTGAACATCTTTTCATGTGCCTGTTGGCCATCTGTATATCTTCTTTGGAGAAATGTCTCTTCAGATCTTTTGCCCATTTTTTAATTGAGTTGTTAAGTTTTTGTTTTTGAGATGTATGAGTTATTTATATGTTTTGGAAATTAAGCCCTTATCAGATGTATGGCTTGCAAATATCTTCTCCCAATTGTTAGGTTGTCTTTTCGTTTTGTTGATGGTTTCCTTTGCTGTGCAGAAGCTTTTTAGTTTGATGTAGTCCCATTTGTTTATTTTTTCTATTGTTTCTCTTTCCCGCTCAGACATGGTGCTTGAAAATATGTTGCTTACACCAATTTTGAAGAGCATACTTCCTATGTTTTCTTCTAGAAGTTTCATGGTTTCAGGTCTTACATTCAAATCTTTAATCCACTTTGAGTTAATTTTTGTGTATGGTATAAAATAATGGTCTATTTTCATTTTTTTGCATGTGGCTGTCCAGTTTTCCCAAGACCATTTGTTGAAGAGACTTTCCTTTCTCCATTGTATGTTCTTGGCTCCTTTGTCAAAAATTAGCTGTCCATAGATGTATGTGTTTATTTCTGGGCTCTCGATTCTGTTCCATTGATCTGTTTGTCTGTTTTTGTGCCAGTACCATGGTGTTTTGGTTACTATAGCTTTGTAGTATATTTTGAAGTCAGGGAATGTGATACCTCCAGCTTTGTTCTTTTTTCTCAGAATTCCTTTGGCTATTTGGGGTCTTTTGTTGTTCCATATGAATTTTAGGATTCTTTGTTCTATTTCTGTGTAAAACGTTGTTGTAACTTTGATAGGGATTGAATTCAATCTGTAGATTGCTTTAGGAAGCATGGACATGTTAGCTATGTTAATTCTTCTAATCCAAGAGCATGGAATATCTTTCTATTTCTGTCTTCTTCAATTTCTATCATCAACGTTTTATTGTTTTCAGTGTACAGATCTTTCACCTCTTTAGTTAAGTTTATTCGTAGGTATTTTATTCTTTTTGTTGCAATTGTAAATGGGATTGTATTCTTTTTTGTGTGTGTGTGAGGAAGAGTGGTCCTGAGCAAACATCTATTGCCAGTCTTCCTCTTTATCTTGAGGAAGATTGTCCCTGAACTAACATCTGTGCCAGTCTTCCTCTATTTTGTATATGGGACACTGCCACAGCATGGCTTGAGGAGCGGTGCATAGGTCTGAGCCCAGGATCCGAACCAGGGAACCCCGGGCCACCGAAGCTGAGTGTTGGAACTTAACCACTACTTCACCGGGCCGGCCCCTGGGATTATATCCTTAATTTCTCTTTCTGCTGCTTCGTTATTAGTGTATAGAAACGCAACTGATTTTTGTATGTTGATTTTGTATCCTGCGATTTTACTGTATTCATTTATTACTTCTAAAAGTTTTTTGGTGGATTCTTTAGGGTTTTCTATATGTAAAATCATGTCATCTGAAAATAGTGACAGTTTCACTTCTTCCTTTCCAATTTGGATCCTTTTTATTTCTTTTTCTTGCCTGATTGCTCTGGCTAGGACTTCCAATACTATGTTAAATAGGAGTGGTGAGAGTGGGCATCCTTGTCTGGTTCCTATTCTTAGAGGGATAGCTTTCAGTTTTTCACCATTGAGGATGACATTAGCTGTGGGTTTGTCATATATGGCCTTTATTATGTTGAGGTACTTTCCTTCTATACCCATTTTATTCAGAGTTTTTATCATAAATGGATGCTGTATCTTGCCAAATGTTTTCTCTGTATCTATTGAGATGATGGTGGGATTTGTATTCTTCATTTTATTAATGTGGTGTATCATGTTGATTGATTTGCGAATGTTGAACCATCCCTGCATCCCTGGAATAAATCCCACCTGATCATGGTGTATAATCTTTTTAATGTATTGTTGTATGCGATTTGCTAGTATTTTGTTGAGGATTTTTGCATCGATGTTCATCAGTGATATTGGCCTGTAATTTTCTTTTTTTGTGTTGTCCTTATCTGGTTTTGGTATCAGGATAGTGTCGGCTTCGTAGAATGAGTTAAGGATCTTCCCCTCATCCATAATTTTTTGGAAGAGTTTGAGAAGGATAGGTATTAAGTCTTTTTTGAATGTTTGATAGAATTCACTGGGGAAGCCATCTGGTCCCAGACTTTTATTTTTGGGGAAGTTTTTGATTACTGTTTCTATCTCCTTACTGGTGATTGGTCTATTCAAATTCTCTTTTTCTTCTTGATTCAGTTTCAGAAGGTTGTATGATTCTAAGAATTTATCCATTTCTTCCAGATTGTCGAATTTGTTGGCATATAGCTTTTCATAGTATTCTCTTATAAGCTTTTGTATTTCTGAGGTGTCCATTGTAATTTCTCCTCTTTCATTTCTGATTTTACTTATTTGAGCCTTCTCTCTTTTTTTTGTGGTTAGTCGAGCTAAAGGTTTGTCAATTTTGTTTATCTTTTCAAAGAACCAGCTCTTGGTTTTATTATTTTTTTCTATTGTGTTTTTTAGTTTCTATTTCATTTATTTCTGCTCTCATTTTTATTATTTCCCTTCAACTACTGATTTTGGGTTTTGTTTGCTCTTCTTTTTCCAGTTCCTTTTGGTGCACTTTCAGATTGTTTATTTGAGACTTTTCTTATTTGTTGAGATACGCCTGCATTGCTATAAACTTCCCTCTTGGAACTGCTTTCACTGTATCCTATAAGTTCTTGCATGTCGTATTTTCATTTTCATTTGTCTCCCGGTATTTTTTTATTTCTCCTTTGATTTATTCATTGACCCAATCGTTGTTCAGTAGCATTTTTTTTAATCTCCACATATTTGTGGCTTTTCTGATTTTCTTCCTAGTGTTGATTTCTAGTTTCATACCATTGTGGTCAGAAAAGATGCTTGGTATTATTTCAGTCTTCTTAAATTTATGGAGACTTGTTTTGTGGCCTAATACGTGATCCATCCTGGAGAATGTTCCATGTGCATTTGAAAAGAATGTGTATTCTTCGGTTTTTGGATCGAATGCTCTGTATATATCTACTAGGTCCATCTGTTCTAGTGTATCATTTACAGTGTATCATTGCAGTTCTAGTGTATCATTGGATGATCTATCCATTGGTGTACGAGGAGTGTCAAAGTCCCCTACCATTATTGTGTTACTGTCTATTTCTCCTTTTATGTCTGTTAATAATTGCTTTATATATTTAGGTGCTCCTCCGGTGCATGCATAGATATTTACAAGCATTGTATCCTCTTGTTGGATTGTTCCCTTGATCATTATGTAGTGCCCTTCTTTGTCTCATTACAGTTTTTGTTTTAAAGTCTATTTTGTGTAATATGAGTATTGCTACCCCAGCATTCTTTTCATTGCCATTTGCATGGAGTATCTTTTTCCATCCCTTCACTTTCAGTTTGTGAGTGTCTTTAGGTCTGAAGTGTGTCTCTTGTATGCAGCATATATATGGGTCTTGTTTTTTTATCCAATCAGCCACGCTATGCCTTTTAATTGGAGCATTTAGTCCGTTGATGTTTAAAGTAGCTATCGATAAGTATGTACTTACTGCCATTTTTTAACCTTGTTTTTCTTGGTGTTTTAGTAGTTTTTGTCTGTTCTTTTCTTCTTCTCTTGCTCTCTTCCCTTGTGATTTGATGGCTTTCTTTCTTTCTTTTTCTTTTTTGTGAGGAAGATCGGCCCTGAGCTAACATCTGGCAATCCTCCTCTTTTTGCTGAGGAAGACTGGCCCTGGGCTAACATCCATGCCTGTCTTCCTCCACTTTATATGGGATGCCACCACAGCATGGCTTGCTTGGCGGTGCGTTGGTGCGTGCCCAGGATCCAAACCGGTGCACCCCGGGCCGCCGCAGTGGAGCGCGCGCACTTAACTGCTTGTGCCACTGGGCCGGCCCCTTGATCGCTTTGTTTAGTATTATGTTTGGGTTCCTTTCTCTTAGTTTTGTGTGTATTTATTATAGATTTTTGGTTTGTGATTATCATGGGGTCTATATGCAGTAACCTACATATGTAGCAGTCTATATTAAGTGGATGGTCTCTTTAGTTTGAGCTCTATCTGAAAGCTCTACTCTTTAACTCTCCTCCTCCCGCATTTTATGTTTTGTATATCATATCTAACCTCTTTTTTGTGCATTTGTATCCATTACCCTCTTATCATGGACATAGATAATTTTTCCTATTTGTGCTCTTCTCTTTCCCCCTTAGATTTGTGCTCTTCTCTTTCCCCTTTTAGCATTTCTTGTAGAAATGGTTTCTTGGTGACAAACTCCTTTAATTTTTGCTTGTCTGAGAAACTTTTTCTCTCTCTTTCCATTTTGACTGATAACCTTGCTGGGTAGAGTATTCTTGGCTGTAGGCTTTTTCCTTTTAGCACTTTAAATATATCATAACACTCTCTTCTAGCCTGTAAGGTTTCTACTGAGAAGTTAGCTGATAGCCTTATGGGGTTCCCTTTGTATGTAACTTGTTGTCTTTCTCTTGCGACTTTTAGGATTCTCTCTTTATCTTTAATTCTGGACACTTTAATTATGATGTGTCTTGGTATGGGCCTCTTTGGGTTTATCATGTTTGGTGCTCTTTGTGCTTCCTGTACCTGGATGTCTGTTTCCTTCTTTAGAGAAGTTTTCAGCTATTATTTCTTCAAATAGGTTCTCTGCCCCTTTGTCTCTCTTCTCCTCCTGAGACACCTATAACATGGATGGTAGTGCGCTTGATGTTGTCCCAGAGGTCCCTTAGACGGTCCTCACTGTTTTTAATTCTTTTTTCTTCTACCTGTTCAGCTTGGGTGATTTCTTCTAATCTTTCATCCAGATCACTGATCTGTTCTTCTGTATCCTCTATTCTGCTTTTGAGTCCCTCTAGTGAATTTTTCATTTCCAGTATTGTATTCTTCATTTCTGATTGGTTCTTTTTTATATCTTCCATTTCTATGTTGACATTCTCACTGAGTTCATCCATTCTTCTCCCAAGATCAGTGAGCATCCTTAACACTCTTTGTTTGAACTCTCTGTCGGGTAGGTTGTTCATTTCTGTTTCATTTAGTTCCTTTTCTGGGGTTTCATCCTGTTCACTTACTTGAAACATATTCTTTTGCCTCCTCGTTTTGCTCCTTTCCCTGTGCTTGTGTCTAAGTATTAGGTAGGTATGTCTCCTGCTCTTGGAGAGGTGACCTTATATAAGTGATGCCTTATGAGGCCTGGCAGTGTGCTTCCCTCTTGTCACCAGTTCCAAATGTCCCAAGAGTGACCCCTGTGTGGGCTACATGTGTCCCTCTGTTGTGGTGGGGTTGCTCTTACCGTAGGTTCCCAGGGAGGCTGAGCTGTCCCCCTGTCCAGCTGATTGTAATGCTGAGCTGCGTGTAGTTGTTGTGGGTCCTTCAGTCTCTTTACTGGGCCTGAGGAGCCCCAGCACTGTTTGCTGCAAGATCTAATAGCACATTCCTGTTTCAGTTTTCTATTAAATGAGTAGGCCCCCAGCATGGCTGGTTGTTAGGCTCAGGGGCTTACAATTGCTGTAAGCCTCCGACCTCTAAGGCTCTTGTCAGGGGCCAGCCCCATGGTGTAGTGGTCAAGTGCCCGTGCTGCACTGTTGCCGGCATGTGTTCAGATACTGGGCGCATACATACACCGCTTGTCAGGCCATGCTGTGGCAGTGTCCCATGTAAAGTGGAGGAAGATGGGCACGGATTTTATCCCAGGGCCAGTCTTCCTCAGCAAAAAGAGGAGGATTGGCATCAGATGTTAGCTCAGGGCTGATCTTCCTCCCAAAATAAAAGGCTCTTGTCAGTTCTCTGAGGATTGCAGGTGGGTGGGGCTGGCCTCAGGCACAGGAACACTCAATTGTTTCAGGCTTTGGAAAGTAGGGCAAACCCCCTATGTGGGTCTTTGAGAAGAACAAGTCTTCTACAGCTGACAAGCCCCGTCCCCCACAACTCCACACACACAGCAACACAGTCCTGCCCCACATGCGCACCCCCCACCCCCTAAAGTGGACCCAGTTTCTCCAAGGCAGGAGCCCCACACACTCCACCAATGCCGCACACTCTCCACCCTCTTCTTGTGCATGCCCTGCAGACCCACTTGCCAGGCTGGGGAGAAGCCAGTCACCAATCTATGCAGGCCAGCAAGTTGCCTGAGGGCTTGCTGTTGGGGGGGCCAGTCCCTGGCTGAGCTGGATTAAACAGCTGCCCTGGTGGGTGGGGCAGACCCTGGACTAGCAGGCCCCAGGGAGAACTCCAATGGCGTCTGCATCAGCACGCTCACAGCAGGCCATAACAATGGCTGTCACCAATGTCCTGGTCCCTGGAGAGGTGTCACCTCTCACCGAGATGCACTCAGAGCCTAGCAGGTGAGTCTCTTTTCACCAAAGGACTGTGCACCTTTCTTTCTGGTGGTTTTAGGTTGCTCTCTGAGATGGGTGAATTTGTGCGTGGGCCCTTTAAGAGCCAGCTTTAATTTCTTTGTAAACCAGCTTTTCTGTGGGTATTCCCCAGTGTTGTTAGTAGTAAGCAAAGTCGGATATTATGACACTTGGCTCCATTCTGCTGGCTCCCAAAAATGCCTATAGTGGTCACACTGCCTGGCTCATGTCCCTCACTCCTCCAGGGAAGGCTGTGTACCTTTGGGTTGCTCCAGGGCAGCCATGACACATTGTGACTTGTGAAGGTAGTGTTTTATCTCTCCATAAGGGAATTTCTGCCTCTTCCACCTCAACTGGGATTGCCGTTTGTTGCAAGGCTTCCTCTTATCCAGTTTTCAGTCCTCTCTCAGGGGTAATTTTTCCAAGAGTAGTTGTAAATTGGCTGTGTCTGCAGTAGGAGGTGAGTTCAGAGTTCATCTACACTGCCATCTTGACTTCTTTCTGAAATAGAGAATCTGAATAGACCAGTCACAAGAGATTGAAACAGTAATCAAAACCTCGCAAAAAACAAAATCCCAGTATCAGATCGCTTCTCTGGAGGATTCTACAAAGCATTCAAAGAAGACTTAATACCTATCCTTCTCAAATTATTCTGAACACTGAAGACGACAGGCCTCTTCTTAAGTCATTCTACAGGGCCAACATTACCCTGATACCAAAACCAGACGAGGACAACACAAAGAATGAAAATTACAGGCCAATATCACTGATGAACATAGATGCAAAAATCCTCAACAAAATATTAGCAAATCAAATGCAAGAATATATTAAAAGGATCATAAACTATGATCAAGTGGGATTTATTCCAAGGATGCAGGTATGGTTGAACATCCACAAATCAATTAATGTGATACACCACATTAATAAAAGGACTAAAAATCACATGATTATCTCAATAGATGCAGAGAAAGCATTTGACAAGATCTAACATCCTTTTATGATAAAAACTCTTAATAAAATAGGTATAGAAGGAATGTATCTCAACATAATACAGGCCATGTATGGCAAACCCACAGCCAACACCATACTTAATGGTGAAAAACTAAAAGCTATTCCTCTGAGAAGAGGAACAAGACAGGGGTGCCCACTCTTACCACTCTTATTCAATATAGCATTAAAGGTTTGGTCCAGAGCAATTAGGCAAGAAAAAGAAATAAAAAGGATCCAAATTGGAAAAGCAGAAGTACAACTCTCACTTTTGTGGGTGGCCTGATTCTATATATAGAAAACCCTAAAGAATCCACCAGAAAACTATTAGAAATAATCACCAACAATAGCAAAGTCGCAGGGTACAAAATCAACATACCAAAATCAGTTGCATTTCTATACACTAATAATGAACTAGCAGAAAGAGAAGTCAAGAATACAATCTCATTTACAGTTGCAACAAAAAGAATAAAATATCTAGGAATAAATTTAACCAATGAGGTGAAAGACCTATACACTGAAAACTCTAAGACATTATTTAAAGAAATCAAAGAAGATATAAAGAAATGGAAAGATATTGCAAGCTCATGGATTGGAAGAATAAACATAGTTAAAATGTCCATATACCTAAAGCAATCTACAGATTCAATGCAATCTCAGTCAGAATCCCAATGACATTCTTTACGGAAATAGAATGAAGATTCCTAAAATTTATATGGAAGAAGAAAAGACCCTTAAAAAGCAAAGCAATCTGAGATAAAAGAACAAAGCTGGAGGCATCGCAATCCCGAACTTCAAAATATACTACAGCGTTATAGTGATCAAAACAGCATGGTACTGGCAGAAAAACAGACACACAGATCAATGGAACAGAATTGAAAGCCCAGAAATAAAACCATCTATGGACAGTTAATCTTTCACAAAGGAGCCAAGAACATACAATGGAGAAAGGAAAGTCTCTTCAATAAATGGTGTTGTGAAAACTGGACAGCCACATGCAAAAGAATGAAAATAGACCATTATCTTACACCATGCACCAAAATTAACTCAAAGTGGATTAAAGACTTGAATGTAAGACCTGAAACCATAAAACTCCTAGAAGAAAATATAGACAGTACCTCTTTGACGTCAGTCTTAGCAGTATCTTTTTGAATACCATGTCTACTCAGGCAAGAGAGACAAAAGAAAAAGTAAACAAATGGGACTACATCAGAGTAAAAAGCTTCTGCAAAGCAAAGGAAACCATCAACAAATTGAAAAGACAACTCACCAACTGGGAGAAAATACTTGCAAATCATATATCCAACAAGGGGTTAATTTCCAAAATATATCAAGAACTCATACAATTCAACAACAAGAAAACAACCTGATCAAAAAATGGGCAGAGAATGTGAAAAGACATTTTGAAGAAGATATACTGATGGCCAACAAGTACATGAAAAGATCCACGTCACTAATTACTAGGGAAACACAAATCAAGGTACAATGAAATTTCAGAATCGCTATAATTAACGAGACAAGAAATAACAAATGGAGAGAATGTGGAGAAAAGAGAACCCTCATATACTGCTGGTGGGAATGCAAACTGGTGCAGCCACTATGGAAAACAGTATGGAGATTCCTCAAAAAAGTAACAATAGAAATACCATATGATCCAGCTATACCACTACTGGGTTTTATCCAAAGAACATAAAATCAACAATTTAAAGAGATTTATGCACCCCTATGTTCATTGCAGCATTATTCACAATAGCCAAGATGTGGAAGCAACCCAAGTGCCCATCAATGGATGAATAGATAAAGAAGATGTGGTATGTATATGCAATAAAATACTACTCAGCTATAAAAAAGACAAAATCGTGCCCTTTGCGACAACATGGACAGACCTTGAGGGTTTTATGCTAAGCAAAATGTCATACAAAGGCAAATACCATATAATTTCACTTATATGTGGAAGATAAACAAACACATAGATAAGGAGAACAGATTGGTTGATGCCAGAGGAGAAGGGGGTGGGGGGAGGGCAAAAAGAGTAAAGGAGCACAAGTGTATGGTGATGGATAAAAACTAGAATATTGGTGGTGAACATGATGCAGTCTATACGGAAACTGATATGTAATGATGTACACCTGAAATTTACACAATGTGATAAGCCAATATGACCTCAATAAAATGGATAAAAAAATAAAAGGTTGAATTTTATATGTGAATTATATTTCAATAAAGCTGTTAAATTAAAAAGATAATAAAAATATAGAGAAAAGCAAGACAAAAAGTGTAAAATAACTTTAGACAATAAATGTAAATAGAGCTAAATTTCCAGTTAAAGACACAGATTGTCAGACTGAATCAATATATAAAAGACAAAAGTATACAAGTATATGCTGCTTATAGGATACACTGAAATGTTGAATATAAAATCATAGTAAAGTTAGCAGGCAAATTTTAACAATAAAGAACCTATGTATTATACTGAAGCAGAATAGGCAATAAGATTGACAAGTTCCTAGAAACAGTTACCCCATAATAAAAGTTTCAACTCATCATGAAGATATAATGAGTCCAAACTTGTGTATACGCAGTATATGTAAAGCAAAATCTACAGATCGAAAATCAAAAATTAAGAGATCTAGCATCATAGATTTAATTAACATATCTTTCTCAGTCTTTGATTCATCAAGAAGACCAAAAAAAAAAAAATGATAAAGAATATTTTAACAGCACAATTAACGTATCTGATTAAATACACTTTTCTATAGAACAGTGCACCAAGCAAGTATTAGGCCACAAAACATGGGAGTTGAGGATACTGGCAACAGAGGAGTGAAGTGATAGACATGAAATCTAAATTTGATAGGGAAGAAAAGCAAAGACAAAGGGACGTTTATGTGGATGAAGTAGATGGGTCTGTGAGATGGTGGTTGAAGAACTGAGATTGGTAGAGTAAGAATCCTGAAAATACTGTCAAATGACCTAGTGACCAAATTTATTTCAGAGTTAATTAGTCCTGAGTGACTACAAGGTCCAGAGTGTTGCCATGGAAGTGTGTCACTGAAATGGGGTAGATTAAGGTACTGAAATTCCAGAATGATGGATAAGTTGTTAACATAGATTTGAAATACCCTAGGATGTCAAGACTTTCAGTGGAAAAGAATACTGAACTAACCATGAGTCAAATCTTCATTGAATGGAGGAATATTAGCAGGTTTTGGAGTTCCACAACCAAAGAATATGTGGTTAGAGCTGGATGGCATAAACCAGGGTTTTCACAGGCAACTAGAGGTGTGAGGATCTAAAAATAGTATGAAATGAAGAGAACACTCATCCCCTCGCTTGACCCAGAGCTAAATTGAATGTGGGACAAAGAGCAGCATCTACTTGATGGTATGGCAAGAGAAGTGTTATCCAGAGATAAACCATTTAAATTAAGGTCAGAAAAGAAAGTTACAGTCAGTTAGGGAGCTTAAATTGTAGCCCAGTTTGGTAAAATGTAATGGAGGTTAAAAGGTATAATGGAGGGGTAAGAGATCAGTGGTAGATTCAGTCAGGGGAAAAGAAATAATAGTTAGAGGGAGAATAGACAGCTGCGTGAATTTATATTCTGGGGGGTGATCAAGGATGACAGGAATGTGTGGATTAAGCTGCTTGACAAGAAATCCTGGCTTCCCCCTAGTGGATGGCAGTGAACAGGTGTAGGTCCATTATACTTCTGAAAGGATTTGAGTCTTTGCTGGATTCAAGGGAGTGAGTTTTTAGGGCTTGAATTCTAAGAGGTCTGGATCATAGATCTAAAGATTCACAGAGTAGGTATGAAGTTCCCATTACCTCCTTTGTGTTCATTTCATTGAGTCTTTTAAAGAGTCCAGGCTAGATGTTCTGCAGAATGTCCCACAGTCTGGATTATTTGAATGCAGATGATTACCTTCAGATGAAACATACCTAGCAAGAAGATTACATGAGCACTGTGTATAATTCCCACAGCCTCACATTAGGAGGCACATCATGTCAAGCCATTCCACTATTGTTGAGGTCAAGCTTGACCACTTGGTTAATGTGGTGACCATCAGATCTGTCCATTGTCAAGAACTATTTCCCCTTGGGTCCAATTAGCCGTATCTTGAGGGTGAACAGGGTTATTTGGCATAGACCATGGGGATACATACTCAGCAAGGATGTGAAAAACAAGCAATAAGCCATGACTAGTATACACATATAATCCATGTATGATATAAATTGATAAGAGCTGTAAGAGAAGTGCTTATAGGAACATGCATGAAGAAGCAATTATTTCTGTGTGCCTAGAGTGGGGATGGTGGTTGTGGAAGAAATGAAGGGAAAGCTTTGGAGCAAAGGTGATATTTGAGAGTTGGATCTTTCAAGATGAGTTAGAGTTTATTAGTGGTTGAAGGTTATGATGGCACCCCAGGCAGAGACAAAAAGCATGAGGAAAGAAAAACACAGAGGCCTGGAATTGCATGGTTCAGCTGGAAGAAAAATAAAAATGAAAAAAGACATACTGAGTGCTGGCATATAAGATGCATGGAAATGAGTGACTGGAGATGAGGTTGGAAAGCTAGAGTCTAGGATAGGTTGTAAGAAACCCTGAACTCTGTGCTAAGGAATTTAGCCATAATTCTTTAAGTAATGAATGCTAATGAAGATTTCTAAGCAAAGGAATATTCAGATTTGGCTTTTAGAGAGAGGTGTGGATGTCAGTGTGGCAGATAGGATAAGAGAGAAGATTGGCAAGAAGTCAGAGAGGTTTTTGTGAGAAATGATGAGGGCACACATTAATTAGGTCTGTGGCAGTGAGGTAGGAGAGGAAGGCACTGATAAAAGAGATTTTTTAGGAGTGAAATCAACAGTACTTGATGAGTGGCTACATGTGGGCATTGGAGGAGAAGTCAAGAATATTCTAAGCTTTCTGACTTGAATCATATTGATAGTGATGCCATTACCAATATAAGGAAGGGAGAAGCAGATTTGGAATAGGGAAGATAAAATCGATGTATATTGAATTTGAGTTACCTAAAATATACAATTTTCTATTGTACTTTCAGTTGATTTTTTCTTCTTTTTTATGAAGCTTTTTTCTTCCATTTTATTCCATATTCCCAGTTGGATCACAGAGAGTAAACTGAAGTGATATGAACAACACAATTTCCAGGTAGGCAAAATATGCCCTTTTACCTAAAGATAACCAGGAAGAAATCAATCGTTTCATGGGCTATACATTGGCAGTCTGTCTTTGTGATATCTGAACAAACTTAGATTAAAAATCTACAGAAGAACTGTTCTCAAAGGATTTGTGTACCTGCTCATTGACGTGCTTTATGAAGTGACTTGAGCCATTTAATTTCTCAGTCAAATGAGAAAAATCAACCCACAGATTGACTCTTAACTTTTAAAGATTTGCAAGGGCTAATTGGATAAAATGTTTCTCTTTCCTTAGAAGCTAAAGGTTTGTAATACTAGTCCCAACCAAGATAAATCAAGTATTTTATTTTTCTTGAATTTCTTTGTTTTTCTGACAAAGCTGTTTTTATTTATTATATCCAATTCCACTGAACTCTCTAGTTTCAGTAGATGCTAAAAATAAATCCCCTAGAGGAGAAAAAGTCATGAACAAAGAGAGAAAATAGGCCAACAACATGACATGGAGCTGCATGCACAGCTGGCTACTCACTAATAAACAACATCCAAGAAGATCGAGTTCTTAAGAATATTTCCTTAATTATGGTCATGATCTGTGCCTTCTAAGAATAATATAGTATGTGCAGTATTTTAACAAGGGTAGAGAAGACATTGGTAACAAGATCTCTATTTTCAGTAGAGATTTTCAGGTCATGACATGTAAACAAAGATGTCTATCTTATATATTCCTAGAGAAATTGGATAAGAAATCTTAAAGCTAAAAAAGGTTGACAATTTTGAAAATAGTTTTAAATGGAAATGATAGATTTATGAAACTTTAAATGAAACCTCAAGATTTCTAGAATGCTCAAGAGCTTCAAGGCGTGGGTGTTTTATTACTTCCAAAGCAAATTACTTCTTTTGGAAATTCCACTGCCAATTTCCTCTTTGTTTAATTTAGATTATATTGTGTAATGGGCAGGGTTTATAACTCAATCTTCCCAGATGTATTTTGTTTTAACCTTTTCTCTCTGGACTTTCTTCTAGTTTTTTCTAGTCTGGGGATTGTCTCATATAATTTTGATTCTGAATGTTAGCTGGAGTGAGAAAACAAACTGAGAAACTCTAATAGGAAAAAGAGAAAGAATCATAATACCTATTTAGTACCTATTTAAATACCTATTATTTAATACCTATTTAAATACCTATTTTAATACCTATTTAATACTATTTCCCTCTACTTCATATTTTCTTGCTTATAACTTGGCTTTCTACTCTTGTGTACTTCCTCTATTTGTGCCCAGAAATTTCACGCTCATTCTTTATCTTCCGATCTGCTAGATCAACCAAGTCTGAATTAGGAATTAAAGAACAGAGATTAGGAAATGAAGTATAAAATAGAGTGAGGAATCTGCAGGGGAAAAAAAGACAAAAAAACAGAGAGGGAACCAGAAGATCTGGAGATGGATCTAATCAAATTTATGAAGCAAACAAACACTTATCTTCGGTACCTTCTATTCTCCTTGTTCAGCCACTCTTTGAACAATCTTCGCCACCCTACTTATGCTCTTTCATCCCCTTCCTGCCTAGCCTGATTTTTCTTTCTATAGGGCTTTGCCCTTTGCTAGCTTGTCAGCTATTTCCTCTAAGACGTTAGTAGACACATCTAAAAGTATCCTTCCCACAGGCGTTTGCATTTTACTAAAAGTCTATTACAGACCAGAGTTTTTTCTAGGCCCAAAAATGAATTCCTAATGGTTTAATGGGATTGGCTTTACCATTTGTATATGGGTGTTCTTTGTGCTCCTGCTTCCATACTTCTCACTTTAATATTTGCTTCGCTCCCAAACCTCCTTCTTCCAGCTATTTTAGTCTGACCAGGCTTTGTACATGTTCAATTCCCAGAAGATACTACTACTTTCACCAGGACGGTCAAAGTGAAGTGTCGTGGATGTGTGTATGAGAAGGAGAGTGGGAAATACCTAAATACACACACACCCAGACATATATGCAGGGACAGGTTTGCAAACTTTACTAAGAGCTATAATTTCAGTCTCTGAGAAATGAAGACTCTTCCAATCAATCCAAACAACAAACAACAACATAAGAACCTTTCTCACAGGGGACATTTCCTTGACCACTGCATTCAGGAAAAGATGATTTTATCTATTTCAGGAAACTCTTGTATCTACGATTACTTAGTTGCTAGCTTATTCTTGGATTGTTTTCCAGTGAAGTATGATTATCAGATCTGTGCTACAGGCTTGAAAATAAGCTTTTTCTAGTTACTCAGAAACTAACTATTTAGCAAATCTCTCTGTCTCTGTCCCTGTGTGTGTGTGTGTGTGTGTGTGTCTGCATTCCCTTTTTTTTTTTTTTTGGGAGGAAGATCAGCCCTGAGCTAACATCCATGCTAATCCTCCTCTTTTTTGTTGAGGAGGAGCCGGCTCTGAGCTAACATCCACTGCCAAACCTCCTATCTTTTTTTCCCAAAGCCCCAGCAGATAGTTGTACGTCATAGTTGCACATCCTTCTAGTTGCTGTATGTGGGACGCAGCCTCAGCATGGCCGGAGAAGCGGTGCATCGGTGCGCGCCCAGGATCTGAACCCAGGCCGCCAGTAGCGGAGTGCGCGCACTTAACCACTAAGCCACGGGGCCGGCCCCCTGCATTCCCTTTGAATTAGCTTTTCTCCTCTTTTCTAGAGGAACAGTATGTATCTGCAAGGGCAGATACTTATGCCCTATTGCTCTAGGGAACTAAAGGAGGCAGCCAAGATGGCCTTGGGGAATATGAGAGAGAAAAGAGAACACATAGAGGCTTAATTCTTTTTAAGGCCACCCTGATCTTAAAGATGGACTGGGGAAAAAAAAGAGAAAAAGAAAATATAAACCTTGTCAGGCCATGAGGAAATCATCTGCTTTAGTATGATGTTCTTTTACGATCCCTTTGGAAAAGAACAGTTTAAATAAAGGTACAGATGGGACTATAATAAATTGGAAGATACGTAAACACAGTAATCTGGTTGTTAACTTTTTCTCCAATAGCAGGAATGTGAATATGTTCCCCCAGCCTTTCTATAAACTGTGATTCCTTATGCATATGAACAGAGTCTTGCTTACGTCTTTTCAAAAATCAACTGCAGACATAACTGCCTATCAATCTTTGTTCTCCCCTTCTTCCTGTGCACACAGCTAGGCTACATTTCCCAGCTTCCCTTGCAGTTAGGTTAGGCCATCCGACTGAGTTCTTTCCAATAGAATGGGAACAGAAGTTACATATGTCAATTCCTGGAGTTGCCCATAGAACCTCCAGACATGAACTTCCAAGCTTTATTTGCCTCCCCATGGGAAGGAATGGTGGCAACTAAAGCAACATCTGAAACCACGTGTTGAAAGTAGAAAGGCTGCCTAGTGACCTGAATACCCCCTCTGGATTGTTACATGAACAAAAATAAAGCCTCTGTTGCATTTGAACCATTACATGTTTGTGTTTATTTGTTAACAGCAGTTTAACTTACCCTACTACATTGTAGTAGGAGGACACTGTATCCCCCACAAAATGTGGCACAATGCTGAGCATAGAGTAGGTACTCAATAAATAATTGCTGAGCGAATGAGCCACTACACTAGTCCATTTGTGAAAGAGCTCCCAGAAGGTACAATGATCATGGAACACTAAGCTGCAAAATTCTCTCATTTGCACATAATTTAATTCCTTTTAAGTGATAATTGATATTCAGGAATTGAGCGCTTACTGAACGCCATGTTTTACTTGCAAAAAATCCTGATGAGCAGGGAAATGCAAATCAAAACTACACTAGGATATCACCTTACACTCGTGAGAATGGCTATAATCACCAAGACAAAAAATAACAAGTGTTGGAGAGGTTGTGGAGAAAAGGGAACCCTCATTCACTGCTGGTGGGAATGCAAACTGGTGCAGCCTCTATGGAAAACAGTATGGAGATATCCCAAAAAATTAAAAATACAAATACCTTATGATCCAGCTATCCCACTTCTGGGTATTTATCCAAAGAACTTGAAATCAACAATCCAAAGAGGCTTATGCACCCCTATGTTCATTGCAGCATTATTCACTATAGCCAAGATGTGGAAGCAACCCAAGCGTCCATCAACAGATGATTGGATAAAGTGGATGTGGTATATTTATACAATGGAATACCACTCAGCCATAAAAGAAGACAAAATCGTCCCATTTGCAACAACATGGATGGACCTGGAGGGTATTATGTTAAGTGAAATAAGCCAGACAGAGAAAGACAAACACTGTATGACCACTCTCGTATGTGGAATATCAACTAACACACGGACAGAGAGAACAGTTTGGTGGTTACCGGGGGGAAGCGAGTTGGGGGGTGGGCATAAGGGGTGAAGGGGCACATTTATATGGTGATTGACAAATAATAATGTACAACTGGAATCTCACAATGTTATAAACTTTTATGACATCAATAAAAAAAAATTGAAGTCCAGATAATAAAGGTAACTGAAATGAAAAAAAAAATCCTGGGGGCTGGCCTGGTGGCGCAAGTGGTTAAGTGTGCGCGCTCCACTGCGGCGGCCTGGGTTCGCCAGTTTGGATCCTGGGTTTGGATCCTGGGTACAAACGACACACCGCTAGTCAAGCCATGCTGTGGCGGCGTCCCATATAAAGTGGAGGAAGATGGGCATGGATGTTAGCCCAGGGCCAGTCTTCCTCAGCAAAAAGAGGAGGATTGGCAGATGTTAGCACAGGGCCGATCTTCCTCAAAAAATAAATAAATTAAAAAATCCTGATAAGATGATATTACCTCCATTTAACACACGAGGAAACTGAGGTTCAGAGAATTAAGCCTCTTTCCCAAGGCCACACAGCTCCTAAATGGTTGAGCTAGCGTTGAAATTCAAGCCATCTGTCTTTCCTTGCATCGTGCTTCCTTAAATATGTGTTTGGCTTAATACACCATGTTTGTTGTTTAGAGTTGTAATCTTGAGAATATAATATGATTCAGAGCAAAGTGTAATCACTCGGAACTTAGTAAATTTCTCAATAAAGTAATAACACACGATATATTAATCTTAGCCAATTAATAGAACCATTTAATTAGTCTGGTCTACAGCTTATGACCATCTCTTACACTCTTTCTTCCTAAGTGATCTTTAGAATTATAGAGGAAATGTAGTAAAAACTCAGCTAGAAGGCATGGGGATTGAATTGTAAACACCATGGCTAGACAATTTTCTGGTTAGAGATCAGAAGGGAACAGAAAAAATTTTTTAGACTTTTTTTTTGCTTACTGATCCCTGCTTTCTGATCCTTACTTTTTGAAAAATCTTTCAAAATTGAAAAATTTGTTTTCTGATCATTGAACAGACTGGTGCAGTGGTATCTCAAACTAGAGAAATGTACTCTAGGGGTTCTTTTAGATGGGCGTTGGGGTTGAGTATACATAAATGAATGTCTATTTATATTTAATAAAAAATAATAAACCTGGGGGCTGGCCCGGTGGCGCAAGAGGTTAAGTGTGCGCACTCCGCTGCAGAGGCCCGCAGTTCACCGGTTCAGATCCCGGGCGCAAACCGATGCACCACTTGGCAAGCCATGCTGTGGTGGCGTCCCATGTAAAGTGGAGGAAGATGGGCATGGATGTTAGCCCAGGGCCAGTCTTCCTTGGCAAAAAGAGGAGGATTGGCAGATGTTAGCTCAGGACCGATCTTCCTCACACACACAAAAAAATAATAATAAACCTGTTTTATTATTTTATATATAATAACAAAATAATATATAAAATTACATACATACATATGAAAACCATGTTATCACTACTTAGTCTGTTTGACAACAGAGGATCACATGTGACGTCATATAATGTTTATGAGGTATCCTGGAAAAAAACTGTGGAGGAGTTGACAGAAACACTCATTTATTAGTTTAATTAAACCATATTGCAAGATATTGCCGTTTACATGTTCCCAATTAGATTTCTCAATCACATTATCAAGTTTTAAATAAACTAACCCTCACAAAGTGACTCTAATAAAAGATTCTTGCAGAGCCGGCCGGGTGGCACAGCGGTTAAGTTTGCGCATTCTGCTTCGGTGGCCTGGAGTTCACCGGGTCGGATCCTGGGCATGGACCTACTCACCACTCATCAGGCCATGCTGAGGTGGCGACCTGCATAGAAGAGCTACAACTTTACAACTGTGATGCACAACTATGTACAGCGACTTTGGGAGAAAAAAGAAAAAAAAGAGAAATATTGGCAACAGATGTTAGCGCAGGGCAATTGTTCCTAAAAATAAAAAAATAATAAAAAAAACAATCTTGCAAAGGATATTGACGATATTACTAATAATGTAAGCACAAATGAACAAGAAATTGACAACATTGTTTGTCAATTACTTTATTAGTTTAAATACAAAACAAAACAAATCCAAAAATGGATTATGATCTAGTTAGATCTGCTGAAATGTTGGCCTACAAACTTCAAAATTAACAAGAAGACTTTGCTTTATGAATTTATATCCTGTATAGTAACAGTAAACTTCACCCTAAATATGTTTTGTGCCTTAAGATATCAGCTAATTATGACATTGCATGTGTAAAATTTATAAATAAATATACATCTATTGAGAGGATGTGTTCAAAATAAGAAAACACAGTGGAGTTCATCATCTACAAAGTTTGGAGACCACTGTCTTAATACAACCCCTTATTTTACTGTATTGGCAATTTTATTTACATATCTGTTTTCTATACTAAATACTAATTTCCATGAAGAGAGAGGGACTGTGTCTTCTGTTAGTATCTAGAGTATGTAGCTCTTGGTTTTGCAGCAGTAGGTGTGCAATTAATATCTACTAAATGGAAGTAGAAGTTTATAATCAACACTAAAAGCCAGAAAGGATTAAAGATTTTTTTTTTTTTAATTCATTTTTTTCCCCCCAAAGCCCCATAGATAGTTGTATGTCATAGGTTCACATCCTTCTAGTTGCTGCACGTGGGACTCGGCCCCGGGTTGCATGGAGAAGTGGTGCCTTGGGGCGTGCCCAGGATCCGAACCCGGGCCGCCAGCATCAGAGTGCACACACTTAACCGCTAAGCCACAGAGCTGGCCCCCAGAAAGGATTAAAACAGCCTGATTTCTATTGTCATATAGACAATTTTTGGTTATGTGATCTTGAAAAATGCACTTTTATTTTCTTCATCTAGAAAATGGGGTGAATACTCTCTGTTCTAACTATCTTAACGGTTTCTTATGAAACTCACATGTAAAAATAAATAAATTTCAAGCCATGTACATCTTTGATGCATTCATATTATTTTTCAAATATAAACTACTTTAGAAGCTTAGAATCATGAAAAGCTAAGAAAAGAAAATGATAGAGGAGAAAAATGTTAACTACATCCTGAAAATTAAAATTAATGCCTTTTAATGTGTTTAGCCTTTGGAATGCTCTCACTTTCTTCCAATTGTTCAAACAAATTGTTTCAATGAACATGCTGTAAATGTTACAGGATTTTTTGAAAAAGAGGGAGAAGGAGATGTAGACATTGCTTACCATTTCCAAATGCCTCCAAGTGGTGTCAGCATTCCGTTTGTTCTTGTTTTACTTAATTCTACTTAAAAAGAACTCATTTCAAGATAAGAAATGAAAATGGAAAGCACAAAAAGGAAAGCAATGGGACAGCTTCCCTGTTCTGCTTGAGAACTCATTTCCTAAGAATGTGAAGGCTTACAGTCACATGAGAAGGCAAGTCTAATACTTCATTTCTATTTTGTTAACTAAGGTAACTGAATACCTTTGTTTTGTTTTTGTTTTTTTTGAGTGTGAGGAAATACACTATAGCAATTTATTGAAGCCAGGGAGATGTGGCACCTTGGGAGAAAGGAGTTTGGTGTTAAAAATCTCAGTTTTTTAATAGATAGAGATCCCAGGAGCAGGAATAAAAGGAGTGAGTTTTATGTGAAGTGAGGCTGACCTACCTGATCAAAGTTAAGATTCATGAGAGATCCAGGTGAGATATTTCATGATTATACTCTGACCCCTCGATTTTTTTCCTAAACACTTTTGTACTCTCTTCAGCTCCCCACAAACCACTTGCTGTCCTTCCACTTCACAATTCAGCCCATGGTTGTCTCCATTTTATTTTCACTTTCCTTCTGCTATTCTCCTTCTTTACTCCTTTTGCTTTTTGCACGTATGCCCTTGTCTGAGTGTTTATAAATAATACATATTGATTGTGTATATGAATAGATATATCTATATAAATGATGATGAAGTGCAACTTGTAAGCACTGAATAAGTGTTTTGAAAGAAACAACATCCAATAATAATTTGCAATTGGATGAATTATACTTACTATTTCTGTTTCAACTTAATGATTTAACTGATGATTGATGCCTTCACTAGTATATCAAAATAGAGCATGTCACAGTGCCAATCTGTATATTAGCCATCCGTCATAAGGATCATTCAACTCACTCATTCATTTAGAACATATTTTTTGAGCACTTAATGTGTGTTGGGTACTATTTTAGGTATTTGGACATCATCAGTGAACAAAGTAGACAAAAATACCTGCTGTGTAGAGCTTATAGTCTAGAGGAGGAAGACAGGCAATAAATGACAAAATAACCAATTAAGTAATTAACTAATTAAGTGATATTGTATGTTAGAAGGAAATACGTGCTTTGAAAAATATAGAAATAGTAGGTGTGCTGTGGGTGGGGGGAGGTGGGGGGGGATTGGTACAGGTTGCAGTTCTAAATAGAGTGGCCACAGTGTAGGTCTTACTGAGGAGTTACTTGAGACCCCAAAGGAGCAAGTCAGGTATTGAACCAGACTGATCTTTTAGGGCTCCTCAGATCTCACTACCAAGGTGATGCCTATCCTGCCTGTGTGTAGAGTTGGTCCCAATTGTAAGCCATGACAGGGTTAAATCCAGAGGGCACCATTCCTTTCTCTTGCTGAAAGTCTGATTCAGCAATAGAAGATAGAAGTTTTAGAGACACGTTAGTTCTCGTGCTATTGTGTAATATATAGGAAGACAGCTTCATACATTCCAAAAGTTCAAATTTCAAATATATAACTTACAGCAATTAGACCATAAAAATGCACCTTGGAATATACTATGTAATTCTCCAAAGAATCTAACTTCATAAGATGAAGTGATCTGGAAATGAGGACGAGTATCTAGTGCTTAGCCAAAATATTTCTCTGGTGACATAAGAATTGAGGAGCCAGGAACCGCATCACCCACTTCAGATTTCTGGATTCCTCCCAAGGAGTCTAAACATTTGTTTCCTGAGAAATACCACTTGAATAATTTCTTGGCCTCTGGACAGGATACCACAAAGCTAAAATTGCATTGCCCTTATTTTATGTTGTGAGCTGGAGTCAGGACTTTAAAATTTTTTTAATTTGTATTTTTTTGTACTGTGGTAATGCAGCTATATTTTGGATAATCTGGGCAATATTGCTTAATATTATTCTGGAAGATAAAATCTTAGGGAAGAATCAGATTCTATAGACCCCATGGAAATTCTAAATATATTCTAATGAGTTTTAGAGTGTAAAACATCAAAGGAAAAACTCAAATCCAGGCAGATCTTACCAGATCCTGAAACAAGCCATTTACCTAGAGAAATAAGATAAGTCACAGGATATAAGAGATGTGCTCTGAGGGGAATGTTGAAAGAACAGTATTCATTAACCCAGAAGAAGAGAAGCCTGAGGGATAATTTAGTAATTGCCTTAAAATATCAATGACTCAGATGCAGAGGATAGTCAATAAATAGTCTCTTTATTCTTAGATGATTACATAGACTTAAAAAAGGCCATGGGAGATTTTGGTTAGACTTAAGGAAGAATCGTGATTGTGAAACATTGGAAATGGTTCTTGAGGAAAGCTGTGGAATCTTCTCTAGTGGGGTTTATAAATAGGAGGATATCTCATCTGTCTGTGGTAGTTTGAGTGTAGCAATAAGATCTAGTGACTCTGAGGTTTCTTCTGTAGTACTCTATTTGGTATACCAGCTCTTTTGGAATCTTGTTGTCTTTTATAATGTTGGAGTATACAGGCATGATTTGTATTAAACTATTGGTTAAGTGATATTTTTAAAAATATATCTTCTGTAAACAAATTATAACCTTTAGTAGTTTCCTCTCATTTCCAACATAATATCATGACAGTCTGAGTAATATCTCAGTGTTTCTTTACTGTGTCGGTAATAATTATTTCATTCATGATGATTAGTATTAACATTACCCATTCTTCTTGGAAGGAGGGAAAATAATGTGAACTACGCCAGTCCATACAAGTTCTGTTACCTTAAGCATTTTGTAAAAGAAAATAGTACTTATTTGGATAATTTCCTTTCCACAGATATCATCAGGAGGTTAGCACACTTAATGTTCTTTTCCTATACGTTCATTTGCTTTTAACCCACATTATTCTCCTTACATAGGGCTTGTAGAGACAATTCACAAGAAGTGGCTGGATCTCACACATTTGGAAAGGTAAGTTTTAATTTTCATAAAATTTATAATAAAATTGTATAAAATAAATGTATTTGTAATAAAGCAAAATTTGTTTAAGGTATTTTTTGGAGAATAATTAGAACTGGATATGACTTTGAAGGTCATCAAACTTATTTTACTGTTGAGGAAATTGAGGTCCAGAAAGGAAGTTTGTATCCAATGTAATAGTGGTAGCATTAGGGCCAAAACTCACGTTTCCTAACTAACAGTCTAGTGCTCTTTACAACACACAGCACTAAATATTTCCCTGTTTCGGTAGTTATTTGTCTGGTGTGGTGGCATGAGTATGTACGTGTCTGTTAGGGCTAAGATCTGTTGGTCCATAGAAGTGTGACAGCCATACGAAAGTGAGAGAAGATTCAGAACAGTATATTCTTTAAAGAAGAGAGACACAGGAAGGGTTCCACGGCAGAGGACTCATACAGAAGATATTTCTTTTTTTTTTATAATTTTATTTATTTATTTATTTTTCCCCCAAAGCCCCAGTAGATAGTTGTATGTCATAGCTGCACATCCTTCTAGTTGCTGTATGTGGGACGCGGCCTCAGCATGGCGGGAGAAGCAGTGCGTCGGTGCGCACCCAGGATCCGAACCCGGGCTGCCAGCAGCGGAGCGCGCACACTTAACCGCTAAGCCATGGGGCCGGCCCAGAAGATATTTATGACTTTAGAGATGACCTTTTTCATTTGGGACTCTTCTAGAATAAGGGGTGGGAAGGAGAAGGGGGAGATACTAATTTACCATGAATGGAAATACAAACAAATGGTTGGTATCATGGGAATTTGCCTTATATTAAATAACATAGACAATAGTTAAGAAATTAACTGTGGCATATATTGGCCACGACAAAATCGCACCAAACCTTATGAAAAAGGATGTTCACAGCGGTTGAATTTTTCTCTAAGGTGTCCATAGTATGCAGTGTCTATGTAGCTTGGAATTAGAGTCTGTTTGTGTCGTTAACTATGTGGGTGACGTAGCAAATGAGAATTGTCAAGCAATGTGGCACTCGAAGAGGCTCATGGTAATGTGGAAGGCCAATATCACTGATTACATTAAATGAAGGAAAAAGTAGGTAGCGCAAATTTGCACACAATCAAGCTACCTCATCCTAAACAAAAACCCTGTTTGCTGGATCCGTCTCAAGTTCTGCCTTCCTAGACAACTCAAGTCCTCCTTCATGTTTTTCTTCCCTCTGACCCATCTCCTCTGGTCCACTAGACATACACTGTGTGTTAAGACTCCAAGAACTCAAAAATGAATAAGAATATAGTTCCTTCCCTCAAGAAGCTCACAATCCAGTACAGGAAAGTAGAAAGGTAAAGAGACAATTATGAGGCAATCTACTAAATACTATGATAGCAGGAAGCATTTTTCCATATGGCTCTATGGAAACCCAGGCTATGGGTTTCAGCAAGGGGATGGTGTCTGAGTGGAGTTGTGAATGATAAATAGGAAGATCTCACTATCTTCTCTCGGATTATTGAAAGTATTCCCTAACTGGACTTCTTGCCAACATGCTTGCCTGCTACACTTTGAGGGAGCTTCCAGTTCAAAGGCAATGAAGCATAAGAAATTCATCGGATATTTGGGGAAATGCCAAATGTTTGGCACGAATTTATTAAGGAGTGAAGAGATCCAAGTAAAGAAGATAAGCAGAGGCTAAATCATGAGGTGTCTTGTATACCATGAACCCTGTCTTGTCGAAATTGAAGAGCAGTAGAATATGTTGTAAGTGGAAGACTAACCCAGTCCAGCTTGCGTTTTGATCTTGTGGCTGCTAAGAGGAGAATGGGTTGGAGGAGGGTAAGCGTGATGGCAGGAAGCCCAATTAAGAGGCATCATGAAGAAGATGATGACATCCTCAGCTAGGGCAGTGGTGATGGGAATAGAGAGAGGTAGACAAATTCAAGAGGTAATTAGGAATTAGTGTTGACAGGACTTGGTACTGGATTGATTGCAGTGGATGAAATGAAAGGAGAGAAGAAGGATTATTTTATCTGGCTTGAGCAACTAGACAGCAGTGCCATTCTCTGAAGTTTGGAACACAGGAGGAGGACCAGTTCTGGGAGGGGAAGGAAGATGATGAATTCAGATTTGGACAAGTTGAGTTTGACTTGCCTGTGAGACATTCAGGTGAAAATTTCTAGTGAGCAATTTGATATAATGGTCTGGAGCTCAGGAGGGTAGTATGTACTCTCCTTTCTTTGCATCTTCTGCATGCCCTTAGAATCCATCCTTAACAACTTAGCCCTTGATTCCATACTGTCCTGGACTGGTCCTTTATTTTCCCTTGTTTCCTTCTACTTCCTAGAGGCATACATTGTATACCCATCTGTACCTTTTGCAATGCTTACCTGACTTGTGGGCATGAGTGAGGACTTTGTAAAGGCTTCTGAAGATTTGCATTTGGCTACCTCACTACTGAGGTCATTCGGGAAAAAAATGACACTTTAATACTTATTAAAAGGTGCAAAGGATATTGAAGGCTTTATAAATAGCTACTAATATCACAAATCAGGTTTACACATGTGACCAATTTTACTTGAAATATTTGTAGGATATTCTTCATTATCCCTTTCCCCTAATTTAGGTTTTCCAAACTTTGGGGAGAAGTGGAAATGATAACTACTTTTCTACACTGGCTTCCTCGCAATCCTTTATTCTGTCTTCTGGGCCCTTGAGATTCTATAACCCACTCTGGCATATGGAATTGATAAACCAGGGAAGGGATCTCGTCATTGTTATTTAACGTTTGGAGACTTAAAAATTATCTGTGGATGTTGTAACCTGAGACACTCTCTGCTTCATTTTCTTCAAAGGAGGGGCCTCTTTTGTATCAACAGTGGAACTTGAGAGATTTCTGTTAAGCATTTACAGAAAATGGTTCCTCTTACAAAAAAAAAAAAAAAATGCAGGAGCCTTAGGCACAGCTGCCAAGTGTGGGAATGAGGTCTTTGGTGGTTTAGCAATTCTTGCTTTCCCATCTCCCTCCCTTTGATACTTGTCATTATGTTTACCCTCCCTCTTCTAGGATTTTTTATTTCGTTTATGCATGCATCCATGTATTTACACTTTCATTCCTTACACATCACTAAAATTTACCAGTCCTAGTCTCTGTACTTTGCAAAGTACTCAAGATAAGAATTAGTCATGCTGTGCGAACGTGAAAGACTAACACATACTTGCTTCTTTCCCAAACAGACCTCTTGAGTACTTTACGTGAATATCAGTGGGTTTTTTAGAGAAAATAATTCCTGCTTTGGGAGCTCCTCACAAAAGAGTGATGCCTATGTTAGGACTTATAAACCCAGTAGGTGGCAAGAGATAAATCTTGGCAAGTAAATGGACAGGTGGAGCTTTATTTCATTCACCAGCACCGCCCCCCCCCCGCCCACCCTTCCGATCAAAACTTTCCATCACCTAATTCACACATAGGCTTACTGTGTGCCAGGCACATAGTAGGTGCTTTACACATATTAATTCATTTAATTCTCACTACATTCCTGTGAAGTAAGCCCTATTACTATCCCCATTCTAAAGATGAGGAAACTGAGGCATAGAGATGGCTAGTACACTCTCTAGGGTCATACAGCTGGTAAATGGTGATGCTGAGATTCAAACCCAGGCAATCTGACTCCAGCTTTAATGCTCTTAGACACTATACTAGGATATGAAACTAGTATGATCATTTCAGTATGTATGTCTGCATTTCTCTCAGCTCTTCTGTGTCTTCTTCTACATGTGTGTCACATGTGTATGCTAGAGAGCAGCTCAGAACCAAAGAAAATGGTGTACAACTTTGCTCTCAACATCTAAACACAGTGCACAAGGATTAATGGGGAATCTACCAAAAACATCAACTGAAACTGGTAGTAACAGGAAATCAGTGCAACAACTGGTGACACAAGAAAGAAGGAATATTTCTTTAAAAAATTATTTTTAACAGCTTAATGAAGTATAATTGATATACAAAGAACTACACATATTTAATATGTATAATTTGATGAGTTTGGAGAATTTTTTTAAAGTGTCTTTTGAGTCCTGAAATTATGAGTCTTTGAACAGCTTTCTCTTCATGGAAATCTTCAATTATCGCCCCCTAGTTGTCACATAAGCACAAATTTTTTAAATTGGTCTTCAAACTTGAGGAGAAAAGGAAGAGAATGAGATGTCTATTTTTATTTTTATTTTTTTCAATTACTTTATCGAGGTCATAACGGTTTATAACATTGTGTAATTTTGGGTGTACATTATTATTTATCAGTTTCTGTATAGACTGCATCGTGCTCATCACCAATAGTCTAATTTTTATCTGTCACCATACATATGTGCCCCTTTACCACTTTTGCCCACCCTCCCACCCCCTTCCCCTCTGGGAACCATTAATCTGTTCTCTTTATTCATGTGGTTTTTTATCTTCCACATACGAGTGAAATCATGCAGTGTTTGTCTTTCACTCTCTGGCTTATTTCACTTATATAATATGCTCAAGGTCTATCCGTGTTGTTGCAAATGGGACGATTTTGTCTTTTTTATGGATGAGTAGTATTCCATTGTGTATATATACATATATGTATATATACCACATCTTCTTTATCCATTCGTCAGTTGAAGGGCACTTGGGTTGCTTCCACATCTTGGCTATTGTGAATAATGCTGCCATGAACATAGGGGAGCATAAATCTCTTTGAATTGTTGATTTCCAGTTCTTAGGGTAGATACCCAGTAGTGGGATAGCTGGATTGTATGGTATTTCTATTTTTAATAGACTGAGTGACTAAACGAATGAATCACTAAATGATAGTAACCTAGGGAGAAAGTAGGTCATAGTTTGAGGAAAGAAATAAAACATTTCTTCAAAGATATGCTGCCAATCTAAAATATAGTTCACAAGATCATCTCAATATTAGTGTAAAAGATCCAGCTGTTCTCTTTACAGGTGATACAACCACTTTGAAGTCAAATGTTAATATGCAGTGAATATGATCCATAAAATCTGTGGTTTTCTTCTAAATTAAATGTAAAGATTAATAGATGAGATGGTTTTGAAATCCTCTTTAGTAACCCGTTTAAGCATTTTAAAACCCATATGCCAATAATATAATGACAACTTGAGAAAATATGTATTGTTGATCTTTATTTTTCCTGAAATTATAGTGTGTCCTGGCTGTTGGGAATTTTCTGCTGGTTGTCCGGTCTCCAGCTGGGGCTTAACTTCCTAATTTTATTAAGGCTTAATCCAAGGACACACATGTGTGTACTCTGGTTTCCTGTTAATGGTTCATTAACAAGTTCATTATGTGTTTGTTCCTGTCTCAGCATTATCAAGAGACAAATCGGGAAAGATCACGGTGTTACGGTAAAATTCTATATGATTGTTTCTCTGAACTCTTTTGATTGAAGAACTATTTATTTTATAATACAGTTAAATGTTAAAGAAATAAATGGGAGAGTTGTTTTGTAACTTGTACTTTTGGAAAAAAATTTAGGTAGAAAAGACTCATATCTGGAGAATAGTCTAGTCTGTTTTAATGAATTTATGGAAAAAAGGCTTTTACCGTATTTCATCAATTATTTTCAAAGGATTCAAATAAAGAGTGTTTAATACTAAACAGCAGTGTGATATAGTGGAAACCGATTCTTATGTATGCTGTTACTAACTAAATGACCTTGATTAGATCATCTCCTCATTCAGAGCCTTGGCTTCCTTGGCTGTAAAAAGGTGTTAGACTAGAGTTTTTAGATTTGTTTCAGCATCACCAGTTTAAGATTCTGTGAACATGATACTTCCTGATCTTTGAGGTAGAAATATCAGTTCTCATGATATGATTAATAAATATTTTATCTTCACAATATGAAGATGAACTGTTGAATAATAATTGTTCAATCTTATAATAATTGTTGAATCTAGATAATGGGTACATACGGTTTTGTTGTCCTAGTTCTACTTTTATGTATGTTTGAATATTCTTTTTTTTTTTTTCAAATGGGAACGTTGACGAAGTCTCCAGTCTGCTCCTCTCCCCTTTCTGACTGCTATCCCTTTTTTATTTTGGGGAAGATTGGCCCTGCACTAACATCTGTTGCCAATCTTCGTCTTTCTTTTTTCTCCCCAAAGCCCCAGTACATAGTTCTGTATCATAGTTGTAGTTGTAGCTCTTCTATATGGGATGCCACCTCAGCATGGCTTGATGAGTGGAGAGCAGGTCTGCGCCCAGGATCCCAACTGGCGAACCCCTGGCCACTGACGCAGAATGCGCGAACTTAACTCCTCCGCCACCAGGCTGGCCCTGAAGATTCTTATACAATAGGCAATTTAGAAATATAATCGATTAATAAAATGCTTGATAGCAAATAATATACTACATTCAAACTGATCTAGTGAAGTCTATTTCATGTCTCTGCTGTTTTCTTCCATTGTCTTTTTTTTTTTTTTTTTGGTGAGGAAGATTGGCCCTGATCTAACATCTGTGCCCATCTTCCTCTATTTTGTATGTGGGTCACTGCCACAGCGTGGCTTGATGAGCAGTGTAGGTCTGTGCCTGGGATCTGAACCTGTGAACCCCGGGCCGCTGAAGCAGAGTGTGCCGAACTTAACCACTACACCGCTGGGCTGGCCCCTTCCATTGTCTTTTGAAATATTTATACTAAATAGCAGTCCCTCTTATGATCATTCCAGGGCAGTTTTCTTCAGTTTTTAGGTAACTGTGCCAAGGGTCAGACCAGATTAAAAAATTTCTCTGTGTACAGATATTCATTGATCAGGAAACTAACAAATGTTTCTTACAAGCATGATATAATTTATGTTGATTTGGCTCACAACATGTAATTTAGATTGGCTTAATCATCTGAAGCTTATTCTTAAACTCAAGCTGATTTTTCCCCTTGTCACCCTACACAGTGCTAGGCCATTTCTGGAAGATAATGTGACAGACTACATTGTAGCTAAGAAAGTGTCTTTGATGTTAAGCAATCCTGGGTTTAAATACCTATTTCAACTGTTTCCTAAATGTGAGACCTTGGGAAAGTTTTTTAATTTCTCTGAGCCTCAGTTATCTTTTCTGTAAAATGGGAATGTCAATAGTAGTATCTACATCATGGGGTTATTGTTAGGACTAAAGAACATGGATAATCATTAAACATATTGCCTGACAAGCAGTTTAAACCAACAATGTCAGCCTAGTCTGTCATTACTATTTTTGTCATTTAGTTATTTGCATTATTAGAATAAAAGTTGTGGGCAGAGGAATTAAAAAAAAAGCAAGGGAGGAAATATAGCTGTTTTGGTTACCTTCACTAGAAGCATTCAATACATATTTATTGAACATCTGCCATATTCTAGGAACTGGATTTATAGAGGTAAGGCACACTTCCTGTTCTTAAGAAAATCACATGCTAAGGGAAGAAACAGACATGTGAGAGCTAAGAGTCAAGGCTGAACTTAAAGGAGTGACAGAGTAGACAATTGCTGGTATCCTGAGATTTAAAGGGAGGTAAAAACAAAACAAAACCAAAAACAAGAACCTCTGGCTTGTCACCAGGTCTGAAACACCATTACCATATTTTTTCTTTGGACTTATACATTCTTTGAGTTTTGGATTCCATGTGCAAACGCCTTTGGGAAGAGTAACACATTAAGTAATATCAATTGCACTTTAGTGAAGATTTATTTCTATATTATTTAGGGTACAAAGTAAATTGCTGTAATCAAGAGACCTCAAAATATTACGGCTCAAGGAACAGACCAAAGGTGGGCAGGCAACATTGCTGCAGGAGGTCATCCAAGGCCTAGGGTCCTTCTACTTTGTTGCTTTGCTGTCTCCTAGTATGTTGACTTTGTCTATGTGGTCAAATATGACTCCTACTATCATGTCTGTGCTATAGCCTGCTGATTGAGTGAGGGGAGAGAAAGAAGAGGACAAGAGATTTTCCTGTCAAAACATGATCCAAAGGTTGCACACATCACTGCTGCTTGCATATCATTGTCTAAATTTCCATCATATCTTCATACCAAACCGCAAAGGAGTCTGGAAAATATAGCCTCTGGCTGAGAGGCCATGTACACAGCTAAAACTTATTATTGAAAGGAAAATTAGGAGAATGTATACTGGGAAACAATTAGCAATCTCTGCCACAGTTTATCAGACAATTTTATTTTGATAAGCTTCCTGAAAGACCTAGGCCTTTCCAAATAAGTAGGCAATATGACTCATAAAGAAATGGTTAGAAAGAAGGTTGACTTATCTGCGGTGTTTTCTGACATCAACCAATTATCCAGTCTCAGATTCTCTGACCCCAACTGAGTATCCTACCATTTGATTCAATTCTGATATTAACTATCTGTAGTTAGCAAAGACCCCACAGGTTTAAGGTCTCAGTCCCACAGGACTGTCCCCATTTCAGATGCCAGTCGAAAGTCCTAGTACTTCTGACCAACCAGCTATAAAATCAGGAGTTCCCATGACCCTCTCAGGTTCTATAATTTACTAGAATGACTCACAGAACACAGGAAAACACTTTATAGTACTTACTATTCCTGGTTTATTACAAAGGATACAACTCGGGAACAGCCAAATGGAAGAGATGCATGGGACAAGATGTGTGTTTGTGTTGGGGTGGGGGGGTAACGTAGCTAGAGGAGTTTCCATTCTTTCTCCAGGTATGTCACCTTCCTGTTACTTCCGTGTGTTTACTAACCTGGGAGCTCTCTGCACCCAGTTGTTTAGGGGTTTTTATGGGAGTTTCATTACAAAGCATGATTGATTAAACGATTGGTCATTGGTGATTGAACTCAACTTCCAGTTCCTCTCCCCTCCCTGGAGGTCAGGGGGTGGGGCTGATAGTTCTGACTATGTCTAATTGCATGGTTGGTTCCTCTGGCAACCAGCCCTCGTCCTGAAACTATCTAGGGGCTCACCAGTAGTCACCTCATTAGCATAAAACTCAGGTATGGTTGAAAGGGACTCATTATGAATAACAAAAGACACTTCTATCACTCAGGAATTTCCAAGGGTTTGAGGAGCTCTGTGCCAGGAACTGGGGACAAAGATCAAATATATTTTTTTATTATACCACAACTTGATATTATCAGGAGCAGGGGTGGCCTCCCAAACCATCTCTGCCTGAAGATGCTCACCCTTTTCACCACAGGTAGAATGAGTTCTTCTCTCCTCTGAGCTCCCTTAGCTGCTAATGACTCTATTATAGTGTACTGTTATCACACTGTACTGTGGTTTTTCACCAATTTTTAGTTTCTATCCCTCCAGCTAGAATGTGAGCTACATGAGCTAGTATCTAACTCACCTTTGTACTTCCAGCATCTAACTCAGTGCTTGGCACATTGTTGCTCTGTAAAGCGTTGTGTGAATGTGAGTGAATAGAAAGCAGAGTCTGGTACTATTGACCTCTGCAGTCTCTGGGTCTGTGTTTAAGCCTGTTTGGTGTTATAATCTGGGGACTGGATCATGATGTTGCTAATTGTATTTCCCAGCTCATGTGGGTTTCCTGAGAATCTCAGCTCTGGTGTCCTTCAGTTGAATCTGTGGTTGTCTGGAGGGGAATTCAGAGTTCCTAAGTTAGTTGGTTTCAGAATAATAAAAACTAGATTTCAGGGAAAACAGGCAGTCTAGATGCCCTCTGTTTCCCAGAGTGTGTTTTTTACAGGACACTGCTTTTCTGTATGATATGCCAACTTTACCAAATAACTTTTCAAGTCAGTTTTTTGGGGGTGTTAAGATTGAAAAAAAGCCCTCAGAACCTTAGAAGTTTGACATTTGCCTGAATTTTTAAAAACTGTTCTCAAATCTAGAGAATTTTATTAAGAACTGTGGGTGTTTGTATACATATAAACTAAACAGTCAATGTTTATTTTTATTTTTTATATTTATTTTTCTTGTTTTTTCTTATTTAATATCCTTTAACCTTACAAAGGAAATAACACTTTGGGGCATTAAATACTGCCTTTGCTGATTGCCTCACTTGAACAGCAGTTCAGGAATACCCATTTCTTGTTTTGATGGTCCATATAATAGGAGTTATAGAGCTTTACACAGTGAAAGAGATATCATGATCCCTGCCAGTCAACTATTTTAGCTACTGAGGTATCAGAAGGAATCCCAACAGTAGTGTGACTCTGCAGGAAGAGCACTGGACTAGATGTCAGGCCCACCTAGACTTTATTTCTTCTGAATTTTTGACTTCTGGAAAGTAACTTAACCTATTGAAACTAGAGTGATATCCGTTTGTAAAACTGAAACAGTATCGACTTAGTTATCTCAGGGTGACAATGGATAAAATAAAGTAATATCTATGTGTCTGTTAGAGAGGCCAGGGAGAGTACTTGTCTACCCTAGGCCTCTCCTAGCTTCACTTCATGGTGTCAGCCTACGAAGTCTCAGTTCTGACACCGGATGACAACCATTCTCTTTTAGCAGGTAGAAGTCTGGAAATAGCCTAGCATGCATGCCTCTGGAATCAATTTGGGCCCCAGGGCAATTTTGTAAGCCTCAGGCTTTAGCTTTTATCTCTTACCCCACCATCTGCTGTTGGCTGTTTAATTGGACTTTGGTTCCCATCTGCAAACTCAATTCTTCCTCTGCATCTCTATTGTAATTGGAGCCCAGGCCTAAATCCTTTTGCCTAGTTTCTGCTGGTCCCCTTCCAGGGACTGACTGTTGACTGCTTGCAGAATCATTTGTATCATCTCACCCAGTTCTCTCAGAAGAATGACTTGATCCCAACTGTCCTGAAGAACTTTTCCACCTTGAGGCTTTGATGTACCTCTTCATTCCACACCCCTTGGTGACGCTGACCCTGGCCTGCATCAAATGTGGGTTTATACCCTTTCCCGACTTTGGTGTAGAACAGCTTCCAGCTAGAGAGGGACTTCTCCAACTAGTCTTATCCAGCCTCCTTTCTCTGCACCAATCAGGTTTACTCCCAAATTCTTTTTCTTAGTTGTAACATGCCTTGTATCTGGGGCAGAGTAATGAGTGCTAAGATACAAGTATCATTGACAATTTCTATTGCTGTCACTAGAAATCCATCAAACAGGACTTTTAGCGTATTAAAATGAGTTATCTTTTTAGTGTCTTTCTCTTCACACCAAGAAGCAAAGCTTAGCCTATGCTTTTACTGATTAAGTTATCAAATCAGGATGAAAGTTCATATCTAATCAACTTTAACATCTGAGGCATGGTGCATTATTGTTTCCAACTGCATTTTACTAACTATATTTAACTTATGGTTTGCATGTCTACAAATAAATTCATTGTATCATTCCAAGGTATTATACTTCTATTTTTTGAATTGTACCTCTCCGTTATACTATATAGTATTATGAAATATTTCCAAGGGCCAGAAGATTTGGGGGAAACAGGAAACTTGAAGAAAACTTCATGAAGAGTTTTTTGTTTTGTTTTGTTTTTTAATAGCAGAAGATAAATGAGTTCATTGGAATTGCAATCACAGGAAGAGGAAAGAAGATTTTGAATCTAGGTCGCCTTTTTCTTAGCATCATGTCAGCAAATTCTGATTATAAACTTCCTCACATAGGCCTGATAAATAATTTCTGACAAAAATGATTGTGAAAGAGCCTAACTAGCTGACATTTGAAAAGCAGATACCAAAGTCCCTAAACAATTCTCAGTTTCTTTCCACATTCCAAACTCAATTTAAGTTGAAGCATTAACTATACAAATGAATAAAAGAGAAAAAAATTTTGGGGGTAAAACATAAAGTTAGTAATGGAGAGAAGATTGCATCCATGATCCCCTCTTCATTCAGACTCTTTGCTTTTTGTTTGTTTATTTACATATTTAGTGTAAAATATATCTTTGATATCTGAAAGAAGTTATCAAGTCTGAACCTGTGTTCCAAAGCAAGGAAGATACTTTTTCTTCATTGGAATATTAGGTGGTATATAGCTTGGAACCAATCTCAATTCATTTCTGTTTTGTAATAAATCACTGACATCATTTCATCTACTTTAGAAAAGCATCAAAAGTATTCTGGCTTCTTATGACTTTGCATAGTTCCTGGACATGGAGATTAAATCAGGGGTGGATAAAAACTTAGTGGAGACTTGAAGGGTGAGGGACAATTTGGTGGTGATCTGAGTTTCTTTATTTAATTTTACCCGAGCTGAAATAAAATCTTGTTTGGTTGTGTAAAGAAATATTTGATGAACTTTCAGTGGAAAAAAAATATACATGACACTTATTGAATTTTATTTACAACACCAAGGATTTTGGAAACCAGAGAAACCTTAGATATCATTGAGTTCTAACTGCTAATTTTACATATGTGAAACTGACCATTTCTTAGGGAAAATGCAGAGGGAATTTTTATTTGGAATTGAAGCTTAGACTAGATGACTTCTGAGGTTCCATTCAATAAATTTTTTGAAACTGAAGCCCAAAGATGTTAAGGAAATTGCCCAAGGTCACCTAGCTGATTGTGGGAGGGAGAGCCTAGAGTAGAATCCAGGTTTCCGGATTCCATGTCCATTTATGACTCTTTTCATACTTAAAGATATTTGACCCTCAAAACAGTAGAGTACTTTGGATAGTGCAATATAGGAAACAATTTAGACCTGGCAGTCACATACTTACCTTTGGATTATCTTTTAATTTCCAATGTGGTGAGTCACATAGTGAAATAACATTGGCATCATGCAGTATCATGAAAATGAAATACCCTATCAGGAACTAAATAAAAGGGAAAGAAAATCGCTCAGATGAACTCTGTGATTTCCTCTGAATCTTTTGACAAATGTAACCTTGAATGCTGACCTGCTTTGAATGCAAATTTTCTCATGACAGTTGGTACATTTGGTGGATAAAGCAGAGCTCCTCCTACAAAAAGACTTCAGTTCTAAGGTCTTTTGAAATCCATTAAGCTAAGAAGCTGTTCATTGAGAGAGATTTCAATGGTATTGCAGAAGAATTTGATTATAACTGGACACATTATTCACTTATAGTAAGTCTGGAACTTAAATTTGGGGAAGAGAGTGTGGGGATGAGAGGTAACTTGTTTTGAATAATTATTTATTTCACTTTATTCACCTTTTTAAAAATGGGCTCATAAAACTTTTTCGTGGCAAAAATAGTTTAACTTGACATAATATTAATTTGAGGAAATATTGCTTTTTTTTGCATGAAGCTAATTAATAGGTGCTGGATAATCAGTATAAATAACACTATTGCCTTTAATTTTTATTGTTGTTTTCTTATTAGCCTTTATTTTCTATAAAAATCATACCTCTTATAAGCAAAGCTGGTCCCTTGGAACTGGTAAGACAGTTGCATTTTAGAGTTAAGAGTTCTGAGATTATTTTCTGTGTGATTTTTTTCTGTAAATGAAAATCCTCTATTTTGCAGTAACTTTTTTCTCTTAAGCTCAGAAATAACCATAGAGCTTCTCTAAAATGAATGATTTAGTTTATATCATGTTTGATTTAATTTATGGAATCATGCATATCCTCTATATGTGGTAATTTCATTTATTTGTATAATTATGGTTACATATCTAGTTTTGGTTGTTGGTGCTGTGGAGACGATTCCGACTCCTAGCGACCCTGTGTACAGCAGAGAGGACCCCTGCCCAACCTTTGTGCATTATCCTCTCACCTTCAGGCGGTGTATCAGACAATGCTCTGTTGCTATTCACAGGGTTTTCATGGCAAACTTTTTTGTAGATGGGTGGCTAGTTCCTTCTTCCTAGTCGATCTTAGTCTGGAAGCTCCGCTGAAACCTGCCCACCATGGATGACCCTGCTGGTATTTGAAATACTGGTGGCATAGCTTTCAGCATCCCAGAAGCACGCAGCCACCACAGCATGAAAACTGACCAATGAGTGGTGTAGTTCCCTGACTGGGAAGTGAACCCGGGCCATGGTGGTGTGAGCCTGAATCTTAACCACTAGACCACCTGGGCTGGCTACATATATAGTAGGGTTATTAAAATAAAAGTTCCAATTTTTGCTGCTTTTGCTCTGAAATGAACTAGCATCTATACATTTGATGCTTGTTTTCCTCTAAAAGAATACATAGTTAACACCTAAATCTGACCATCCCTTTTACACGTTGCACTCCCTTTGGATGGTTCCAGATTAGTTTTTTTTTTAATATGTGAAAGGGTATATCAAACCAAGACTGAATACAAAAGATTTACCAGCTGTTTTTGATAAAAAATTTATTAAAATATAGAATGTTTTAAAGAGCTCAAGACTTAAGTAAATTGCATGGATTTGTTGTTGTTGTTATTAATATTAAAGAATGATAAAGGAAGAACTAAGAGATCTGGTTTTCAGTTCTATATCTCCCCTATATAGCTCTGTGGTCTTGGGCTGGGCATCCCACTCTCTCTCTATCTTAATTTCTTCATCTGTAAAACAACCCAGACGTCCTGACTCTGCCTGATGTAATGAAAGGCAATAGAAATGATTATTTAAACAGTAGGATTAAACAAAGGAGAAGCAGAACAACTATTGGATTCTTTTAATTTTTTTTAATGTTAAGATCTTGTAAATGAGAAGCTGCTTTCAGGGTATTTTTTGAAAATCAGAGAATTATCACTTATATTTGCTACAACTTGGAGGGATGGGAGGTGGAGTGGGTTGCTTGTTTCTTTTGCTGTATTTTTCAGTGTCCTCAAGGAATTGATAGGAGGTGGCTCCTGGATATTGGAGAAGTGGAAGGCAACTAATAACAATTGAGTTATTGTGCCCACTATGCTGCAGATATTTTATATGCAGTACCCCATTTACTCATTTCCTAAACCCCAAGTATTATTGCCTTCATTTTGTAAATAAGAAAATTGAGGTATAGAGAGCTGAAGTGCCTTGCCCAGATCTGTGTGGCTGCAATATCTGTAGGCTTTCCATTATTCCGTGCTGCTCCTAGGGTCATGCTGAGGCAATGCTGAGGAGATAAACTCTTTAGAATTATGTCTTCTATTCTCTCTGTGGGAGTAAGACTTATGCTGGGAAGATGGATAATGTACAGAGTCATAGAGTAGGTTGGCAGGTGCCTACATGGTATGATTTGGGAGTTGACAGGTGCCTGCCCACAAATATTATCTTCATTGGCTTGTCACAGTCACCTTGCCTGAGATTTTACCACTAAAATCATTACTTTGCTTGTGTTGTTTTTCTTTGCCGGTGGGGAGGTTGGGAGGACTTTCAAATACACATACTTCTAGGATGGCTTATATATTTTTCTTTATTTTTTATTGATATTTTTATTTTATTGCAGTCACATTGGTTTATATCATTGTATAAATTTCAGGTGTACATCATTATTCTTCTATTTCTGCATAGATTACATCATGTTCACCACCCAAATACTAATTACAACCCATCACCACACACATGTGCCTAATCATCCCTTTCACCCTCCTCCCTCCCCCCTTCCCCTCTGGTAACCACCGATCCAATCTCTGTCTCTGTGTGTTTGTCTGTTGTTGTTGTTATATTCTACTTATGAGTGAGATCATACAGTATTTGACCTTCTCCCTCTGACTTATTTTGCTTAGCATAATACCCTACGGGGGCTTATATATTAAATCTTTTATCACTTAATACCTTAGAGGCAGCGTGGAATTGGAGACAGAGCTCAGATTTTGGAGCCGGGAAGACTTGGAATTGAATTCTGATTCCACCACATCCTAGCTGTTTAACTTGCATGTGATAATCTCTTAGAGCTTTGCTTTCTTCTTGAGTAAAACAAAGATAATAATTCATATGCATAGGCTCTTATTATAATAACCATAACATGTTGAGCAGCTGGTATGGATAGTTGTGGTAGAGTGGGAAGAGCACTGAATGGAATTCAGGAGATTTGGTGTCCTGCCATATCAGTTTCATTTATCCAGGTAAATATTTATTGAGCGTCTACTATGTGTTATGCACTATGCCAGGCACTGGGGATACAAAGGTGAACAATTTGAAATCCCTGCTTTCTTATATTTAAATTCTAGTTGGGTGCTAATCTAACTATATCCATATCCTAGTCATGTAGAGAAGGATTAATGGTCTTCACATTTTAGAGATGGGAAATTAAGGGTTAAACGATACAGTGGTGAGCAAAATAAGTATGATCCCTGACCTCAGTGAGTTTATATCTAATGGAGTAGAAATTAATCAGATAATCTGACAAATTTATATAAGATTAAAACCATTGTAAGTCTTTAAAAGGGAAGGTGGTCAGTGCTCTAAAATTAGCATGTAAACGGGGCTTCACTTCAGCTTCTCTGAGCAAGTGACATCTGAGCTAAGATCTGAAAAATGAATAGGCACTAACCAAGTCATCCTTCTACATGTCCTTAGTCAGATTCTTCTGGATTTCCTTCAGTTCTTTTTACACGCTCTTTGGTGGCCATTGCAAATTTTCTCCTCTCTTTTTAAGCCTCCTACTCAACTACTACACATTTTTTCTCAGGAGATAGGTTTGTCTCCTCTTTCACACAGAAAATAAAAGCCATCAGGTGTACCTGAACCTTTTATCCAGCCACCTCACTGTCTTTTATACACACATTGAATTGCATCTTCATCCATACTTTTGTCTTGTCTCGTAGGAAAAGCCAGCCCTCTATCTATCCAAGTTCAATCTCTCTTCCTTTGTTTTAGAGTCCATGTTGTCTTTTTGCTTTTTCAGGGATCTCTTTACATAATTATCCCCTTTCTTTTCTGTATTTTTAACCTCTTCCTCTCTATGAGTTCTTTTCTCAGCAAAGAAAACCTAAAAAAAAATAACAAAAAACAGGACACCTTTTCTTGACCCTTCCCTGTACAACCAAGACCTGTACAACCTATAAAACCAAGCTTCAGGTCTTACATTCAAGTCTTTAATCTATTTTGAGTTAATTTTTGTGTGTGCTGTAAGGTAATGGTCTACTTTCATTCTTTTGCATGTGGCTGTCCAGTTTTCCCAATACCATTTATTGAAGAGACTTTCCATTCTCCATTGTATATTCTTGGCTCCTTTGTCGAAGATTAGCTGTCCGTAGATGTGTGGGTTTATTTCTGGGCTTTCAATTCTGTTCCATTGATCTGTGAGTCTGTTTTTGTGCCAGTACCATGCTGTTTTGATTACTATAGCTTTGTAGTATATTTTGAAGTCAGGGATTGTGATGCCTTCAGCTTAGCCAGACAAAGACAAACACTGCATGATTTCACTCATATGTGGAAGATAAACAACCATACGGATAAAGAGAACAGATTGGTGGTTGAAACAGGCAGTGGGTGAAAGAGGTAAAGGGGCGCGTATGTATAAAAAATTAGAATATTGGTGGTGAGCACGATGCAGTCGATACAGAAACTGATAAATAATAATGTACACCTGAAATTACACAATGCTATAAACTATTATGAACTCAATAAAATAATTAGAAAAAAACTCCAAGCTTCAATAAAAAGTGGTCCACATATATAATAACTGCCTTTACTAAGGTCACTCATTTACTTATTTCCAAATACAACAGTCACTTTGCGGTTCTTGTCTTACTTTCCCCCACACCTTCCCTTTTTTAGCATGTAAGGCACTGACTTGTGAATAATTTTTCCTTGAAGTCTTCTGCTTCATTAGTTTCTGTGATACCACTTCCTCCTGTCAATACCACCTATTACCCTCAGGATTAAGTCCAAAGTCTTTTAACATGACTCAGAAGGCATGCCTATGTACATCTTACTCTGCAGCCAAAACAAACGACTTGTGGATCCCTGAATTTATTAAGCTTTCTCACTTCCCTACTTTTGCTTAATCAATTGCTATAGAGGAGAAATCCTTCCTCCGAATTCCCCCTTGTCCCCTTAGCAAACTCCTACTCCTTATTTTTGTAATAGTTTAAGTACTACTTCCTTTAAGGACTCTTACTTTGCCACCACCACTCCCAAAACCAGATTAGGTACCTGTCTTCTGTGCTTCGAAGTGCTTGCCTCTCTTGGAACTTAAACACCTTATTATAATTAAGTTAGTATGAAATCAATCCACAGGGCCGGCCCTGTGGCTTGGTGGTTAAGTGCGCGCGCTGCGATGCTGGTGGCCCGGGTTCGGATCCCGGGTGCGCATCGAGGCACCACTTCTCCGTCCATCCTGAGGCCGAGTCCCACATACAGCAACTAGAAGGATGTGCAGCTATGACATACAACTATCTACTGGGGCTTTGGGGGGAAAAAATAAAATAAATAAAATCTTTAAAAAAAAAAAAAAAAAAGAAATCAATCCACAAACTTGGGTACAAAAGAAATTTTGCATTTTAAAATGTTCTTTAAGCTACCTTGTATTCAGCATTCTGCCAGGAAAGTAAGATATGCAATTTCGGTCAATACTAGAGCCTCCTACTGGAATGTGCAAATATTCTGAGGCCTTATGTAACACTAAAATACTGGGGAGGCCCTTTTTGTCATTGATCATTAATTTTCCGTCAACCCTCTGATATAGTCTCTGATACACTGTTGTTTTATGAGTGCTCCTTTTTGGGCATTCTTTTTTTTTTTTTTTTTTTTTGCTGAGGAAGATTATCCCTGAGCTAACATCTGTTGCCAATCTTCCTTTTTTTTTGTTCATGTGAGCTGCTACCACAGCATGACCACTAACAGACGAGTGGTGTGGTTCCTCTCCCAGGAGCTGAACCTGGGCCACTGAAGCGGAGCGTGCCGAACTTTAACCACTAGGCCATCGGGGCTGGCCCTCTGATATACTATTTTGTCTCAACCTGGAATAGTCCTTTCAGGTTTGCTGCTGCTGCTTCTGTGCCATGCTTTGGGGGCTGGATCATTGCTGAGATTCGGTGCCCTGTGTCTTACGTCCCACCACAGTCACTGAAACTCCTCTGAACTTTTGCCCCCTTCCTAGGCTGCTTCCATCAAATGTTGAGCTGTTCTCCCTGCCACCTCTAACCCCTACCAGACTCTTGACTTCTTTTTGTCTATAATATATGTCCCTTTCCCTCCTCAAAGGAACTTCGTCTGTTCTCTTGAGACCCTCCTTGGCACTCCCAAGCATAATCTCTTCCATGAGCTTGGGTTCGGAGGCTACAAAAGCCAGGAAGGTAAGTCTCTGTGGACAGCTTCTGCTTTTGATCCTGGCAACAGGGGAGGAGGGATCCCCTTGGATGAGGTAAGGAAGACTAAAAAGACCTGGCTATCTTCTTGAAATGGGAGGGAGAAGTGAAAAAACTTAGGGCAAAACACAAATAATTATCTCAAAATATGTTGCCACATACTTGTCTGTTTATGAGACTCTCCTCTTCACTAAATTGTGTCTTTTAATATACTGCAGAATTTCATTCCCTAATGTTTTAGTAGAGAGTACAGAGGAAACTCACAGAATCTAGTCTGGGAGAGGGAGGACAGAAAGCATATAGAAGGAAGTGCTACCTGAGCTAAATCTCAGTGACCAGGGGTAATCAATGACTAGGCTAGGTAAAGCAGGATTGGTACCAGGGGACCTGCATGGACAAAAGCCTAGAAATAAAAGAAAGCCCTACTTTTCAAGATCTATAGGTAGGAAATGAGACTGAAAGTGTTCATAAGGGCCAGAATGGAAAGTGTTCATTGCCATGCTAAAGAGTTTGTACTTTATTTTATGAGAGGTGATACAGCATAGAGGTTAGGGCACAAAGTCTGGAAAGACACTTGACTGGCTTTGAATCTGGCTCCATCACTGACTAGATATGACACCCTGGGATAATCATGTAGCTTCTCCATTTCTCACTTTCCTTATTAGTAGAAAGGGATTACAACAGTACCTATCTCCTAATGCTGTTGTGAGGATTAAGTGAATTAATACAGTGAAGGGCTTATAAAAGCACTGGCACACCATGAGCACACTGAATTGTGAGCTATTATTGTAAATTATTCTGTAGAGCAATGGGAAGCCAGTGAAGGAGTTTGAATGGACATATTTGTGTTTTGAAAAGGTCAGACTTACTACAGCATGGAAAAATGGCCTGAATCTGGCTTATAGTAAGGTGGAAGTACATCAGGAGGTTATTGCAGTTGATCAGTCAAGAGATGGTGATGGCTAGGATTGGGGTCGTGGTAGTGAAGATGGATGGAGTGATACGGATGGATCCTAAAGGCATTTAGAGAATGGAATCTTTATAATGTGTGTGTGTGTATGAAATGGTGATTGAAGATAAATGACAGAAAGAAATCTAGGATGACTCTCATGTTTCTGTTTTAGGACACTGCTTGGGAGGTCATGTTAGTATTTGGTACTGGAAATAGAGGAAAGGAAGATTATGATAAGTTGCATTAATGTTTTAAGTATTTATAATTCCCATATGTATTTATGTTCTTTGAAACAGAGAAAACTGAATTACATCATCCATCAGTGTTTTGAAATCATGTATTGAAGGATTATCTGGATATTTTAAGATAATCTGCATAAGTGGAATGTATCATTGTTCCAGGGAAGATATACTTTCTTCTCGATGCCTTTCTTTGATAAGCACAAGTTTGTTGTTTACATAGCTTAAAAATATTACAGTAGTCCCCCCTTACCCGTGGTTTCACTTTCTGCAGTTTCAGTTACCCACTGTCAGCCACGGTCCAAAAATATTAAATGGAAAATTCCAGAAATAAACAATTCATAAGTTTTAAATTACAAGCTGTTCTGAGTAGTGTGATGAAATCTTGCACTGCCCGACTCTGCCCTGCCCAGGATGTAAATTATCCCTTTGTCCGGCGTATCCATGCTGTATACACTAACCACCCCGTTAGTCACTTAGTGGCGGTCTCAGTTATCTGATTGACTATTGCTGTATCACAGTGCTTGTGTTCAAGTAATCCTTATTTTACTTAATAATGGCCCCAAAGTGCAAGAGCAGTGATGCTGGCAATTCGTATGTGCCAAGGAGAAGCCATAAAGTGCTTCCCTTAAGTGAAAAGGTTAAAGTTCTCGACTTAATAAGGAAAGAAAAAAAATCGTATGCTGAGGTTGCTAAGATCTTCAGTAAGAAGAAATCTTCTACCCATAAAATTATGAAGAAGGAAAAAGAAATTTGTGCTAGTTTTGCTATCGCACCTCAAATATGTTTGTATAGGAAAAAGCATAGTGTATATAGGTTTGATACCATCCTCAGTTTCAGCCTCTACTGGGAATCTTGGACTATATCCCCTGTGGATAAGGGGGGACTATTATATTGAGAAGAATTCTTTGGTGACTGATATTGTGGAACCATCAAGGTACCATGATAGAGAACTGGTAAATTTGTTTTGGATCAGGAGTCTGTCAGCTTTCTAAAATGAGAGATCTCTGGAAATAATAGTTTATAGTTTTAAAGTCATATCAGTTCATTAATTCATTCACCAAACGTTTATTGCCTACTATGTGACAGATATTATGCTAATACAAAAGCAGAAGCAGTTCCTGCTCTCATGGACCTTACAATTAACCAGAAGTGATGGACATTATTCAAGTAATCACAGTGATAAATGTATAATTTTAAATTCTAACTACTGTGAAGGAAAGTTTCCAGTGGCAGTATATTATGAGTTAAAAGCACAGGTTCTAGAATCAGACTGGGCTTGAATCATGCTTCCTCCTACCTACTATCTGTGCAATCTTGGGCAAGTTATTTAACCTCTCTGTGTCTCAGTTTCTTGTGTAAAATGGAGATAATAATAGTAGAAGTTAACTAGTCCAAGAGGGATAGAGAGAGATCAAAATATTCCAGGCAGATGGAACAGCATGTGCACAGGCCCTGTGGTGAGAGTGCAGAGCACAAAATAGGAGAATGTGTAAAAAGTGTCTGTAGAAGTAGTCAGGTGCCACAATATTTAAGACCTTGAGGACCAAGTAAAAAATTTTTATCTTTATCCCAAAATAAAAAGGAAGGTATGAAGAATTTTTAGCAGGGAAGTTGTATCATCAGATTTGCATTTTGAAAATAGAAAAAAGGCACTCTGCCTGTAGTGTGGAAATAGAGTGGGGCCAGAGTAAATTCAGGGAGATGTATTAAGAAGCTATTGTAATAGTCCAGGCAAATTATGATGGTGATTTGGACTAGCATGGGAGGGGAGACAGACATAGTTTCAAGGGATGTTTGAAAAATGGATTGAACCTAATTCCCATCAACAGATGAATGGATAAAGAAGATGTAGTATATATATATATAATGGAATACTACTCAGCTATAAAAAAGGATGAAATCTTACCATTTTTGACAACATGGATATTATGCTAAGTGGAATAAGTCAGACAGAGAAAGACAAATACCGTATGATTTCACTCACATGTGGAAGATAAAAATAACAACAACAACAAAGAAACAAACACATAGATACAAAGAACAGATTGGTGGTTAACAGAAGGGTGGGGGTAGGGGGAGGGTGAAATGAGTAAAGGGGGTCATTTGTGTGGTGACGGATGGAAACTAGACTTTTGGCAGTGAACACGATGTAGTGTATACAGAAGCTGAATTATAATGTACGCCTGAAATCTATATAATGTTATAAACCAATGTTACCTCAGTTGAAAAAAATAGATCAAATTTTATTATGAATTGGACATGGGAGATGTAGGAGTCAGATGTCTATGGTGACTCGTTGGTTCCTGGCTTGTACTGTTGAATGGACACCACTGCCAACCAGTGAGATGGGGCTACTACACCTTGAAATTACTACACCTCTGGCAAGAGGACACATTTTCAGGAGGAACATCATGATCTTGGTGTTTGACATTTTGCATTTGAGGTGTTTTGAGACGTCCAAGTGAATATCTTGAGAAAGCAATTAGATATACAAGTCTGGAGCTCAGAACAGTAGTTTGCGTGAGAGAGATACATTTGAAAGTCATTGGCATATCGATGGTAATGGAAGCTGTGGAAGTGGATAAAATTACTTAGAGAGAACATAGAGTCAGAAGAGATGAGGGCCTCAAAGAACTCTGATGTTTAGTGTTAAGATAAGTAAAGCATAAGCCTAAAAATGAAATGAAAAGAGTCGCCAGAGAGAGAGAAGGAAAACTGGGAAACTAGTGTCAGAAAAGCCAAGGGACGAGTGTTTCAAGAAGGGTGGTGGTAAACAGTTGACTGCCGCTGAGAGAGAAACAAGATTGGGGTAAAAAGATCTGGTTGGATTCAGTAATGTGGAGGTATTAATTAGGCTAGTGGGACCTGTTTCAGGAAATTCATGGATTGGTGGTGGGATGAAGGAAGAAGCCAGAAGGAAATGGAGTGATGAAGAGTGAGTGGAAGGTGTGAAGAAAATAGCAAGTATAGACAACTCTTCCTAGAAATTTGGCTAAGAATAGGATGGGAGTATTGGAGCAGTAACTGAAGGTAAATATGTGAGCAAGGCAGTTTATTTTTTTTAAGTTTGGGGAGAAATAAGCATGTTTAAATGCTAATAGGATGTATCCAGCTAAGAGGTATATATCCATACACACATCTTATGTATGTTGAAGATATGTAAGAGAGAAGAAAAAAGTTAAATTGTAAGATTCCTGATAATGTGAGCAGGGTTGGAATTCAAAACACACATGAGGAGTTTTACCTTAGATAGTAAGAAATATGCCTCCTTTATTATAGCAGGAGGGAAGGAAGAGAGGAAATGTGGGGAAAATGTGGAATCAGAAAGACGAGGGAATTTCCATCTGATAGCTTCAATTTTGTTTTTAAAGAGGCAAGGTCACGTGCTGAGGTGGGAGGGGATGAGAGGATTGAAGATATTGGAAAATGTTTGCAGTTGTTGTCAAGAATGGAATAAAGTTGAATACAGACATGTAATAGTGTTTCTGAGTAGTACTGTGGTTTTATTTAAAATTGAATGCTATGAATTTATCATGGAACTAATTTGTTGTGGAACTTTTTCCATCAGCGCTCCCCTGCTCAGGTACAGATGCAGAGAAAATCTGAGAGCTGGATTCATTTAGGGTTGGAATTTTGTTAGGAAGCTATGATAAAAAGGCAGAGGGGCAGGTTTAGTTTGGGAGTATAGAAACTAATCTGGATTGAATAAAGGAAGAAGTCAAAGTCTGGCTGATGGATTTGGAAAGAACAGTCAAGTCTTTGCAAAGCTGAAAAATGATCACAGTGGCAGTAGTTAAAAATGTAAGTTAGAATGAAAGGAGATAATGGGAAGATCATTTAACTCCTCTGGCCTCTGTTTTCTCAGAGCCATGGTGATAGATGGTGGAAGCCAAGTATATGTTTCTGTGTGTAAATTTACATATATCTTGTCTTTTGGTGGTAAGTATCAAGAGAATCAGAAGGGCCTAGGAGCTCTTGAAGAGTATCCCACCCACTTCTAAGGAATAAAGTGGGGTTGGAAGGTAGGAGGTATTAATCATTCCAACCCTCCCATGGATGCTCAGTCAAAGAAAGACAAATCTATGCTCTAAAGGTATGATTCTGCTACAAGTAGCTCTCTTTTCCCTAGGCATGTTTGACTTTGCACATTTAGCAGTGATTAATCTCTAATTATGGAATCAGCCATTTTCTTTATCTAGCATGTTTACAGGAAGAACAGTGTACCTTGTTGATGGAATTAGTGCTGATTCATTGAGAGGAAACTTGAACTGCAGGACATTCTGATAGTAACCAAAGCATATGGGGTGAGCTGTCAACATCTGGACAAGGTGAAGCAGCGTAAGATTAAAGATGTGTGAGTGTACCATCAGGACATCATTCTGAAAACTGTGGCAGCAGCTCATGAGGGTGGAAGAAGTACTGAGAGCAGCTTATATTAGCAGAACCTCCAGACAGCCAGAAAGGGTCCTCTAGCACTTATATCTTCTTGTTTACAACAGTAAGGACTTTGAAGACCTCAAAGGGGAACATTGAAGTGTGGTAACATCGTATTTTGTCATTGTGAAAATTTTCTTTCTTTTTTTTGTTTTTGAGGAAGATCACCCCTGAGCTAACATCCGTGCCAATCCTCCTCTTTTTTTTTTTTCCCCCTGAGGAAGACGGGCCCTGAGCTAACATCTATTGCCAATCCTCCTCCTTTTGTTTTCCCCAAAGCCCCGGTAGATAGTTGTATGTTATAATTGCACATCCTTCTAGTTGCTGTATGTGGGACGTGGCCTCAGCGTGGCCTGACAAGCAGTGCGTCAGTGCGTGCCCGGGATCCGAACCCAGGCCGCCAGGAACGGAGTGCGCGCACTGAACTGCTAAGCCACGGGGCCAGCCCCGAAAATTTTCTATTTCAACATTTTGTGGGTGTAATATTTGCAAGTGGGGTGGTTCAGTATGGTTTTTTTCCCCAGGTGTCTGGTCAAAGACTTTAGCCAAGGGAAGTGCTACATAGCTTAAATGTATTCCTTCACAAGAATGAACTTCTAACTCAAAGCCTGTCTAGAAAATGAGGGTTTGGACTGTATAAGTGCATACTTCTTTTATTACTTGGAAATTTGGGCTTAAAAGACTATGAACTTTTAAAGGATTTTGATACGCAATGCTAAATACTCCTCTAATTAGGTTACAGGTTCTGCTTAAATAAGAAAGCGGTTTATTTTGTTCTCACATAACTGTCTGAAGGTAGCTAATCCAGGGCTGCATGAAGAATATGCAGCTTTACTGAATGAGGTTAAGGGCCCTGGGCTACTCCGAACTTGTTGTTCTGCTATGCCTGGGGTGTTTCCCTCATCTGCTTGATCAAAGGTGGCTGACTACCAAGATTACATTCTAATTAGCAGGATGAAGAAAGAGGGAAAGGGGAAGGAGAGAAAGAGTCCATTCTCCTCAAGTCGTGACCCAGAGATTGGAGATAACACTTCCATTTACATCTTTTAGGCCAGAACCTAATCACATGTCACATATAGCTGAAAGCATGTTCAGAAATGTAGTCATCATTTTGTGTGGCCATGTGCCCAGCTAGAACTTGGGGATTCCATTACTACTGAAGAAGAGGAGAATGAATATTAGGGGACAGCTAGTAATCTGAGCCGCATCTCTTCGAAAAAAGGTTGTACCAATATACATTTCTACCAGTAGCCTGAGAGAAAGCTCACACTTTATTTATTAATTTTGCTTGCATTATAATTTATTTAACTGTAAGTTTCTATAATTTAAGTTTTTAAAAGACTTTATTTTTTAGAGCAGATTTAGGTTCACAGCAAAATTAAGAAGAAGGTACAGAGATTTCCCATATACCCCCTGTTAGCATACATGCATAGCCTCCCCAATTATCAACATCCTTCACCAGAGTGGTACTTTTGTTACAACTGATGAACCTACATTGACACATCCTTATCACTCAGAGTTCATAGTTTATGTTAGGGTTCACTCTTGGTGTTGTACGTTTTATGGGTTTGGACAAATGTCTACTGACATGTATCCACAATTGTAGTATCATACAGAGTATTTTCACTGTCCTAAAAATCCTCTGTGCTTTGCTTATTCATCCCTCCCTCTCTCTCCAACCCCTGGCAACCTCTGATCTTTTTACTGTCTCCATAGTTTTACCTTTTCCAGAATGTCATACAGTTGGAATCATATAGTATGTAGGGTTTTCAGATTTGCTTCTTTCACTTTGAAATATACATTTAAGATTCCTCCATGTCTTTTCATGGCTTGATAGCTCATTTCTTTTTAGCCTTGAATAATATTCCGTTATCTGGATGTACCACACTATATTTATACATTTATCTACTGAAGGACATCTTGGTTGCTTCCAAGTTTTGGCAATTATGAATAAAGCTGCTGTAAACATCCATGTGCAGGTTTTTGTGTGGACATAAGTTTTCAACTCCTTTGAGTAAATACCAAGGAACACAATTGCTGAGTGGTACGGTAAGAGTATGTTTAGTTTTGTAAGAAACCACCAAACTGTCTTCCAAAGTGGCTATACTATTTTGCATTCCCACCAGCAACGAATGAGAGTTCCTGTTGCTCCACATCCTCACCATTACTTATTGTTGTCAGTGTTTGGATTTTGGCCATTCTAATAGGTGTGTAGTAAGTAACTATTTTTTTGTCTGCTCCTTCAATAGACTTGGGAGCAGGGAACACTGTGTCTTGCTTCTTTCATATCTGCAGCCTTGAGTGCAAAATGGATGCTCAGGAAATCTGTGAAATGAAGATCTGGATGGATGCCTATGACCATGTCAGCAACAATACAGCAATCAAATGGCAGGTTATAAAAATAGAGACTCTGAGGTTCTATTTTGATGAGAAGACTCTAAAGTCACTTAGGTAACATTGTCTAACTCAGGCTCGAAAGCAACTATCAAAAATCGTGAGAAGGTGGGTGAGTAGGCAAACCTACCATTTAGAATTATGAAGTGGATTTAGAGCTTTTAAGCACATGATAATAAAGAACCAGTCCTTTTAAAGCAGGAAATTCATTTTTATTAAGGTCAATCAGTCTAGTGAAAAATAGTAAAGCTCTGCCCACATACAAGTAAAAATAGCCTTTTTATTTGTCATCAGCACTTTAAAAAAGTAAGCTTATAAGGTTATAAAACTGGTTTAATCTTCAAGTGATGCATGAAAAATATTATTCTGAAGCCAAATAACTAATGAAAATGAATTGAGAAGAGAGAATGCTTCAGTATTTTTTTACATACTGTTTTTAATTGACATAAAAAGAAAAATAAAACAAAAATCTGTTTTTAATTGTATAGTTTTTGCTTGTTTTGTTGAGGTAACAATGGTTTATAACAATATATAAATTTCAAGTGTGTATCATTAAATTTTGACTTCTGTATAGACTGTATCATGTTCACCACCAAAAGTCTAGTTGTCATCTGTCACTGTACACATGACCCCCTTTATCCATTTCACCCTCCCCCCACCCCTTTCCCCTCAGGTAACCACCAATCTGTACTCTGTATCTATGTGTTTGTTTGTTCTTGTTGTTGTTTTTATCTTCCACATATGAGTGAAATCATATGGTATTTGGCTTTCTCCATCTGGCTTATTTTGCTCAAGGTCAATTCATGTTGTCACAAATGGCAAGATTTTATGGCTGATCCAGTATTTTTAAAATAACGGCAGTCAGAGATCCAAAAATATATTAATTTCCACCTGAAAAGAGAAACATCAGTAAGAAAGAGGAAAAGAGAGAGAAAATGGAAAAAGAAAAGAAGAGGAGGGGGCCAGGAGAGAGAGGGGCATGAGGGAGAAGAAGCAAACAGCAAGAGCCTCAAATGATGCAATAGCTACCCTCCATAGTCTGAGTCTTAAATAAGCTGCCTATCTAAGCCAGACTACAAATCCTCTTGCCTAGAAATATGCACTTACCAGAACCCTTTGCGAGTATGTACCATTGTATTCTTTGATCCCTCAGTTTCAATGTTTTCAAAATACAACAAAGAGTGTTCCTATTCCGTATTTTGAAATCGAGACTAGAACCAGAATTTCTGATATCCCTCGATTCAGATCTTCAGTCAAGTTCCTAGACTAACAGCTAGATTTTTCAAGTGCTTTATAAAAATGTAAAGTTTTTTCTGATGACTTCTGCTGCAGAAGACAAATTTAGAAGAAAAAAAATGAAATCTCAGATTGCACATAGAAAGAAAAGATGTTCTGTAGTATGGAGAAATGTCAGGTTTTTAAAAATAGTATTTCATTAGAAATGCAAGAAGTTGGAGGGGGCTTTGCAAAACAATTTGAGTAGATGGAAAGTATTTGTTACAGTAATTATTGGTGAAATTAAACTTTGGTAGTTTGTAATTGCCTCATAAAAATGTGCTGCCTTTTTATGGTACTCTTTATTAAGTACAATCCTAAAATACTCTGGCCTGCATCCCTCAAATAAGAACGCCTGCCGTTACTAAACAAGCATGGCAAAAATCTAAGGAAAAGTAGGATCAAGCCTTTATGTGAGATATTCTCCATTCGTGTTTTCAAGAGGGAAGGAATGAGTGATTTCCTCCTAGCAAGAGCACCTTATGTCCTTTCATAGCAAACTTCTCAAGAGAGTTATCTATACTCATTGTCTTTCATTTTTACCCTTCCATTCTTTCCTGGACTCACTTTAAAGATTTTATTTATTTATTTTTTTCCCCCAAAGCCCCAGTAGATAGTTGTGTGTTATAGCTGCACATCCTTCTAGTTGCTGTATGTGGGACGCGGCCTCAGCATGGCCAGAGAAGCAGCGCGTTGGTGCGAGCCCGGGATCCGAACCCGGGTCGCCAGCAGTGGAGCGCGCTCACTTAACCACCAAGCCACGGGGCCGGCCCTCCTGGACTCACTTTAATCTGAGTTTTGCTCCAAACATTCCACTTATTCCCTTATCAATATCACCAATTATCTCCAATTTGCCAAATCCATTAGACCATTCTCAGACCTCATCTTACTTGGCTGATCAGCAGCTTTTGACATTGTCTATCACTCAATCCTTGAAATGTTTTCATCACTTGGTTTCTGGGACACCGCAAACTCTGGGTTTTCCTCTTACTTCCCTGGCCTCTCCTTAGTCTCCTTTGTTAGTACGTCCTCATCTCTTTGACTTCTAAATATTAGAGAGTCTCAGATCTCAGTTCTTGGTCCTCTTTTCTTTGTCTCATTTATACTATACCCTAGGAGACTTCAATTGATCCTGTGGCTTTAAATACTATCTATATGTTGATAACTCTTAAATATATATCTATAGCTCTGGTCTTTCCCCTAATCTGCAGTCAAATATCCAACTGCCTAGTCCTCTTCTCCCCTTGGATATTTAGTTAGTTAGGCAGCTCAAACTGAACCATCCAAAACTGAACTCTTGTCCATCATCTCCAGGTCCCATACACAATTATCCACTTGCCCATGACAAAAATAGAGGCATTATCCTCTGACACTCCACACTCAATCCATCAGTAAATCCTATCAGCATCTCCACTGCTATCAACTTGGTCCAAGTCACCATCAACTCTAGCCTGGATTATTGCTTCTACCCTTTCCTTCCACACAGAGTGGCCTTTTAAAATGTAAGTTACATCATGTCACTCTACTCACAACTGTCCACTTGCTTCCCAGTTTACTAAAAATAAATGAAAAATTTGTTACCATGGCCTACAGTCTGCTTATCTTGGGGAGATCATCTAACCTTTTCTGTTCCCTATCCTATTGGTCTTGCTATTCCTAGAACTACTAAACTGATTCCTACCTCAGGGTTTTTGAATGTGCTATTCCTTTTACCTGGAAGATTCTTCCCCTGTATCTTCACCTGTTCATTCCCTCACTTCATTGAGGTCCTTAATGTCACTTTTTCAGAGAGGCATTCCCTAATCACCCTATCTAAAATGAACCTCCATTACTCTCTTTCATATTATCCTGCTTTATTTTTCTTTATAGAAGTTATAATTATTAGATAACTTTATTGTCTGTCGCCCACAACAGAAAGTTAATTCTAAGAGGGCAGGTTCTTTGTCTTGTTCACTGTTGTATCCCCAGTGCCTGGAACAGTGCCTGGCGTGTGTAAGCTTCCAAAAATAATTCTTGAATAATGAATACACAATAGAAATATTTATATGTTTTTATTAGCATTCTTTTCTGTAATTGATAATACTATATATGATCTAATACCATATTTTCATGTATTTACAGTGTATACCTTATGGACATGAAAAAGCATACTGGTAGAATAACCTTGAAGAAATATAAAACCTGCTATTGTACATTTGGTATTCTGTTTTTACTTAGTCTGAAGAGGGTGGGGCACATTCTACTATTTAGTTTTAAAGTTGTTAACATGAAGTGAATGTTTTGGGTACACAGTGTTTGCTTGCTAACAAGTATTTGACAGCATCTGGGAGTGGGGAGAAGAGTGTTGAACAAAAGAGATTGTTTTGCTATTTCCAGAGCAGTGGTGCCTTTGAAGATACTGTATTGCTCTTCAGCTGTGACTTCGTTTAAACAGAATTTAAGGTATATTTAATAATAACAATTGGACTTGTTTTAAAAAATTGATGACCTGGGGGATTTTTTTAAAGGGTTGTAAATGCCTGTGGGTGGTTTGTTGGATGGGATTATAAACTAATAAAGCTCTGATCTGCTCAGATTAGGGACAGACTCTGAAAAGTGTAAACTGCTTCATGAATTAATACTGTAAACCTGACAGTTGCTATGGTAGCTTAAAACCAAGTTCTCTAGCTTTGACAGTGCTTCAGGAAACTTGTTAGCTGGATGAACCCAGGATGTCATACAGGAAACTATCTAAAAAAAGAATTAGGAAATAAGATGACTGCCTATGTTTTACAAGATTTATTGAACATATTTCATAAATTTCAATAAGCAATGTTAGTATGTAATGTTGGCAGGGACACAAATACAATCATGTTCTCTATAACTAGATGTTAAAGTGATATTTGTTAAAAGGAGATCTTACCTGTATTTCATTTGTCTACAGTGATTTTCATCATTCAACATGTGCCTAACTACTTTGTGTATTTTTGTGGGGAATGCCTTACACTTGACTACTGGCAAGGATGAATCTGTCTGATTTAAAGTCTTTTTGTGTTTGAAAGTACACGAAGTCATCTTCAGCATTCTTTGTGAAATACTCCACTGCGGGACATATTATTTGTTAGTTATTATCTAAAATAGATTTGCCTCACCACCAGCTTGTAGGCTGACTGGACTATTAAGTCATGTATTGATCTCAGCATTTTGTCAGGCCTTAAGATCTGGCAGGTTTCAGAGTGGTGACTATGATGCTGAGTCATGGCCATACCCCCGAAGCTATGAATAGACATTTGCACATGTTGGATGGTCTCTTTGAAACAAGATTAGTTATTCAGCAAGGCAGTGCTTTTGAGTCACATCCTGAAACCAGGGATGATTGGTACGCAGCAGATCAACCAATGAAACAGAATGATATCCCAGGGATAACTTGTATGAGAGGATATTGAGCTTCACTAAAGTGAGATTAGTTGAAAGACAGTATTACATGTTAAAAGGAGCATTGTCTTTAGAATCAGATATACGCATCTTTTCTTGCTTAAGTTGTATGACCTTGAGTAATTTACGTAACTTTTCTAAGCCTCAAACAACTCATTTGTAATATTGGGATAATGATAACAGTAACTATCAATGTTTGTGAGACTTAAAGGAGCTAATCCATATCAAGCATCTGGCACAGAACTTGACTCATGGTAAGAGCTTAATAAACTATAGTCCCTATTATTATCATTTTCTAAATCCCCTGGCAAAGTTGGTGCTAGAGCCTAGATCTCGTACTCAATGCCTTCTCATGTAAGACTTTATAAATTTATCATTTCACCTGCAGATGACATTTAAGCCTTTGCAATTACCCTACTTTTCCATTTTATTTTCCTCAAGCTCTACTTCTCTATTTTCTCATTTTCTTTTTCTCCAAACCCTATTCTAATTGCTTTGCATGATATTTTTAGATATTTTAAATAATGTGAATGGAAAGTATCAAATTTTATAACACTGATTTTTTTTTGTTATTCAATGGCAGCAGAAATAACATGGCCATACTTCTTTTAGGTGGTTTTTTTAGAAGTCACTTTAGTGACATTGCAAAACTCCATTCATCATTTTCTAATAAGTATTTGTTTCTGCAACTTGGTCACTGCCTTTACAAACAAAACAAGAACCAGGGGTCATTTCAGATACTTTGGAAGAATCGTTTTTTTGCTTTGTTAAGGTAGAGAAGGAACTTTTCTACAAAACCGTATTATGTAAGTGACTGCATTATTAGTCTTGCAACCTTTTTTTGTCCCTTACTTCTACCATTCCTTTCAGTATGGATTTTGCCAGCTGTGGGATCTTGTGCAAATCACATCACTTCTCTAAGGTCCAGTGTTACTGATTGTAAATATGCAATACTAACCTTATAAACCTATAGATTTGTTAAAATAATTCAATAAATTATTTGTAAGCTACAAAAAGCTTAAGCAAATGCAAGAAATTATTGTTATTAAGACAAAGATCAATAAAGGCAGCTAATGGATCAATATTGGTGGTAGAAGTTGGAGGTTAATCATGAATGCCTAGTTATCAACTGTGGACAGGTCAATTTTGCTGAATTAGTAGGAGCACATGTGTAGGTTGGGGCGTTATTTTCAAGTTTTTGCTTAGTAGCAAGGTGCTCAGAAGCAAACCCCTCTCAAGTATATAGGGCAATTTACTAGTCTCAAAGCACTTTCACTTACATTATCTCATTTAATCTTCAACACAAATCTACCAGGCTGTTGTTGTCATTACCTCCATTTTATAGATGGAAATTGAGTTATAATTTGCCTCCGAGCACATTAGTGGCTGAGGCAGGGCTGAAATCCAGGTTGATACATATGCTATTGTCCCTTTTATTATAACAAGCTCCTCAGCTATATGTCTGTTACTTTATCCAAAGATTAATTAGTCCTGTCAGCTTTTACAACACCTTGCTGTGATTCTAAATTTGTTTTAGATGGCTTTTAGCCCCACTCATAACCCCCCCCCCCCCCATCTTGTGATTTGTCGAGTCTGTATCCTGGCCTGCTGGCTGTTCTGGAAACAGCTGTGTAATTTTTTCTGTGTGCTTCATTATCAGACAGGAAGGGAAGTCTTAGAGATTCTAATTAATGTCTAAAGTGGAAAGGAGAAAGAAAGAAGGCCTGTGATAATTGCCTATGATAATCCATTTCTTGAGAAACCATATTATCGGCAAGTACCTGGAGTTTCTCCAGTAATGCAAGGATTATCCCTGCCAACTCTTCGAACGAAGGCATTATGTAGCGTGGCTTTGAAGAAGTGGGGAAGTGAGGCTGAAAACAGGAAATAGTTTAGGCTTGCCATTCCAAAGGAGATTCTCAGTGGGAAACTCTTTAAGCAATAGTGTTGTTTGAAACTGATTGGGTAGAAACAGGAAGCTGCCCTCCATGTTGATCTGAGGCATGGAAAATGCCTGGTGTAGTGGCTATCATCAAGGATTCTGGTACTAGACTCTGGATTCAACTCTAAGCTTCACCATTTATGATCAGCGTGACTTGTGGGAAGTTGTTTGATTTTACTATGTCTCCGCTTCTGGTCTTTAAAATGGTAGTGAAAATAGTACATACGCCCAAGGCTGACTATGAATATTATATGAGATAATGTATGTAAAGTGCTGTGAATGCTGAATAAATGGTAGGAGGTATTATTATTATTACAGATGTTATGACTTATCACTTGCACCTTGTATCTTAGACAAGATTTAGCTGGAATACTGTCTGGAAAAAAAAATAGGTGCTCAGTGAATGTTTGTTGAATTATTACTCTACCAAAAATGTCATGAGGATAAAACTGTGTAGTTGGGTTGATGGTTTGGGTGGTGACAGTAGGTTGAGGAAGGCTCAGGGGGAGGCTTCTGGTAAGATAGGTGCAGGACTGACTCCTTAGAAGAAGAAAATTTATTTGCTAGTTAGTGGAAAGGGCTCAAGAGAGCTGGTTTTCAGTACTACCTCTGCCGCCAATAAGTTGTGTGACCTTGGACAATTCACTTTTCTTGCTGGGTATTTCCTCATTTTTAAAAATAAGGAGTTAAGACCAGAAGAGTGGTTGTTAACTGTGGGCTGGGAGTGGGGAGTACATGAGAAACTGTTTCAAATTTTGTATGTTTGCATTTCCATCTCCCATCTTCCCTTTGTCTTCAGTGTCTCCTCCCCTCTTGTGAAAAACTCTGTCCTTCCTGGTAACCATATAGTATATAAAGCACCTCATTGCACTAGTAACAATCCTGTAACCCAGAAGCCAAGGAAAGAATTGTCTTCATGTTCATTTGGGTAAGAAAGTCTAGGTGGGACCCTAGGTGTAATTCAGGAACTCTTTTCATGGTTTATAGGTAAGTGACTCAGGAAGCCAGTTATCCCATTTCCTACCTTTGTTTAAATATGTTGGACTGATCCAGGAAATGATATTTGACAGCCTGAGTCAAATTTCAGTAGCCTATAAGTAGAATAGAAGCAAGGGATTTTTAACTCTTTACTTAGCATTTATGCTGTACATGACACGGGGCTATGAAATATTTAAGGACAGGTTGATGAGCGAGAGAGAACTTTAAGATCTCTCAGAGAGCATGTTAAGGGAAGCCTGATTGTCTTAGTACTTACAGTAATATGAAAGAATTTCTCTTTGTCAGACCTATTGCCTTGGATCCAAAAGTAACCAGTGTGTTCATCACAATGCATTAGATCAGCTCTGTGGAAGATCTATGGCCTTCTGTTGACCAAACCTACCTATTACTTACAGATGCTTTAGAGGGCAGCAGTGGGCTGGCAAGCAGGCAGAGAGGAATTGAGAGAGATTTATTGGACTTCAGTAAGTAAATGACATCCTCTTACGATTTTACGAGACAGAAAACAAATAACACAGTGATGATTCAGCTTGGCTAGCTAATTGAAGGAAGACTTAAATGCTGGAATTCCAGAGGAAAAGCTTTCATAATCCCAAGTCAAATGTGTGGGATTTAGCATAGTAGGGTGGAAGTGCACTGGGTTGGGAATCATACCTCTGTTCTACTTCCAGCTCTGTTACTAATTCGTTGTGTAATCTTGGGCAAGTGTGAGTTTTGCTTCCCAATATATAAAGGAGGATTGAACTAGCTTTGTCTCCAATATACCTGCTGGCTCTAACAGTCTGATCCCAAGATTCTATTATGTAATAATGGAAGCCTACCAGCATTAGACTGTTACAGATGGACCAGGTAGGATGAAGACGGTGGGACAAGGAGGGAGGGTCTGACCTGCCTAATTAATTTATGTTGGAGAAAAGAAAGGTAGTCTCTGAATGTTAGGCTAAGTGAGCTTTAATCCTTAATTTACTGTGAAATTCTTGGTTCCAGGAATATAGATTCAAAGAGAAGTATAGAACTGGGAGTAGTGATTTTTTTTTTTTTTGAAAGGAGAGTATTTTTTGATTGAGAAGGTATGTAGAGACAAGAATCTTTTAAGTTTTGATCATAAAATCAATATTCTTCAAGAATAGAAAGATGATTAAATTGTACTTTGTGGCAGTGAAGTGCTGTTTTAAGAAAGGGGTGATAAGTTCAGATTTGTTCTTTGGAAAGGTTGCTCTTACTGTATGTGGTGTGGAGAATGGTTTGGAAGCAGGAAAGACTGGGTAAGGAGGTCCCTGATGATAAGATCCTCAACTTAGGAAGGGGTAGTGATAATGGAGAGATTGGAGGAGAGAGGGAGGTGTTGAGAAAGACTCTCAGCTTTCTGGTTTGGGCAACTGGGAAGATGATGATGCCATTTACTGATACAGGAAACACAGGGAAGAGTGGAACAGATATGAGAGCAGAAGATGATAATTTAATATTTATGAAGAAATGGAGCAAAGTTCTGAGGTATCTGAGGCTTTGGTGTAGGTTTTGAGTTTTCTCAGTAGTCAGATAACTTTCAAAAACTTTTTATCTCAGAAAAGAGTATGTGTATGTATCAGTGTGTTTTCTTTGTTGCTAGGGGAGAGGATCGCTATGGAGACTAATGACATCATAAAGCCCCCTGTGAACCAATACGAACACTCTGGTGGGTCTGGCTCAGTCTTCAGGCAGAAGGCTATTTGAAGCCATCCTGTACTGGCCATAGCATGGGATGCGTAGAAAAGTATGTGTGTGTGTGGGGGGAGGGGTGAAGGGATACAGGTTTTGTTTGTTTGTTTTCCTTTGTTTTTACTCTTATAAGAAGCATGAGACTAGAATCCTCCCTTTCCAATTATATTGGTTCCAAACTTGATTTCTTTTGTTTCCGTGGTTCAAAGGTACACAATTTTCTCAATTCTTGGTAGAAAGCACACAGAGAATTTCCAGACGTATTTTTAATAACATTTAGTCATTTGGTTATTTGAAGTAAGATAAAGTTAAAATGTTATATTTTTTTCTTCTTAGAGTGGAAATTTCAAGGTATTAAATCTTGGAGAAATGGCTTTCATTCATCTGGATATCAGATGCCTGTATACCCTTCTTATTTGCACAGCATTTGGCTCTACTTTGCCTTCAAACGCTGAGATAAAAGGTAAACCAAGAATGGAGTAGTTTTAAAGTTAGAGATATTAACTGTCTTTTCAACCTACTCTATGAAAGTGCATAACATGTAGATTGGATTGTTATTGGAAATATTTTAGGAAGTCCATGCACAAAAGATATATTCTTACTAGTCAGCCTCATGTATAAGGTAACTGACGATAACAGACATTTTGTAGGATTAAAGCCAAACTAAAAGACACTTGCCATACCTTTTTGTATAGTCTTTTCTAACAAATAGGTTAATTATCTGAAACCTCATTGCCTGGTACCCAACTAACTGGAAACTTTCTTTAATTACTATCCTTCACTTTTAAGACAATTAGATAAATAAGAAAAAAATGTATAAAGATTTAAACTAAAATTTAAAAATAATTACAGAATTATTAAATCATATCTAATGAACTTTTCTTATTGCAGAAGGTAATTAGAGCAGTGCATTTGACGAAGTTTTTTAACTATAGGAGTTGGAACAATAGGATTGTCATTTCATCCTCAATAGAGACTTTCTTTATTGGGACATGGGGGTCCCATGCCAAATCATAATTTGTGCCACAATTTCTTTCAGTGGGTTCTTTTCCTCACCTCAATAAGTATTATGAAGTGAAGTATTAAAATGAACAGCAGGGTAGAAATGAAAGGAAATTATTAGCAGAAAAGCAATATGAGGGCAGTACAATAGTACTAGATTTGCTAGTAGGAAAGTTTATAGAATTATTTGTTTGCTTTTGTTGCTTTTTAAATCACCAGATGAGGGAGCCATTGCCTCCTACTACTCCCTCCCCCAAAATAAAACGGGCTGTTTTCTGATGTCATTCTACTTAGCTGCCTGTCACTTTTCCTTGAGTCCTTCCAAAGAGTGGCCCTGGTTTGCCATACTCTAGGGATAGCTCTGAACTTTAGTTAACTAGCAGATTCAATTAATCAGAATAGAACAATAAGATCTGCCCTGTTCTCCTAATTCTTAAGGCACTTAGCCATAAGCCATAATTAGTGGCAACAACTAATTGACTTTGTTTTCTATGGATTTGCCTATTCTAGATATTTCATATAAATGTAATCATACAATATGTGGCCTTTTGTGACTGGCTTCTTTCACTTAGTATAATGCTTTCGAGATTCTTCCATGTTGTAGCATGTATCAGTACTTCAATCTCTCTTATGGCGGAATACTATTCCATTGTATGGATGTACCACAGTTTATTTATCCATTCATCAGTTGATGGACATATGGAAGTAATCTAGATTTAACAATCTTTGTCATAAGATACAGGAAAAGAGTAAAAATATTTTATTGATTTTATTTCAGTTAATCCACCTCAGAATTTTGAGATAGTGGATCCTGGATATTTAGGTTATCTCTATTTGCAATGGCAACCTCCAGTGTCTCTGGATGATTTTAAGGAATGCACAGTAGAATATGAATTAAAATACCGAAACATGGATAATGAAAAGTGGAAGGTAAGTAAAGCATGCACTTGCGATATCACAGTGATTATTAGGAGTTTTCTTGTGATTCCTGATGTTAGTGTCCACTCTAATTCCCATATCTCAATAGCTATTACTAAAGTATAACAAGCTTGTCTTGCCTGCTATTATCTCCTATGCATCCTGCTATGTCTGTTTTCACCCTACCCAATATTAAGACTACCGTTGGGGGCTGACCCCGTGGCTTAGCGGTTAAGTGCGCGCGCTCCGCTGCTGGCGGCCTGGGTTCGGATCCCAGGCGCGCACCGACACACCGCTTCTCCGGCCATGCTGAGGCAGTGTCCCACATACAGCAACTAGAAGGATGTGCAACTATGACATACAACTATCTACTGGGGCTTTGGGGAAAAATAAATAAATAAATAAAAATTATAAAAAAAAAAAATAAATAAAGACTACCGTTGGAAGTACAGGAAAAAATACTTGGTCCCATGGAATATAGACTTGAAGAGTACTTACACATTTTACCATATTTTGCAGTTACTTATATACCTGTATATGTGTCTTATATATGCTACCGGACTATATCTCTGTAGGAATCAAGGCTTATTTATCTTTGTACTCTCCCCACAGAACACAGCATGGTTCTTTGCATATGTTGTAGTAACTGCTTAATGGAAGTTGATTGTATTATTAACTATTTACATGGTCAACAAGCATGTTTATTCAGATTTCTGTCGTACAAGGCATTCTGTTACCTTCCTGATTCAGCTAGGTAGTTTCAAGGGACAATTCAAATCAAACATTTATTGAGCAACTTTTTTTTTTTTTGGTGAGGAAGATTGTTCCTGAGCTAACGTCTGTTGCCAATCTTCCCCTTTTTGCTTGAGGAAGGTTGTCCCTGAGCTAACATCTGTGCCAATCTTCCTCCATTTTGTATGTGGGATGCTGGCACAGCATGGCTTGATGAGCAGTGTGGAGGTCCGTGCCTGGGATCCGAACCTGCGAACCCCAGGCCGCCGAAGCAGAGCATGGGAACTTAACCACTATGCCACTGGGCTGGCCCCTATTGAGCAACGTTTTGTGCCAGGCACTCTGCTAGGTATCAGGAATACAAGGATAAGTGATATATGATTTTAGTCCTCAAAGGAGCTCACAATTTGTCTGGCTTTCTCCAGTTACCTCCAAGATTTTACTTTATACGATTCCTGAAGAGTTCATGTGATATTTGAAATGTGATAAATCATTTGTCATGTAATATGTATATGGTATGTGAAAATTATTTCTTGATTTCAGGTTGGTTATAACTCAAGTTCCTGCCATAAAGCCTTTTTTCTATTCTAGAATTTTTTGGGTTTTTTTGAATGAGATGTTAAGATTCAAAAGATCTCATCAAATGACATAATATACAAAAGTGAGCTCTACCAGAAATATATCTGGGACGTTGTATCAGATAATCATCAGGAATTTCTTAGATATTGGGAACTCTCCAGAGTATTAATGACTGCTTAGCCTTATTGATGTGGCTAACGATGCCATTACTGTTTCTAAGCTTGACTTTGTCTAATCTGTTTATCAAACAGACCATCATTACTAAGAATCTACATTACAAAGACGGGTTTGATCTTAACAAAGGCGTTGAAGCAAAGGTACACACACTTCTGCCAGGGCAATGCACAAACGGATCAGAAGTTCAAAGTTCATGGGCAGAAGCTACTTATTGGACATCACCACAAGGTTAAAACAAAGCTCTATTTTCATATTTAATACTGTCAGAACAATCCATATAGGGAATAAGTCTCTTAACTCTTACATACCAGGTTATATGTACAATTGAGAGTGTGGCACAAAATAGAATCCTTCTTAGGAGTGGGTGACTGGCCTTTTTGAATTCTTTAAATCAGCAAACGCATTTGGCAAAACCTACATCTTATTAGGTTAATATAGTTCCCAGTTTGGGGGTCATATTAGTAAATATGCATGTGAGTATTTGCTCAACTGCTCAGAGCATCCTAGAATTATTAATTTAGTACTTTTGCATATGCTTCCACTAGTACCAGTAAATGAGTCATCAAAGATTTTTGATTTTGCATGCCCTACTTACAGTGAAGTGATTTCCAACAACTTCTTTTGGAAATATTCCTGATTATGTTGATTGCTAAATAAAATGGAGAGGTCAAAGGAAATGAAATAAAATTGCATAGTGATTTTCCACATGATTCATCACCATGCCTTTCAAGCACTCACAGTTTATTCATTCCTTAGGAAATGTGGAAACTAAAATTCAGGATATGGATTGTATATATTACAACTGGCAAGATTTACTCTGCTCTTGGAAATCTGGCTTGGGTGTCCATTTTGATGCCAATTATAACTTGTTTTACTGGTAAGTATTTTTATAAGAAGAATTTCATATTAGGAAAATATCTATCAAAATTAATCCACAGTATGAGTAACTGTATTTTCACTAAATTAAATTCATTATATTTTTCAGAGTTATATTTATGATGAAGGTTGTTTACAGTTATTCATGGTTTTCAATGGGAGTAAGTAGGAAGTAGGAAGGTACTCTATGGGTGGTATAAAGAATGCAATCACTGTTTCTATACTGGATTAAATGTTGTATCCTTTAGATAGATGGAGTTATAACCTAAAAAGTTTTGGCATATCTTATATTTTTGCCTTTTCAAAAAGCAGGTACCTATTAAAAGTGAATTTTTTTTCTGACTTCCCTACCTTTGTTAACTGTCACTGAGGCTTTTAAACTTAGAGCCATCTTGAATCTTCTCTCTCCTTCATTCCTTGAATGTTTCATCATGGTAACATTGATAATCATGTTCTGACACTCCTTTGCAAGGTCACACATCTGTTCTTTACTTCCTCTCTCTACTGTCAGAACTCTACTTTAGGTTCACCTCATTCCATACCTGGATGATTACCATAGCCTACCAAATGATGGTCCCTCTGCTTCCAGTCTCTCTCCTTCCTATTCATTCTGCACACTATAGCCAGATTTATCTTCCTATACTGCTATTTTCACATGCCACTCTTCTGCTCAAAAACCTTCAGTGGCTCCTCATTGTCTCCAGGATAAAATCTAGGCTGCCATTCAAGTCTCTGCCTCACTGTATCATTGCCTTTCCAACATTACCTTCTAGTATCACCAATGTGAATGCTCCACTCCATTTAGACCCATCTCTACATTTTTTTCTCACCCATGTTATCTTTTATGCCTTTGTGTGCATTGGTATCTGGAATACCCTCTGGCTCTCTCTTTCACTAACTCTTATCCATCCTTCAAGGCCCATCTGGTGTTCAATATCATTAACCCTTTACTGATCACATCAGCTTCTGTTCAGTTTTTCTCTATTACTTATTGTAGCTCCTAGTTGCTTATTGTCCAGGTGGCATTTAAATTGTTGTCATACATGTATGCTTTGTCTCCTCTCTTAAATTTTTAAAAGATTGATAGGCATGAACTCTTGTATTTTTCTTGACTATCTCTGCTGTGCTATGCTCATAGTAGAATATCAATAAATATTCATTAAATGAATGAAACAAATAATGATAACATTGGTAAATTGATAGGTAAGTATTGGAACTTATGCATTTATTAAATAACAGAAAAAGCAAAGGAGGACAAAGTGTTACTCTCTGTGAGTTTCAGGCCCAAATTATCATGACATTTTTCTTCAGAAAATCATATAAGTGATAAGGTATAAACTATTAACAATTCTGAGAACTGGGTTCTAATCCCTGCTCTGGCATTATTTAAGTTGGTGGTGTTGGGTGAGCAATTTCCCTTTGTGTGGTCTCAGTTTCCTCATCTGGAATTGGATGGGTCAATTTGTTTGTTCATTAATTCAACAAACATTAAGCAATTATTAAATGCCAGGCACTGTTCTAGATAAAAAGGACAAAAACGTGAATAAGACAAAGTTCCTGCCCTCTTGTACATTGTAGCTCATGTTTAACATAACTTTATCCTCATCTTAGTAAAGTAGTGAAGGGTAAATATTAACATTTTAGAGACTGGAAAATAATGGTACGATGAGGCTTCCCATTTGGCACAAAGTAAATCTGTGTCAAGTCAACCCTAGAACTCAAGTCTTTCAAACTCTACTCAGGTGAACTAACCAAGAGACTACAATCTTGCAAACTCTGCCTAAAGTAAATACTTGGCATAAAGTGAATTTAGTAGAGTCTGGATATTTGTACAAGCGTCTTGTCAGCTGCTAGATTGGCCTCCTTTCAAAAGGAATTTTGGCTACTTTATAGATAATGTCACATTTTGCATTGCAAGCTATTCTTTAGGAAAATAACCAGGCATTTGTTGCTTGGGAAATCCCCCTTAATTCCCATTAGCTTTATTACTGGAAGGAGGTTAACTTCCAATGAGATGGCAACATTTCTTGTCTGGGAGAATGGGAAATTAGATATTTACTTGCCAAACAGCTCCTCTTTTTCTTCTTGACCTCCCCGTTGTCTTTTCTGAGGTTTATCTCTTGATGTGTATTGTATCCTCAGAGGATTTTCATTCATTTTATTAAACATAAGAATATTTTGTAAGTCTGCTTTTAAATCTGCTTTCATCTTTATAAGTTCTCCAGTACAATATAAAAAAGGCAGTATCATCCAGGATTATCTATATAAACCCCAGGTTTTCTTAACAGCAATCTTATTTTCTGATTCACAAATCTTGTTGGTAAATCAGCATAATCTAAGTACATGAGTAAGAATCCTTGCCTTGTCTTTGAGATTTTGTAAAGACTCCCACAAGATTGTAAACTTCATGAAATCATGGACTATGTCTGCTTTCCTTACTGTTGTATCTCTAGCACTTATCATAGGATCTGGCACATGGTTGGTGCTCAATAAATATTGTATATTATTAAATAATTTTTTTTATTTACTTGGTATCTTAAGATAATTGAAAATTGAGCACCATGATACTGGAAGATATTGGTAAACACAATTCTTACAACACTTCTTTTTATAGGTATGAAGGCTTGGACCGTGCATTACAGTGTGCCGATTACATCAAGGTTAATGGAAAAAATGTTGGATGCAGGTTTCCGTATTTGGAGTCATCAGACTATAAAGATTTCTACATCTGTGTTAATGGATCATCAGAATCCCAGCCTATCAGACCCAGCTATTTCATTTTTCAGCTTCAAAATATAGGTGAGGTAAACAACTTCAGAGTGTTTCTAGTTTGGGCCATTTGCAATCACATAGAAAGAAAAGAAAGAGATGGAGATACCTACGGAAATGCAAAGCCAGAAAAAATGAGGGCCAACAGAGCATACAAGGAAACTCTTGTTAAATAGAAAAGTATGGAAGATAAGGAATTGAAGGAAGTATAAAGTGTCATTTTCATTTAGAACTCACAATTTATTTCCCAGCTTCAAAGAGTTGATCTGCTATGTAGTATTTTTGTCTAGTGTTAGTGATGGAGTAATTGTGGAATCACTTATTCCCAGGCCTCAATAGGCAAATGGTTGGATATTTCCTGACTCTGTGTTCTCAGTTCTAACAGTTACAAGAATGACAGGTTTTAGAGTCAGCCATACCTGGGTCTGAATCTTGGAGTTACCACTTTCTAGCTGTATGACTTTGGGCAAGTTACTTTTAACATTTGTTTCAATTTTCCTATCAGTAAAATGAGGATAATAGAGGACCACCTGATAGGTTTATTGTGAGACATGAATGAGTTTATGATGTAACATTTCTGGTTCAGTGCCTGGCACAACATAAGCTCTAAGTAAGTTAGCTGTTAACAAAAATAGTAGTGGTAATGGTTGTGGTAGTTGTTTGTAATGCTGCAAAATGCAAAAAAATGACTATAATGCTTTGGATCTTCTAACTTTTCTCTTGGGCTTAAATATTTGTCAGTATGTGACTAATCGAAAAAATAGTTTCCAAAATAACCAAGTTTCTCAAACTAATCTTGGTTGGCAAGCAAATTTGATTTTTATTCACATTATGGAAAATAGTCTTGAGCCACTTGATTTATCCTGGCGGCTTCTGTTACTAGGTATCCCTAGCTTTTGATAGGGGCTACTGCTAAACTTCAGTAACTTTCATGTTGAAATGGTTTCCTTTTGCTTTTCAGTTAAACCTTTGCCACCAGACTACCTTAGTCTCACCATGAAGAATTCAGAGGAAATGAACCTGAAATGGAGCATGCCTAGAGGACCCATTCCAGCACGGTGTTTCATTTATGAAATTGAGTTCACAGAGGATGATACTACCTGGGTGGTATGAACATTGCCTTTATTTGGGAAAATCATAAACATAGCTTTTTAAACATGAGAACCAAAATCAGTTGCTATCCACATGAGGAATAGAAGATGATATATATCTTAGTTTAATTTCCAGAAAACGAAATAATCTAGTGGACAAAAGAAAGATGTTTACAGTCTGAAAGTATAATCAGTCATACCAATTTTAAAACTATACAGGACCTTAGAGATAATCTAGTCACTTGTTTCCAATATTGTGTCAATAAATTAAGTTGCCAAGCACATGCATAAGATGGATTGTGAAGAGGTCTCAGGTAAAAAGAAAACAAAACAAAAAACACAAACATAACAACCACTTCTTGAGGAACAACCATCAGGTCAAAATTAGAGTAGAATCTGGCAGGGCTACCTGAGAATTGCTTGTAGCAGGGAAGAGGTACTAACTGGGGAAGCAGACAATGGTTGCAAGACTAATTACCTCCCAGCACCAACAATATGGTGATGCCTTTAGCCCCACATTGTTATATGTTAATTTTATTCATTGGTTTCCAATTTAGAGAGTGGTGAAGACAAGTAGGTGAATCATTAGTTTTAATCAATTCATTTCACATACAGATGAGAAAATTGGGAGTTGAATGGATTTACAAGTCCCAAGGAAGTGAATTGACTTACAATGAAATTACACAGCTAGAACTAGAATCCAGATCTTACTCCCAGTCCACTTTAACCTATACTATATTATGCTGGTTCCGAAGAAAAGTTACAACAAAAGAAGAGCTGTTATTTTGAATGAGAAACATTCTTCAGCTCTTTGAAATGCAAAACTGAAGCAATCGCTTCAGTGATTTTGTTTTTCTTTGAGATCCTCCAGCTTTGTGTATTCTCATATCTGAAGGGGTAGTTTCATGCCAAGCCCTGAGCACTGTTACACAGGTCTTAATGGTGGTTAACCAAAATAAGAATAAGGAAAAAAAAGCTTTATGTGTATGAACTCTATAGTTTCTATAGAAACAACATTCACATGATGGCTCTTTTTGCTACCTCAGTGTATGTAGCATTTTCCAGTTTATGGAATCTGGGAAATTTGACACTAATCCAAATACTGGGTGTCATAAACACCATTGCTACCTGGGAATTTTGCCCTGTAACACCTGCCCTTTACTGCAAGTGATCCATTATCACTATAGAAAAATTAAAAAATATAGGTAAGAAAAAAATGAGAAAAAATCCACCATACAGAGAGATAATAACTGTTAGGATTTGGGTATATACCTTTCTAGTCATTTGATGCATATGTCTTATGTAAAAAAACCCACTTGAAAGTGACAAATCAAATGGGATCTGTCTGGCTGCAATTAGATCAAATAATGGCATCTTATTTTTTCCTTGGCTTTCAGACTACCACAGTCGAAAATGAAATATACATCACAAAAATATCAAATGAAAGCCACCGATTATGCTTTTTAGTAAGAAGCAAAGTGAATATTTATTGCTCAGATGATGGAATTTGGAGTGAGTGGAGTGATGAACAATGCTGGAATGGTATGAGATAAAAGAACAGTAACTAACTAACTGGAGCTATTTGCTAGCAAAATTAATTTTCTTTCAGTGTATTTTGTAATTATGGAAATCAAAAGATTCTTGCATATAGTCTATAAAAAGAAGATAAATTAGCAAGCACCTCACTCGAACATAGATTTAAGGAAAATCTAATATTCAGCTTTAACTCGGAGTAGTTAAACTAGTCTAAGAGTCTTGTTATAGAGAGAATATGCTAGTTCTTTTTGGGGGGAGCCCATTTTAATCAATATTTTCCTACACTTTCAATTTTCAAGAGAACAGAAATCTTACATCAAGGATAGGTCGGCATACAATTACTGTTGAATATCTAGTACTGTGCCTAATGAATATTTTTCTAATTAATATGTCATCATTAGTAAAATGCATATTCCATTCACTTCCAACAGTGATTTAAAGTAATTTATGATAAAAGACATATTTCAACTAAATAGCAATATAAACTAAAAAGCCTTGAGAGTGAGGCAAAATATTATTGTGCTTCACAGTATGCTAGCTTTATCAATAGAAATTACTAATAATTGTTTGAAATTTAAGGAAATTAACTCAGGGCCGGCCCCGTGGCTTAGCGGTTAAGTGCGTGCGCTCTGCTGCTGGCGGCCCAGTTTCGGATCCCGGGCGCGCACAGACGCACCGCTTCTCCAGCCATGCTGAGGCTGTGTCCCACATACAGCAACTAGAAGGATGTGCAACTATGACATACAACTATCTACTGGGGCTTTGGGGGAAAAAATAAATAAATAAATAAAATTAAGGAAATTAACTCAGCATTGCTCTTTCAGGTATATAGCTATGTAAATACATATACAGATGTACATACAGACAGATAATGACATTTCTATCAACCATTCATCTCCTTTCATATTGTTCCGTTATAGTGAAATCCCTATTACCTCCCTATTAATATAGTGGTATCATTGTACTCTTTCATTCATCAAATATTTATTTAGTACCTACTATGTGTCAGACTTTTTCAGGCCTTAGAGATACAGTAGTAAAAAAAATCCCTCTCCTCACAGAATTTATATTTTATTCTCAAGTTGAATAGAGATAGGCAATAAACAAAGAAGACAAATATATCATATAAACACTAATGGCTATAGAGAAAAAAATAGGCAGAGAGAACGAGAACTCAATTAACCAAGAGAAACATGGAATCAGAAAGAACTTACTGGTTCTACGTGTCTATTTTTGTCACCACTATAAGAAATCTAGAGACTCTGAGGAACTGACATTGAGAAAGTCATGTTCTGAATTATATCTTTTTTGTTTGCAGTGAACATTAAGTTTTATCTATCCACATATTTATTCTTTGAGTTGCTCTTCTTTTCTTCCTGCATTTTCCATAAACAACCGATAAACTGTGGTTAGCAGCTCATTCACTGAGATGTGAACAAGGGCTCCAACAACCCCTGGAAGGCAAAGCTGGGACACACCAGGAGAAACAGTGAAACCATAGTCCTGGGTTCTGCCAGCTGTGTAGCTTGAACAACTCAGTTATTTCTTTTTCGTTTTTTTTTTATTAATTTTTTTTTTTTTTTGTGAGAAAGATCAGCCCTGAGCTAACATCCATGCCAATCCTCCTCTTTTTGCTGAGGAAGACTGGCCCTGGGCTAACATCTGTGCCTATCTTCCTGCACTTTATATGGGACGCCACCACAGCATGGCCTGACAAATGGTGAATCAGTGCACACCCGGGATCCGAACCTGAGCCGCCTACAGGAGAGCGCGCACACTTAACGGCTACGCCACGGGGCAGGCCCCCTAATTTATTTTTTTATTGCAGTAACATTGGTTTGTAACATTGTATAAATTTCAGGCATAGATCATTATACTTCTACTTCTGCATTGATTACATCATGTTCACCACCCAAATACTAATTACAATCCATCACCACACACATATGTGCCTAATCATCTCTTTTGCCCTCCTCCCCTCTGGTAACCACCAATCCAATCTCTGTCTCTATGTGTTTGTTCGTTGTTGTTTTTACCTTCTACTTATGAATGAGATCATATGGTATTTGACCTTCTCCCTCTGAATTATTTCGCTTAGCATAATACCCTCAATGTCCATCCATGTTGTCACAAATGGCTGGATTTCATCATTTCTTATGGCTGAGTAGTATCCCATTGTGTATATATACCACAGCTTCTTCTTCCATTTGTCCCTTGCTGTGCACTTAGGTTGCTTCCAAGTCTTGGCTATTGTGAATAACGCTGCAATGAACACAGGGGTGCATGTATCTTTATGCATTGGTGTTTTCATGTTCTTTGGATAAATTCCCAGCAGTGGAATAGTTGGATCGTATGGTAGTTCTATCCTTAATTTTTTGAGGAATCTCCATACTGTTTTCCATAGTGGCTGCACCAGTTTGCACTCCGACCAGTAGTGTATAAGAGTTCTCTTCTCTCCACATCCTCTCCAACACTTGTTGTTTCCTGTCTTGTTAATTATAGCCATTCTGACAGGCGGGAGGTGATATCTCATTGTAGTTTTGATTTGCATTTCCCTGATAGTGATGTTGAACATCTTTTCATGTGCCTATTGGCCATCTGTATATCTTCTTTGGAGAAATGTGTGTTCGGGTCTTTTGGCCATTTATTAATCGGGTTGTTAGTTTTTTTGTTGTTGAGATGTATGAGTTCTTTATATATTTTGGAGATTAACCCCTTATCAGATGTATGGTTTGCAAATATCTTCTCCCAATTGTTAGGTTGTCTTTTCATTTTGTTGATGGTTTCCTTTGCTGTGCAGAAGCTTTTTAGTTCGATGTAGTCCCATTTGTTTATTTTTTCTATTGTTTCTCTTGCCTGGTCCAACATGGTGCTGAAAATATGTTGCTGACACCAATGTTGAAGAGCATACTTCCTATGTTTTCTTCTAGAAGTTTCATGGTTTCAGGTCTTACATCCAAGTCATTAATCCATTTTGAGTTAGTTTTTGTGTATGGTGTAAGATAATGGTCTACTTTCATTTTTTTGCATGTGGCTGTCCAGTTTTCCCAAGACCATTTGTTGTAGAGACTGTCCTTTCTCCATTGTATGTTCTTGGCTCCTTTGTCGAAAATTAGCTGTCCATAGATGTGTGTGTTTATTTCTGGGCTTTCGATTCTGTTCCATTGATCTGTGTGTCTGTTTTTGTGGCAGTACCATGCTGTTTTGGTTACTATAGCTTTGTAGTATATTTTGGAATCAAGGAGTGTGATACCTCTGGCTTTGTTCTTTTTTCTCAGGATTCCTTTGGCTATATGGGGTCTTTTTTTGTTCCATATAAATTTTAGGATTCTTTGTTCTATTTCTGTGAAAAATATTGTTGTAACATTGATAGGGATTGCATTGAGTCTATAGATTGCTTTAGGAAGCATGCATATCTTAACTATGTTAATTCTTCCAATCCAAGAGCAAGGAATATCTTTCCACTTCTTTGTGTCTTCTTCAATTTCTTTCAGCAATGTTTTATAGTTTTTGCTGTACAGATCTTTCACCTGTTTGGTTAAGTTTATTCCTAGGTATTTTATTTTTTTTGTTGCAGTTGTAAATGGGATTGTATTCTTAATTTCTCTTTCTGCTACTTCGTTGTTAGTGTATAGAAATGCAACTGATTTTTGTATGTTGATTTTGTATCCTGCAACTTTACCGTTTTCCTTTATTAATTCTAAGAGTTTTTTGGTGGATTCTTTAGAGTTGTCTGTATATAAAATCATGTCATCTGCAAATAGTGAGTTTCACTTCTTCCTTCCCAATTTGGATCCCTTTTATCTCTTTTTCTTGCCTCATTGCTCTGGTTAGGACTTCCAATACTATGTTAAATAGGAGTGGTGACACCTGATCATGATGTATAATCATTTTGATGTATTGTTGTATTCAATTTGCTAGTATTTTGCTGAGGATTTTTGCATCGATGTTCATCAGTGATACTGGTCTGTCATTTTCTTTTTTTGTGTTGCCCCTGTCTGGTTTCTGTATCAGGGTAATGTTGGCTTCGTAGAATGAGTTAGGGAGCTTCCCTTTCTCTTCAACTTTTTGGAAGAGTTTGAGAAAGATAGGTATTAAGTCTTCTTTGAATGTTTGATAGAATTCACCAGGGAAGCCGTCTGGTCCTGGACTTTTATTTTTGGGGAGGTTTTTGATCACTGTTTCGATCTTGTTACTGGTGACTGGTCTATTCAAATTCTCTACTTCTTCTTGATCCAGTTTTGGAAGGTTGTATGATTCTAAGAATTTATCCATTTCTTCCAGATTGTCGAATTTGTTGGCATATAGCTTTTCATAGTATTCTCTTATAATCTTTTGTATTTCTGAGGTGTCTGTTGTAATTTCTCCTCTTTCATTTCTTTTTTTTTTTAATAATTTTTATTTATTTAATTTTTTCCCCTAAAGCCCCCATAGATAGTTGTATGTCATAGCTGCACATCCTTCTAGTTGCTGTATGTGGGACGCGGCCTCAGCATGGCCGGAGAAGTTGTGCGTCGGTGCGCGCCTGGGATCCAAACCCGGGCTGCCAGCAGCAGAGCGCACACACTTAACCGCCAAGCCACGGGGCCGGCCCTCCTCTTTCATTTCTGATTTTACTTATTTGTGCCTTCTCTCTATTTTTCTTGGTGAGTCTAGCTAAAGGTTTGTCAATTTTGTTTATCTTTTCAAAGAACCAGCTCTTGGTTTTATTAATTTTTTCTATTGTTGTTTTGGTTTCTATTTCATTTATTTCTGCTCTGATTTTTATTATTTCCCTTCTTCTACTGATTTGGGGCTTTGTTTGTTCTTCTTTTTCCAGTTCATTTAGCTGCATTGTTAGATTGTTTATTTGAGATTTTTCTTGTTTGTTGAGATAGGCCTGTATTGCTATAAACTTCCCTCTTAGAACCGCTTTTGCTGTATCCCATAAATTCTGGCATGTCGTATTTTCATTTTCATTTGTCTCCAGGTATTTTTTGATTTCTTCTTTGATTTCTTCGTTGACCCAGTCATTGTTCAGTAGCATTTTGTTTAATCTCCACGTATTTGTGGCTTTTCTGATTTTCTTCCTATAGTTGATTTCTAGTTTCATACCTTTGTGGTCAGAAAAGATGCTTGGTATTATTTCAATCTTCTTAAATTTATGGAGACTTGTTTTGGGGCCTAATATGTGATCAATCCTGGAGAATGTCCCATGTGTATTTGAAAAGAACGTGTATTCTTCAGTTTTTGGATGGAATGCTCTGTATATATCTACTAGGTCCATCTGTTCTAGTGTGTCGTTTAAGGCCAATGTTTCCTTATTGATCTTCTGTTTGGATGATCTATCCGTTGGTGTAAGTGGAGTGTTAAAGTCCCCTACTATTATTGTGTTACTGTCTATTTCTGTTTTTGTGTCTGTTAATAATTGCTTTATATATTTAGGTGCACCTACATTGGGTGCGTAGATATTTACAAGTGTTATATCCTCTTGTTGGATTGTTCCCTTGATCATTATGTAATGCCCTTCTTTGTCTCTTTTTACAGTTTTTGTTGTAAGGTCTATTTTGTCTGATATGAGTACTGCTACCCCAGCTTTCTTTTCATTGCCATTTGCGTGGAGTATCTTTTTCCATCCCTTCACTTTCAGTTTGTGAGTGTCTTTAGGTCTGAAATGTGTCTCTTGTATGCAGCACGTATATGGGTCTTGTTTTTTTATCCAATCAGCCACCCTATGCCTTTTAATTGGAGCATTTAGTCTATTGACATTTAAAGTAGCTATTGATAAGTATGTACTTACTGCCATTTTTTAACTTTTTTTTTTTCTCAGTGTTTTAGTAGTCCTTCTCTGTTCCTTCCTTCTTCTATACAGAATTGATGGTCTCTTTAGTTTGACCTCTGTCTGAAAGCTCTACTCTGTAACTCCCCTCCTCCCTCCTTTTATGTTTTTGATATCATATCTAACCTCTTTTTGGTGCATTTGTATCCATTACCCTCTTATCATGGAAATAGATAATTTTTCCTATTTGTGGTATTCTCTTTTCCCCTTAAATCAGTCCCTTTAACATTTCTTGTAGCACTGGTTTCTTGGTGACAAACTCCTTTAATTTTTGCTTATCTGGGAAAATTTTGATCTCTCCTTCCATTTTGAATGATAACCCATTCTCTTCTAGCCTGTAAGGTTTCTGCTGAGAAGTCAGCTGATAGCCTTATGGGGTTTCCTTTGTATGCAACTTGATTTTCTCTTGCGGGTTTTAGGATTCTCTCTTTATTTTTTTTTTATTTTTATTTTTTTTAAAGAAAGGAGACTTAACCCAATCTGAGGAGGTTAGAGAAGGCTGCTTTGAGGTTGTGCTCCTTATTTTTTTTTTAATATTTTTATTTATTTATTTATTTTTCCGCCCAAAGCCCCAGTAGATAGTTGTATGTCATAGCTGCACATCCTTCTAGTTGCTGTACGTGGGACGCGGCCTCAGCATGGCCAGAGAAGCAGTGTGTCAGTGCGTGCCCGGGATCCAAACCCGGGCTGCCAGCAGCGGAGCATGCACGCTTAACCGCTAAGCCATGGGTCTGGCCCTCTCTTTATCTTTAATTCTGGACATTTTGATTATGATGTGTCTTGGTGTGGGCCTCTTTGGGTTTATCTTGTTTGGGGCTCTCTGTGCTTCCTGTACCTGGATGTCTGTTTCCTTCCTTAGGTTAGGGAAGTTTTCATCTATTATTTCTTGAAATAGTTTCTCTGCCCCTTTGTCTCGCTCTTCTCCTTCCGGGACACCTATAACACGGATGTTAGTCTGCTTGATGTTGTTCCAGAGGTCCCTTAGACTGTCCTCACTCTTTTTAATTCTTTTCCCCTTTACCTGTTCAGCTTGGGTAATTTCTTCTAGTCTTTCGTCCCGCTCACAGAGCCGTTCTTCTGTATCCTCTATTCTGCTTTTGAGTCCCTCTAGTGAATTTTTCATTTCCAGTATTGTATTCTTCATTTCTGATTGGTTCTTTTTTATATCTTCCATTTCTTTGTTGACATTCTCACTGAGTTCATCTATTCTTCTCCCCACATCAGTGAGCATGCTTAACACTCTTTGTTTGAACTCTCTGTCGGGTAGGTTGCTCATTTCTGTTTCACTTAGTTCCTTTTCTGGGGTTTTGTCCTGTTCCCTTACTTGGAATGTATTCCTTTGCCTCCTCATTTTGCCTCTTTCCGTGTGCTTGTGACTATGTATTAGGTAGGTTAGCTACGTCTCCTGCTCTTGGATAGGTGACCTTATGTAAGTCATGGCTTAGGAGGCCTGCCATGTGCTTCCCTCAGTTCTCATTGTTCCAGGGGTGACCCCTATGTGGGCTACATATGTCCTTCTGTTGTGGCCTGTTTGCTTTCCCTATAGGCGCCCAGGGAGGCCGAGTTATGCTCCTGGCCAGCTGTTGTAATGCTCAGCTGCTTGTAGTTGTTGTGGGCCCTTCAGTCTCTTTATCAGGTGTGGGGTGACCCAGCACAGTTGGCTGCAAGTTCTAATACCACATTTGTGTTGCAGTATTTCTTTTAAGTGAGTAGGCCCCCAGCATGGCAGGTTGTTAGGCTCAGGGCCTTACAATTGCTCTAAGCCTCCAGCCTATTAGGTCTCTTGTCAGCTCTCTGAGGGTTGCAGCTGGGTGGGGCTGGCCCCAGGCACAGGAGCACTCAATTGTTTCAGGCTTTGGAAGGTGGGGCAAACCCCCTATGTGGGTCTTTGAGAAGCACAAGTCTTCTGCAGCTGACAAGCCCTGCTGCCCACAGGTCCACACACACAGTCAACACAGTCCTGCCCCGTGTGCACGCCCCGACCTCCCGAAGCGGACCCAGTCTCTCCACGCGGGAGCCCCACACACTCCATCGCCGCCCCACACTCTCCACCCACTCCTTGTGCACGCCCTGCCCCACCGAAGTCGGCTCAGTTACCAGGCTGCAGAGCATCCAGTCACCAATCTATGCAGGCCCACAAGTTGCCTGAGGGCTTGTTGTTGGGTGGGGCCAGTCTCTAGGGTGGGCTGCCTGCCCTGGCTGAGCTGGATTAAATCGGTGCTCTAGTGGGTGGGGCAGACCCTGGGCTAGCAGACCCCAGGGAGAACTCCAATGGCGTCTGTATCAGCACGCCCACACCAGGCCACAACAATGGCCGCCGCCAATGTCCCAGTCCCTGGAGAGGTCTCACCTCTCACCGAGATGCACACAGGGCCTATTAGGTGAGTCTCTTTTCACCAAAGCACTGTGCCCCTTTCTTTCTGGTGATTTTAGGTTGCTTTCTGAAATGAGTGAGTTTGCCGGTGGGCCCTTTAAGAGGCGGTTTTAATGTCTTTGTCAACCAGCTTTTCTAGGGGTATTCCCCAATGTTTTAGTAGCAGGCAAAGTCAGATATTATGCCACTCGTCTCGATTGTGCTGGGTCCACAAAATGCCCACAGCGGGGGCCCTCCCCGGGTCGGGGCCCCGCTCCTCCAGGGAGGGCTGCGTACCTGTGGGCTGCTCCCGGGCGGCCGTGAAGCTGGTGGCTTGTGAAGGCAGCGTTTTTCCTCTCCAGAAGGGAGTTTCTGCCTCTTCTACCTCAGTTAGGATTGTCCGTTGTTGCAAAAGTACCTCTTATCCAGTTTTCAGTTCTGTCTCGGGGTAATTTTTTCACGAGTAGTTGTAAATTGGCTGTGTCCGTGGGAGGAGGTGAGTTCAGAGTCTGCCTACACCGCCATCTTGACTTCTCCCTATGCCCTATAGCAATCTATATTAAATTGATGGTCTATTTAGTTTGAGCTCTGTCTGAAAGCTCTACTCTTTCACTCCCCTCCTCCCACATTTTATATTTTTTATATCATATCTAAGCTCTTTTTTGTGTATTTGTATCTGTTACCCTCTTATCATAGAAATAGATAATTTTTCCTATTTGTGGTCTTCTCTTTCCCCCTTAGATAACTCCCTTTAGCATTTCTTGTAGAATTGGTTTCTTGGTGACAAACTCCTTTAATTTTTGCTTATCTGGGAAAATTTTGATCTCTCCTTCCATTTTGAATGATAACCTTGCTGGGTAGAGTATTCTTGGCTGTAGGTTTTTTCCTTTTAGCACTTTAAATATATCATAACACTCTCTTCTAGCCTGTAAGGTTTCTGCTGAGAAGTTAGCTGATAGCCTTATGGGGTTCCCTTTGTATGTAACTTGTTGTCTTTCTCTTGTGTCTTTTAGGATTCTCTCTTTATCTTTAATTCTGGACATTTTAGTTATGATGTGTCATGGTGTGGGCCTCTTTGAGTTTATCTTGTTTGGTGCTCTCTGTGCTTCCTGTACCTGGATGTCTGTTTCCTTCCTTAGGTTAGGGAAGTTTTCAGCTATTATTTCTTCAAATAGATTCTCTGCCCCTTTGTCTGTCTCTTCTCCTTCTGGGACACCTAGAATACAGATGTTAGTGTGCTTGTTGTTGTCCCAGAGGTCCCTTAGACTGTCCTCACTCTTTTTAATTCTTTTCTCTTTTACCTGTTCAGCTTGGGTGGTTTCTTCTAGTCTTTCATCCAGCTCTCTGATCCGTTCTTCTGTATCCTCTACTCTGCTTTTGAGTCCCTCTGGTGAATTTTTCATTTCCAGTATTGTATTCTTCATTTCTGATTGGTTCTTTTTTTATATCTTTCCTTTCTTTGTTGATGTTCTCACTGAGTTCATCCATTCTTCTCCCAAGATCTGTGAGCATCCTTAACAGTCTTTGTTTGAACTCTCTGTCGGGTAGGTTGCTCATTTCTGTTTCATTTAGTTCCTTTTCTGGGGTTTTGTCCTGTTCCCTTACTTGGAATGTATTCTTTTCTCTCCTCATTTTGCCTCTTTCCCTGTGCTTGTGTGTAAGTATTAGGTAGGTGAGCTATGTCTCCTGATCTTGGAGAGGTGACCTTATGTAAGTGATGCCTTAGGAGGCCTGCAGTGTGCTTCCCTCTTGTCACCAGTTCCAAATGTTCCAGGAGTGACCCCTGTGTGGGCTACATGTGTCCTTCTGTTGTGGCTGGGTTGCTCTTCCTGCAGGTGCCCAGGGATGCTGAGCTGTCCCCCTGTCCAGCTGGTTGTAATGCTCAGCTGCCTGTAGTTGTTGTGGGCCCTTCAGTCTCTTTATTGGGTGTAGGGAGCCCCAGCACAGTTGGATGCAAGGTGTAATAGCACATTCCTGTTTCCGTTTTTCTATGAAGTGGGTAGGCCCCCAGTGTGGCTGGTTGTTAGGCTCAGGGGCTTACAATTGCTATAAGCCTCTGGCCTATAAGGCTCTTGTCAGCTCTCTGAGGATTGCAGCTGGGTGGGGCTTGACTCAGGCATGGGAGCACCCAATTGTTTCAGGCTTCAGAAGGTAGGGCCAATCCCCTAAGTGGTCTTTGAGAAGCACAAGTCTTCTGCAACTGATAAGCCCTGCCACCCACAAGTCCACACACACAGTCAATACAGTCCTGCCCTGAGTACATGCCCCGACTCCCCGAAGTGGACCCAGTCTCTCCAAGGCAGGGGCCCCCCACACTCCACCAACACCCCAGACTCTCCACCCGCTCCTTGTGCATGCCCTGCCCCACAGAGGTGGACCCAGTCGCCAGGCTGTGGAGAATCCAGTCACCAATCTATGCAGGCCCACAAGTTGCCTGAGGGCTTATTGTTGGGTGGGGCCAGTCCCTAGGGTGGGCTGCCTGCCCTGGCTGAGTGGGATTAAATCAGTGCTCTAGTGGGTGGGCCACACCCTGGGCTAGCAGGCCCCAGGGAGAACTCCAATGGCATCTGCCAGTGTCTGTGTCATCACACCCACACCAGGTCACAACAATGGCCACCGCCAATGTCCCAGTTCCTGGAGAGGTCTCACCTCTCACTGAGATGCACTCAGAGCCTGTCAGATGAGTCTCTTTTCACCAAAGGGCTGTGCACCTTTCTTTAGGTTGCTTTCCAAGATGGGTGAATTTGTGCATGGGCTCTTTTAGAGCCGGCTTTTCTGGGGGTACTCCCCAGTGTTGTTAGTAGCAAGCAAAGTCAGGTATTATGCCACTTGGCTCGGTTGTGCTGGGTCCAAAAAATACCTAGAGTGGGCATGCTCCCTGGCTCAGGTCCCCCATTCCTCCAGGGAAGGCTGCGTACCTTTGGGTTGCTCCTGGGCAGCCGTGCAGCATTGTGGCTTGTGAAGGTGGCATGTTTTTCTATCCAGAAGGGAATTTCTGCCTCTTCTATCTCAATTAGGATTGTCATTTGTTGCTGGGGTTCCTCTTATCCAGTTTTCAGTCCTCTCTCAGGGGTAATTTTTCCAAGAGTAGTTGTAAATTGGCTGTGTCTGAGGGAGGAGTGGTGTTCAGAGTCCACCTATGCTGCCATCTTGACTTTTCTCTCCCTGAATTATATCTTATCATTAGTCAATGCATAGCTTAAAGTGGATATTGTGAGTTTTTAAGCTACATCCTCCAAATATATATCTTTTTATGTATTTTACTTACAATCTTAACAGTAATATTGATGACAGATTTCTTTTGCCCTGATAGGTATCTCTTGGTAGAATCTTAATAACTTTGAGATTAGGAACAAAGAATTTCCTGAGATGCATGTGGTCTTAGTTCTTTAGGACGTTTCTTATTGGATGTTTCAAGGGATAATTTTTTTTGAAAATGTCAATATGTCTTATTCAGGATTGACTATGTATAAGGAAAGCAACTGGAGTCTCAGGAAAGAAGCCTGCTTTCCCACTGTTTATTTTGCATGCCAAAAAACTTAATATTATTAGTCATTTCTCTGGATTATATCCTTGCAAATCTTAATTGAGCTGACTATATGAATTTGGTAATTTTCTAGTAGAAAATAAGATTTGAAGGGAATAGGACAAAGAAAAAGGTGGTGTTGGGGGTACTTTTTTTTTTTTATTGAGGTAACATTGGTTTATGACATTATATAAATTTCAGGTGCATGTCACTATATTTTAATTTCTATATAAACTACGTCATGTTCCAAAGAACCCGAAAACACTAATTCTAAAAGATATATGCACCCCTGTGTTCATTGGGGGTAGGTTTTAGTGTAGATCTGGATCTAGGATTCAAGATGCTCTGTAGTACTTCAAAACAAGTGGACGATACTAGTTTTGGAAAGACAAACTTTGTCTACTTTTTAAGTTTGTCTAGTGATTGCTCATTTCTTGCTATGCAGAAGAACCATTAAAATTTCAACCTGAAAAGAAAAACCTCATTTCTTTAGTCTCTAAAATGTGAGACAACTTTAAAAACATGATGTTTAAAGAGTAGCTCTATTATTTGCACAGAGACTTTTGTTGAAGACCAGCTCTTGCTCACTACAGCATTATATGATATGATATAAATATTTGATTTACTGAGAGTTAAGAGATACACAAGACATACTTATCTAAATCATTTGGCTAATATTTTATTATTTTGAAAAATACACAAGGTCAAGTTTTAAACAAAATCATGTGAGAAAATAAGAATTGGGCTTTGGGGAGTTATTTTTCTAAGTAAAATGAAGAGATGTCATAGTTCAGTAAAGTAGTTCTATATTAAAAGTACACAAATGGAAAGAATACTACACTCAAACATAACTATGGTATATATGCACTGGTAAATATGGCAGAAGTTGCTGAGTTTAACTCAGTTCACCATTTACTAGTTTATTTATAAAATAATTCACTTTCAAAAATAATTGTAAACATCTAAACCTTCCCCTTTTTTGTGATTTTTAATCCTAGGTGACATATGGAAGAAAGCCTTGTTATTTTTCTTGATACCATTTGTTCTTGTCTTATTATTTGTTTCGTTAATAACTTGTCTGGTTTTGTACAAGCAAAAAGATTTACTGAAAACGGTAAGTTACATAACACTATAATGTTTAGTCTGAGACAGTAGATAACAAAAAATGTTCTGCATTTAGAAATGACTGACCTACATTTTATAATTTTGCCTGAACACTATGGGTGTACAATTGATGTTGTATGGATTATGATGATGTCTCCAGAAAACACAGTAATTTAAAAATTTAACCCTAAAAAGCTACATTTTGAGGTGGATTTACTTTTGTTGAACTATAAGAATAATGCTATTTACCTCTGGATTAGGGAAAAATATAGAGAAAGAGTTACAGGAGAAAAGCAGGATTGGGAGAAAGGAAAGAGTAACTTAAAATGGACGTAGACTGAAATGTATTACTAGTGTGTCACAGGCAAAAGATCACAAAAATTTTAAAAATATAGTGCCTGCCCACCAAGAGCTCACACTCTAGTTGGGGGAGATAGAGTCCATAAAAAATGTATAACCTGTGTTATGAGCTGATTTTAGATGATTGCTATTTGAGTTGTACAGATAATGCTATAGAATTTCAGAAGATGGAGGGATCACCATGGGTTGGTGGGCTTTAAGGAGGAATTGTAACTTGGAAAAAAATATCTTAATGCCAAGTCTTTTAAAGATAAAGAGAAATGTGAATGTGTATGAAATGTTTCACTTTATTTCTCTGCTGAATGCTTTTTGCCTGTTTCTCAGAGTTATTAATCTAAGTGAAATAGTTTGCATTATTATGACTATTTGTTAATAATGGAGCTCTTTCTTAATTTCAGGCTTTTCACACACAAAAAGAAGCCTTTTCTCCTCAAGAGACACACTGTTGACTCAGTAATTTCCAGCCCTATGGCCAAATATCAAATATGAGTCTTATTAAACTGAATTTTTGCTCCAAATGTTGAATAAATCTTATTCTAAAAACATTACTTTAAATAGGTTTAAGAGTACTCAAACCCTCAACTAGTAGTAAATATTCTGGATTCTATTAACAGATTTTTTTCCTCATTAATCCATGGTGAGAGTGCTGCACATAGAGAAGTCAAGGGATGGGTCAGATTCTATTCAGTGATGTATTAATAAAGCAATGTGATTTAGCAACTTGCACTAAGCCATAAAGATGTCGAATCTTAGAAGAGGAGATTATGGTTTTTTAAAAATTGCACTTGAGATGAAAGTATTCACCATGAATAAGGTTGTTTGACTTTAAAAGTAACCTGTGGAGAGGATTACTAAGAAGTGAGAAGTTTTAAATACATTCATAGTCTAAATATGTGCTTCACATTTCATGAAAAAATTGGGAGGAATGCAGTGTTTAACAGGCTGAAAATAAATGACTAGAAGTCATATTTGAAAAATTCAGATGTCACAAACTACGCAGTAAAAGCTTGAGATTTTCCTATACTAGTTAGCAGGCAGTATTTCCTACTTTCTGATAGTGTGATTTTTTTTTTTTTTTTTTTGAAGTTCAGGGACCAAAAGGCACAAGCCTCTGAAATTAGTAAGAAGCCTTTTAAAAGTACATCCAACCTTTAGATTAATTGACAATTGACTTCTGAGAGAGAATGTGGCAACCTAGGTTTAGACAGTTGCTTTAAAATTTAGGGTATAATGACCTACAAATTACAATCAAGAGCTAAGTTTTAGTTTGGAGCAATTTCTATTGAGTATTATTCAGAGTGGTTCTATTCTGTGGTTCACAGACTAGCTCCCAGGGCATTACTTGGAAGCTTATTAGAATGCAGAACCTCAGACCCTGACCCAGACCTGCTCAATTAGCAATCTGCATTTTAACAACATCCCCAGGTGATTCATTTGCACTTTCAATTTGAAAAGCACTGATATATAACAGTATTTTAGAATGAAAAAGACTAAAATAATATAATGAGGTAAGCCCGTGGGCAGGGTAACTACAGCTCTGACTATCATTGGCACCGATCATCTATCTCTAAAAGGGGAAAAAGAGCTAAAACTGAGGTGTAAACCAGAATAACATCCTCTACTGTCACTTGTAGTCAATGATAGCATGCACCACCATTTCCCTAAGTAGAGCTATCCTTGTTAAACATTAAAACCCCCATGGTAATATGAATTAAGATATAATATGATTGGCAAATTGCTCTCAAGCCAGGGCTTGCTAAAGTTGTTTTTGGTGTGTTGAGGGGTATTGGGGAGGAAGGAGGAATGTGGTGGGGAGAGGTCAAGGCTAGGCAGGGAAATGGCAAGCAACCCCATCCTCGGAGGCTGAGTTGGTCTTGGAGACCTAGTATTCCGATTCCCCTGTTTAGAACATGCATAACAAGCTCTACTAATCAAAGGATTTCTAGAATCCCTGCCATAAACCTAGAAATCTCTACCAGAATTTCCCCAATAAAGTGGATATGACAACCAAGTGGCACCAAATCGGGACAGAGTTGGACCTTGTAAAAGGACCCCTGGAACTCCTGGCCTGCTAGCTGTGTAGGTTTATTAACCAATTAATAATGTGACCCCAAATCTTCTGAAATTGAATATTTTGAACCTCCATTTTTTTGTATTATAATAGAGTTTTAAGGTATCAAATATTTCCCAAATGCATGGTACACAGACATTGCCCTAAGTCATCGCCCCTCTCTCGCCCAGCTGACTTCTGCCACCTAGGGCTGCCCTAGCCACTCACTTTGAAGCCCTTTCCCTAGGACCTCCCAGAAACTAAGGAATAAACCTTTCACAGCAGGGGTTCCCCAGGATCCCACTTTAGGGCAAAAGTGAGTGAGGATGGCTTCACGGGTATGTGTCTTGTGCAAGTACACGGAGCCCTATGCTTGGATGCTTAGAAGGACCTCACACATGGTTTAATGATCTGCCATCACCATCTTGAAATTCTTAATAATTTTTTTAGGAAGGGGCCCCAGATTTCATTCTTCACTGTGCCCTGTTAATTATGTATCCACTCCTGAAAGCCAGCATCAGTTCTGATTAGTCTGCTCAGGCTTTACCATTAAAACATCCATATTCCAGTTTAAGACTATGATTTCTCTCCAGGAGGGGTTGGCCACCAGCATTCCTTATTCTTCCCTGTTCTGTGTTGCAGGAGCTCTATTCCAGACAAGAGAGGTCTGAGGCTCCCTTCCTCCACCCAGCTCCCATTCATAGAACAGAAACTCTACCCCATGCACAGCAAGCTGAGAATACTGGGCTCCAGTAATCTTCATCCCAGCTTCTGTGTAGGGCAGAGGTTCCATGCTGGGAGGGAGAAACCAAGAAGACCAGCAATGCCTCTCCCCTCCGGCCCCGCAGCCAAGAGCCTTTCTTGTAAGGGGTGATACTGCCGGGGTAAACGTTCCTGCTCCCATCTCTGGAGCAGTTGCACAAATGTTCTGCGTAGGGGGACAGTCCGGCCATAAGAACAGAAAGCTCTGTAGCTCTCCCTAAAGGGACTGACTTTGTTTGGAATAGAGGCTGAGGACGTTCAAGTCTAAGGGTGCTGTCAAAAAAAAATGCAGATTTTGCTTGTGAGCAAACATAACACAAAAAGGCAGAAGAGGAGATAGAACTATATAGGAGTAACATTTATATATCTCACTGTCATTAAGTTAATATAAATCTGAAGTAGATCTAAGTTAACATATATACTGAAAACCCTAGTATAACCACTAAGAAAATAAATTTTTTAAAAAAAGTGAATAATCATTAAAGTAATTCAGATGCTACACTAAGAATATTCACTTACAAATAAAGGCAATAAAGAGGATAAGAAGGACAAAACCACATGAATCATAGAAAAAACAAAAAGTAAAATGGCAGTCCTAAATCCAATCATATTAATAATGACAAAATGTGAATGAATTAAACAGTCTAATAAAAAAGCAGACATTTTGAAACTGGATAAAAAAACAAAGATCCAGGGGCCGGCCAGGTGGCATAGTGGTTAAGTTCGAGTGCTCTGCCTTGGGAGCCTGGGGTTTGCAGGTTCGAATCTTGGGCACAGACCTATGTACTGCTCATTAAGCAATGCTGTGGCAGGTGTCCCACATATAAAGTAGAGGAGGATGGGCACGGATGTTAGCCCAGGGCCAATCTTCCTCAGCAAAAAGAGGAGGATTGGCAATGGATATTAGCTCAGGGCTAATCTTCCTCACACACACACACATACACACACAAAACAAAAAAACAACACAAAGATCCAACTACATGCTATCTACAGGAGACACACTTTAGATTCAAAGATATAGGTATTAAGTGAAATAACTGGAAAAGATATAACATGCAAACATCAACCAAAGAGAGCAGACTTGGCTATACTAATGTCAAACAAAAAGGATTTTTTTTTTTAAAGATTTTATTTATATATTTTTTCTCCCCAAAGCCCCAGTAGATAGTTGTATGTCATAGCTGCACATCCTTCTAGTTGCTGTATGTGGGACTCGGCCTCAGCATGGCCGGAGAAGCGGTGCATCGGTGCGCGCCCGGGATCCGAACCCGGGCCGCCAGCAGCGGAGCGTGCGCACTTAACCGCTAAGCCATGGGGCCGGCCCAAAAAGGATTTTAATTTTAAAAAACTGATAATGATTAATGATAAAAGAATGACTCCATCAGGAAGAGATAACAATTATATATGCACCTAACAAGATAGCCAAAAAATATATGGAGGAAAAACTGATAGAATTGAAAAGAGAAATAGACAATTCAATAATAATAATTATACTTCAACAACTCACTTTCAATAATGGATAGAACTACTAGTCAGAACTTCAACTAGGAAATAGAGAACTTGAACAATAATATAAACCAGTTAGGCCTAACAGACATCTATAGAACAATTTATCTAACAGCAGCAGGATATACATTCTTCTTAAGAGCTCATGGAACATTCTCCAGGATACACCATATGCTAGGACATAAAACAAACGTAAATAAATTTAAAAGGATTGAAATCATATAAAGTGTGTTCTCTGGATATAATGTAATAAAATTAGAAAACAGTAAAAAATAAAAATTGAGAAACAGATAAATATATAGAAATTAAACAACATACTCCTAAATAACCGATGGGTCAAAGAAAGAATCACTAGGGAAAGTAGAAAATACTTTGAGAAGAATAAAAACAAAAACACAACATACTTAACTTATGGGATGCAGCCAAAGCAGTGCTTAGCAGGAAATTTATAGCTTTAAATTCATATATTAAAAAAGAAGAAAAAAGGTTAGTGTCTAACCTTTTGCTTAAGACACTAGAAAAGAAGAGCAAACTAAACCCAAAGTAAGCAGGAGATAGTAAATAATAAAGATTAGAGCAAAATAAATGAAATAGAGAATAGAAAAACAACAAAGATAATCAACAAACCAAAACTAGGTTATTTGAAAAAGATTAATAAATTGACAAACTTTTAGCTATATTGATCAAGGGGAGAGAGAAGACTCATATTACTAAAATTAGCAATGAAAAAAGAGGGCCGGCCCTGTGGCGTAGCGGTTAAGTGCGTGCGCTCCGCTGCTGGTGGCCCGGGTTCGGATCCCAGGGGCACACCGATGCACTGCTTGTCAGGCCACGCTGTGGCGGCATCCCATATAAAGTAGAGGAAGATGGGCACGGCTGTTAGCCCAGGGCCAGTCTTCCTCAGTAAAATGAGGAAGATTGGCATGGATGTTAGCTCAGGGCTGATCTTCCTCACAAAAAAAAAGAAACGAAAAAGAGAAATTACTACCAAGCTTAGAGAAATAAAAATGATTATAAGGTAATACCAGGCAACAAATTAGAAAATTTAGATGAAATGGACAAGTTTCTAGAAAGACACAAATGACTAAAATTGACTCAAGAAGAAATAAAAAAAATCTGAATAGTAAAGAAAAGAGAGAGAAGAAGTAATTTTTAAACTCCCCAAAAAAAAAAAACTATAAGCCCAGATGGCCTCACTGGTGAATACTACCAAATATTTAAACAAGAATTCATGCCAATTCTCCACAAACTCTTTCTACATGTAGAAGGGGAAGGAACATTTCCCAATTCTTTCTATGAAGCCAGTATTACCCAGATGCCAAAACCAGAGGCCAGTTATTTTGTAGAATTCTTTTCAATTTTGGTTCATCAAGAGTTTCCTCATGATTAGTTTCACATGGTGCTTCTTTGACGGAAACATCACAGAAATGATGCTGTGTTCATTTCATTGCATTCTATCAGGTGGTGAAGGATTTCAATGTAACCCGTTATTGATGATGTTCACTTTGTTCACTTGACTAAAGTGGTCGCTATCAAGCTCCTTCACTGTAAATTTACTCTCTCTCCACCTTGTAATGAATAAGTGTTTTGTATTTAAAGCATGTAAATATCCTATTCCTCATCAAACTTTAGATTTATTAATTTATTTACATCTGTTTGATTAATGGTTTCCTATTTTATTCTCTTGTATTCTTACATGGTGGAAGGGGCTAGGGAGTTCTGTGAGGTCTCTTTTTTTTTTTTTTATTTTATTTATTTATTTTTTCCCCCAAAGCCCCAGTAGACAGCTGTATGTCATAGCTGCACATCCTTCCAGTTGCTGCACGTGGGACACGGCCCCAGCATGGCCGGAGAAGCGGTGCGCCTGTGCCCGCCCGGGATCCGAACCCGGGCCGCCAGCAGCGGAGCGCACACACTTAACCGCTAAGCCACCGGGCGGCCCTGAGGTCTCTTTTATAAGGGCACTATGAGGGCTCCACCCTCATGACCTTAGTACCTCCCAGAAGCCCCACCTTTTAATATCATCACACTGGGCATTAGGATTTCAACACGAATTTTGGGGGGATACATTCAGACAAAAACAGTGTGTGTGTGTGTGTGTGTGTGTGTGTATGTGTTTGTGTATGTGTAGTTGAGTTTATTTCTGGACTCTCTTTTCTTTCCTATTGGACTGTGAGTTTAATCATGTACCAGTACTAGTTATGCACCAGTACCTCTCTAACTATGTAGTCTAATAATATGCTTTAATGTCCAGTAAGGACAGCCCTCTCCACTCATTAGACTTCTTTTTCAGAAAATTCCTGGCTCTTCTTACATGTTTATTTTCCACATATATTTTAGAATTAGCTTGTTTTATTCCCCACTTCAATCATGTTAATATTTTTATTGAGATCTCATCATAGTTATAGAATAATTTGGGAGAGAATTCATATCTGTACAAGATTTTTTCCTAGCCAAGAAAATGGGTACCTTTCCATTTTGTCAAATATTACATTGTGTTTTTCAGTAGCGCTTCAAGGTTGTCTTTGAATAGATATTGCATGTTTCTTGTTAAATTTATTCCTAAGTAATTATCTGTTTGTAGACAGAGACTTTACAGCAATTGTTTTAAAATTACTGCCATGAATCAGGTACAGTAATAGAAAGCTCCATTGTTATGAATCCAAATTTTGTTTTAAGCCTTTTTTACTAATATTTGTGAAGAAGACACTCAAGATGCTCGATTTTGGTGATGGCATTTTTATGGTCATTTTGCTTTCCTTTTTCCTTTTTTTTTTTCCTTCAGTCCTAGGAATTAGTGATGGAGTAGATATTCCTCAGAGGGTTTGCAAGCTCTTTGAGATCAGGGAAATGGGTGGAACCTGAACTGCCTCTACAGCTGCATTTCCAGTCTTACAAGGACTTCTTAAGGACAATTGCTATTGATTTCTCGGAGATTGGGTTGTAATTCAAATGACATTATAAGTTGATCTACCTGTCCAACTACATCACAAAGGCACAGAGAAATCACTCAAGTTTTCTCCAAGATGGAGTTTCTGGGGCATATTTGCCTTATCATTTTCTAATGACCCAATATCTACAAGCATTTTGAGAGAAACAGGGGAGGCTTTGGGATAGGAAAAGGAAAAGTGAACTTTGAACTGCATTCTAGAGCCATACCTCTGGCCCTGCAGGGATTTGCAAGAAAAAGATAGTTGTTTCCAGTTCTCCAAAGAACTGGAAAGAGGTTGACCCACGCTTTCAGCTACATTATTTTGGTTTAGAAGTTTTTCCAATTTAAGGATCCATCCTTTGACCTTTGACGAGTAGGATCTTAATAGCGACTCAAACTAATAAGCATATATGGCTTAACTATGGATGCAAGAGGTGTCCCAAAAAGAGAGTGCAAAAGAAGCAGCCCTAAAAAAAAAAAAGAGTTCACTCCCAAAAATAGTCCAAGAAAGCAAAGGCTTCCATTGCACAGGCAGACGACAAAGGACCCTGAGGGACTGGGACCCGTCATGACCAAAGAGGTCATAAAGCCAAGCTCTCAAGACATAGAACAAGACAAAAGAAAAAAAAACCCCTCATCTTATATGCACATTAACAGCTTTAGCTATGCTTTGGGTCACTTGGAGCCAGACTAATACCTAGGAGGGATGTGCCGCGGGGTTGGGGATTGTGTATGCTTTGCAGAGTACCTCATCGTTTCATGGACATTTTCTTGAGGTTGGCGGGGGACCTGTTGTAATCCACCCCATTCCATGACCAACTTATCCTATTAGGGGAGTCTTCTTGAGGTGGGGAGCACCCTAATGGCTCTTGACCGCTTGACCCCTGCCATTTTTTTGGCTTCCAAGATGTCCCTTAGCAACAGCTTCTACCTTATGCGCATACTCCATAGGTGGGCCCTACGGCAAAGTCTACTGTGGGCCCTCCCAGCCAACAGGCTTATGGAGATGCCTGCATCTTGTCCCATGGTCTTTCCTTTTTTATGACAAATGACACAAAGACAGAGACAAGGAAGAATGGTAACTATCTCTGGGAGAAGATCAGTAAACCAATAAGTAGTCAGTAGCTCATACTATGTACTCGTAGCTAAAAGCTGCCCAGTTTGGGAGAATGCAGCATAAGGGGCTACAGGTGGGGATCGAATTAGCATTTCCCATTGTTTCAGAATTTAGACACGGCTGGTCAAAAGTATATTTATGCTGCAGCTAGAATCAGATCACGAAAATTTCAAGTGTCCCCCAAATCAAGATCTTTACAATGAAGGCCCAGCCGAGGCTTTCTTCTAATGGCCAATGTAATTCCCCTGGGGCTGATAGCAGTTTGGTAGGACACTTAGCCACAAATGGGAGTGCAACTTGCATTTCTGTCTGACCATCTCTGACCACAAAATGGAGTGTAACCGCATTTTTTTGTCCCACCATAATTTTGCGACACCCCCCAACCTGACTATTATCAAGCGAAGCCCTCAGGACGCAAAACAGGCTTGGTAAGATTCTGCAGTTCTCTGTAAACATTTACAGCTCCTGGAAACTCTAGGAGTTGAAAGGTGGAGCCCTTGACTCTTTAAAGATCTCTTTGTTTCTTGGTTCAAAAGGAGCTCAAAGTGGCCACTGTAATTTTAAATTATCCCAGGTTATCTTGCCAGCTGTTTACAGTTATCCCCATTTTAGGGGGCTTTCTCTAAGGTGGCTGCAACAAACAAGGTAATTTCTAAAGAGAGTTTGTTACTATTACTGAGAAACTCAATCCCCAAGAGAGCCAATTCAATTCACATAAAGATTAACACACAACACAATTCTACACATAACACAGACCAGAAGACTAGCTAGTTTTCCAGGAATAGCTCAGAACAAGTACCAGGAACTACCCAAAACCAGATTGCCAGGGGCAAGTCAGAACCAGTGCCAGGACTTGCCCAGATCCAGAAGGAACTTCATGAGTGAAGCTTTTTCCTTGCCTCTAATTACCTTGGGTGGTTCAGGCCCAAGGTTCGGGTTTCAGCCCTCCAGGATTCCCCAGAATACAAGCCAAATTTATATTTTCATGAAATCAAACCAGAGAGATGAGGTAAAGGATGTGGGAGATTAAAAGTGTAAGTGTTGATAAGATTATAAAGGTTGGAATGTTTGAGCTAATTTTATATAAAGAGGTTACATCAACTTTGCCTGAGTATGTTTTAAAATGTCTGACTGGGAATGCTTCCCTTGTCCAAAATTAGAAGACCAAGACATATTGATAAAAATCTTAATGATAACTATGTTTAGAGGTATAAGAGATGATGAAATTTACATGAAATTTTGTAGGAAAAAACTGATGTTATTTCTATTACAGAACTGGTTAACAAAAATAGTAATTTAAATGATGGCTAATTTTATCTAAAGTCTTATAGGCAATCTAAATAATTATTGGGAATAAGTAACTAAATAGTTGTGAAAAAGATGAATGTTGGGTGAACTTTAAATAATAATTATGTGTTATGGTGGTTACAGCTTCCAAACTCTTTTTGGTGACTTAAAACTTTAGAGTTTTGCTAAATTTATGATAAAAATTCTCTGAATATCATCATTTCCAAATAAGATAATATATTAGACATTGATTGCTAAATGTACATTTGTCTACTTTTGGCTTTTCATTACAGGAATGTAATGTACAATCTTTTAATAAAACACATGTTTACCAATAGACCCAAAACACCTATTTAGTAACCTATTGGTAAACATGTGTTTTATTAAAAGATTGTACTATAAAGTAACATATTTCTAGAAGTTATGAAGTGTTTATAAATTTTCCAAGCCACAAGATACTAATGTAAAAGAAAGTTTATAATTGTTTACTTAGTTTTTACTTACAAATTGGGGTTTCTAAGAGTTAAAATTTCTAATTAGTATATGTGATTGAAGCTACTAAATATTAAGAAAAATATGTCTGTGTACAAGGAAAGTAAGATGTATAAAGGTACAAAGAATGGAAATGTTTTGTTTGGTCGATTAAGAAAGATAAATTTGTCCTCAAGTACTAGGAGGGAAAAGAGAGACATGGGACAAATTCTGAATGTAAAAAGAAAGTTATAGAAGGTTTGTGGAAGAGGAATTCTGGAAAAAGAGTTTTTGCATGGTCAAGTTGGCTAAGATTAAAATGAATTTAATTAAGTAAATGAGTTTTAATATCAGAAGTAAGCTGGTACAAAATTATAATATGGTCTTATTTCTCTTAAAAGGGATAATTTCTTGAACTTGATAAAGAGGTTACAAAAGATTTTTCTTTACCTTTGAGTAAGTCTACCTAAAAGACAGAAAATCTGTGTTTTGTTAAAATAATTTCCTGTGTTCAAAAGACTGAGGTCTCTCTATTAAGGCTTTTTGGACTGTTAATGCTCTGTTTGCTTTAACTTTTTATATTTTTGACAAGCTCCCCCAAAGTCATATCTTAAATAAAGTCTTTCTTTTACTTTTTTTCTTTGAGAATTTTCAAAGGGCCCTGGAACTTCTCAAAGAAATTTGCTCTCTTCCTATAAGGAGGAAGATACTAAACTTATTAGGCTTATTCAGTATGTTAAATTACATGGGAAGCATTGTCAGACAATGATGATAAGCCTGCTTAGGTGGTATTATGTGGGTAAATGTTATTGATATAGGTGTTTTAAAATTGTATAACATTACTGAAATTCTGATCTGTCCTGGTTATCAGTCATAATTCTGGTTGTTATTGTTTTAAAATGTTGTATGTCACAAAATTAACCAAATTTCTCTGTCAATTGCCATTTTGAGGTCTTGTTGTTTACAGACTTATTTCTCTGCTCTAATGCTTTTGCAAAATGTTTCAACTTCAGAAAAAATTCATGGAAAGGACTCTAACATTTATACTGGAACACAGGTTTCTGACAAAATTTCTGATCATAAAACTGAACTGGGTAAGAAATTGCAGAAATGTGATGGAGAGACTGATAACTTCATGAAGCTGCTAACAAAAAGATTGGGATCAAAAATGGATTACACAGGACTGAATGAACTGATAAGGATGATTATAATTTTTATGATTTTTCGTTTGAAGTATTGCTGAATTTTTAATATTTTGTTTTTTCAGATTTAAGGAAAACTTTTTCTCTTTTCTCCTGAGCTAGCTATGATTTATAGCAATTTGGTAAATGATACTTTTGTAAGTAAAATTAAAATATTTATCTTTTTCTCCCTATCTGATCCCTCGAATTTGGAAACTCTTAGTGAGTGAGTATTGTTGTTTTCATGGCAATATAGTTATTTGCATAAGTTCAATAAGAATCTGTTCTCCTTGTAACAGGACACAATTGGAAACACTGCTTATATTACCAAGGCTGTGACTGGAACATCATATTTGCGATATAACCATACAGCTTTTGAGGAATGAAGATTGGACTTCATGGAATAAAGCCACGTGGAAATATTGGCCTGGTACCTTATGTTCCAAGCAGCACTTACCAGGATAAGTAAAGAATGTCACTTATCTGGCAGGCACAAGGAACCTCGAAATATTTTGGGGGAACCTCGGAAGAGAGGAACTCACCCAAATCTGTAGGTATTACAGGCGAAGTCTGATGACAAAATCCTTGGCTTGGCTTTCCTGGCCTGGAGAGGCCTTTAAAGTTCAATCTGAGATTCCTTATAAAAAGTTCCAGCAAAGCAGATTTAAAAGAGCTTATATGATTAATTGCTATTCTTGCTGTACTTACGTAAATAATTGGGCCAACTTTATTGGAACTAGACTTATTTTGCAAACTAGTTAGTTTTAATTTGGCCATCTTAGTGAAAATGAGGGTGATTTTAGAGAGAAAAATTATATTTCAGTAAAAACTCTAGTATACATTTGCAGATATTAGATCCTAGTTTTGTTGTCTTTTGAGGTTTTTGTTTTATATCTGTTGGCTGGACTGGATCCTGATTTCTTCTAGTCTCCTGAAATATCTGGCTACAGATGTCCAAAGTAATGTTTTTCATTTTTTTCCATCATTTTCATTTGTAATCACTGAAAACTGAACCTGCCCTTTTTCCTGAAGCCTTACAAACTGAAGCTGATGGACTTGATATAAACTTAAGAGATGACCTGACGACACTATCAGAGACATTTTAAGCTGCAAAAGATACTTTGACACTGACATCTAAAAATCATCTTAACTGGCTGTCCTCTGAACTCAGAAACTGGTTTCCAATTTGCTCCAACCATTAACCTTGTTTTTCTTTTGTTTACATAGAAATGCTTCTATTAAATACTTGATTGCTTGCTTCCATACTATAGGCGTAACGTTGAGAGCCCACCTGCATCACCACCTTCTAAAATGAACTTAATTAAACTGATCTATTATCAGGACTAAGAAATGTGTTCAGTGAGATGAAACAACCTGCCAACTCAGCTTCTGGACTATGAAACTTCTTTACGTTTCAAAAAGACTGTGAAACTTTTAGTTTCAAAGGCGGGACTGTGGGAGATCAAGATTTGGCCACCCTGAAATGTATCTCTTTACCTTGATTGTTTTCTCTGAGGGACATTTGACCTCCCCCACTACCTGCCTAAAGAATTTGACATGGTGGCTCCTTCCTGGAACAGATCTATCATGATGGCTGTAAAGATAATGTAGGATAGAGGTTACAATAGAAAAGGCACCAACAAACGCATCTTATAGGAAGTTCTGTCTCTCTGGCCACATGCTCTGGATGGCCCTGCGAGGAGTTCCCAGACAATCATTTACATTTATAAGGGAAATCTCCATTTGAAAAGGTATCTCCCTCTCTGTTTTGGAAAGAGGGGGGGATGGCCTCATTTCTAGAGGCTTATCAATGTGGAAGGTGAGGCCTTAAATCTGCATAATAACCTTACTCTTGTTTACTGTGCTTTAGTGGTAATCTCCTGTAACTGACTCCTCCCACCCCCAACATCCTCCTTTGTCGTTGGCTGAACATGGTATTTAAGACGAGAATTTCTGCTATTGTGTTGAGAAATGCAGTGTCCCTGCTTTCTCCCATGTATACATGTTATTCAACTTGGTATTATTTTCTCCTGCTAACCTGTCTTGTTAATTATTTGGCCAGCCATAATAACCTTAAGGAAAAGGGCAGAGGGAGATTCTCCCTCTTCCCCCGACAAGTATAATCACTTTCTTAGAGTTACTTACCCAGAGCCCAGAGACGTCTTGATCCAGAAGCTGATTCTTCTCTCAAAGGAAAAAAAAATGCCTTGGGGCCTGGAGCAATGCAGCAGGGAAATGGGAATCTGATTAGTTTAGCCTCTAGATGAAATTGTCTAGGTGGGCACTTAGGGTTGATGAAAAGACACCACACCCTGCTGGGCTTTCCAGAGCCTCGGATGGTCAGTCACAGGACCTTTGTCCCACCAGAGTTGCCAATTGTTACCACACAAAATTGGGGTTCTCTGCCTGATGTGCATAAACAAGCCAATTCATTATGGCATCAGCCTTTGGGAGAAGAAATCAGCTTTTATTCTGTGAGATCAATCTGCAGGGAGATAGGGGTGTGTGCCCTCAGATCTAGTCTCAATTCAGTATTTGGGGCAAAATTTAAGAGGTTAGGGAGAACAGGCTGGCATGCAGAAATGCTGGTAGAACAGATTTTGATTGGTGGGCTTCAAGCATTTATGGTAAGGTTTTAAACATTTATGACAGAGTTCTAAACATTTGTGATGAGGTAGGGAAGGAATTTTAACACCGGATCTTCCTGAATGAGGGACCCCTTGCTTCTGATAAGAGTCTAACTTTCAAGTTCTGGTCATGTCCTGGTCCTTAGGTTCTGTGGGGAGGAGGATCTTTAGTTCCGAGATTGTTTCAGGTCATGATTTCTTCTTTTATGCATGCTCTGGCTATCTGACTTTGCAGTCTTTCTGAAAGACAATTCTTAATCACTCTGTTGATAAGTGATGGGGTCAGTTGAACTGGTCCTGGAGGGCCTGTGGTTACAAAACTGCTTCCAAAGTGATTGTACCATTTGTATTCCCACAAACAATGAATGAGGGTTCCTGTTGCTCCAGATCTTTGCCAGCAATTAGTATGGTCAGATTTTTTGGATTTTGACCATACCAATAAGTGCGTAGTGATATCTCATTGTTTTAATTTCATCACTTTACTTTTATTTTTTTTTTTTATAATTTTATTTATTTATTTTTCCCCCAAAGCCCCAGTAGATAGTTGTATGTCATAGCTGCACATCCTTCTAGTTGCTGTATGTGGGACGCGACCTCAGCATGGCTGGAGAATCGGTGTGTCGGTGCGTGCCCGGGATCCGAACCCAGGCCGCCAGTAGCAGAGTGTGCGCACTTAACCGCTAAGCCACCAGGCCGGCCCTCATCACTCTACTTTTAAAAGTTATATTATTTCCACATTACCGTTGTTGGTAACATTTACATTGTGTTTTATTACCATAATTTCCACAGGTGTTTTATCTTTAATCTTATGTTTAAATAGATTCACTGCTCAACAGAACTTTTGCTGCTGTTTATGTAATCAGTTCTTGGTTTGCTAAATTAATCTTCTAATAATTTTTTTCATGAAGGACTGATTCCCTGAGATCATGTGTATTTGAAAATATTTCTTTCTAATTGAAGAACACTGGCCACATTTTCTTTTTCTAAATGTTGTTTTGTCCACTAATGTTTAGTGCTTCTACATAAGAGTTTAACTCCCCCCCCCCCCTTTTTTTGTTGTTTCTTTTTGTTTTTTGCCTGAGTGTCCAAAGGAGTCTTTCTGTATTTTGAAATCCAGGAACAGTACCAGGATATTGTCTTAATGTCTTTTATTCCTAGCATGTCATATGTTCTTCAATATATAGATAAAAATATTTCTTTGAATTTCAGGAAATTTTCTTATATCATGCCTTTGAATAATTTTTCTGTTCTAAGTTTTTCTTGTCTCTTTTTCTGGGAAATCAATTATGTATTTGTTGGATCTCCTACTTATATCTTATGAAGTCAGCAGTGTCTTTCTAATTCTTTTGTATTCTTTTCCATTTTTTGATCATTTTTCTCAAGCCTGTCTTCCTAACCCTTTCTGTGATTTTAATGATGTCTCTTCTTTTTACTGCTTCCCATATTGTCTTAATTTCTGTGGTTGTTTTGTTTTTCTCTTCCACTTCTTTCCTGTGCTCTTTCAACTCATTTCAACCTTCTTCTGTTGTCTTAACTTTTCCTTCCGAACTGCTTTATTTAAGAGAAAGTATTTTTTTCATTGACTTCTTTGATTTTTTTAGCAATATGTGTAGTCATGACTTGCCCCTGTTCCACAGGAATATGTTTTAGAGAGTGCTCTTCACCTGCTATTTATTTATCTTTTCTTCTCTTTATTTTTCCTTGTAGCATATTTGCTACAAATATGGTTCCTTTTAAATTTTTATTTGGTTCCTTTTTAAATTTTTCTTCTTTAAATAAGGTGGTTCTTCATGGACCACCTATTTGTGAAGATAAAAGAGGCACAGGGGTCAGGGAAGAGCTGTAAACCAGCAGAGTCTTCCAGACTCAGAATGAAGACCTGTAAGGCGTAGGATTTTGTGTCAGTGTGTGTTTTTCATTGTCTTTTAATACTCAACACCATTCCTGCCCTCTTCTATTATCTCTCCTATATTGCAGGGGCTGGAAGCTCGGGAACTGCATTTCCCATCTACTTGACATTTTGCTAATAAAAGGCATTCACATGAGATGTGCAAGATGAAAAGAGTGTTTTGGTAGTGGTTGTAAAATTTTGGCCTTTGGGAGAGGTGATGTTTATTCTCATGGAAATCACCTACCTCGCTGGTGTAGCCAACTGTGACTAGTGGTAGAGGTCTCTACAGTTTCTCATTTGAATTACATTAGCAACTTTCTGATTTCCTGAGAACTAATGGTAAACTGGGAGCTAGCTATGTCCTTCCTTGACCTTTGCTCCTCCATTCTTTCCAATAGTTTTATATCTCCCATACCCTTGAAACCAGGGTGTTTTCTATTTTCTTAAACTCTATCTGGCATATTGTTATCCAGTTTAAGCTTTATTTCCCTTTAGCAGGCAAAGATTTGCAGCTGAAATGCTTCTTATCACTCACAGAATTTCCTCCACCCTGCATTACAGTTGCAAATATCATGTGTTTTCATGTTTTCTTATTTAACTGTGTCTTCTTGCTACTCTCTAATGTTTGTATAGTTTAGGAAGGCTTCACTAACCAGACAGCCTACAAACTCCAGTCTGGTTATAAGCAAGGTGTAGATGGTTTTGTCTTTCAGGGTATGTCACTGACTTTGGAGACTTACTTATTTTATTGTCTCTGCATCTGATTTGCGGCCACAGATATGCCCTCTGCTTGTCCATCACCATGGTCAAATTCTCAGTGCTCAGGGAAACACTTCTTTAGATTCATTTATTAATGAACCTATACACACACACACGCACACACACACACTCTTAGTATGTGTCCTAAAATTTTTAAGGCTCCTTTGGTCTTCTTTAATTTCCAAAAAGTTTTATGGTTTTCCTTATTTGCTTGCTCATTATTAATATGTTTAAGCATCTCTTTGATTTATTAACTATTTCATATTTTGTGTCTAATAATTCCAATGTGTGATGTTCTGCTTTTCTAATATTTCTGACTATTGTTTTTGCCATCTATCGATCATGGTGCTTTATTTCCTAAAGTAGTTAAGATTTTTGTGTGTGATCTGCTCATTTTTCTCAGAGATTTCTCTGTGGAAGATTTTTGAGGGCTAGGATAAAGGTGATTCCTCCAAAAAAGATTTTAATTTTCTTCTGTCAGGTTGGCACCACTGTAAACTAAATTCTTGGTTTGAGGTTTTGTGTGACAACCCAGTCAATGTGAATTGAGGCTACTGACTCATGAGGGCTGGCTATGGTTATGAATTCTCAGGGAGTTTTCTCCTTCTACTCACTATCAAAGTTCAAGATAGGTAATTTAACTTGTAGTCCTCTAACCTCATCTTTCCAGGGTTTGAGGGGTTGGGGTAACTTTAATTCTAATTGACTCTTATACTGAGGGTAAACTTTGCTCTCCCAGTTTTGTGTGGGGTCTTCTATCAAACTTTTAGCACTTGGATTTTGCTTCTGTCAAGATTATCATGATTCTGCAAATGATTTCATTAAATTCCCTCAAGAGTAAAGCCAGCTTCAGTGCTCTGGGTTTTTACCCTCAATCATTGCTTGGCCTGAATATTCTTTAATTTTAGTAAACTTATGACACTTATTTGGTAATACTCATTGACCCCTAACAATATTTTTTTTCAGTATTTTTACTTTTATTTATTTGAAGGTTCAGTCAGGTCACCTAATTCTGTTACCACAAATGACCTATCCTTGTGCCCATCCACTCCTCCTCTCTGAATTCTCTCGATCTCTTTCTCTCTCTCTCTACATACAGTGAAATTCATATATTTTGAGTATACAGTTTGCATTCTCTTTTAAAATGTAAATATCCTTGAAAAGATTTCCTGGGCATCTTGTCTTTATCAGTCTTTGGCATCTTAGTATTAATTAATAATTATTTGTTTGTTTTCTTCTCTCCCTTGCTGAGTGCTTTATACTGAGGGAAAGGGAAATTCAATTGGTGGATGGTAAGCCTAGGCTATAGTGATGCACCAGATTGGGTGTTTCTGAATATTTAGGAGGTAGTGTGTGCGTCTTACGCTTGTAGAGAGAGTGACATTTAGAAAGAGGAATTGGGACACCTTGACTATACATTTTGTTTGCTGAGTGACTTTGTAAAAAAACACTCCACTTCTTAACAATTTAATGCATATTAAAGATACAGCTGCCCCATGACAGCTTAAGGGATAAATTCACTAATAGCTCCATCCAACTATACATGAGTAGAAATATATAGTTCTAATCCATAAGTCTTCCCAGATCTCTAGGCAGGGCACCTGCTGCATAGCAGGCCACAGGATTTGCTTGTCCTCGTGGAAACCTAGGGCCGGAGAGTCAAGAAATGGTGTAACTATCCTCATTTTTCTATTATAATTATAACAATACAAGCTGGGCAATTAAATAATTTCTATTATCTGAGAATAATAGGGACTATTGGTTTTTATGTGCTCATAGTGATACTGGCTCAAGACAGGGTTGACATAAGGGAAGCCATATTGTAGAGGGGAAACCATATTGTGACTTGGAATGACCTCTGACTAACTCTGGACTTTATGGCCCCTCCCAGCTGCCATAAGTTGATAACTTTGTTCTTTTGAGTTCCTTAGGAATGTGATGTGATGACCCCCGGGCAGAGAATCTATGCTGATAGCCGTCATCAATGACAACTGAAAGATCAGGGTATAGGGCATTGCTCCAGTCTCTGATGCATATCCAGTAAAACAAAAGACTGCCAGGAACTAAGACCACATGGATGCCCCCACCCTGAGACCAGATGCCTCAACCCAGTAATCAGATGGATGCCCCACCCTGGGACCAGATGCCTCCTCCACTCAGAGACCAGCCCTCTATATAACTGGCCTGTAGTCTTTGTTCTATAAGATGGTTCTTTGAGACATTAGTTGGCCATCTTCCTCCTTGCTAGCAAGCTGTAATAAACTGCCCTTTCTTTTCCACCATCTTGCCTCTTGACGATTGGCTTTTGTCTCACGGCGAGCAGATCATGCCCTTTGTGTGGTAACAATAGTATTTTGAGGTGATGATGTTATACTCATATTAGATCTAGATCATTGCTGTCACTTCTAATCCTTAAGTGCATGTTTACTTTGTGAGAAGTCAGGCCATCTTATCAGAAGTCTCCTTCCTACCAGAACATCAAAAGTGTTGAAATCCTTACCCTTAGTTCTCCTCAAGAGAAAGGCCTCTTTAAAGAGACATGCATTTTCATTGTTTTACACATTCTGTTCTCTGGCAGGAATAACACAATAGCTAGCAGTATGTTGATAGGTATTGATTTATCTGATAAATAATCTAGTATCAGATACTGTCACATAGCAAAGAGAAGGGTCATAGAGGAATAAAACACAGGCCAGCAAAATTTTTCTAGAACCACACACATGCACAGATATCAGAGTTCAAAGACTCTTTAGTGATTCTATTCCAGCCCAATTCTTATATATTACAGATGGGAAAACTGAAGCTCTGAGACTGGAAAGAAATCAGTCCAAGTTCATGTAGTCAGTGAAAGTACTGGAACTATACACTATTTTTATTTATTCCAGAAGAATAGAGAAAGTCTGAGACACCACTGGATGCTGCTTGGGATCACAGGCAGCCAGGAGGCAGCGTGAGGACATTGAGTGTCTGAGAGTTATAGATGGAGGCAGTGGGGACATAAACATGAGAAATGGAAGGTCATGTAAATTGCAAATCAAGCCTCAATCCTTGTGATAACCCTGTCTATCATAGGCTTGCTATAAAAATGTGTTTGACTGGCTCTTTGAAAGCCTAATAAAAGAAAATAATAAACATTCTTCCTGAGCTGTGGCCTTGAAATAATGTGGTTTCTGTCCATGATTTTAGTGTTCAATTATAAAATCCCCTTTGCTTCAGATAATGAAGACTCCAGGTCTATTTGTTCACTAAGCAGTTGTTCCCTGCATGCCAGGGATCCTTGTAATATGTAACTGTTGACTGGAATTTGTGTATATCTGTCAAAAAGATTCAGAGCCCCCATAAAGCTGACTACATCAGGCTATTCTGTGTATTGCCAAAACAACCCTGTGATAACTGATGGTGGTGCTGCTGGCCACTGTTGTGGCTTTTTACGCATTTCATAGTATGTCTGTAAACATGCTCCTAATTGTTTCTCACAACAAACCTATAAGGTGGGTGGGATTAATCATAATGAGATGAAAGACAAAAAACATTAAAACCTTGGCTGAGATCTTGTTTCCCCAAATATTAGTCAGCCTCACACCAGTGCTATGGCAGCTTCTTGAGAGAACAGAGAAGATACTCCATGTAAAGGAGAGCTGTATATTACTAAATTAGGCTTTGTGCATCTCCAACACCAAGCTAAACTGTACCATTCATTCATTCTCTTTTTCAACAAGACTGAATGAGTGCTTTCAATGTGTCAGAGACTGTATTAATTTCTGGGAATACAGTGTGACCAAAAATAAACAGGACTTTGCCCCATGGAGGTTGTACTCTAGTGAGACAGAAATCTAAATAATTAAAGAAATAAGATATAGATTGTGATAAATATTTTGAAGGATATAGTGTGCTATGAAATTGTGTATACGGTTGTTTGTTTTTAGTAGTATTTTGAATAGAGTGCCCAGGAAAGCTCTCTCTGATGAAATCTGAAAAATGAAAAAGAGTGAGCCATGGAAGGAATGGCAGGGAAAAGGTACTAAGCAGAGGGAATAGCAAATACAAAGTGCCTGGAATGGGGAAATGCCAGTATTTTGGAACCAAAAAAGTGTCAACATTGTTGGTATGTCATTCATGGCAGAGAATGATGTGAGATGATATCAAACAGATAGAAGCCAGGTATTGCAGGTCCTGATAAAGTGTTTGGGTGTTCTTCTAAGAATATTTTTAAATGGTGATAGATTCACAGAAAGTTGCAAAATGATGTGCAAAGAGATCCCATGTACACTTCATCCAGTTTCCCCCAGTGGTAACATCCTGCATAACCATGGTACATTATTAAAACCAGAAAACCAACATTGGTATGATCTACATAGCTTATTTAGATTTCACCAGTTTTACGTGTACTTGTGTGTGTGTGTGTATATAGTTCTATGCAATTTTATCACATGCGTAGGCCACAATCAAGATATCAACATACAGAACTGTTCTATCACCATGAGGATCCATTGTGCTACCCATTTTTGGCCATATGCATCCCTTCTCCAATACCCCCACCCCAAATCCTTATCCTCTGGCAAACCACTAATCTGTTCTCTATCTGCATAATTTCATCATTTTGTGAATGTTATATAAGTGGAACCATGCAATATAACCTTTTGAGATTGGCTTTTTTCACTTAGCATAATTTCTTTGAGATCATCCAAGTTGTGTGTGTCAATAGTTTGTTCTTTATAGCTGAGTAGAATTCCAGAATATAGAGGTACCACAGTTGTTTTATCCACTCACCTACTGAAAGACATCTGGGCTGATTCTAGTTTTTGGTTATTTTGAATAAATATGCTATGAATATTCATATACAAGTTTTTATATGAGCCTAAGTTTTCATTTCTCTGTGATTAATGACCAAGACTGCAGTTGCTGGATCATACAGTACTTGCATGTTTAGTTTTACAATAAACTGCCAAACTATTTTCTGGAGTGCCTATACCATTTTTCATTCCCACCAGCAATGTATGAGAAATCCAGTTTCTCTGTGCCCTCTCCAGCATTTAGTGTTGTCACTATTTTTTATTTTTGCCATTCTGATAAGTATGTAGTGATATTTCATGGTGGTTTTAATTTACATTTCCCCAGTGGCAAGTGATGTTGAACATCTTTTTATGTGCTTATTGGCCATCTCTATATCCTCTTTGGTGAAATTTCTCTTTATGTTTTTTTCCCATTTTCTGAGTTGACTGTTTTCTTACTGCTGAGTGTTGATAGTTCTCTATATATTCCAGACCTGATGCCTTTTTTGGATATGTGGTTTGCAAATATTCTCTCTCAGTCTGGAGCTTGTCTTTTCCTCTTCTTCCCAGGGTCTTTTGCAGAGCAAAATATTTTAATTTTGATGAGATCTAATTTATCAATTTTTTCTTTTGTGGATTGTGCTTGTGGTGTCATGTTTAAGAACTCCTCACCAAGATCTTGGTACTGAAGATTTTCTCCTATTTTAATGTCTAAAAGTTTTATAGTTTTACATTTAAATCTATGCTCCATTTTGGGGTAACTTTTGTATAAGATGTGAGGTTTAGTTCAAGGTTCATTAATTTTTCTTGTAGTTTTTTTGGTGGGGAGTGGTTAAACAAATTGTGTCTCCTTTCAAACAGGTTGTGGAGTGGAAGAGAAACCAGTACTCAACTTTGGAGACATATCACTATACCACACTACAGTAAATGAATAAGGGCTCAATAAATGTTGTCACAGTGGCCAGAAAGAGTAAAAACTATAAAGGAAAGGAAATATAAAGGAAAACATAAAGGAAATAAAGGTCTATAAAGGAAAACATAATGGTCTATAAAGGAAAACATAATGGCATGAATCAAGTGCTTTTTCATTCACTCGCTTCACTGGTCAGAAAATTAGCTTATGTTATTTTCCATCATTTAAGACACATAAAAAAATCTTGCAGTTTGTTTTTTTAATGTCTTACATTGAACCATTGCCTGAGCTACTAATTTTGAAGAGACTTGGTCTGCAACTCAAGTTTAGTGTATGCAATTAGAATTCTAAACTAATAAAGTAAAAAAGATTTTTAAGGCAAAACAGCGCCTACAACATGATACCAGTTAGGAAAAATGAGCTGAAGTACAAATTTCTACTTTTTCAATGCTAAATTAAAAGATGTCTGCAAGCTATTTTCTGTAGCAGACACCATCAGTTTGGAAAGTGACTATCCAGAACAAGAATTGCTCTACTAATTAGCAATAACTCCATGTTTTAAAGAACAGAGAATGTCACTGGAAAATTGCATGTTGCTGAGGTATATATTATCCTGTCTGAGGTTGATTCATTCAGCTACTGAGAACACGGTATTAATGAGGCCAAAGACAAAGGCCATTTTCCAATATGGGCAGTGCTATGGACTGAATGTTTATGTTCCTCCCAAATTCATATGTTGAAACCTTAATCCCCAATGTGATGGTATTAGGAGGTGGGACTTTTGGGAGGAAATGAGGTCATGAGGGTAGAGCTCTCATGATGGGATTAGTGCCCTTTTAAGAAGACACATGGGAGAACTTGCTTCTTCTCTCTCTTTTTCACCATGTGAGGATACAACAAAAAGAAGATAGGCTGCAAATCAGGAAGCATGCCCTACCAGACACCAGATCTGTTAGTGCCTTGATCTTGGACTTCCCAGCCTCCAGAACTGTGAAAAATAAGTGTTTGTTTTTTAAGCCACTATTTGTTATAGCAGCTAGAACTGACTAAGACAGCCAGTGAACTCTCTCTTCCATAACACAGACTTTCCCTTATCCCTCATCAGCTCTCTGGCCAGTATGTGCCACTGGCCATAGTACATAGTTGGATATACTGCTACCCCCATGAAAATAAGAACGTCTTTAAGTGTAGATCAGTCTCCCCAGGTGTAAAATGGATTTTGTGGTCAGTGTTAAAAAGGATTCTTTGGATTAATAAAACATGTGCTCCGTGGAAGTTTGCTCCACTGGATGTTAGTAAGTGTTCCCTGGAAAAAGGATTCTGGGATCAAATAATTGGGGAAATTCTGGGTTAGGCAAAGTTACATTTTTTTTTTTTAACTGCAGGACTTGGCAGAGCCTTTTTATACTATGTGTTGTGACTCTCAGATTGTAGCATTCAGCATTTTCCAAATTTGTTTGATTGGGGAACCACTTGTTTTAGAGCACAGCTGTTTTTTTCCAACTTTATTGAGATATAATTGACATATAACATTGTATAAGTTTAAGGTGTACAACACGTTCATTTGATACACATATATTGCAAAATGATTACCAACCGTTGCATTAGCTAAGACCTCCATGTCACATAATTACCATAATTACATAATTCTTTTTTGTGGGAGAACATTTAAGATTTATTCTCAGCAACTTTCAAGTATTATTATACAGTATTATTAATTATAATCACTGTGCTGTATGTTAGATTCCCCAGAACCTATTCATCTTATAACTAGAAGTTTGTGCCCTTTGACCAACATCTCCCCATTTCCCCTATCTCTCAGCCCCTGGTAACCACCATTCTACTCTCTATTTCTATGAGTTCAGCTTTCTTAGATTCCACATATAAGTAGATCACAGCTATTTACATCTCCCCAGAGAGTATTCCAGGGACAAAAGAGTTTGAGATAACGTTAATGGCTCCAAAACCCTGCCCACCTGAAAACTGAGGTCATGCTAACTCTGAGGACTAGAATGTCACTCAGGAGGAGGTAGTCATTAAGGGAAGGTGCCTGTGTATCCTGGGCACATGGAGGTTTAGATTTGTTTACTACATGCCTAACCAAAATCTGTGATTCAAGCTGATGCTGAATGAGAAAAAGTTGTCCTCCAGAGTCTTTAAGAGTGGGAAAAAAATGTTTAGAAGTGAGATGCCAGCCAGTACATAAGACAATAAATAATAGGCTGCTGATGCTGGAGTTCATACAGCTGCTTCCAGTACTGCCCAGCCAACAGCTGATGAGACTGTGGACAGAGTGAGATAGAGAGACGGGCGGTCTGTCCTCTGCTTACTTCTCTAACAAATCTTCCTCCCTTTGCTCCTGCCATTGCCATGTAGTTAGGCCCCAGAGTTCTGTTCTGAACACTCTCTTCTTCCCTTGTTCTTCTTCATTTTCTTCTTGCATAATCTCATCCATTCTCTTGGCCTTGGTTACCACCTCCCATTTCTGGGTCTTCAGTCCAGAGCGCTGACCTGAGCCCCAGATCTGCATTTCTACTTGGATGTCTCACAATCACCCCAAACTCATCCTCTCCAAAATCTAACTCCTTCCTCCTTCCCACTTCAAACCTGCTGCTTCTACTTCTTGTTGCTGTGTGAAAGAGGTGTTCCCAGGCAGAAGGTGGGATGGGTTGGTGCTGGGAACATGGTCTGAGTGGGAATGTTAAAGCAATCATCTCCAGGCCCCCTTCTAGATGCCAGTTTAAAAAGAGAAGTGGAGAATTTGAAGTCTCTGACTAGGAACAGCCCAAGGTCAGAGATCCTATGTCTTCCTGTTTTGAGTGGTTGGAGAGAAGAGGAGGGACGGGTGAGAAATCTGGCTGATTACAACATAGTTTTTGTCAATAGATGTGCACTCCTGGCAGGAGGGAGCTCAGGCACTCAGCCCCTCTATTCTCTCTGGATGTAAAGAAACGAGGATTGGAGGAGGCAAACAGTTCTTTTGTTTATGTTTGACAGTCCAACAGCTCTGACAAAGTGTCTGACAAAGTAAAGCCATTGGCAAAGGAAAAAAATCACGTTATAGTCTTTAGATTTCAAGATATTTTGAAACACTGTGCACATACCCTGGAAAAAGTGGGGTTTTTTTCCCTCTAGATTAAGAGATTTGGTTGTGGTGGGGGTTTTGTCGCTGGTGTGGGTTTGGTGGTATTCTATCCAAACCAAGGGATAAAGTTAGGATTAATTAACATCTCTGAGACGGAGATTCCAAATGGGAGAATAATACCACTTACTTCGTAGGGTTTCCTTGAGGACTGAATAACCATAGTGTGTAATACTTCATTGATCACAAAGTAAGAGCGCAATAAATGCTATGTTTCTTTTTATTTCTCTCAAAAGATGTAAAATTATATCTTTTCCTCAGAGCTCAGGATATGGATGGTGCCTGAGCCAATTTACTGCTTGAGGACTGCTGCATTGCAAATATTCAGGGGGGAAAGAGAATACAAAGGCCCAGGCAAAGTGGACCTCCTTAAGGACACAAGATCTGATTTTTGAGTTTGTGAGTGTTTTTCAAAAAAATATTTTTACACTAAAACCTTAAGTACTTTCCTTCCATCCATACTATCATTTGAACAGACATTGGAGAAATATACTTAGTGAAGGAGTCCATAAGCTAAATAGTAATAATCAAAATAACAACAATAACAACAGCTAACATTTGGTTAATGTTAGCTTACGTGCCAGTGTGCGAATCACTTTAGATCCGTTATCTCATTTAAATTCATAATAACCCTGTTTTGTAGCTACTGTGATTATCCACATGGACCAGCAAAAAATGTTATTTATAATCTTTTGCTGCCCTTTGAGGTGGGGTGCTACTGACAACTGGAGGGTCTTCTGTTTATTGAGTAGGTTTTTGAGTATGAGTATGTGAGTTTAGAAGTCCCTAGACAGAGATAACTCACTCTCCCTAAGAAAGGGATAGAAAGAGAAGGAGAATAATGGTGCTGGAAGGGAGAAGTCAAAACTGGGAAGGCGAAGCATAAAAGAAGAGAGCGTAGAAAAGGAGACATGCTGGCTGTGAAAAGTAAGACTTGGAAAGAGATATCGAGTGAAGATTTTTGGAGAAAATATATTTTGTTTTGTAAACCTACTCCAACTTGCCTCTGAAATCTTCAGTATGATATTCATTTGATGCAAAGGGCTTCTTTATGGAGAATGCAAAGAAGATCTGAGTTCTGTATTACAATTGGTGCAGGGGCAAAAACAGATGTTGTATGTGGATATGCCAACATATGGTTTATGCCGTTCCGCAAATAAAGAAATGAGGCTAGAGAGGTTAAGAAACTTGTTCAAGGTCAATAGGTAGGAAGTGCAGGAGTCAAGATTTAACCCCTGTTCTATGATACCCCAGTATCTACAATCTTAACCTTTAAGGTAGACTATGTCTCTGAGTATGTTAGTTTTAAATGTTTTTATCAATTTATAATCTTAGACCATAACCTTTAATCTGAGGCCCATTGTAGTCTTCTGACTCATTGAAGCACTACACTGTGTCCTCCTTGGCCAGGGTGTAGGGGATTCCTTTGCCCTTCTTCCTTACGTAGCAGCTTTGAGGAAGGTAAGCAGAGTGTGACCTTCTCTGGAATAAACTTTGGAGGGATGCCTGTCAGCTGTATGGCTTCTGACTTTCAATTGAAGAGTTGAACAGAGCAAAATGATCATGATGATATGAATAATACAATGTAAAAGCATATGGCAGGAAACTAACCTTCGAACACTGTTTCCTTGCTTAAAACTCATTTTAAATGGTTTCTTTTCCCTCCTGAATAGAAAATGTGGGAACATTTCCCACATTTTTCTCTTAAGTCCATCTCTTCCCTCCATCCCTCTTTTGCCTCCATCTTCCTCACTGAAATTTTCAAAGCAAATTTATAAGGCTTCAGTGCTTCAAATTCCCATTTAAATCGAACCCCTCTCCAAGGTGTTTTCTGTGGGGTTATTGAGTTAACCAAACCAGACTTATCAAGAGCTATGTGAGAGCCCAGTCCTCAATTCAATGGAAAGGTCTTTGGGAGGGAGTACCTGCTGGTGCTGGTGGTAAATCCAGCACCTGAAGATGCAGAATCTTCTGCCTCCCAAATGCTTTCACAACTGAGTGACTGGAATTATCTGCAGTTGGTTTATTGGTGAGGAAGCTGTTAATAGATGAAGTCTCCACTTTCTTTTAGCACTCCAGAACCAGCCACCCTGTGCCCCTCTGGTGTGCCAGAATCATTTGGGCAGTGTACCCTCCTCAAAGGTCTGAGGCCCAAGCTGAGCCTCTTTGTTGCCTCAGTGTCCCCTTTTTGCTTTTTCCATCTTCTACTGTCTGTTTAACCAATTCCTGTATAGGTTCTATGTTGAAATACCTAATATAGTTTCTGTTTTTCTATGGAAGTGTTTTTTTTCCCAATCTCTTAATGAATGGATTGAGTCAGTCAGGAGATTTGTTGCATTTCCCATAATTTTCAAGATTTTTGACACTGACCCAAATCTCAGGCAATGAAAGAGGCCAAGAGAAGGCTAAAAGGGCAATTTTTTTGGTAAGTCCTTCATTGCCTTCATTTAATCATCTGTAATTGGTCTTCAAGGAAGAGAAATACATGGAGGTCATTTGTGGGTGTGTTTTGTTCTATTCACAGCCTCCTGACCTGTATGTCTGCTCTCTATATGTATCAGAAGATTACAGGAGTGTTGAGATCGTAATCCCCTCAAACACCCCACTCCCTTGGCCAGTCCTTTCTGGCTACAAGGAACCTTATCCACTTACCTTTTTGTGCCACAAAAATATTAACAATTCCTTCCTAGGTGTGCATTGACAGGAAATGATTGGGAAGAACTGGTCTATTGCATTTCATACAGATTCTTCTAAAACCTCTAACTTTAGTGTTCCCCAAAAGTATATTCTGTGGAATAATGCTCTCTCATGATGTTAGCAGATGTTACAAGGGGATAAAAAATGTCTGTGGCCAAATAAATTTGGAAAGTTCTGGGTTAAACAGCAGACTAACCATTGGTTCCAATTTGCCCAGGATGTTTCCAGTATGTGCTTGTTGCCTCGTTGTAATTATTAATAACATCCCATTTGCACTCAGAAGTGGCCTAGTTCGGATGATTAATCATAGGTCACCCTATCTTTGAGACATAGAGCTTATGCAGCATTCTCAACACTTATTTGTCCATGGAACTTTTTTTTAAGAAGGGTCTTACAGGTTCCATTGAATATATTTAGGAAACATTGTATTTGGATCTATTTGATCTCTATGACTGTGAGCATCTCACGGCAGAGTAAAGAACACTTAGTTTCATGAGGCCCATCCCCCTGCTTCCGGACAGAACAGAGGAAATGTGACCTTATAATCCACGAGATTGGCCCAAGACAGGCTTTAATGGCTTGGAGTCTGAAGCCAACTGAGAGGTTATGAGGCAGGGAACTTGATGTTGCAGCTGTTAGCTTTACGGTAACTCTCCCTTCTTTCTATATTCTTGGGATCAGAGACTGGAACCATCACAGGAGGAGAAAGAGAAAAAAAGATCCCTATGCTTCATATAAGATCCCCATTCCCTAGATTTCCCTGCTGGATTCTGTACCAGATCTTCACAGCTGCGCTGATCCCAGTGTCATTCTGGAGTTCCATTCTCTCAGCTCTCAGATGACTGTCAACCAAGCTCTGCTAAGATGTTAGTGGATAAAAACTTCAAGCAATGGACATCTACCTTTTAAAAATAGTGAAATGCTTTCTTCTTTTGAAATCTTGAACACTAAAATATAAAACAGATAAAGGTGAAGTGCACCTGTTGAAGTGTAGGTGGGAAAGAGAAGCATACTCTCTTAGCCTCTCTTCTGTTCCCCCTGCCAACTCTTCCCTCTACCATGGTGACCCTTGATCCACATACTCAGAGCCATGGAGTTCTATGGGGAATAGGGAACTACTGGTTTATGTTATCACACTCTAGTGGAATAGATTGTGGTTAAACATCCAGATTTAGAATCAGACAAATCTAGATCTGAAGCTTGCCTTTGCTTCTTTCTACCTGTATTGGCAATTACCAATCTACCATTGGTGATTTAAATAAATTTTTTGAGCTTCAGTTTCTTCATCTGTAAAATATGGATAATGTTACCTTTTGGTAGTTTAGTTTGAAGGTTAAATGATATAGTGCTTATAAATTGACTGGCACAGTTCCAAGTATATAGTAAGTGCTGTATAACAGATAACTAGAAATATTAGAAAGAAAGAATAGGATATAGAGTTAGGTTTTGCAGTCATACAGACCTGGATTTGAATTCTGATTTTGATTACAAGCTGTACGACCATGGGCAGTTTACTTAATCTAAGGATTAGTTTCCTCATCCTCATAAATTGGAATATTAACATTATCTAACTCACAGGCTTTTGTAAAGGATTTTGTACATGTATGAGATAACACATGCAGTGTCGAGCACAGTGCCTAGGATATAGAAATACTGCATTATTAGTATTATTTTTGTTTCTATTATTTATATTTGTAGTATAATTATTATTTGTGCTTCAATACAAGTCCTGGGGTGAGGGTGGTTGAGACAATTTCTTGGTGGACAACTGATTCCAAGACAAAGATGAGTTAGAGTAAATTATGAAAGAAAATTCAAAATTTTCATTTCCTCAATTAGAATATTATAAACTTTAACAGAACTTAACAATAAAGTGTTCCCATTGAATTTACTACCTTACAGAAATAGCAAATGTGAGTTTCCTTGTGAACTGTGCTCTTGTGACCCCAACTGAAATATTTACCAACTTGGGCAATTTATGTCACTGTTTATGAGTCAGCTGTGCCCTTTTGGTGAGCTGACTCTCGCACCTCAGTCTCTGAGTGATTTAGATTGTCAGAATCTCTCCTTAGGCCCTGTAGATTAATCATTCAGCTCTCAGAACAAAGGCCACACTGGTTAAGAAAATGGAAATTAAGCACCAAAAAAAATTTGAGCACAATAAAAACTTCCTTCTGTGAGAAAGTCTGAACTTTTTCCGAGTGATTTTTCTATAAGGCAAATCTGATTATAACTCTCCTGCTTAAACGTTTTGATGTGTTACTATTGCTGTCATGATAAAGATCAATTCCTTTGCATAGGATACGAGGCCTTTCATGATCTGACCCCTCGTTTGTTCTTCACTATGTTGCTTATCTCTGAGTGCATATCTTTCCCCACCACCCCACTCCCTTGGTTCCTCCCTCCTCCCCCAACCATCTCCTCTCTCTTTCAACCACACTGAGCTATTTGCAGTTCCTTAGTCATGGCACCATCTCTCTTGCCTCTAGTCCTTAAAATTTACTACCCTTTCTGCCTGGAACACCCTTCAACCACCCCTGCTTTGGCTGGGCTGGCTGACTACTACTTGTTCTTTGTGTAGCTAAATGTCCTTTCCTCCAGAAAGCTTTATGTAACGCAGGGTTAGGTTCCCTTCATGTATGTTCTTATTGTCAGCGTTCTGCAACCTTTTAAAATTCATATGTACTTTAGGTAAACAACAATTTCATATTCTCTTTGTAATTTAAAATATGAGACATTATTAGGACTTCTTTCTTTCCAAGTAATAAAGTATACTTTAACATTTAATAGGCTTTAAAGATATACCTTTCCTTGCCTTACAGATTCTGTCAACATCCCTTCCTGATTGCCCTTAGCACCTCACCCATCTGGTTGCAAATCACTGCTATATGTAGTAAAATTTTCCATAAAGAGGGAATGAAGGAGAGTGCCAACAAAACAGTTTGTGGTTATGTTTGGAATGTCATCTTTCCCCAGAGATTTGGAGACACTAAAGGCAGATAAGAAGAATGCTCCAGATTTACAAGCTGGCATGATACCCAAACTGTAGTCCTGGCTCTGCAACTAAGTAGTTTTGTTGATTCAGGCATTTTACAAACTTTCCTGGGTCTTTCTTCCTTCGTCTTTAAAATGAGAAAAGTCAGCTAGGTTAGCATTTCTTGCAATATATTTGAGGTGCACTAATATTTTGCTGGTGTTATTAAAAAAGGTTGGTTGCAGCTAGATATATTTGAGCTGCACTAAGTTAAGCAAAGTTAAATGGATTTCTTTCAATCATCAAGATTCTGTAACACGTTAATATCCTCTAGAGTTTTCTAAAGGGGACTTTGGTATAAAATGTTTTTTACGTGTATTAACCGTGAAATCCTTCTGATGCAAAATCTCTTGTAGAACTCATATTCTGTGTAGTATAGCTGGACTAAATAATCTCTCGGGGCCTTTCCTATTCTGACATATTTTGATTCTTTTAATGAAATTGATTGATACGCGGCCTCTACGTCTTGTTTAAACTCTTTTCCAAAGCAGCCTTAAGCATTCATCACTGATTCATTGATAACCCGATTATTAATACAGCATACAGAGCTGGTGGTGTACCATTTTCATGATTCAATTTCTTGTGCCTTTTCAAATGACTCGACATTTCTGGAATGCAGAATTTAAAGGATAGTCACTAACATCAACTAGTTGCTTTTCTATATACAGGAGGTTTTGGGGCATTCTGTTTTTGTCATTAGTTATGCAAGCTAGGGAGTCATGTTGAAAAGCTTTCTGGAGAAAATATCTTGGGAAACCACCCACAGAAATATGGAAATTTTGACAATGCGCACCAGCTCCTATTGCCTAAAGGGTGTGTGTTGTCTTTTCTAGATTTAGAATGATTAGCTAGAACAAAACAAAGTGGAACAGATTTCCATCTGAAACAGTGACCTTCTTGTCACCACAAGTATTCTGTTTGAAGGACTACAGCTGAGCTATTTCATTAAATGTCAGGAATGTGAGAGAAGAAATTCTCACATTGGAAGGGGAATTAGAACAGATTTTCTTGGGAAGGTCTATTCTAGATTTAAGATTGGTCTGCAGTGACATAGTCCTCTCATTCTGAATTGTAATTGCACATTTGGAATCTCTCTTCTGGAGGTTAGCCTCTAGAGATCCAATTTAGAACTGAACAAATAATGCCTGGGAAAGGTCTCCTATGGATTTTTTACTTTGGTCATTAGTAGAGCTTTATTCTTCATTTAATTGTTCCCTTTGAAAGCCCAGAAATTCAGGCCATGAAGGAATGGGACATTGGACCAAGAGTTTACAAATGTGGTAAATGATCAAGAGTGGGTAATGAAAAACATGGCTTGGATGAGGAAGATGGCGTGACACGTGTGAATGTCGCTTCATATATCTAACGGGGAGAAAAACTTGGGTAATTATCAGGGAAGGGAAAGCACTCGAGTGCCAAATCAAGGGAAAATTAAAACCTACCCACTTTTTCTTTAAACTCTCTCCTATCTTCTGTTATAGAGACACAACTAACACATGCTAGGATAAGGGGGAAGACAAAATTAAAAGGATAGAGTCCCTATCCTCAAGTAGTTGTCAGTTCAGTGGAGTAGACAATCAAGTAAGCATTTACAATCCTATGTAAAGTTAGATACAATAGAATTTTGGATATAAGGAATAGGTGCTATGGGAATACTTTCATAGTCCTTTTGTAGTCTTGTTTAAGAAATCATTTCCTATTCTAAGGTCATATAAATATTCTTTTTATATTTCCTTCTAGAAGTTATAAAGTTTTCTCTTTCACATTTAAGTCTTTAATCCATCTTGAATTAATTAATATAGGGCTGCAACTTCATTTTTTCTAAATGAGTAACCAATTTATGTTAGTACATCTTATTGAACAATTTCTCCTTTCCCCACTGATTTCCAATGAGCTCTGACATATGTTGTTACCATATCTGAAAGAGTATTTCTGGCTCCCTATTCTGTTCCATTGACTAATTTGTCTATTTCTGTGGTAAAACCATACTGTCTTCATTTCCATAGCTTTATAATCAGTCTTGAGATCTGATAGGGCAAGTTTTCATACCATGTCCCCCACCCTCCTCCTTCATATCCCCCTCTTCTTCCTCCTTCACTTCCCCTCTGTTCTTCTTTAGGAGTCTCTTAGCTATTCTTGGCCCTTGGCTGTTACATATAAATTTTAGAATCAGCTTGTCAAGTTCCTTAAAAAACTATTTGGATTTTTATTAGAATTCATTAAATCTATGTGTGATTTTTGGTAGAATTGACATACTTAATGTCGACTTCTATCCACAAACAGATATATTTCTCCATTTGCTTTTATCTTCTTGATTATTTTTAATAAGATTATAATTTTCTATATAATAACCTTTCATAACTTTATTGGATTTATTTCTATGTACCTTAATATTTTGTTGCTATTGAAATGATTTTTTAAAAAATTTATATTTTCTGTTTATTGCTGTTATAATAAAATTGATTTTTGCATATTGATTTTCAAATTCACCCACTTTGCTAAATGGTTATTATTTCTATTAATTTGTAGATCTTTTGCATTTTATCTCTAAATAATCATATCTTCTGTGAATGTATTTGTTAAGAGTTGCTCTTCTGACAAATATACCCATAAATCTCAGTGTCTTAACACAATAGTAGTTTGTCATTCACATAAAGTCCAATGTGCATTTTCAGGGGTTAGCCCACCATTTGGCGACTCGAGGACACAGATGCCTCTCCTCTTGATGCTTTATTATCTCCTAAGCCTTTGGAGTCCTTTGCTTCCAGCTAAAAGAGTGTGCAGGAAGTACATTACTCTTAACCAACTTGACCAAGAAGTGACACATCACTTACACTCACATTCCATTACTGAAAATTAGTCTCATAGCCCCACCTAAATGTAAGGGGGCTAGGAAATTTCTACACTTTGGAAAAGAAGCATAGATCTTTGTTGGACAATTAACTCTCTATGTCGTAGTGAGTACCAGCAGTATTATTTTTCCTTTCTTAACCTCATGTCTTTTGTTTCGTTCTCTTGCCTTACTGCTCTGGCTAATTAAACGCAGTTCATTGTTGAATGGAAGCAGCAATAATAGATATTGTTGTTTTCTTCTTGATTTTAAAGGAAGTGCTTCAAACTTTTAACCATTAAGAATGGTATTTACTATATTTTTTGGTTGATACCCTTTATCAGATTAGCAAAATACCATATTATTCCTCATTGGTAAGATTTTTTATTCTTTTTATTTTGAATGTGTTTCGAATTTTATCAAAAAATTTTGTATCTCTTGAGATTGTTATATATACTTGCTCTTTTAATCTGTTAAAAAGGTGAATTACATTTATGGGTTTGATAATGTTAGACCAGCCTTGTTTTTCTGAGATAAACTTAACTTTAATAATGTATTATTATTTTTATACACCACAAGTTTCTGTTGGCTTTTAAAAAAATTTTTTTAGGATCTTTGCATCTATGATCATGGGTGAGATTTGCCTATAAATTTCCTTGCTCATATCATTCTTATTTTAAAATTGAAAACACAGTAATACTGTGTTCCCTTCTCTTCTGGTCTCTGGAAGATTTTAAATAATATTTGAATAATGAGTTCCTTGAAAGTATGGTATTACACACCTGTAACCCATCTAAGACTAGTTTTTATTTTCTGGGGAGTATTTAAGCTACTATTTCAGCTCTTTAAAAATTAGAAGACTATTCAGACTTTTTATAGTAGGTTTATATTTTTCTAGGTAATTAACCACTCAATCTAGAATGTCAAGATTACTGGCATAAAATTGTTCATGCTATTTTCTTATCTTTTAAGTCTCTGCTGTTTCTCTAGATATGTACCTCTTTATTTTAAAACAAGTTTTAAATGTGTCTAAACACTTAAATTATATTAAGATATAATTTATATAGGATTTACATGCACCCACTGAAAGGGATATGTCAGAGCTGTTCAAATCACCTGTGGATATCTTATTCCCCAGCTTTTCTTTTGCAGGTTTTTGGTTAGCTTATCACTTGCCCCAACCTCTATCAACCTCCTCAGGCAACCTCAAATTCAAACAACTACCTCTAAATGCTTTTATCAAACTTCCCCTGGGAAAAGGTTTTTTGTATTAGGTGAGCTCTGAGTCAGGTCAAATTAAGATAGTCTGAAATTGGGGTGTTCTGGGGAACTGTCAATTACGTGTACTAACAACACATCTGTGAGAACAAGATTTTGAAGGACCGCCAATCCTGTTCTGCGACTATGGTGGCTGCCAGGCTGCTGATTTCACCATGGTAGCTAGCTTTTAATTTTCAAGGGTATCATAGAGCTTGAGAGAGGGAGATAGGAATACTGCAAGTAAACACACCTCAAATCTTATCAAGATTCAGCTGTTTTTCTTGAATAAATCCTACCTGGATTACTGCAAGCCTTTGGTTAATATGCAGAGTTATGAAAATATTGATTCTAGCTATTTGTGCCAGTTTTCTCATGGCTTTTATGGAGGAGAGAATTTTTTGCTAGGTCACCCTGCTGGTTATGTTTTGCAACTATTTTCACCCACTTCGTGTCCTTGTCTTTTTAACCTCTTAATTGTGTCTTTGATGAACAGGTATAATTATTTTTTTCTTCTTTCAAGACACATTTTTATTCACTTAAAGTGAATGTTTCATGGCTGAGTAAATAGCATTTAATATCAGAATTTTATTATTTAGTTTTATCTTCTTTAGCAATTTTCTTTTTTTTTTTGAGGAAGATCAGCCCTGAACTAACATCTATGCCAATCCTCCTCTTTTTGCTGAGGAAGACCGGCTCTGAGCTAACATCTATTGCCAATCCCCCTCCTTTTGTTCCCCAAAGCCCCAGCAGATTGTTGTATGTCATAGTTGCACATCCTTCTAGTTGCTGTATGTGGGATGCTGTCTCAGCATGGCCGGCAAAGTGGTGCGTCGGTGCACGCCTGGGATCCGAACCTGGGCTGCCAGTAGCGGAGCGCGCGCACTTAACAGCTAAGCCACGGGGCCAGCCCCAGCATTTTTTTAATTTGTTCAAAAATGAACTTCATTGAAGTTTAATTCACATAAAATAAAATGCATCCATTTACAGTGTACATTTAGATGAGGGTTGAAAATATTTCCACCCACGTAAATGCCATCACAATTAAGATATGGAATATTTTTATTACCCCCAAAATTTCCTCATGACCCTTTGTACTCTAACTCCTTTCCCCACCCTTAACCCTTCACATCCACTCATTGTTTCCTGTCCCTGAAGTTTTATTTTTTCCAAAATATCATTGTAATGGAATCATTAGGCGTGTAGCCTTTTGAGTCTGGTATCTTTCCCTGAGCTTAATGGTTTTGAGATTCACCCACATTGTTGCATGTATAAGTAGTTTGTTCTTTTTTATTTTTAAGAACTCTTCCATTGTTTGGATATACAATATCAGGATATATGCCTGATGCTAAAGTCCTCTGAACTACTTTAAATTAGAGAATGACACAATAAGATTCTAATACTGAAAATATCACTCTAGTAGATAATGTAGAAGATGATCATGAAGCACAGAGTGGAGGTAGGGAGTATAGTTATAAAACTATAATCATAATCCTATTTTTTACCACTTGTAATGTGTTTCGCTGATTTCTGTTTCTCCTCCCACTTTCTAAATGTTTTTAGGAGAACTTTCTAAAAGTTTCTAGAACTTTCTAGAAGTTCCCCAAAGTTCTATTTTTATCTTATCTTCTTTTCCTCTTATACTTTTGTAGTTTTAAGTAACCTCTGCATAGGTGTCTATGGGATATATCTCTCCAGTTCTCATTCTGTCTTCCAAGAACCAGTGCTACATTTGAAACTGCCCATTGTATATTTACCCACACTTCAAACCAGGGACTTTAAAAACAAATATTTTCTCTGCCGCATTTTACTTCTGTCCTCTGATTTCTAATTTCTGTTAATGGCATGATCATACATCCAGCCACTTAGGCTCACATCTCTCATTTTTGGGTCCTTCCTCTCTTGAGTCAAACATTCCATAAGTTACAAGACCTCTAGCCTTTTTATCCACATTATCTCTCCCATCCTTTTTTACCTTTCTATTACCAAAATCCAATATCATCTCTCATCACCTGGACTATTTTAAGTTTTCTATCTCGTCTTTCTGTATTCATTCTCTTTCCACTCTATCCACCTAATAAAAAGTTTCCAGGTTAGGTTTCCTAAAGACTCGTCATATAATGTTATTTGCCAGCTCGAAACATTCAATGGGTCCTCATTGCTTACTGAATAAAGTACAGTTTCTCAGCCTAGCATTCAAATCCCTCCACAGTAAGATCCCAATGCGATCTCCATTATCTCCTAACATGCTTCAACAGAGATATTTTGTTTCCATCAAACTGGACTAATTGTCATTCTCTATACATATTCCATGCATTCCTTCCTTACTGTCTTTGTTTAGGGTTTTTTACCTTTAGTCACAAAAGCATACAACAGTGAATTGTATCTTCTTCATTAGCAGAATAAAGACTATCTTTAGGGATGGGCAAGATATTCTGGCCTTAGGCAGATCACATCATGTACTCTTTTACTTTCATCAACCAAATTGTTTATCTTGAAAATCAAGTCAAAATGAATAGAGGCGCTCCTTTGAAAGAGAAGTCACCTAATATCGACTTGAAATTTGGCAGAGAAATTTAATGAAGAGGAGGGGCAGTTATGCTTAGAGTCATACAAATCTTTGATAATCTCAAAGTGAGAAAACTTTGTCCTCGGAGCTGAGAAAATTTCCAAAAAGAACTTGTAGCCAAGGCCTGATTATAAGTGAGTGTTCAGGCTGGTTAATAACATAATTTAACTGTGGTTCCCAGGCAGAATTTTTGTTTGTTTGTTTGCGTCTTTGGTTAATAGGCTCTGAAGAAAATTCTAAAAGAATAGTTCCAATCATGTCTTGAGCAATATGGTCATTGTAAAATTAGGATGTATACTTTTAAGGTGTCGACTTTGAAAAATGGCCCTCCTTTTATTCCAAACCTATCCTGTTTTTTTTTTTTTTTTTGAGCTTTGTCTTTCTCACCTTAGTTTTCTTTTTTTGTGTGTGTGAGGAGATCAGCCCTGTGCTAACATCTGCCAGTCCTCCTCTTTTTTTTTGCTGAGGAAGACTGGCCCTGGGCTAACATCCATGCCCATCTTCCTCCACTTTATATGGGATGCTGCCACAGCATGACTTGCCAAGCAGTGCGTCCGTGTACGCCCAGGATCCGAACCAGTGAACCCCGGGCCGCCGCAGCGGAGCACGCCCGCCCAACGGCTTGCGCCACCAGGCCGACCCCTCACCTTAGTTTTCTAAAGACAGATTTTCTTGATCTCTTTACTCTAGCACCACACTCTAATTTTTGGCCTCAAAGATCTTACCACCCTCATAAGAATGGTTATTACTACCATACGTTGAGCACTTAATATGTGCCTGACATATGCTAAGCCCTTGACTTATATTATTTAATGCTCACAGCACCCCTATGAGATAGATACTTTTATCTTTAACATTTTAAATATAAGAAGCTCAAATCTTATACGGTTTAAATGACCTGCCCATGGTCACATGACTTAGTAAGAAGTAGAGTTTTGTTTTAGTCTCCGAAGTCTTGATCCTTAAAGGCATCCAAAGGTAACCCCAAGGAAATGCGCTCGTATCAAACATCAGGGCTTGCCCTGAGTTGAAAACAGAAATTGTTTAAGATATTCACTCTAAATTTTTTTCCTTGGATCTCTCCCTGATCCTCTTGGGTTTCACAAGAGCAGGCTTCTTCCAGGGGGGAGGAAGCCTCAGGCCCATCTTATTCGACTAGTTTCGTAGGGTTTCAAGAGAGACTCTTTAAAGAGAAAACCTTAAAGAAAGAAATTCAAATGGATATTTCACATGGAAGCAAGAGTTCTTAGACTTGCTGCTCCTTATATTGAAAATTCCACTCTGTAGCACTATTGAGCAATAATAACCTCAAGCCAATATTCTTTCTTGACATTGGAAGCTTCATGGAACTTGGAATGTGCAGATCATATATCATATGTCTGTGCATGTTGCTTACATTTACCCACATAATTAGCAAATTGATTCTGAAAATTGGAAGTCGTAAAATAAGTAGAAATAATATTTTAATTGGTTTATTCCTTTTTTAATTAAAAAAATCTTTATTAGGTGATAATCTGTAAATGATGTAGGCAGACATTCAAGGTCATACAAATTTGGACCGGTTGGAAATAGAGTGAAAAGACCTGAAGTTAATCCAATATTATAGTGTACAAATTAGTGAAGGTTTCACTAAGGAGAATGTTAGACTTTTTTCTCTAACAGACTTAATTGATTCATTTTATATGGTAATTTGTTGGTACTAGTTACTAACTTCTTAGCTCTTATTGTAAGTCCATAGGCTTTCTTCACAAGTAGAAATGACAAGGACATGGACGTTAAGAACATAAAATGAATTGGTAATAATAACTTTCACATATAGTGCTTACTGTTTGCCAGGGACTATTCAAACAGCATTACTTGTATTACCTCATTTAACTCTCATAACTACCCTAAGAGGTAGGTAATTATTATTATTTCCATTTTACAAATGAGAAACCTGAGGCATACGGAGAGTTAACTAATTTGCTCAGAGTGACATAGCTATTCTGTAAATGTGAACGCAACAGTCTGGTTCCAGAATTCATGCTCCTGTCTACTACACCATACTGTGTAAACTTTATTTTTCCAATATATTCAATCTATGGAGAGAGTAACATTCTATGGGAGGGAAGGTAAATTCTCTTCTAAGGATTTAATAGATATTCAAATTCAACTAAATCTGTCTACTATGGGGTTATTCTATTTGCCCTTCATGACTTACAGCAGCAATTTTAAGCCTTCTCCCTCCTTAGGCTCTCGATAGGAACCAACTGTCGCTCGCCAAGCTGATGACCAATATTCATCTTTATCAAATCATCTCTGCATCTATTCTCTCTAATCTCTGCAACTTTCTAGATAGAGCTCATCTGTTACTAACTTCTGAGAAAACTGGGCTTCTGGTTTTATGCTTTCGTTCACCCTCAGCGCATATTTCTCCTCCATTTTGGTTATATACCCTCTGCCTAGAAAAGCAAGACCTCAGTATTTCTCAATTTTTCCTCGTAGAACCTTAGTTAATAGGTGTTATGACAGTTAATATATATTACACGAAATAAAAGAATTTTCTGGAAAACTGGGAAACACTGGATTGAAATCCTGAATCTGCCCCATGATAATTGTATTGACTATAAAATGTTAATAATATCATGTTATTAGCAATAAAATAAAAATGATATATAATACAAAATAAAAAGGTAAAATGACTTTATCTGCCTCTCATTTTTCTTCTTCAGTACAATGAAGCTAAATATATTATCTGCTTCACTTATTTGTTGCAAATATTATATGAGGTAATACGTGTAAATCACTTTGTACTGTGCCTTACTCATAATTTGTATTCAATACATGACAACTGCTATTATTAAATTATGATCATTAATACTATAAGCCAGGGCAGAGCTACTAAGGTTGAATTGTAACCAAGTCTGCAATCTCCTGGTGGAGCATGTAGCCCAGGTCTTACAATGCAGTGGATCCCAAATTCTGCTTTGTGGATGGCTGTTTCAGAATCTCTGCAAATATTTTTTTAAAAATGCAGATGTCCAGGCTCTGTTCCTGGAAATAATGATTTAGTACATTTTATAAATTATTTTTGTAAAACTGTATTTTTTATAAAACCAATTTTCAATAAGGTTTGGGAACCACAAATATAGAAAATAGTATTCATATTCCCTAGCAAGACATTCAAGGCTTTGCATGATCTAGCTCTATCCTGCCTTTACATTTTCAGGTTTCTGCTGTAGTAGTAGGGGATACTTTTGAAATAGAAGTTTTGGGACCCCATGTGGTACCTGGAAAAGAAGAGTTGTAACTGACAGACGAAAATCCTCCAGTCACTACAAAGGTTTCCACTACTATACAGCAGAGGATTCAAACCAGGATACACAAAAAAATCACTTGGGGGCACCTATTAAATATATATATCCCTGGACTATACAGTCATGCATTGCTTAATGATGGGGATATATTGTAAGAAAGGCATCATTAGGTGATTTAGTTATTGTACTAACATCATAGAGAGTACTCACACAAACCTAGATGGTATAGTCTACTACACACCTAGACTATATGGTATAGCCTATTGCTCCTGGGCTACAAACCTGTACATCATGTTACTGTACTGAATATTGTAGGCAATTGTAACACAATGGTAATTATTTGTATATCTAACCACATCTAAACATAGAAAAGGAACAGTGAAAATATGGTGTAAAAGATAAAAAATGGCACACCTGTATAGGGCACTTACCATGAATGGAGCCTGCAGGACTGGAAGTTGCTCTGGGTGAGTCAGTGAGGGAGTGGTGAGTGAATGTGAAGGCCTGGGACAACACTGTACACTACTGTTGACTTTATAAACACCGCACACTTAGGCTACACTACATTTATAAAAAGTACTTTTCTTTCTCCAATAATAAGTTAACGTTAGCTTGTTGTAACTTTTTTACTTTATAAACTTTGAAATTTTTTTTACTCTTTTGTAATAACACTTAGCTTAAAACACGAACACATTGTACAGCTGTACAAAAATATTTTCTTTCTTTATGTCCTAATTCTATAAGCTTTTTACTATTTTTACTATTTTTATTTTTTTTTTTACTTTTTAAACTTTTTTGTTAAAAACTAAGACACAGACACACACATTAGCCTAGGCCTACACAGGGTCAGGATCATCAATATCACTGTCTTCCACCTCCACATCTTGTCCCACTGGAAGGTCTTCAGGGGCGATAACACACATGGAGCTGTCATCTCCTATGGTAACAATGCCTTCTTCTGGAATACCTCCTGAAGGACCTGCCCAAGGCTCTTCTTGAGGAGGTGTCACTCTTTTCAGAAATATGTCCATGGTGGTTTGCTTGGTTTTTTTCACCATAGATTTGCTTGTAAGCAGATAATGCACCATGAACATTCAGTGTTGGGGTCCATGTTTGCAAACTTTTGAAGGAGCTTGTTGTGGTCTGCAAAAGCTTCTGCTAAACCCGTCACTGTGAATTTTCTTGGGGGTTCTTCTTCTTTTTCTTCTCCTGCAGTTTCCTTTTCTCTTGCCTCTTCTTCAGCTATGTGTTCCTGTCCCAGTTCCAACAACTCCTCGTTAGTCAATTCCTCAGGAACCGCCTCTAGGAGCTCCTCAATGTCATCCTCATCCACACCCGGGTTAAAGTTGTTTGCATCTTCACCACAGCCATGTTGATTTTTGCAACCCTCCCCATCATTCGCAAATCCTTTGAAGTCATGGACGAACCTCTTGGGTGTTTTCTTCCAGATGCTGCTCATACGCTTCTTGGTGACATCACCCCAAGCCCAAGCATGGTTCTTGATGCGGTCATAAATGTTTTAATCCTTCCAGAATTGCATCAGTGTCTTCTCAGTGTCTTCCTCAGTTGCAGCAGTAGCCTGGGCAAAGGTCCACCTCGGGTAGTAGGCCTCAAAAAGCTGCTATGACTCCTTGATTCATTGGTTGGATCACAAAGATGATATCTGGAGGGAGAAACACCACTTTGATATTGGGATGAAGATCAGCAATGAAAGGAGGATATCCGGGAGCATTATCCACAATAAGCAAAATCTTGAAAGGTATGTTATTCTCCAAACAGTACTCCATTTTGCTGGCATAGCAATTCAGGAGGGCCTCTTGGAAGAGGAGCTGGGTCATCCATGACTTCTTATTGATCCTGTAGTACACTGGCCTGTGTGCTTATTGATATGCTTGAAGGCCCTGGAGTTCTCAATGTGCCAGATCACAAAGAGTTTCAATCTGTAGCCTGACACATTGCCCCCAAGCAAGAATATTATCCTGTCCTTAAAAGCCTTGAAACCTGGCCTTGACTTGGCCTCCTTATGGATGAAAGTCCTTTCAGACATCTGTTTCCAGAATAGGGAGTTTTCATTTATATTGAATATTTGCTCTGGCAAGTAATTTTTCTCCACAATCAGATTATCTAGTGTTTCCTAAAATTCTTCAGCTGCCTTCACATCAAAACTGGCAAACTAACCACTTACTTTCACATTATGTAATGAATAATGATTCATATTTCACTTAAACTACTCAGAACTAGCAGTAAATTCAAATCATGGTCGGGTCCAGCCTTTCTTTCAACATACCAAATAAACTTTTTGCTTTCGCTATGACTGTCATGGTGCTGAGAGGAATACGCTTCTATGTTGGTCTTCAATCCAGGGCATTAGAAGTTTCTCCATGTCTGATATAGGCCCTTCTTGAATTATTGTTAGTCTTGTTATCTTCAATGAAGCAGATCCTTTGACAACTTCCATCACATTAATCTTGTTCTTCAAGATCATAGCTGTGGTGGATGGGACGTGTCTGACTGGCGAGCAATAACCATCACTGATTTTCCATCTTTGTAGTCCTTAATCATTTTTAATTTCATTTTCAGGTCAATCACTCAATGTGGCCTCTTACTGGCAACATTAGCAGTGGATTTTGTATACTTAGAGGCCATGATAAAGAAAACAACATGAAATTAAATCAAGCACAAGAGAAATGATGCCATCAAGAGATGCTTTATTTATTTATTTTTTTTTTAAAGATTTTATTTATTCATTTTTCTGCCCCACAAAGCCACAGTAGATAGTTGTATGTCATAGGTTCACATCCTTCTAGTTGCTGTACGTGGGACTCGGCCTCGCGTTGGACGGAGAAATGGTGCCTCGGGGCGCGCCCAGGATCCGAACCCGGGCCGCCAGCATCAGAGCGCGCGCACTTAACCGCTAAGCCATGGAGCCGGCCCATGGAGATGCTTTAAACATGAGATGTATGAGGCTGCTGCCAGTGTAACATGGCATATTGTTTTACAGTAAACTATTTTTCTATAAGTAGAAAGAACATTCTAAAATAATGACAAAAAGTATAGTATAGTAAATACATAAACCAGTAACACAGTCATTTATCATCATTATCAAGTATTATGTACTTTCTGTCTCTATGGATTTAGCCTTTCTGGTCATATAAATGGAATCATATAATATGTGCCCATTTTTTTAAATTTATTTATTTATTTATTTTATTGATGTTTTAATAGTTTTTAACATTGTGAAATTTTGGGTTCTACATTTTTGTTTGTCCATCACCGTATACATGTCTCCCTTCACCCCTTGTGCCCACCCCCCACCCCCCCTGCCCCTGGTAACCACAGTACAGTTTTCTCTGTCCATGTGTTGGTTTATATTCCACATATGAGTGAGATCATACAGTGTTTGTCTTTCTCTTTCTGGCTTATTTTGCTTAACATAATACCCTCCAGGCCCATCCATGTTGTTGCAAATGGGACGATTTTGTCTTTTTTTATGGCTGAGTAGTATTCCCTTGTATATATATACCACATTTTCTTGATCCAATCGTCAGTCAAGGGACACTTAGGTTGCTTCCACTTCTTGGCTATAGTGAATAATGCTGCAATGAACATAGGGGTGCATCAGCCTCTTTGGATGGTTGATTTCAGGTTCGTTGGATAGATTCCCAGTAGTGGGATGGCTGGATCATAGGTCATCTCTATTTTTAATTCTTTGCCAATCCTCCTCTTTTTGTATGGGATGCCGCCACAGCATGACCTGACAAGCAGTGCGTCAGTGCCCGCCCGGGATCCGAACCCGGGCCTCCAGCAGCAGAACGCGCACACTTAACCACTAAGCCATGGTGCCAGCCCCTGAATATAACTTACTTAAAATGGTTCTTGACACATAGATGTGCTAAATATTTATTTGTACATCTCCTTGTAACTAGTGAAGAATTTTCTACATATATATATATCAGAATTTCCATAGAATTCTAATTCCATTTCCTAAAATATACACTTTTGTGAATTAAACAACTTCTCACATGGAAGCTGCGTTTTCCAAATAGTGACAGAGAGCAAGATTTAACAATGTGTTTAAGAGGTGGGTTTCCAGTTACTAGTACTTGATCATGTTTTCACCAGTCTGTGAAAAGTGGGAAAAAATAAAACGGTATAGTTGCCAAATAACATTTCTTAAGAAGGATTGTCCCTTAGACACAGATTTATTTCATTCCTACATTTTGAAAGGATTAAAATACTCTCTTTAAGGGGCTGACATAATGGCTTGTGGTATTTTTTTTAAAAATTCCCATATTTGAAAAAAATTTTTTTAAATGACAAACCTAAGTCAGACCTTCAAATTTCTTTGAAACTTTACTGGTGTGTGAAGTACAATAGTTTAAGAACCACTATACTAATGCGTATGATCACCATGATACGTTCAAAGCTAAATCATGAAAGCATGAGTTCTCACTTCCTTTGGCTATCTACTAGTGCAAATATCCATTTCTTCCACCTGTCTTTGAATGTGGTTTTGGTTTTCAGTTGACAGTTTCACAGAGCAGCTGCCACCTTGACACTAAACACAGCAAGAGACTTTGCTCAAACCTTGGATAAGAAGCAAGAGTCATGAAATGGTGGCAGTGATCTCTAGTTGTCATTTTGCGTTATTTATTTACTTCACACTCACCAAAATTCTGTTATGGAATGCTTTCACATTAATTCTATCGGAAAAGGAAATAACTTCTTATGTTGCGCTGAGGTATCATCTAAGGCATTTAAAATGCTTTGCAAATAGTAAAGTACTTGAGAAATGCAAAATATTATTAGATGGTACCCACTTAAAAACTACTTCCTCCACTTTTTTTCTGCCTCCTTTATAGTTTTAATATTACATGGACATGACTTTTCACATACTAGAGAAAAGACCCAGGCTGTATGTTTGGATACTCCTTCTAAAACACTATTGTTATGACCTCAGTTATTTTTAAAATTGCGTTAAAAGAATTAGAGTTGTTGTTTCTTGATGATATGCTAATAAACAACATTTTTTGAAATTTCAGTACTTTCCAAAAAATTTTTAAAATTATTATCTATATGAAAAATAAAATTAAACATAAATATAAAATAAAGATAGTAAAACCATTCAGTGTAATTGGAAACGAAAATCATTATAGAAATCAAGCTTGCTTTATATCTGATTTACCACTGGGTGTCAGCAATGTATGGCTTTCAACTGACAATCTCTAAATAAAGTTGTATGATAATTCTAAAGTTTATTTTGTGTTAGTATTTGACAATATTTGTTTTCATTTGAGATTTTTATTATTGAACCAATATTTAACTATATTAGTAATAATTTTGTTTCCTTGCTGATAATGCTTCATAATCACTACAATATTATAGAACATATAATAAATGACACTTCCTTGTAATTTGGTAACTTAAGAAACTGAAGACCTCAAGAAGGTAAACAAAATGTAACCAAGCTGTTAGGTTATAGTTTTGTGTGTGTGCTTGTGTGTGTGTGTTTTGTAGATTCAAACCATTTAAGTACTAGATAGAGCAAGATTGCCCAGAAAACACATTAAAGAAGCCATTCATTGATTCAACCCTACAGTCATACATTCAACACACATTTACTGAATGCTTACTATGTGTTAGAAGTTGTTCATGGTATAGGGTATAAAGTGGTGAACAAGAGAGACATCATTCCTTCTTTCAAATCGTTCAAAGTCTAGTTGGGAAGACAAATAAATAAAATCACAATTATAGGGAATGTGAATTGTGATATGTATTATGTAAAGGGGAGACAGTATAGAATTGGAGTTAAGTGCTCTGGCACTGGAGTCTGGCTGGATTCCCATCCCTGGTGTTACCAGCTATACGACCTAAGCAAAAATACTTAATATCTCTCAGCCTTAGTTTCTTCATATGTACAATGATGATAATAATAAGATCCATCTCATAGGGTTGTTTTGAAAATTAAGTGAAATAATTGATTTAAAACACTGGATACAAAGCACTGATTATGTGTTAAAGTATATGTTCTTTATTAACAAACTCACAGATTGCTGTGGGGGGCAGTAAGGAAAGGACTTAAGGGTGAAAGTGGGTAGTTATAGGGTTGGAAATTCCTTCCAAAGTTGACAGCATTTGCAAAAGTATGCATGCATTTTGAGAATTTAAAATTGTTTAGTAAAGTAGGCAAAGAGCATGTGTATACAGCCATAGAAGTTAATGACATTGCAAAAACAGTGGACATGTATATGAGGATCTTGGTGGACTTCCCATGGAGTATATTCAGTAGGTAGTTGGATATGAGTCTGAAGTCCAGTGGAAAGATTTCGGCTAAAGATTTGGGGGTCATCAGCATATAATTGATAGTTGAAGTCATGGATGTGGATGACGGATAAGGAAGCCATTCAGGGAGTTTCAGCTCTGGAATTATGTGATTAGTGTTACAGAAATATCACTCTTATAATAGTGCCAAGGATAGATTTAGCATGTGTGGTGTGGGTGCTTCCCTGAGACTGATGGCAGAAAGAAATAGATGTTGTTAGGAATATGAGATTTTCATTTATGAAGCATACTAACATGATTTATTTCAATAATAATGCATTATAACATGAAAAAATAGAGTAATTAGGATAATTTTGTAAATAATCATGCAAAATGTATTTCAAAGTTATCACCTTAAGAAATCATACACTGCTATAACAAGTAGAGCTTTTTTCCTCTCTTTTTTTTTCCTGAGGAAGATTCACCCTGAGCTAACATCTGTTGCCAATCTTCCTCTTTTTTGCTTGAGGAAGATTTGTCCGGAGCTAATATCAGTGCCAATCTTCCTCTATTTTGTATGTGGGTCACTGCCACAGTGTGGCCAATGACGAGTAGGTGGCCAGGAACCCACTCCTAGGTCCATGCCCAGGAACCAAACCCGAGCCACTGGGAGTACACCTAACTTAACCACTAGGCCACAGAGACTGCCCTAAGAGCATTTTTTGATATATATTCATGTGATCATTTTTCTTTTCCTTGTACTGAACTCCCTCTCATTCTAGAAGAGTCACACAAGTGTCTGGTGAGGTTTAGGATAATTATAACAGAAATCCAAAGACATAATTAGTTACTATGTTTCTAATATTCATGATAGATTAAGTTGAGCCCCTAATGTGGGAAATTTTAGGACTAAATTGAAGGAGAAATTTTCCTCTTAAAAGCCAGGCTTTGATGAGAGGGAGGATTTTCTATCCCCTTATCTCTTTGCTCCACTTATTTATATGGGAGATTTTGTTTTTAAATAGAATAGAGCAGAAGACTTTTGGATTGGAACAGGGATTTGAGGGGGGATTGAAGACAATAATGACAGAAGAAGATGTCATGATAACTGAAGATTGAACTCTTAATGTAAGAAATGTTGAGACTGAAGTTGAAAGTGCTGTTTTCATGAGATATGGTAAAACTTTCCGTCTTGGTTAATGTTTTCATAAAAAGATGGTGAGGGACCAGCCCCGTGGCTTAGTGGTTAAGTGCACACGCTCTGCTCCTGGCGGCCCGGGTTCAGATCCCAGGCGCACACTGATGCACCACTTGTCCGGCCATGCTGAAGTGGCGTCCCACATACAGCAACTAGAAGAATGTGCAACTATGACATACAACTGTCTACTGAGGTTTTGGGGAGAAAAAGGGGAAAAAAAGGAAGAGGATTGGCAATAGATGTTAGCTCAGGGCCAGTCTTCCTCAGCAAAAAGAGGAGGATTGGCATGGATGTTAGCTCAGGGCTGATCTTCCTCAAAAAAAAAAAGATGGTGAAACTGGATGCATTGAAGGCCATGTATAAAAGAGTGACAGAGACTTGAGAAGATTCTGTTTGCCAAGAAAGAAATGCTTTACCCTGTTACCTTTGATCAATGGACTGCAAATAACTTAAAATTTTTATCTCTACCATATTTGGACAAATATGGACTTCCTCTTATGTAGTCCAGGCTTCACAAGTTCTGTCAGGAAGCCAGGAAAGTTGGCCAAGATATCAAGATGGTATTTGAAGTGGAATATTACCTAATAGTTTAGCAAATATAAGTGTTATACCCCTGTTTTCAACTCTCTTCCAATTCAGGTGTGCTATTTTGTTGCAGCAATATATTTAACAGGATGTACAGCTTGGCACCAGCTCTGATTTTCACAAGTTCAAGCATACTAGGCATATCATGATTTATATAGGTAGTCTTTATTTTTGTGGAAGTTTGAGGAGAGCACATAGCAATCCACTAAAAATTTCTTGAGGCCTTCAATTTCTTAAGTTATCAAATTACAAGGAAGTGTCATTTATTACATGTTATATAATATTTCCTGCAGGAAATAATAAATAGAGTTTTTCAGGCTGAAATGAAAAGACACTAAACAACAGCTCAAATTCACATGAAGGAATGGACAGACCAATTAAAGGTAACCACACAGGTTAATATAAGACAGTATAATGTGTATTTTGTTTGTAACTCTTTTTTCTCCTATCTTATTTAACTATATTTAAAAGCCAACTACATAAAATAATAATTATAAAACTGTGTTTTGGTGCATAACATTTACAAAGATGTAGTTTGTATGACAATAACAGCACAAAGGAGGAAGGAGGAAATGGAATCACAAAGGAGCAACATTTTGTACACTACTGAAATTAAGGTGGTATTAATCTGAATTAGATTGTTATAAATTAAGGTGTTAAATGTCATCCCCAGGGCCACCACTAAGAAAATAAATGAAATAAATTATAGTAAATTAAATGATAATGGAATGAAAATGACACTCTAGAAAATATTCAACACACAAAAAAGGCAGTAATGGAGGAATAGACATAAGAAAACATAGACATAAGAAAACAAATGGCAAAATGGTACATTTGTATCCTACCTTATTAGTAATTACATTAAATGTAAATGGATTAAAGGCTCCAATTAAACGGCTTTGATAGATTTTTTTTTCATGAGGAAGATCAGCCCTGAGTTAACATCTGCCAATACTCCTCTTTTTGCTGAGGAAGACTGGCCCTGAGCTAACATCCGTGCCCATCTTCCTCCACTTTATGTGGGATGCCTCCACAGCATGGCCTGACAAGCGGTGCGTCGGTGCATGCCCGGGATCTGAACCAGCGAACCCCGTGCCGCCGCAGCTGAGCGCACGCACTTAACCACTGCGCCAGCCCCAGACTGATAGATTTTAAAAGGTGATTTCAACTATATGTTGTCTACAAGAGACATACTTGAGTTTCAAATGCACAGATAGGTCAAAAGTAACAGAATGACAAAAGATAAACTGTGTAAATGGTAATTAAGAGAGGGCTAGAGTCACTATATTAATTAGACAAAGTAGACTGTACTGGAATGAATAGTGTCCCCCCAAAATTCATGTCCAATTGAAATTTATGAATGTGACCTTATTTGGAATAGTGTCTTTTCAGATATAATAGTTAAGTTGAGGCTATACCAGATTAGAGTGGGCCATAATTAAATGACTGGTGGTCTTTTAAGAGAAGGAATGTTGGACAGAGACACAAAGATAGAAAAAATTGTCATGTGATGACAAAGACAGAGATTGGAGTGATGCATATACAAGCCAAGGTAAGGGAAGAATTTGCAGCAACCACCAGAAGCTAGGAATAGGCAAATGGCTTTGCTGACACTTTGATTTTAAACTTCTGACCTCCAGAACTGTGAAAGAATAAATTTCTGTTAAGCCACTCAATCTGTAGTAATTTGTTATGGCAGCCCTAGGAAACTAATATAGATTTTAAGACAAAAATTGTTACTAGAGACAAAGAAAGATATTTTATAATATTAAAAGGATCAATCCATCCCAAAGTATAAAATTATAAACATATATGCATCCAAACTGGATGAACTGAACTGAATAACTGAAAGGAGAAATAGACAATTCAATAATAGTAGTTGGACTTCAATAACCCACTTTCAATAATAGAACAGCTAGACATATGATCAGAAAGGAAATAGAAGACTTGAACAACATTATGAATCAACTACACACAACAGACATTTATAGAACACTCCACCTAACAAGAGAAGACTACGTGTTCTTCTCAATTAATATAATACAGTATATTAATATAGTATAAATCAAAAGACACATGATCATCTCCATAGATACAAAAAAGTAGTCAACAATTCAACACCCATCCATGATAAAAATGCTCAACAAACTTGGAATACAAGGGAAGTTCCTCAACGTGGTGAAGGGCATTTATGAAAAACTCACAGCTAACCTCATACTCAATGGTTAAAGAATGAATATTTCCCCCCTAAGATCAGGAAACAAAATGGATGTCTGCTTCCACCAATTCTCTTCAACATTGTACTGGAGGTTTTAGCCAGGACAATTAGGCAAGACAAAGAAATAAAAGGCATTCATATAGAAAAGAAAGAAGTGAAACTATCCATATTTGAAGGTGACATGATCTTGCCTTTACAAAATCCTAAGTAATCCACTAAAAAAAAAAAAACTATTGGACCAATAAATAAGTTCAGCAAGATTGCAGGATATGAGATCAATATACAAAATTCAATTATATTTCTGTACACTATCAATGAACAATCTGAAAATGAACTTAAGAAAGTAATATCATTTACATTAGCATCCAAAAGAATCAAATTCTTGAGAATAAATTTAACAAAAGCAGTACAAAGCTTGTACACTGAAATCTACAAAACATCATTGGAAGAAATTAAAGATCTAAATAAATGGAAAGACATCTTGTGTTCATGAATTGGAAGTTTCAGTGTTTTTAAGGTGGTAATATTCCCCAAATTGATCTATAAGTTAAATGTGATCCTGCCCAAATCCCAGCTGACATTTTTGCAAAAATTGACAAGCTGGTCCTAAAAAAACTAATATGGAAATTCAATCAACCCAGAGTAGCCAAAATAATCTTGAAAAAGAACAAAGTTGGAGAATCACATTTTCTTATTTCAAAACTTACTACAAAGCTACAGTAATCAAAACTATGTGATACTGGCATAAGGATAAACACATAAAACAATGGAATAGAGTTGAGATTCCATAAATAAACCTGTATTTCTAAGATCAATAAATTTTCTAAAAGATTGCTAAGACTATTCAGTGGGGAAAGAATAAGTTCTTCAACAAAGTTTGCTGAGACAACTGGATCCATATGCACAAAAGAAGTTGGACCTCTTCCTCACATCATATACAGAAATTAACTAAAAAAGGAATCAAAGACCTAAATGTCAGAGCTAAAACTATAAAACTCTTAGGTGAAAATATAGGGATAAATCTTCATGAACTTGGATTTGATAATAGATACTTAGATATGACACCAAAAGTATAAGAAACATAAGAAAAAAATAGATAAATGGGACTTCATCAAAATGAAGAACTTTTGTGCTTCCAAGAGCACTATTAAGTAAGTGAAGAGAAAACCCACAGAATGGGAGAAAATATCTACAAATCATATATCTGATAAGGGTATAGTATCCAGAATATATCAAGAACTTTTAAAATCTGACAGCAAAAAGGCAGACAACCTAATAAAAAAATGGGCAAAAGCCCTGAATAGATATTTCTCCAAAGAAGATATACAAATGACCAATAGGCACATGAAAAAGTGCTCAACATTATTAAACATTAAAGAAATATAAATCAAAACCACAGTGAGATACCACTTCACACTCACTAGGATGGCTACAATCAAAAAGACAAATAATTATAAGCATTGTTGAGGATGCGGAGAAATTGGAACACTCATACATTCTTGATGGCAATGTAAAATGTTGGAGGCACTTTGGAAAGCAGTTTGGTAGTTCCTCAAAAAGTTAAACATAGAGTTACCATATGACTTAGAAATTCCATGCTTAGGTATGTACCCAAGAGAATTAAAAACACATATCCACACAAAAATGTTTTACATGAATGTTTATAGCAGCATTTTCCATAATAGCCATGAAGTGGAAACAACTCAAATGCCCATCAACTAATGAATGGATAAACAAAATGTGATATTTCCATACAATGAAATATTATTCCACCATAAAAAGGAATTAAGTACTGATTTATGCTACAACATGGATGAACATTGGAAACATTATGCCAAGCAAAAGAAGCCAGATAAAAATGGGCACATATTGGAGTGACGTCAGCATCATGGTGGAGTGAGCCTTCCCGTAAACTCTTCCCCTGATAAGATACAACAAAAGGAACAGTCACAGACCAAAAACGGAATACTAGACAGCAAAAAGCAAGATCGGAAAGATCCACACTGCCGCACATCTGAGAGTGGAACGTGCTGGGCCCTTGGAGGAAGTGAGGAGAGAGGACTCAGAACTGCTATGGGGTACCATCAACATCTGAGCACCCCAGGAGAGCAGGTAACGAGGGGCGAATGAGAAGCCCCCCATGCCAGGGACCCAGCGGGCAAAAGAGAGAGCCCCCCCTCCCTGCAAGCCGGACCCTGCAGCTCAGCCAACCAGACCAGACCAAGTGACTGGTGGATCGCAGTGAACAGCTGGGGCAGAGCACAGGGGGCTGAGATTACACAGCCCTTTACCCCTACACTGCGGCGGAGGGTGGAAATTGCAACCAGATACTTCCAGGATGAGGAAAAACAAAGCCAATACAGGAACTACAATGCAAAGGTACATGATATCACCAGACTGGAAGGAAAATGACAAGCACCCAGAAACCAACCCTGAAGACACAGAAATCCATAACCTAAACAACAGAGATTTCAAAATAGCTATCATAAAAAAACTCAATGAAATACGAGACAATACAAACAATTCAATGAGATTAGGAGTTTCTTCACGAAAGTGATTGAAATCATAAAGAAAAACCAATCAGTTCTGATGGAGATGAAGAACACAATGGAGGAGATAAAGGAAAATCTGAAATCTTTAAAGAACAGAGCTGACAATATGGAGGAAAGAATTAGCATTATAGAGGACAGGAATACAGATATGCTCCAGATGGAAGAGGAGAGAGAACTAAGACTAAAAAGAAATGAAGAACGTCTCCGAGAAATATCTGACTCTATTAGGAAATGTAACATAAGAATTATAGGTATTCCTGAGGGAGAAGAGAGGGAAAGAGGAACAGAGAGCCTATTCAAGGAAATAATAGCCGAGAACTTCCCAAATCTGGGGAAGGAGCAGGAAATACCAGTAAGCAAAGCCAACAGATCACCTAAATACGTCAACAGGCAAAGGCCCACTCCACGACATGTAGTGGTAAGGCTGGCCAAAGTCAAAGACAAAGAAACAATATTAAGGGCAGCTAGACAAAAACAAAAAATAACATACAAAGGAACTCCCATCAGGCTCTCAGCAGATTTCTCAACAGAAACTTTACAGGCTAGGAGAGACTGGAATGATATATTCAAAATACTGAAAGACAAAAACTTTCAGCCAAGAATACTCTATCCAGCAAAAATATCCTTCAAATATGATGGAGAGATAGTAACTTTCCCAGATAAACAAAAGCTAAGGGAATTTACAGCCACAAGACTCCCACTACAAGAAATACTCAAGAAGACCCTCAGGCCTGAAAAAAAGAAGAGAAAGGGAATACAAAGCTTGGAGCAAGGAGAAAAATAGATAGACAAACTCAGAAAAATAGTAGATCTTTACCAGAATAGGTTAGCAACCACTTAAATACCAAAATCAAAGATGAAAGGAAGGAATTCACCAAAAATAAATTTAACCTCATCACTGTAAACAGACACCCACAACACAAGATAGAATAAGGTATAACAAGAACGATTTAGAAGGGGAAGAGGAAAGTGATTGGATTGACTTAGTATAAAGAAATAGGAGGCCATCGGATAATGGACTATGTCATACACAAGATTTTTTACACAAACCTCAAGGTAACCGCTAAACAAATAATCAAAACAAAATCACATATGATCAACAAAGAGAAAACTAGAAGAGTCATAAGACAGAACAACCAAACTGAATTGGCAGTCCAAAACAAATGAGACAAGAAACAAAGGAAATGCAAAAGAACCGGAAAATAAGTGACAAAACAGCAACATTCAGCCCTCATATTTCAATAATTACCCTAAATGTAAATGGATTGAACTCTCCAATCAAAAGATACAGAGTGGCAGGATGGACTAAAAGCAAGACCCAAAAATATGCTGCCTCCAGGAAACACATCTCAGCTCTAAAGAAAAGCACAGGCTCAGAGTGAAAGGATGGAAGACAATACTCCAAGCTAACGGCAAACAAAAGAAAGCAGATGTTGCCATACTCATATCAGACAAAGTGGACTTCAAGATAAAACAGGTTAAGAGAGACAAAGAAGGGAAATATATAATGATAAAAGGGACATTCCACCAAGAAAACTTATCACTTATAAATATATATGGACCCAACATAGAAGAACCAATGTACATAAAGCAACTATTAACAAACCTAAAAGGAGACATTAACAGCAACACAATAATAGTAGGGGATCTTAATACCCCATGTACATCAATGGATAGATCATGCAGACAAAAAGTCAATAAAGAAATAGTAGACTTAAATGAAAAACTGGATGAGATGGACCTAGTAGACATATACAGAGCACTCCATCCAAAAACGGCTGACAACACATTCTTCTCAAGCACGCATGGAACATTCTCAAGGATAGACCATATGTTGGGAAAGCAAGCCTCAATAAATTTAAGAAGATTGAAATCATAACAAGCATCTTTTCAGACCATAATGCTATGAAACCGGAAATCAACCACAAAAAAAAAAAACTGGGAAAGTGACAAAATGTGGAGATTAAACAACATGCTACTGAACAACCAATGGATCATTGATGAAATTAAAGGAGAAATGAAAAACTATCTGGAAACAAATGAAAACGAAAATATGCCATACCAAACCATATGGGATGCAGCAAAAGCGGTCCTGAGAGGGAAACGCATAGCGATACAAGCCCAGTGTAACAAACAAGAAAAAGCCCAATAAGCAACCTCAAATTACACCTAACAGAACTAGAAAAAGAAGAACAAACAAAGCCCAAAGTCAGCAGAAGGAGAGAAATAATAAAAATCAGAGCAGAAATAAATGAAATTGAGACCAAAAAAACAGTAGAAAGGATTAAAGAAACAAAGAGTTGGTTCTTTGAGAAGATAAACAAAATCGACAAACCCTTAGCCAGGCTTACTAAGAAAAAAAGAGAAAAGGCTCAAGTAAATAAAATTAGAAATGGAAGAGGAGAAATTACAATGGATAACACGGAAATACAGAGGATTATAAGAGAACACTATGAGAAATTAATACGCCAACAAATTGGACAATCTAGAAGAAATGGATAAATTCTTAGACTCATACAACCTCCCAAAACTGAACCAAGAAGAAATGGAGAATCTGAATAGACCAATCACAAGAAAAGAGATTGAAATAGTAATCAAAAACCACCTAAAAAATAAAAGTCCAGGACCAGATGGCTTCTCCGGTGAATTTTACCAAACATTCAAAGATTTAATACCCATTCTTCTCAAACTATTCCAAAAAATAGAGGAAGATGGAACACTTCCTAAATCATTCTACCAGGCCAACATCACCCTGATACCAAAGCCAGACAAAGACAATACAAAGAAGGAAAATTACAGGCCAATATCGTTGATGAACATAGATGCAAAAATCCTCAACAAAATATTGGCAAACCAAATACAGCAATACATTAAAAAGATCATAAACCATGATCAAGTGGGATTTATACCAGGGACGCAGGGATGGTTCAACATCCGCAAATCAATCAACGTGATACACCACATCAACAAAACAAAGAATAAAAACCACATGGTCATCTCAATAGACGCAGAGAAAGCATTTGTCAAGATACAACATCCATGTATGATAAAAACTCTCAACAAAATGAGAATAGAAAGAAAGTACCTCAACATAATAAAGGCTATTTATGACAAACCCACAGCCAACATCATACTCAACAGGGAAAGACTGAAAGCCATTCCTCTGAGAACAGGAATGAGGCAGGGCTGCCCACTCTCACTACTCCTATTCAACACAGTACTGGATGTTTTGGCGAGAGCAATTAGGCAAGAAAAAGGAATAAAAGGAATCCAAATAGGTAACGAAGAAGTGAAACTCTCACTATTTGCAGATGACATGATTTTATATATAGAAAACTCTAAGGAATCTGTTGGAAAACTATTAGAAATAATCAACAACTACAGTAAAGTCGCAGGGTACAAAATCAATCTACAAAAATCAGTTGCATTTCTGTATGCTAATAACGAACTAACAGAAAGAGAACTCAAAAAGATAATACCGTTTACAATTGCATCAAAAAGAATAAAATATCTAGGAATAAACCTTACCAAGGAGGTGAAAGACCTATACAATGAAAACTATGAGACATTATTGAAAGAAATCGATGATGACATAAAGAAATGGAAAGATATCCCATGCACGTGGATTGGAAGAATAAATATAGTTAAAATGTCTATATTACCTAAAGCAATCTACAGATTCAATGCAATCCCAATCAGAATCCCAATGACATTCTTCACAGAAATAGCAAAAAGAATACTAAAATTCATATGGGGCAACAAAAACCCCGAATAGCTAAAGCAATCCTAAGAAAAAAGAACAAAGCAGGAGGCATCACAATCCCTGACTTCAAAACATACTACAAATCAATAGTCATCAAAACAGCATGGTACTGGTACAAAAACAGACACACAGATCAATGGAACAGAATTGAAAGCCCAGAAATAAAACCACACATATACAGAGAGCTAATTTTTGACAAAGGAGCTAAGAACATACAATGGAGAAAGGAAAGTCTCTTCAATAAATGGTGTTGGGAAAACTGGACAGCCACATGCAAAAGAATGAAAGTGGACCATCTGCTATCGCCATTCACAAAAATTAACTCAAAATGGATCAAAGACCTGAAGGTGAGACCTGAAACTATAAAACTCATAGAAGAAAATATAGGCAACACACTATTTGACATTGGTCATAAAGGAATCTTTTCGGATGACATGCCTACCCAGACTAGGAAAACTAAAGAAAAAATAAACAAGTGGGACTTTATCAGATTAAAGAGCTTCTACAAGACAAACGAAACCAGAATCAAGATGAACAGACAACCCACCAGCTGGGAAACAATATTTGCAAAGCGTATATCTGACAAGGGGTTGATCTCCATAATATATAAAGAACTCACACAAGTGAACAACAAAAAAACAAACAACCCGATCAAAAAATGGGCAGAGGAAATGAACAGACACTTCTCCAAAGAAGATATACAGATGGCCAATAGGCACATGAAAAGATGTTTAACATCACTAATCATCAGGGAAATGCAAATCAAAACGACACTAAGATACCACCTCACGCCCGTTAGAATGGCTATAATCACCAAGACAAAAAGCAACAAATGTTGGAGAGGATGTGGAGAAACAGGAACCCTCATACACAGCTGGTGGGAATGCAAACTGCTGCAGCCTCTATGGAAAACGGTATGGAGATTCCTCAAAGAATTAAAAATAGAGATGCCCTATGATCCAGCCATCCCACTACTGGGAATCTATCCAACGAACCTGAAATCAACAATCCAAAGAGGCTTATGCACCTCTATGTTCATTGCAGCATTATTCACTACAGCCAAGAAGTGGAAGCAACCTAAGTGTCCCTTGACTGATGATTGGATCAAGAAAATGTGGTATATATATACAAGGGAATACTACTCAGCCATAAAAAAAAAGACAAAATCGTCCCATTTGCAACAAAATGGATGGGCCTGGAGGGTATTATGTTAAGTGAAGTAAGCCAGAAAGAGAAAGACAAACACTGTATGGTCTCACTCATATGTGGAATATAAACCAACACATGGACAGAGAAAACTGTATTGTGGTTACCAGGGGCAATGGGGGTGGAGGGAGGGCACAAGGGGTGAAGGGAGACATATATACGGTGATGGACAAACAAAAATGTACAACCCAAAATTTCACAATGTTAAAAACTATTAAAACATCAATAAAATAAATAAATAAATAAATTTAAAAAAATGGGCACATATTATATGATTCCATTTATATGACCAGAAAGGCTAAATCCATAGAGACAGAAAGTAGATTATTTTTGTCCAGGGGATGGAGGGATATTGGAGTGCAGAGTGACTGCTAGTGTGTATGAGATTTCTTTTGGTAGTGATGAAAATGTTCTGGAATTAGGTAAGGGTGATAATTGCACAATTCTGTGAATATACTAAAACCACTAAACAGTGCACTTTAAAAGGGTGAATTCTGGAGTAACATCAGCAACCCATGGCAAAGTGGGTTGCTCCCTTTGTCTCTCCCCTCTAAGTTACCATGAAACGGACATCCATTGACCAACAGAGGATTCCCTACACAGCATAACAGGACTCCTGAGAGATTCATGCAGGTATACATCTGAAGGTGGGTGGACTGACCCCTGGGAACCAGTAGAACTAGGGGAGTGGCCCCCTCCACCAGTGGCAGTGATCCAGGAAGTCAATCCTCATTCAGTGGCCAGCACAACTGTGAGTGGAGTTGGAGGTCACCAGGCCCACGTGTGAAAGCCTGCCAAGTGGTGGCGGTCCTTCCCACACAAGTGTGCCCAGCTGAGTGGTGGCAGCCCTGCCCATGGGAACTCAGAGCAGCCTGTCCGATACAACTACAAGCAGACCGGGTGGGAACAGAAGGAACAGCCCCTGCCCACTCCCCACTGGTGGCAGGTGGAATCTGTGACCAGAAGCATCTGGAACCACAGCAAGACTGGTGACCCAGCCCCCAGTGGCAGCAACCCTGACACCAGATCCACCACTAGTGGGGGCTATATACAAGTCCCTGGGTCCCCAAGCCCCTGCGAGCAACAGTGACACCTGCGAATGCAGCACCCCTGGCAGTGGTACAACCCGCACCCGAAGACAACCTGGGAACATCAGTGCAGGCACTGCACAGGACAGCAGCATCCAAGCCCATAGAGAGCCAGTGGAGGAACACAAGACCCAGGTGACCAGAAGCAAAGCAACCAAAGCTGTACTCAAATAAGAAAAAATGATTACTACCACAAATGCACCAGTAGAGGATCAATTCATCAAACACCATGAAGAACTACAGTAAAACAGCAGAACAGAAGGAAAATGACAACTCTCCAGAAACAAAACCTGAAGTTACAGAAGATTGCGGTCTAACTGACAGAGAATTCAAAATAGCTGCCATAAAGAACTCAACAAGTTATAAGAAAACCCAGAAAGACAGTTCACTAAGCTCAGGAATAAAATTAATGAACAGAAGGAATACTTCACCAAAGAGATTGAAGCTCTAAAAAAACAAACAAACAAAAAAAAGAAATTATGGAGATGAAGAACACAATTAATGAGATGAAAAATAATGTAGAAGGGATAAAAAATAGAGCAGACCTTGTGTAGGGTAGAATTAGTGAGCTCAAAGATAGAAACCTAGAAATACTTCAGGTGGAGGAGGAGAGAGAACTAAGATTTTTAAAAAATGAAGAAATTCATCAAGAAATATCTGACTCAGTTAGGAAAAGTAACATAAGGATTACAGGTATCCCAGAGGGAGAAGAGAGGGAGAAAGGAGCAGAGAGCTTATTCAAAGAAATAATAGCTGAGAACTTCCCAAACCTGGGGAAGGAAGTAGATGTGCATGTTCATGAAGCTAATAGAAGTCCTAATTACCTCAATGCAAGAAAACCTTCTCCAAGGCATATAATATTAAAACAGTCAAAAGTTAATGACGAAGAAAGAATATTAAGGGTAGCAAGAAAGAAGAAAATAACTTACAAAGGAATTCCCATCAGGCTTTCAGCAGATTTCCCAGCAGAAATTTTGTAGGCTAGGAGAGAGTGGAATGATATAGTCAAAATAGTGAAAGACAAGAACTATCAGCCAAGAATACTCTATCCAATGAAATTATCCATCAGATATGAAGGAGAAATAAAAGCTTTCCCAGACAAACGAAAGTTGAGGGAGTTCATCATCACCAGGGCTGCCTTACAAGAAACATTGAAAGGAGCCCTGCAATCTGAAAGTAAAAAGCAAAGGTTTACAAAACCTTGAGCGAGGATATAGACAGATAGAATAAGAAAATTGCAGCTCTATATCAGAATAAGGTATTAAACACTTAAGACATAAAAGATAATGGGAAAGAAAGCATCAAAAATAACTATAAACACTTCAATTTGGTCACAACTCACAATACAGAAAGAAATAATTTGTGAAAACAAAAAAATAGAAGGGGAAGAGGAAAGGGATGGAACCCGTTTAGGCGAATGGAGATAAGAAGCTATCAGAAAATGGATGATCTCATCTCTGAGGTCATTTATACAAACTTCATGGTAATCACTAAACAAAACTCAGAGCAGAGTCACAAATCATAAATAAAGAGAAAACTGAGAAAACCAGCAAACTGAAATGGGAATTGCTGGTTCAGGAATAGAAGGGGAAAAAAAACCAATAGAAATATAGAACAACCAGAAAACAAAACATAAAATGGCAGTATTAAGCCCTCATATATCAATAAGTATTCTAAATGTAAATGGATTGAATTCACCAATCAAAAGACACAGAGTGGCTGCTCCTATTCAACATAGTACTGGAGGTTTTGGCCAGAGCAACTAGGCAAGAAAAAGAAATAAAAGGAATCCAAATTGGAAAGGAAGAAGTGAAACTCTTGCTGTTTGCAGATGACATGATCCTATATCTAGAAAACCCTAAAGAATCCATCAGAAAACTATTAGAAATAATCAGCAACTACAGCAAAATTGCAGGGTACAAAATCAACATACAAAAATCAGTTGTATTTCTATACACTAACAATGAACTAGCAGAAAGAGAAATCAAGAGTACAATCCCATTTACAATAGTAACTAAAAGAATAAAGTATTTAGGAATAAACTTAACCAAAGAGGTGAAAGACCTATACACTAAAAACTATAAGACATTATTGAAAGCAATTGAAGAAGACATAAAGAAATGGAAAAAGATTCCATGCTCATGGGTTGGAAGAATCAACATAGTTAAAATGTCCATACTACCTAAAGCAGTCTACAGATTCAATGCAATCCCAACTAGAATTCCAATGACATTCTTCAAGGAAATTGAACAAAGAATCTTAAAATTTATATGGAACAACAAAAGACCCCGAATAGCCAAAGCAATCCTGAGAAAAAAGAACAAAGCTGGAGGCATCACAACCCCTGACTTCAAAATATACTACAAAGCTATAGTAATCAAAACAGCATGGTACTGGCACAAAAACAGGCACACAGATCAATGGAACAGAACTGAAAGCCCAGAAATGAAACCACACATCTGTGGGCAATTAATCTTTGACAAAGAAGCCAAGAACATACAATGGAGAAAGGAAAGTCTCGTCAATAAATGGTGTTGAGAAAACTGGACAGCCACATGGAAAAGAATGCAAGCAGACCATTATCTTACACCATACACAAAAATTAACTCAAAATGGATTAAAGACTTGAATGTAAGACCTGAAACTATAAAACTACTAGAAGAAAATATAGGAAGTACATTAATTGACATTGATCTTAGCAGCATCTTTTCAAATAACATGTCTGACTGGGCAAAGGAAACAAAAGAAAAAGTTAACAAATGGGACTACATCAGACTAAAAAGCTTCTGCAAAGCAAAGGTAACATTGAACAAAACAAAAAGACAACCTATGAGCTGGGAGAAAATATATGCAAGTCACCTATCCGACAAGCAGTTGATCTCCAAAGTATGTAAAGAACTCATTCAACTCAACAACAACAAAAAACAAACAACCCAATCAAAAAATGGGTAGAGGATATGAACAGACATTTTTCCAAAGAAGATATACAGAGGGCCAAGAGGCACATGAAAATATGTCTAACATCATTGATTATTAGGGAAAGGCAAATGAAAACTACAATGAGGTATCACCTTATATCAGTCAGAATGGCTATAATTAACAAGCCTAGAAATAGCAAGTGTTGGAGAGGATGTGGAGAAAGGGGGAACCCTCATACACTGCTGGTGGAAATGCAAACTGGTGCAGTCACTATGGAAAACAGTATGAAGATTTCTCAAAAATTTAAAAATAGAAACACCATATGATCCAGCTATCCCACTACTGGGTATTTATCCAAAGAGCATGAAATCAACAATTCAAAGTGATTTATGCATCCCTATGTTCATAACACCGTTATTCACAATAGCCAAGATGTGGAAGCAACACAAGTGCCCACCAACTGATGAATGGATAAAGAAGATGTAGTATATATATATAATGGAATATTATTCATCCATTAAAAAAGACAAAATTGTGCCATTTGTGACAACATGGATGGACCTTGAGGGTATTATGCTAAGCAAGATAAGTTAGACAGAGAAAGACAAATACCATATGATTTCACTCATATGCAGAAGATAAACAAACACACAGATAAGGAGAAAAGATTAGTGGTTACCAGAGGAGGAGGGGGTAAGGGTAGAGTGAAGGGATAAAGGGGCACATGTGTATGGTGACGGATAAAACTAGACTATTGATGAACATGATGCAGTCTATACAGAAACTGAAATATTAATGTACACCTGAAATTTACATAATATTATAAGCCAATATGACCTCAATAAAAAATAAAACATGCTTATAAGCAAGATTAGGAAGTCATAAAAAAACAAAGGGTGAATTCTATGGTATGTGAAATATAGTTCAATTTTATTTCATTTTATTTTATTTCCTTATTTTTCCAGTTTTATTAAGATATAATTGACATATAGTATTGTAAAAGTTTAAGGTGTACATCAAAATGACTTGATATATGTATATTTGTGAAACGGTCACCACAATAAGCTTAGTTAACATCCATCACCTCAGAGTCATAATTTTTTTTTCCTTGTGATGAGAACTTTTAAAATCTACTCTTTTAGCAATTTTCAAATATGCAATACAGTATTGTTATCTATAGTCACCATGCTGTTCGTTATATCTCCAGAACTTACTTATCTTATAACTGGAAATTTGTACCTAGTTCAATTTTAAAAAGCAAAAAAATATACATGAATAATAGAATCTTTTTGGCCAGTATACAAATTTTCACTATACCTTCTTTCAACTTTGCCATATATTTGAACACTTTCAAAATGAAATGTTGAAAAGGAAGCAATTTCAAATCTCTGAACGTAGATATTGGGTTTGCTGACTTTGGACTTCACTGTAGGATGACCTCACTAGGTCATTTCACTGGGGAGCCAACAATGTCACGGTGTTCCCATAAGATCAGTACCATACAGCCTACGTGGGTAGTAGGCTATACCATCTAGGTTTGTGTAAGTACACTCTATGATGTTTGCACAACGATGAAATCGGCTAACAACGCATTTCTCAGAACATATCCCTGACATTAAGCCATGCATGACTGTATTAAAAAGTGCCACAGGTGTTTTTTTCAGTAAGATGTTGTATATGTTTGCTAGGGTTGTCATAATAAAATATCATAGACCTTGTGGCTTAAACAACAGAAATTTATTTTCTCACAGCTCTGGAGGCTAGAAATCCAAGGTTAAGGTGTAGGCGGGTTTGGATCTTCTGAGGCCTTTCTTCATGGCATGCAGATGGCCACCTTCGAGCTATGTCCTCACATGATCTTTTCTCTGTGTGCGTGCATGTCTGATGTCTCTCTGTGTGTCCAAATTTCCTCTTCTTATAAGGACACAAGTCAAGTTGGATTGGGGCCCACCCTTATGGCCTCATTTTAACTTAATCACCTCTTTAAAGGCCCTATTTCCAAATATAGTCACGTTCAGGGGAACTGAAGTTTAGGGCTTCCGCATACGGATTTTGGAGGGATACAATCCAGCCCATAACAGACGTGCTGACTAAATGTAAAGTAGTATTCTACATGGGATCCTGGAAAAGAAAAAAGACATTAGGTAAAAACTAAAAAAAATCTGAATAAAATATGAACTTTAGTTAACAACGATGTGTCAGTATTGATTCATTAATTGTGACAAATGTACCATATCAACTTAAGGTGTTAATAACAGGGAAAACTAGGTAGGAGTTTGAGAAATCCTGGTAGACAAGAATCTCTACTCTGGCATTTACTAGCTTATATTACCAGGCACGTCCTTTAATTTTTCTAATCTTCAGTTTTCTCATTTGTAAAATGTATATATTAACAGTCTTTGACATTGTAATCTGTACATCATGATAAATATAGATGCTTTTTTTTTTTTTTTGGTGAGGAAGATTAGCCCTGAGCTAACATCAATACCCATCTTCCTCTACTTTATACGGGACGCCACCACAGCATGGCTTGACAAGTGGTGCATTGGTCTGTGCCCGGGATGGAAACTGTAAACCCCAGGCTGCTGAAGCGGACCACACGAACTTAACCTCTATGCCATCAGGCCGGCCCCAATATAGATGCATTTTTAAGATTAACTTTTTATTTTGCAACTGTTTTAGATTTACAGAAAAGCTGCAAATACAGTACAGTTTTTAAATATATTCGTATCCAGTTTCCCCTATTATTAACATCTCACATCAGTATGGTACATTTGGTATAATTAATGAACTGATATTGATATACGGTTATTAAAGTCCATATTTTATTTGCATTTCCCTAGCTTTTATCTAATGTCCTTTTTCTTTTCCAGGATCCCATCTAGAATACCACATTACATTTAGATATCATGTTTCCATAAGCTCCTCCTGACTGTGACAATTTAGATGCGGTTGCAAGAAATTTTCTGCATATGTGCAAATTTACCTTTCTTTTGATGCTGGTACTGTCTTAGAACTAAACCAGCACATTCTGAGTACTTTTATAGACTGTATGAGATACTATGGAACATTATTTCCCAAGTTTGGCTGAAACACGAGGAGAATTTTTTGAAACAAAAATCCCTGGTCCCCACACAGCCCTAGTAAATGATTATCTCCTGGGCTGAGTGATTTGGGTGGGGCCCAGGAATTCAGTTTTATTTATTTATTTTTAAAAACAAATTCCCCTGGTGGTTATGAGATTACTCATCCAGCACATGTTTGTAGACAGGCATTTGAGATTCACTGCTCTGGTGCATGTCAATTGTTTCTCTCATTTTTGATATCTGAATGGCCAGGAGAGGTCTTCTGAAGCATGCAGTTTGGCTATATTGATAGAAGATTCTTGTTAGATAAAAGGTAAAACAAGGTAATTCCTTCAACACCTATGAACTGAACCTCCATCATTGTCTCCATAATGGGGTATTTGTCCACATAATAAAGAAATAACTCAATCTTCCAACTAACATAGAAAGACACATGGAATTCAAATCCTGAATTGTGATCAGTGTGGTCAGACAGAAAAGCGTTTTCTGTCATTCAACAATAGTATAAAGTGGTAGATAAGGCTATGGAAAAAAATTGTCTTATGTGGTGAGCAGGATGTTGTAGTACAGAGCCAAGAAAATAAAATACTGTTCAAATAAGTTCCTAACAAACTTAATGCCAGGCAATAAACGCTGATGAGCTGTGTACCCAAACTATTCTCCAGACAAAATAAGATGTGTGTCAAACAGCTTTGGCAAGTATAGACACAAAAGACAAGCCTATCTAAACCAAACATCTCAGGGAGCTTCATCTCCAAGTCAGTCATAATCATTCCTTTTTGGGAGGTGATACGAATTTATATTTGGGAATATAATAACTTGAGCACCAGAGTAATTCTCCAAAGTATCTAGCCAAGAAAATAAATTCTTCTGTGACACATTATGCTGTAATCATTTCTCTTTCTTTTTCTTTCTCTTCTTCTTTTCTCAGTTTCTGTATTCACATTAAACATTCTAATGGCAATTTATTAATACACAATTGTTGGGAGAGCTTGCCAATACTGGAATATCTATGATTGCTCCCTAGGACACTATCTTTCTGGTATCAAGAATCTCGGAAATCAAATCAACAAGTAGAATGCTGATCTGTAAACATAAACTGAGAACTAATCAAGTTATGGAAAAGTTTGATGACTTCTCTAGTCCCCATATCTGGGTACAACTGTCCATTAATTGGAGTATTTGCCTTGGTCTGTGTGCTGGCAAATTATCTATATGCTCTAAAATCCATTTCCTTGCTCTATTCTGTAGCAAAACAAACTGTATTTTCTAGGTATCTTTGCCCTTTCCTTGCTGAACAGGTTGGGCAAATGTGAGGCACTGGAATATTGGAGGATGCGAGAAGGGAAGAAGACAAGATATTTCTCCCTCTCTCTCTGCTTTCTCTAGCATCTCTAACAATGGCTGGTTCTCCATCCTGGCTCTTCACCTCCCACTGCATGGTCTTTTCCTCTATGGTCCCAGCTCCAGCCTTGGTTCTAGGTCCTACAGTATGGTCTCAACTTCTGGGCTCTGGTAATAGCTCCTTATCCTTTGTCACTTCTCCATAAGGATAAGCATGGCTTCTTGTCATTTGTAATCTGAGTTGCTTTGCCTCCTCCTATTTGGTTTCTCAGCGTGACCCTCTTCTAACAAATGCCACTATTAAATTTCCTCTGTTTGAAAGACCCAGAGTGGTTCCTTTTTCCTGGTTGGACTGTAAGTGATATAGTGAGATAGACTGTGTCTTGGATGAGGCTAGAAAAATAATGAAAAATTCTTTCTCTCTAGATAATTGTTAATAATAATTAAAATTCTGACTCAATGGTCATAGAAATACAGAAATACCCACAAAAGTTATGAGGATAAATGTAGAAGCATGTACATTGAAGAATAATATTAGAAAAAATTAGTAAACAGTCTAAATATTTATCAGTTGGGAAATGCTTAAGTAAATTATGGCTTACTCATACTGTGGAATACCATGAAGACATTAAAAAGAATGGGATTTATTTATATATACAGAAGTGAAAAGCTTTCTAAATTTTGTGAAGAACAAAAAGCAAGAGCAGATATCTAGCTATTTTTTAAAAATCTATATGTGTGTATAAATATATGTTAGCATATACCTGAGTATGTGTGTATACAGTTGTAAGCATATGGGTATAAAAATGTTCAAATCAAGTGCTTGATTCCCTCACCTTCAACCTGCTTTCCTTAGTGTTCTTCGTCTCAGTAAAATGTACCACTATTCACTCAGTTAATCAAACTTAAAGACATCCTCCACTCTTCTCTCTCTCACACCCAATATTCAATCTGTCCACAACTCCTGTCTTATTTGCCTTTAATATATTCTGAATCCAACCTCTTCTCCCCACTACTGGACTATGATTATATAATCCTTAACTCGTATCCCTGCTTCTACCTTTGCTCCCTTACATTCTATTCAACACAGAAACCAGAATCATCTTTTAAAAACAAACAGTTCTTGTTCTCATGTTCAACACCTACAAATTCAAGTCCCTACACGATCTTGCCAGTGACTACTTCTCCAGCTTTTTCTTCTACTCTATTCACTCCGATCTAAGCACATCGGCCTCTTCGTAGTTACCCAAATAAACCCAATGTGCTCCTGTCTCAGGGCTTTTGTACTTGTTGTCCCCTCTGGCTGGAATACTGTTCCCAAACATTCAATGACTCATCTCCTCACTTTGTTTAGCTCTCTGCTAAAACATTATCTTGCCAAAGAGACTTTTCCTGACTACTCTATTTAAAATCTAAAATACATAACAGGACAGTCATTTTTTTTGTGTGTGTGTGTTCCTTTGTCTCCTCCACTAGAACGAAAGATCTATGAAGGCAGGGGCTTTCTTTTGATCCCTTATATATCCTATGTATTTAATATATTCACAGATCAATACAAATGGGTAGATAGATGTATTTTGTATTCATGAGGGTAATGTCCTGAAAGAAAACATGCCATTGTGTTAAAAGATTATCCCGAGAAAGTAGGGGGTAGGGATGGCTTGGGAAGGAAAATTTTTACAATGCAGTGACTAAAAGTGAGGGCTCTGGGACCAGACTGCTTCAATCAGAAGGCAATTCATCATCTTTTCTATGTTTCCTATTACCTTTTGCCATTTTTCCTTAATAAAGAGTAGTAGAATAATTAAATTCTATTTCTAGCTGTGATAGATGAGATATTTTTAAATGAAATAGTAAGCTGGCAAACTCCCATTAATAGTATTAGTCCTATTGTGCCTGAAGATGTGTATATCAGAATAATGTTTCCATAATGAACATATGATATGCTATTTACTTGTCTTCTGTCTTTATTTTGTAAATGCCTTTCTTAAGTATAGTTGACATACAATAAACTACACATATTTAAAGTGTACAATTTGATAATATTTTGACATATGTTTACATACACCAGTGAAACCATCACCCCAATGAAGATAGTGAACACATCCATCACCCCCAAGATTTCTTTATTTCCTCCATTGCCACACTCCTCCATATGTCAGGCAATCACTGATCTGTTTCGTGTCATTTTATCTTGGTTTTCATTTTCTGGAATTTTACACAAATGGAATCGTACAGTATGTACTCTTTTTTGTCCAGCTTCTTTCATGCAGCACAATTATTTTGAAACTCATTCGTGTCATAGCGTGAATAAATAGTTCATTATTTTTCTTGTCAGGTTTCATTCTGCTGTATGAGTATACCATAGTTTGTTTATCTGCCTACTTGTTCATGTACTTTTGGTTGTTTTCAGGTTTTGTCTATGACAAATAAAGCTGCTATAAAAATTTGTGTACAAGTCTTTGTATGAACATACGCTTTCATTTCTCTTGGAGTAGAATGACTCTATCATATGGTAGGCATACATTTAACTTTTTGAGAAACTGCCGAGTTGTCTTCCACAGTGGTTATATCATTTTACATTCCCATCACAAGTGTATGAGAGTTCCAAGTGTTCCACAACTTTGTCAAAACTTGATATGATTAGTCTTTTGAGTTTCAGCTCTCCTAATAGGTATCTGGGGGTATATCCCATTGTGATTTTAACTTGCATTACACTAGTGCCTATGTCTCATCTATATATACTCTTTATAATATTATTTATTTGCATTTTATTATTAAGACTATTTTCTTAGAGCAATTTTAGATTCATAGCAAAATTAATGGGAAGATACAGAGATTTCCCATATACCTCCTGCCCCTACACGTGCACAACCTCCCCCACTATCAACATCTTTCACCAGAGTGGTACATTTGCTACAATTGATGAACTTACATTGACACATCCTTATCACCCAAAGTCTATAGTTTACATTAGGGTTCACTCTTGGTGTTGTACATTCTATGGGTTTGGACAAATGTATAATGACATGTATACATCATTATGGTATCATCAGAGTATGTTTACTACCCTAAAAATCTTCTATGCTTCCCCTATTCATCCCTCCCCTCACCCCAACCCCTGACAACCACTGATCTTTTTACTATGTCCATAGTTTTGCCTTTTCCAGAATGTCATATAGTTGGAATCATTCAGTATGTAACTTGTTCAGATTGGCTTCTTTCACTTAGTAATATGCATTTAAGATTTCTCCATGTTTTTTCACGGCTTGATAACTTATTTCTTTTTAGCCCTGAATAATATTCCATTGTCTGGATGTACCACAGTTTATTTATCCATTCACCTCCTGAAAGACATCTTGGTTGCTTCCAAGTTTTGGCAATTATGAATAAAGCTGCTATAAACATTCATGTGGAAGTTTTTGTATGGACACAAGTTTTCAACTCCTTTGGGTAAATACCAAGGAGCGTGATTGCTAGATCCTACGGTAAGAGTATGTTTAGTTTTGTAAGAAACCACCAAACTGCTTCCCAAAATGGCTGTACCATTTTGCATTACCACCAGCAGTGAATGAGAGTTCTTGCTGCTTCACATACTCTCCAGCATTCTGTGTTTCAAATTTTGGCCATTCTACTAGGTGTGTAGTGACATCTTGCTGTTTTAATTTGCATTTCTCTGATGACATATTCTGTGGAGCATATTTTCATATGCTTATTTGCCATCTGTATATCTTCTTTGGTGAGGCGTCTGTGAAGATCTTTAGCCCATTTTTAATCAGTTTGTTTCTTTTCTTATTGCTGAGTTTTAAGAGTTCTTTGTATATTTTGGATAACAGTTCTTTATCAGATGTGTCTTTTGCAAATATTTTTTCCCAGTCTGTGGCTTGTCTTCTCATTCTCTTGACATTGTCTTTCATAGAGCAGAAGTTTTTCATTTTAATGAAGTCTAGCTTATCAATTATTTCTTTCATGGGTCATGCCTTTGGTGTTATATCTAAAAAGTCATTGCCATACCCAAGATCATCTAGGTTTTCTCCTAGATTATCTTCTGGGAATTTTATTGTTTTGCATTTATATCTGTGATCCATTTTGAGTTAGTTTTTGAGAAGAGTGTAAGGTCTGTGTCTAGATTCATTCTTTCGCATGTGGCTGTCCAGCTGTTCCAGCACCATTTGTTGAAAAGACTATCTTTGCTCCATTGCATTGTCTTTGCTCCTTTGTCGAAGATCAGTTGACTATATTTATGTGGGTCTATTTCTTGGCTCTCTATTCTGTTCCATTGATCTATTTGTCTATTCTTTCCCCAATACTACATTGTCTTGATTACAGTAGCTTCATAGTCTGAAAGTCGGGTAACATCAGTTCTCCAACTTTGTTCTTCTCCTTAAATATTGTGTTGGCTATTCTGGGTCTTTTGCCTTTCCATATAAACTTTAGAATCAGTTTGCCACAAAATGACTTGCTGGGATTTTGATTGGGATTGCATTGAATCAATAGATGAAGTTGGGAAAAGCTGACATCTTGACAATATTGAGTCTTCCTATCCATGAATATGGAATATCTCTCCATTTATTTAGTTCTTCTTTGAATTCATTCATCAGAGTTTTATAGTGGTCCTTATATAGATGTTCTACATATTTTCTTAGATTTATACCTAATATTTCATTTTGCGGGGTGCTAATTCAAATGATTATATGTTTTTAATTTCAAATTCCACTTGTTCATTGCTGGTATATAGGAAAATGATTGACTTCTGTATATTAACCTAGTATCCTGTGACTTTGTTTTTTGAACTTATTAGTTCCAGGAGTTTTTTGTTGATTCTTTTGGATTTTCTATGTAGGCAATCATGTTGTCTGTGAATAATGTATATCTTCTTTGGCTAAGGGTCTGTTCAAATCTTTTGTCTTTTTAAAATTTTGGCTGTTTTTGTATTTTTGAAGTTTGAAAATTCTTTATATATTCTGGGAACAACTACTTTATCAGATATGTGATTTGCAAGTATATTTTCCCAATCTGTAGCTTGTCTTTTCCTTCTCTTAAGAGTGTCTTTCAAAGTGATAAGTTTTAATTTTGATGAAGTCCAATTTATTAATTTGTTTCTTATGGGTCATGTTTTGGTGTTCTATCTAAGAAATCTTTTCCTAAGCCAAGGTTGTAAAAAGTTTCTCTGATGCTTTCTTCTAGAAACTTATAGTTTTAGGTTTTACATTTTGGTCAATGATTTAATGCTGGTATGTGGTGTGAATTATGAATTGAAGTTAATTTTTTCCATGTGAATACGCAATTGTTCCAGGACAATTTGTTGGAAAGATTGCCATTTCTCCACTGAATTGTGTTTCAGTCTGTGCCAAAAATCAATTGTCCATATGTATGTGTGTGTACTTCTGGACTTATTATTTTGAACATTGATCTGTTTGTCTATCTTGTTGCCAAGACCACTGGCTTGATTACTGCAGCTTTATAATAAAGCCTTGCAAACAGGTAGTGTTAGTCTTCCAACTTTGTTAATTTTCAAAGTTGTTTTGGCAGTTCCAGATCATTTTCATTTTCATATAAAATTTAAAATCAGCTTGTGACATTCTGCAGAAAAGCCTTCTGGGATTTCATTTGGCATTGCATTCAATTTATAGATCAATTTGGAGAAAATCAACATCTTTACAATATTGGGTCTTCCTGAACCATAAATATAGTATATTTCTCCATCTATTGAGCCTTCTTTAATTTCTCTTAGCAATGTTTCAATACAAGCAAAAACATATATACAGAGAGAAGTCAAGATGATGGCGTAAGCAGACTCTGAACTCACCTCCTCCCTTGGACACAGCCAATTTACAACTACTGTGGGAAAAGTACCCCTGAGACAGTACTGAAAGCTGGATAAGAGGAACTCCTGCAACAAAGGACAATCCTAATTGAGGTGAAAGAGGTAGAAACTCCCTTCTGGAGAGAAAAAACGCTGCCTTCACAAGCTGCCAGCTTCACGGCCGCCCAGGAGCAGCCCACAGGTATGCAGCCTCCCTGGAGGAGTGGGGCCCTGAGCCGGGGAGCACCCCCACTGTAGGCACTTGGTGGATCCAGCACAATCGAGACGAGTGGCATAATATCTCACTTTGCCTGCTACTAAAACATTGGAGAGTACCCCCAGAAAAGCTGGTTCACAAAGAAATTAAAACCAGCTCTTAAAGGGCCCATGTGCAAACTCACCCATTTCACCAAGCAACTGAAAATCACCAGAAAGAAAGGTGCATAGTGCTTTGGTGAAAAGAGACTCACCTGATAGGGTCTGAGTGCATTGCAGTGAGAGGTGAGACCTCTCCAGGGACTGGGACATTGGTGGTGGCCATTGTGGTGGCTTGGTGTGTGCGTGCTGACACAGAAGCCATTGGAGATCTCCCTGGGGCCTGCTAGCCCAGGGTCTGCCCCACCCAGTAGAGCACCAATTTGATCCAGCTCAGCCAGGGCAGGCAGCCCACCCTAGAGACTGGTCCCACTCAACAACAAGCCCTCAGGCAACTTGTGGGCCTACATAGATTGGTGACTCGATTCTCTGCAGCCTGGCAATTAAGCTGACTTCAGTGGGGCAGGGCGTGCACAAGGAGCAGGTGGAGAGTGTGGGGTGGTGGTGGAGTGTGTGGGGCTCCCACCATGGAGAGACTGGGTCCACTTAAGGAGGTCGGGGCGTGCACACAGCACAGGAGTGTGTTGACTGTGTCTGTGGACCTGTGGGTGGCAGGGCTTGTTAGCTGCAGAGGACTTGTGCTTCTCAAAGACCCACATAGGGGATTTGCCCCACCTTCCAAAGCCTGAAACAATTGGGTGCTCCCGTGCCTGAGTCCAGCCCCACCCAGCTGCAATCCTCAGAGAGCTGACAAGAGACCTAAAGGCTGGAGGCTTATAGCAATTGTAAGCCCCTGAGCCTAACAACCTGCCACGCTGGGGACCTACTCACTTAAAAGAAATATTGCAAGACAAATGTTGTATTAGAACTTGCAGCCAACTGTGCTGGGGCTCCCCACACCTGATAAAGAGACTGAAGGGCCCACAACCATTACAAGCAGCTGAGCATTACACCAGCTGGCCAGGAGCATAACTCGGCCTCTCTGGGCGCCTACAGGGAGAGCAAACAGGCCACAACAGAAGGACACACGTAGGCCACATAGGGGTCACCCCTGGAACATTGAGAGCTGAGGGAAGCACACTGCAGGCCTCATAAGGCATCACTTATATAAGGTCACCTATCCAAGAACAGGAGACGTAGCTGCACCACCTAATACACAGACACAAGCACAGGGAAAGAGGCAAAATGAGGAGGCAAAGGAATACATCCCAAATAAGGGAACAAGACAAAACCCCAGAAAAGGAACTAAGTGAAACAGAAATGAGCAGCCTGCCTGACAGAGAGTTCAAACAAAGAGTGTTAAGCATGCTCACTGATGTGGGGAGAAGAATAGATGAACTCAGTGAGAATGTCAACAAAGAAATGGAAGATATAAAAAAGAACCAATCAGAAATGAAGAATACAATACTGGAAATGAAAAATTCTCTAGAGGGACTCAAAAGCAGAGTAGAGGATACAGAATAGGTCTGCAAGCTGGAGGAAAGACTAGAAGAAATTACCCAAACGGAACAGGTAAAAGAAAAAAGAATTAAAAAGAGTGAGGACAGTGTAAGGGACCTCTGGGACAACATCAAGAGCACTAACATCCGTGTTATAGGTGTCCCGGAAGGAGAAGAGCGAGAAAAAGGGGCAGAGAATTTATTTTAAGAAATAATAGATGAAAACTTCCCTAACCTAAGGAAGGAAACAGACATCCAGGTACAGGAAGCACAGAGAGCCCGAAACAAGATAAACCCAAAGAGGTCCACACCAAGACACATCATAATCAAAATGTCCAGAATTAAAGATAAAGAGAGAATCCTAAAAGCCGCAAAAGACAAGTTACATACAAAGAAGACCCCATAAGGCTATCAGTTGACTTCTCAGTGGAAACCTTACAGGCTAGAAGAGAGTGGCACGATATATTTAAAGTGCTAAAGGGAAAAAACCTACAGCCAAGAATACTCTACCCAGCAAGGTTATCATTCAAAATGGAAGGAGAGATCAAAAATTTCCCAGACAAGCAAAAATTAAAGGAGTTTGTCAACAAGAAACCAGTGCTACAGGGAATGTTAAAGGGACTGATTTAAGGGGAAAAGAGAAGACCACAAATAGGAAAAATTATCTGTTTCCATGTTAAGAGGGTAATGGATACAAAAGCACAAAAAAGAGGTTAGATATGATAACAAAAACATAAAATGAGGGAGGAGGGGAGTTAAAGAGTAGAGCTTTCAGATAGAGGTCAAACTAAAGAGACTATCAATTCTGTATAGAAGGAGAAAGGAACAGAGAAGGACTACTAAAACACTGAGAAAAAAAGAGTAAAAAAATAGCAGTAAGTACATACTTATCAATAGCTACTTTAAACGTCAATGGACTAAATGCTCCAATTAAAAGGCATAGGGTGGCTGATTGGATAAAACAACAAGACCCATATACATGCTGCATATAAGAGACACACTTCAGACCTAAAGACACTCACAAACTGAAAGTGAAGGGATGGAAAAAGATACTCCACGCAAATGGCAATGAAAAGAAAGCTGGGGTAGCAGTACTCATATCAGACTAAATAGACTTTAAAACAAAAACTGTAAAAGGAGACAAAGAAGGGCATTACATAATGATCAAGGGAACAATCCAACAAGAGGATATAACACTTGTAAATATCTACACACCCAGTGTAGGAGCACCTAAATATGTAAAGCAATTATTAACAGACATAAAAAGAGAAATGGACAGTAACACAATAATAGTAGGGGACTTTAACACTCCACTTACACCAATGGATAGATCATTCAAACAGAAGATCAATAAGGAAACATTGGCCTTAAACGACACACTAGAACAGATGGACCTAGTAGATATATACAGAGGATTCCATCCAAAAACCGAAGAATACACGTTCTTTTCAAATACACATGGAACATTCTCCAGGATTGATCACATATTAGGCCACAAAACAAGTCTCCATAAATTTAAGAAGATTGAAATAACACCAAGCATCTTTTCTGACCACAAAGGTATGAAACTAGAAATCAACTATAGGAAGAAAATCAGAAAAGCCACAAATACGTTCAGATTAAACAAAATGCTACTGAACAACGACTGGGTTAACAAAGAAATCAAAGAAGAAATCAAAAAATACCTGGAGACAAATGAAAATGAAAATACGACATGCCAGAATTTATGGGATACAGCAAAAGCGGTTCTAAGAGGGAAGTTTATAGCAATACAGGCCTATCTCAACAATAAGAAAAATCTCAAATAAACAACTTAACAATGTACCTAAAGGAACTGGAAAAAGAAGAACAAACAAAGCCCAAAATCAGTAGAAGAAGGGAAATAATAAAAATCAGAGCAGAAATAAATGAAATAGAGACTAAAAAAAAAAGAAAAAAATAATAAAACCAAGAGCTGGTTCTTTGAAAAGACAAACAAAATTGACAAGCCTGTAGCTAGACTCACCAATAAAAAAAGAGAGAAGGCACAAATAAGTAAAATCCGAAATGAAAGAGGAGAAATTACAACAGACACCTCAGAAATACAAAAGATTATAAGAGAATATTATGAAAAGCTATATGCTAACCAATTCGACAATCTGGAAGAAATGGGTAAATTCTTAGAATCATACAACCTTCCAAAACTGGATCAAGAAGACATAGAGAACTTGAATAGACCAATCACCAGTAAGGAGATTGAAACAGTAATCACAAACCTCCCCAAAAATAAAAGTCCAGGACCAGATGGCTTCCCTGGTGAATTCTACCAAACATTCAAAGAAGACAATACCTATCCTTCTCAAACTCTTCCAAAAAATTAAGGAGGGGGGAAAGCTCCCTAACTCATTCTTTGAAGCCGACTTTACCCTGATACCAAAATCTGACAAGGACGACACAAAAAAATAAAATTACAGGCCAATATCACTGATGAACGTAGATGCAAAAATCCTCAACAAAATACTAGCAAATCCGCATACAACAATACATTAAAAAGATTATACACCATGATCAAGTGGGATTTATTCCAGGTATGCAGGGATGGTTTAACATTCACAAATCAATCAATGTGATACACCACATTAATAAAATGAAGACTAAAAATCACATGATCATCTCAATAGATGCAGAGAAAGCATTTGACAAGATACAGCATCCATTTATGATAAAAACTCTGAATGCAATGGGGATAGAAGGAAAGTACCTCAACATAATAAAGGCCATATATGACAAATTCACAGCTAATATCATCCTCAATGGTGAAAGACTGAAAGCTATCCCTCTAAGAACAGGAACCAGACAAGGATGCCCACTGTCACCACTCCTATTTAACATAATACTGGAAGTCCTAGCCAGAGCAATCAGGCAAGAAAAAGAAATAAAAGGGATCCAAATTGGAAAGGAAGACGTGAAACTGTCACTATTTGCAGATGACTTGATTTTATATATAGAAAACCCTAAAGAATCCACCAAAAAACTTTTAGAATTAATAAATGAATATGGTAAAGTTGCAGGATACAAAATCAACACACAAAAATCATTTGCATTTCTATACACTAACAACGAAGTAGCAGAGAGAGAAATTAAGAATACAATCCCATTTACAGTTGCAACAAAAAGAATAATATACCTAGGAATAAACTTAACCAAAGAGGTGAAAGATCTGTACACCGAAAACTATAAAACATTGCTGAAAGAAATTGAAGAAGACACAAAGAAATGGAAAGATATTCCGTGTTCTTGAATTGGAAGAATTAACATAGTTAAGATGTCCGTACTTCCCAAAGCAATCTAAGAAACGATGAAATCCAGCCATTTGTGACAACATGGATGGACATTAAGGGTATTATGCAAAGTGAAATAAGTCAAAGGGAGAAGGTCAAATACCGTATGATTTCCCTCATTAAGTAGTAGATAATAACAACAACAAACAAACACATAGAGACAGAGATTGGATTGGTGGTTACCAGAGGGGAAGGGAGGAGGGAGGAGGGCAAAAGGGAAAATTCGGCACATGTGTGTGGTGAAGGGGTTGTAATTAGTATTTGGGTGGTGAACATGATGTAATCTATGCAGAAATAGAAGTATAATGATGTACACCTGAAATTTATACAATGTTATAAACCAATGTTACTGCAATAAACAAAAAATTAAAAAAAGAAAAAAATATATATACACTTATATTTCCTCTTTCTTAGATAAAAAGTGACATATTATACACACTGTTTGCCACTTTGGTTTTTTCACTTAACAATGTGTCCTTGAGATTACTCTGTTGAAATATATAGAGCTCTTCTCTAGTCCTTTGTTTAGCTGCCAAATACATTACTATGTGAATGTACCATATATTTTTCAAAATGTCCTTTACTGGTGGATACTTGGGTTCTTTACAGACTTTTGCTATTACAAATAGTACTACAAAAAATATCCTTGTGCACATGTCATGCCATATTTTTCCAGTTCATCTTTAGGATGCTTTGCTAGAACTAGTAGTTTCTGTGTCAAATGGTCAATATATGTGGAATTTTCCTAAATATTGCCAATTCTTCTACAGATTAGTTTTATCATTTTATTTTCTCAACATATAAGAATTCCTTTCCCCTACAACATTTTCGACAGAATATGTTGTCAAATTTTTGGATTTTTGCCAATCTGATAGGTGAAAAATGTCTTCTCAATGCATTTTGATTCATATTTGTTGCAGATTGGTTCCCTAGGAAACAGACTCTGATTTGATGGAAGTGGGGTTGGGCAGAGGGAGAAGTTTAACTACAAACAAAGGCCTCAGCAGATCCCAGAAGGAACTCTAGAGCTGAGATTAACTATAAGTGATGTCCTGATTTGAGGCAAGGAGTCAGGCCTTTATGTCCCTCATTGACTGCTACTGGATGCAGGGCATGATATCGGACAAGGCAGCTTTCTTAAGCTGAGGGCAATTCCTGGAGAAGGACTCAGCTCACAGTTTCCAACCATCAACATTCCCAACAGCTGGAGAAATGGTTGTTTCAGTCCTGGAATTGGGAATGTGGTTTGATCTGGATGGCTTACTACAGAATACAACACGGCATTTCTTTTGATAATTTATGAAGCTGAGTGATAGGTATATAAGGATTCACTAAATAATTTTATTTTAGTACATTTGAAATTTTCCATAATAAAAAGTTAAAATGTAATTTGAATTTCTATGTGAACAAGTTTGAGACCCTTTTCATATGCCTAAGTTCCATTTGCATTTCTTTTTCTGTGAACTTTCTCTTCATATATCTTTTGCCCATCTTTCTTTAGAATTTTAGTTTTCTCCTCAATTTTTAGAAGCTCTTTAATTCTGAGATGTTAATCTTTCTTGGTGTTATACGTAGAAAATATTATTTCAGTTTTACATTAGTCTTTTTATTTTGCTTATGGTGCTTCTTTTCATGTAAAATTTTTAAATTTTTTAATCAAATTGATTTATTGTTTACTTTATTGCTTTTGGATTATGAGTCAGAATTTGGAAAGTTTTCCCTAATTCCAGATGTTAGTAAAATACTTCGATATTTTCTTTTAGCACTTGCATGTATGTTTTGAGGAATGGAAACAAGTTTGTTTTCTTTACGGAAATTGAGTTATTCTAGTATCACTTAGTAAGATATCCATCTTTCTGAACAGATTAGTGGTTACTAGAAGGAAAGGGGGTGGGGGGTGGACAAATGGGTAAAGGGGCATATGTATAGTGATGGATAAAAGCTAGACTATTGGTGGTGAGCACAATGCAGTCCATACAGAAACTGATACATAGTAACGTACAACTGAAATTACACAATGTTATAAACCAATATGACCTCAATAAAATAACTTAAAAAATAAAAACAAAAAAATAAATTGTCAGAAAATGTCAAAAAAAAAAGAAGAAAATCCATCTTTCCTCTCTAATTTGAATGCTGCCTTTGTCATATACTGAATTTCCATGTGCAGCTGATTCTGTTTCTGGATTTCTTATTAAGTTCCACTCTTTTTTTCCTATGCCAATTTGACATTCTTTTAATTATAGAGACTATAATAAGTTTTACTATTTGGCAAGACTACACCCTCATAGTGCTCTTTTTTTCCCCAGTGTTTTCTACATTTATTCTCCCGAGTATAATTTATAATCAACTTATCTACCCCCCAAAATTGATTGCAATTTGTTGGGATTACGTTGAATTTACAGATTACATTAGGAAAACTTGACATTTTATGATGTTGAGTACTCTTATGCAAGAACAAGATATGTGGCTTTATTTGTTTAATTCTTCTTTTATATCCTTCACAAATGTTTTATAATTTTTTAATATAGATTTTGGGAATTTCTTGTTAGTTTTATGGGCAAGTATTTCTTTTGACTATTGTAAATAGAGTCTTCTCTTCCATTTGACAAGAGATTTTCACATATTGAGGTATATGGGATAACTATTGGGGTTCAAAACTGATTTGGCTTGAACTAAAAAGCCTGACTTAGGGCCTATCAAACATACATTGTACATCTGCTTAACCATTAAAGAATACACTCTCTTAAGGTAAGCATGCATACTTCTCCTCCTACGCCCTATTGGTAACGCCCTCTTGGTAACGCCCTGATTAGTCCCTTCCAGGACATCAGGGTTATGTTGACCTGCTAAGCTAATTTGCAACTAAATACCTCTTTGAAATTTTGATGAAAATGTATCCTGGGTGTGTTTAATGTATGTTCTTTGTTCTAAAGATATAAGACTGTACTGTAAACCATGCTTCTCTGGAACGCTTTTAAGGCCTTCTCGAGTTATAAACCTCACTCTGGCTCAAGTAAACTCACCTTATTTCTCTTATCTATAGAATGGTCGTTGGTTATTTTGCGTCGACACATTATATCTTTTAACTGGTCAATATTTGTATATTGCTTAAGGTTTTTTATTTCTGTACTTCGATTTTATAAACTACTGTTGTACTGTATTTCCTTTTTGAACTTCAAATCTATTTTGTGTGTTATTAATATAGTGACACTAGCTTTCTTTTGACTAGGATTTGATGGGCAAGACTTGAAGTTATATTCTTAAGTCTGAAATTCATGGGGCAGGCCAGCAGGCTGGAAACTCAGGCAAGATTTCTACATTACAATCTTGAAGCAGCATTCCTTCTTCAGGAAACTTCAGTTTTTGCTTTTAAGGTATTCAACTGATTGAATGAGGCCCATACCACGTTATCAAGGGTAATCTTACTTAGCCAACTGATTGTAAATGTTAATCACATCTACAAAATACCTTTAAAGCAATGTAGGGGAGCAGAATTTGCCACCTCAAGATGAGTCTCTTTGGCATGAGGATTATTTTGGGCTGGTTACTTTTATGAAACTGCAGACAGGGGAGAAGCTCTGAAAACCAAGTAGAAGTTGCCCTTTGTAAGAGACATTTACATTTGTAAGGGAAATCTCCATTTGTAAAGGTGTCTCCCTCTGTGTACCAAGAAAGGGGGGAATGACCTTATCTCTAGAAACTCTTATCAATGCAGGAAAGAAGGACTTAGATCTGTATAATAACTTTACCCTTGTTTACTCTGCTTTTTCTGGTAATCTCCCATAACTGACTCCCTCCACTCCCAACATCCTCCTTTGTCTTTAGCTGAAGATGATATTTAAGTGGTGACCTCGGCCATTCTGGCGAGTTGCTCAGTTTTCCTGGGTTTCTCCCATGTATACATGTTATAAAGCTTTGTTTAGTTTTCTCCTGTTATTCTGTCTCAAGTCAATTTAATTCTTAGGCCAGCTAGAAGGACCTAGATGGTGGAGGAATTGTCTTCCTCCCCTACAGCAACATCTAGACTATTGTTTGACCAAACAACTAAGCACCGTAGCCTAATCAAGTTGACACATAAAGTTATCCATCACAACCCATTAAAGGACAATGGGGTTGTTTCCTGTTTTTGGCTGTTATGCATAAAGTTGCTATGAACAATCATATACAGATTTTTGTATGAACAAAAGCAATTGCTACGTTATATAGTTAATGCTCATTTTTTTTTTGCCTATTGATGTCTGATTGCTCCAGCATCACTTGTTGAAAAATTATCCTTCCATTGACTTGCTTTTGCTTTTTGTCAAAAATCAATTGGGCTATTTGTGTGGGTCTATTTCTGGTTTCTCTATTCTGTTCCATTGATCCATGTTTATCCCTCTATGAATACCATACTTCCCCCACCCTCCAGCTTTATTGAAGTATAATTCATAAATAAAATCGTATATTTAAAGAATACCATACTTTCTTGATGACTGTAGTTATACCGTAGGCCTTAATATTGGGTTGAGTGATTCCTCCCACTTTATGTTTCTTTGTCAGGATGGTTTTAGCTATTCTATGGCCTGCTTGTGCCTTTCCATATAAATTTGAGAATAAGCTTGTCTATGTCTTCAAAAATCCTTGCTGGGATTTTGATACAAATTGCATTAAACCTGTATATCAGTTTGGGGCAAATTAATGTCTTTACTGTGTTGAATCTTTCAATCCATGAAGACAATATGTCTCTTCATATTTATTTTATGTTTTTAATTTCTTTCGTCAGCATTTTGTCATTTCAGCATACAGATCCTGTCCATATTTTGTTAAGTTTATACTTAAGTATTTCATTTTCTTTGTAGTGATTTCATATAATATTGTGTATTTAATTTTGGTTTTCATATGTTCATTGATAGTATATAGAAATGTGGCTGATATTTTTGTGTTGGTCTTGTGTCCTATGACCTTGCTGAATGCACTTATTCATTCTAGGGATTTTTTTTGGTAGATTTCTTGCGACTTTGTATATCATGCCATCTGCAAATAGTGTCAGTTTTATTTCTTTCTTTCCAATGTATATGCCCTTTATTTCTTTTTATTGCCTTAATATAGTGACTAGAACTAAAAGTACAGTGTTGAATAAGAATAGTGGAAGTGGACATCCTTGCCTTGTTCCCAATCTTAGTGGTACATTAGCTAGAGTTTTTTTGTATATGCTCTTTATTTTTATTATTATTTTTTATTGTATATGCTCTTTATAAGTTTTTTGACTTGAGGTAGTTTTTTTAATCAGGAATGGATATTAGATTTTTTTCAAATGTTTTTTATGCATGAATTGAATAATGTTGCATAATATTCCAGGAGTACTCCTATTACCCACAAAAACATTTCTATTGCCTGCCGTATTGACTCACCTGGCATCATAAAAGGAAAGTGAAGGGCCAGCAGCTGTATTGCAGTGCAAACGTGCTCTGTGACATCCAACAATGGATCTATTTGGGTGGTGTAGAGAAACCACATTTGAAATGTATAGTATGTACCAGAATCTTGTCTGTGGAATATGCTTCTACTTTTAGATGTATGAAATTGTAAGTGGAGAATTCAGTTGTCATCAATACCTAGTTAATTCAACATTTTCTCCTGTCAGGAACTTACTGGATAATCCAGTATATAAAATTAGAAATGCACTGTATATTTTATCTTTATTTATTGGAATCAGCAAAATATACTTACCAGAATTCCTGTACTTGTAGGACACAAACATGTAACAGTAACTTAAAAATTTGTGTGAAGTTGCATATTTTATTCATCCTAACCTATTGGATCATGTCTTATATCTGATGCATCTTGTCCTGATGAAGTCTGTCAGCTACACATGAAAATAGCACACAAATTGCCAGTAATTCAGCAAAATGGTCTAAAGGATCAAGTGCTCCATCGATAAATTCCTACTCCTTTTCATCAATTATCAAAGTATTTAGTATAAAAGTAATTTGATTACACAACTATGAAGATCAATACAATAAAACAACAATTTTGAAATGTTTTTGAATTGTTCTGGGTAATTAGTGTTATCAATTCAAATAATATTAAGATTAGTCACTGTATGAGATAACTTTAAATGCCCTGGAATATTACAGTTCATATATACAAGAGACTTTATAGAGGTTTCTCAAATTTAACAATGGTAAAACTTACATGACGTTACTAAATATGAGTTATGAAACTAGAAAGGAACTTTCCTAGACTGTCAGTGATGCAAAAAATTGTCATCAGTCATACTAAAGGGAAACTGAGGTATCTTTCTGTTCTCTTTATAGAAAATAACATTACAAAATTATTATTATAAAAAGGGTTGATCAAAGAGTATTCAGCCACAGAAAAGTAGGAAAAAAGTATTATAGAGTTGTGTCAGGCATTTATTATTATTATTAAAACATATTATTGTTATGGGTTTTGTAATGTTTGTGGTATAAGTCAGCTTTTTAAGTTTTGTAATTTCTCGTGATTTTTATCATTTTACATTAAATATCTGCTTTCATCCCTACTTTTGAATTTTTAATAATGTATTCTTACTCTAAAGTCCCCCAGCCCACACACGAGTTTTATCAGCATCAGGTCTAAAACACCAGCATCTGTCTTGATTACTATAGCTTTATAGTAGAACTTAATACTGTAGGTGAGAAAAAATAATTTCCCTCTACCCTTCTGAGTTCTTGGTTGAGACCTCTGTAATAAAAGACAGATTAACAAGAGAAAAGCAAACAGACATTGGGGAGACCCAGGAAAGCTGAGTAACTCCCCGAGGTGGCTTAGAATTCAGGCTTAAATACCATCTTAATAAAGAAAGGAGAGGGATATGTAGACCTCTTAGGGGAGAGTAAACGATTTTTAGAAAAGATGAATGGGCCTTTAGAGGAATAGATGGTAGGTATGAGAGTTTGTGACAAAGTTTGTCTGGATGTGACATCAACTTCTAGTCTCCCTTCCTGTGATAAGAATCAGTCTTCCCTGGTTGATATAACTCCTGGGAGGGGATCTATGACAATTCAGTTCCTTTTGGAGGATCTATATTTAGGCAGATAACAGGAGTTCAGAGAAAGCCTCTCCCTGCATTTGCTGTTTTTCAAGTACCAACAGCTGAAAATAATCAGTACGCCAACATGGCATATTTTGAGGCGGCATATTCTGCTACCATTCAATATCTTGCAGGGAAAATTCTCAAAATTTCTTCTTTAGGTGTATCCTGTTTTCTATCCTTTGCTCTTCAACATCAATTTCAGAATCACCCTGTCGTGTTACATAAAAAACACAGCTGGAATTTTAATTAGCACTGCATGATTCTGTAGATCAATTTGGGCAGAACTGACATCTATTTTTTTTATCTATTTGGGCAGAACTGACATCTATTTTTTTATCTCTCCCTTTATTTGTGTCTTGTATATTTCTCAATGAAATTTTATAATTTTCTTCATACCGGATTTGTATATCTTTCATTAGACTTATTTATAGGTACTTCATATATTTTATATAATATGATTGTTAATGGTATCTTTTAAAATAATTACAATTACTAAATATTTATTGTTGATGGAAATCAATGAAATTGGTTTTGGTTTACTCACCTAGCTGCCTTGCTAAACCCTCTTATTTCCAGAAATAATTACCTGTAACTTGTTTTGAGTTTTCAATGTAAAAACTATATTATTTCAAATGATAATTTTTATTTATTTATTTCAAATTTTATTGTGATAGTTATTTTTGTCATACTATGCTGGGTAGGACCTCCTGATTTATATTAAATAGAAACAGTAATAATAGGCATCATTGTCATTTTAATGATTTTAAAGGGGATGGTTCTCATGTTATACTCTCATAAGAGAATGATGTTTCCTGTATATTTTTGGTAGATAATGCTTTATCAGGTTAAGGAAATTTCCTTCTATTCATAATTTGCTGTGAGTTGCATTTTACCAAATGTTTTTTTCTTTGTTTATTGAGATGACAATGTTATTTTTCTTCTTTGATCTGTTAATGTAGTGAATTATGTTTATGAGTTAAATAATGTTAAACCAACCTTACTTTTCTGGGTAAAACAACTTGGTTATGAAATATGATGTTGGTTTTACACTACTAGATTAATTTCATTAATATTTTGTTTGGGGTTTTTGCATATGTATTCATGAGTGTGAATGGCTTGCAGTTTTCTTGTTCTTTCTTTGTCTGACTGTGTGTCGGATTCATACTGGCCACATCAAATAAGTGGGAGAGTATTCTCTGGAAGACTTTGTATAAGATTGTAAGGGCTATTTTTTGAATGATTGTGTGGGAGATCAAAATTGGCCACACTGAAATATATTTCTTTACCTTGATTATTTTCTCTGTCATACATTTGACCTCCCCCAAACTGCCTAAAGAATTTAACATAGAAGACCTGTTTCAGGAAGGAGCCACTACCATATGATGGCTGTAGTACAATGTAAAATAGATGTTACAATAGGAAAGGCACCACCAAGCCCATCTTATCAGAAATTCTGTCTCTCCCAGGCCACATTCTTTAGGTGGCCCTGCAAAGTGTTGTCAGATAAACATTTACATTTATAAGAGAAATCTCCATTTGTAAAGGTATCTCCCTCTCTGTACTAGGAAGAGGGGGGATGACCTCATCTCTAGAAACTTATCAATGAGGAAGGCCTTAAATCTGCATAGTAACCTTACTGTTGTTTACTGTGCTTTTCTGGTAATCTCCCATAACTGACTCCCCCACCCCCAACATCCTCCTTTGTCTCTAGCTGAAGATAGTATTTAAGATGAGAATCACCGCTATTGTGTTGAGAAACTCAGTTTCCCTGGTTTCTCCCATGTATACATGTTATTAAACTTGGTATTATTTTCTCCTGCTAACCTGTCTTTTAATTATTTGGCCAGCCATAAGAAGCTTAAGGGAAAGGACAGAGGGTGATTCTCCCTCTTCCCCAACAGTTGCTAGAATTCACCTGAAAACTTTTGGTGCTTCCTTTGTGTAAAAATATTTAACTACTTATTCAATTTCTCTGGTAGTTACAGGAATATTCAGGCTTATTCATTCTTCTCAAGTCAATTTGTATAACCCATATTTTTCTAATAATTTTTCTTTGCATATTCTCCAATGTATTGGCATTAAGTTATTCACAGTATGTATTTTTTTTATATAATTTTATTTATTTTTCCCCCAAAGCCTCAGTAGATAGTTGTATGTCATAGCTGCACTTCCTTCTAGTTGCTGTATGTGGGACGTGGCCTCAGCATGGCTGGAGAAACAGTGCGTCAGTGCGTGCCAGGGATCCAAACCCAGGCCGCCATCAGGGGAGCGCGCGCACTTAACCGCTAAGCCACGGGGCCGGCCTTATAGTATGTATTTTTTAATTCACTTCTGTATATATAGTAATGTTACCCTTTTAACTTTCAGCCTTGTTTATTCATGTCTTCTCTCACTTTTTATCAGTCTGACCAAAATATGTTCAACATTATTAATCTGTTCAAAGATCTGATTTTTGGCTTTGGTAATCTTTATTGTATCTTTGTTTTTTTGTTTCATAGAGTTCTTCTCTTGACTTTATAATCATCTGCCATCTAGTTTATTTAGCTTTATTAATTTTCCTTTTATTACCTTTTAAGTTACAAGCTTAACACATTAATTTCCTCCCTGTTTTCTCTTTTGGGTCATAAGCATTTTTGGTTATACTTCCTGCAAGTACCACTTTTAGTATATCATTTGCTGCAATGATAGATATGCAGTATTTGTTACAAAGATTAAATTCTATGTTTTAAATCACCAGAATAGTTTCTCTTTGACCCATTTAGAAGTGTTTTTAATTTCTAAATATATTAGGGTTTAAATTTATCTTCTTACTTATTTTTTAATTGCATGTGGTCAGAAAACATAGTTTGTATGATACTAATTCTTTTAAATATTTAGTTTTTTTATTGTTTAGTACATGGCCAATTTTGTAAACATTCTTTGTGTGCTTGAGAAGAAGTTATATTCCCTAATTGTTGGGTGTTGAGTTTATAGGGAAAGAAAAGCTTTTCCCTCTACCCTCTTAGGTTCTCTGGTTGGATCTGCAAAGTAAACTGACAACAGACAGATTAACAGAAGAGAAGGCATACAAATTTATTACTTTTTAATTTTATGTGCATGGGGGCATCACAGAAGGAAGTGAATATCCAAAGATTTGAGAGTTTATATGCCATCTTAATAGGGGAAAGGGAAGGAAAGGCCACTTATGGGAGAGCAAATGAATTTTATGAAAGATAAATGGACCCTTAGAAGAATAGATGGGAGATATGATAGTTTGTGACAATATCTGTTCAAGTATGGTATTGACTTCTCCTCTCCTTTCCTGTAATAAGAGTCAGTCTTCCCTGGTTGATTAAGCTCTCAGGGAGGGGATTTATGACAACTGAGTTCTTTTTTTGGAGAATCTGTTTTTAAGCAGAGAAGGGGAGTTCCGGGAAAGCCTCTTCTTGCATTTGTTGATTCTCAAATCTCTTCAGCTCAAAATAATCCTTATTTAAGAGAGGCATATTTTAGGGTAGGATTTGATCTCCTAAAAGCTTTATACATGACTACTGAATCAAGATTAATTGAGTTGTTCAGACCTTTTCTATTCTTACCAAATTTTTTTCTCCTTGACCGATCATCAGTTTAGAAAATCATTTTGAAGTCTCCCACCATGAATGTAAATTTATTAATTTTTCTCCATAGTTTTGTCAATTTTGCTTACATTTTGAGTCAATTTTATTTGGTTTATAGTATTTAAGATCATTATAATTTCTGAGTCAACCGAACATTTTATCATTACGTAGTAACCCTCTGTATCTCTAACAATGCCTCATGTCTTAAAGTTTATTTTGCTAGATACTAATATAACTACCCAAAATGGATATGTGTGTGTGTATATGTGTGTGTGTTGACATAAATTCTCTCCTTGACCAAACTCTACTCAGGCTTCCCTGAACTTTTTTCAACAAGGTCTTGACTTTTGGACTTTTGTGTTCCTCTCTGCAATGTCCAATCTTAGCAAGAATCTTGTTAAATCTGTTTAGCTAGAATCCCCTATCCTCCACATATGATCCTTGATATCTAATGGAGTTCCTCATCCTCCACCATCCCCCAGGTGATGTCTGAATACTCTGGCCTGCCTTCAGCAAGAGTCCTGTTAGGTTGGTTAGTGAGAATCTTCCCTTACTTCTGATGTTTCCTCTTAGTAATTATCTATCCACTGACCCCCACCCTGCTCCTTGGCTATGACTTCCCATTTGCCCATACTTTACTCGGAGTTGAGCTCAATCTCTTTCCTCCACTGCAAGACCTCATTGCAATGGTCCTATATGTATCGTGATAGTCCCCCCTTGAGTAAAGTCTTCCTCATCATCTTTAGCAAATGGTGAATAATTTTTTCTTTAACAGTGTGTGTGTCTCTCTCTGTGTTTTAGTTAGTACATGCTTGGTGAATCCTTTTATATTTTTACTTTCCATCTTTGCTTGTCTCCCTAACTTGTGTTGGACAAAGGCATCATCGCCCATTCCTTAGGCAGTTGGCCATTTATCATGCAGGTCTCATCATTATAGTCATCAGAGAATGCTCCCAGGGCAGCCATAGGTTCCACCGTAACTTAGCACTCTGCTTTCCAACTTCTTTGTTTTTGGCCCTTGGAGATGTCCTATTCTTTTGTTTTGAGTGCTATTATGAATTTGAAACAGTTGTTCTCAACCCAGATGGTATGTTTTGCATCATGTGGTCAGCTTTTAAAAATGCTGAAATATTGATGATGGGGTTCAGGGCAGGCCATCCCAGAATGCACCACTTTGGCATGTGGATTATTTTGAGCTGAAGACAATCAAGGTCCAACAGATTCCAGAAGAGCTTTTTACCTTTCCCTTAACTGTTTAAAAGAATTTAGATAGGGATCCTGTACCCGGAAGAGAGCTATTACCAGAGATAACGTTTTACATCAGAAAGACTTATCTGCATGGCATAGCAAACATTTGTTTACCAAACATTTTCTCTACCCTTCTTTCTGTGACTTGTCTTCCTCCACTTTGAAGTCCCAGATCCCTACTCCCTTCTCTTTAGCTCAGGATGGCATATAAGCCTCAATTGCCTGATTGTCAGAGAGCCTCTCATGTCTTTGTGGGGCTCCTGTACACATGAAATTAAATGTTTTTTCCTCTTATTGATCTGTCTTCTGTCAATTTAATTATTAGGCTAGCCAAAGAACCTAGAAAGGAAGAAGGGAAAAGTTTTACTCTGCTACACTGATGAACAGCCTCCAATCCAAAATAATTAAATACAAATCTCTGGGACTGAGATCTTGGCATTAGTATTTTTTAAAGCTCCCCAAGTGGTTATAATGGCAGCTAGGTTTGAGAACTACACATTCAAAAGAATACTTATCTTTAATCCAAAATATGTGTATGTTGTATTTTGATGTTTTTTAAGGTATTATTCTGTCATTTTGCCAGAAATATTAGTTAAATCTAAGTTTCATGTTTTAAAAACTATAACCTTAAAATTTGAGTAGGAATTCTGGGCAATGTATATATTCAAGTAATTTTAGAAGGTAGACGGCTTTTGTCGAAGCACTGAAATCTCAAAAGCTGTTAAGTAATGGAAAAATATCTTTGATCAGAAAAGTAAAATATTTCAGTGGAGTAAAAATTTTATAAACAAATTACAATTTAAATGTAAAATTGAGAAAAATATTTGGAAATGGGATAACTCTCTCACAAATAATTATAGACTGATACCCTAATACAAAAAATGAGATGCTCAAGTGACCAAAAAACAGCCTCATCTCCAAATAAGAATAATTCAAATAAAACAGAAATGAGATACATTTTTATTTATCACATTAGTAATGATGAAAAACAGCAACTAGAAGCATGTGCAACTATGACGTACAACTATCTACTGGGGCTTTGGGGGAAAAAAAAGGAGGAGGATTGGCAATAGATGTTAGCTCAGAGCCGGTCTTCCTCAGCAAAAAGAGGAGGATTAGCATGGATGTTAGCTCAGGGCTGATCTACTTCACCAAAAAAAAAAAAAAAAAAGTAATGATGAAAAGATTGATTTTACACTATCACAGTCACAATGTTGGCAAGTGTAGGGGAGGAAAAAGTTTTTTTCGACCCTCTTAGGGTCTCTGGCTGGGTCTGAAAATTAAACTGACAAAGACAGATTAGCAGGAGAAAAATGTACAAATTTATTTAATATAAGTCTTATGTAACACAGAAACCTTCATAAGGAAATGAAGACCCCAAGAAACTGACCTGAGTATTTTTTCGCTAAGTTTGACAAAGAGTGGGCAGTTGTGTAGAAATATTAAGGAGTATAAGGTAAGCGTAGTAAACTGGGGGAAACAGCAAGGCCTGTTTTTTCAGATTCTTCTAGGCGTCTTTTTGTCTTCAGAGGTAAGGATGCTCCTTTCCTCCAGGTACAGGGAGGGCACATGAGGGTTTTATGATGTGTTCAAGGGAGAAGAACTGGGAGAGCCAGAGTAGCGAGGAGGTGAAGAAGGTCAGAGTAACCCTCCTACATCTGCTGTTTTCTCAAACTCCTTCAGCTTAAAATATTCAGTATTCCAAGGTGCCATATTTTGGGACAGTGTGTCCTGAAGACCATCACAAGAAATTGGAGGAATAGGAGCAATTGGTAAAATCTCTTCAGAGGACAATTAAGTAATATCTATCAATACATGAAATACATAAACTCTATGATTCATAAATTTCGTTTCTATCTAATGATCCTCCATCTCTACTATCTCATGTATTCAAAAGCATATATAAAAGAATTTTCACTGCAGAATTGTATTGGCAAAATACTGGTAAAACCTTAAATTTATATCAGAAGGAGTCTGTTTAAATACATTTTAACATTTTTCTGCAACTGAATGAAGTAGCTTTTCATTTTCTGATTTTGAATGCAAGAAGTTCAGAGTTAGAATCTTCTGGAATAAAAAGTTGAGGGAGAAACTCTCAAATGCAGAATAATGCCTTTTATAAATAAGAGATACACACAGTACTGATGCACAAATGTATGTATATGTCTGGAAGATTTTTGAAAGGACAAAAAAGACAACTGTGATGATGATTACCTCTGAGTCATGGGATTTGGAGTATGGAGTTAGAGGGAGCTTTTTCCTTAACTGTATATATGTTCAATAAAAATTTTTACCCAAAGCAAGTTTTATTTTCATAATCATTTTTTGAAAAGCAACAAAAGGGCTTTTACTTTTAGGTATCATATAGTATGGAAGTATGGAAAGTTAATGCTTCCACTGGTTATAACTAAAAAAATCTGGGTATTTTACAAAATCATATTTTAAAGGCATCATAAAACTATGGAAGCAACAATCACAAAATTGACTGAAATTCAGACAGTGAAAAACTGTACACAAGTCAGCAGATTATTGATCACCATTTTCCCACTGGGGGCATTTCCTGGTTCTGGGCATGAACAAAGGGCCACATCTGGAGAAAGAAAAATCAGCAAAGCTTTTGTTGGTTACTGGGGCTGGGGTGACAAAATTGGAAATTAGAGAGACCTCAAATATGATCCCGTATGGGAAGTTAAATAGCCAAGCTAAAAGCGTCTGAAGGGCTAAGTAAAATATCCTATAGTCTCATGGTATTTAGGAAAGAGAGACCAGCCAGGAGGAAGGGCCTGAAAAACCAAAACAGAAAAGAAACGAAAGCCCTAGAAGAGGTGGTGAATGAACATTGAGGCTGTATGGTCCCTTTTTACCTGGGGGCATTTATTAATCCTGGACTCACCTAGAGTTTACAAATGCAGGTTGGACCTCTTTTAGAAGGTCACTGTTCGGGGTAAAGAGGTCAGTAGAGATTTTAGCATTCACGTGAAGCTAGAATAACAAAACTGGAAAATTTGAAGGGCCTCAAAAACATGGCTATTTCCTGCTCAAGACATTTACCAAACTTTGAAGCTGAAAATTTCTAAGGAGCGGAACTGAATCGCTAACAAATTTTCAGACTGAGGAGACAAAGCTCAACCACGTTTTCAACTAAAAACAATGGAGTGATATGCTGGAGAATTACTGGTATGTAGAGGTAAACAGCCTTACAAAAATTTAAATCCAGCAAAAATCAGCTCAATCCTTAATTAGATTGTCATGATCATCTCCTGCCCCCACCCTATATCCAAAATAGAGCTGCTCATGCTAAGCTCCATGTGACCAAACCAAGACTTAATTAGTTTTGTCTCTCCCAGGAATGGAATCTTAAACTAGTCAATCAGGAATTACCCGATCAGCACTGGTTAGGTCATCTGCCTGATAGACCCCTGCCGTCCCCTAAAGGAAAGTAATCTTTCAATAAGCAACCTGTTTTTTGCCTACTGTAACTTCCTTGTTCCCGCTTCCTTCTGCCTGTGAAATGGGAAACAAAATGGGGTCACTTATGTCTAAGAGCTTTAAAGTGGAGCTGGGAGACCCTTAAGGAAATGGGCCTTATGCACGTCCTCGTTGGGCAGAACATGAACTTTTGAACTGAGTCAAGACAAATATTCTGAGAATGCCGCAAGAACGCCTGCAACTTCTCACAGTGACAGAGTTTTGCCTCCCTCTAGTGATCACCTTAGCAGTCAATTATGTTTAGCCAAGGTCAGCTTTCTGCTGCAAACCCCAATTAACATTCTTTGTAATGCAAATCTCTCTTCTTTGCCTTTAAAAGCCCCTTAATTTTACTCCCTAGCGGGACACTATATGGGTTTCTACCTGAATCTGTGCTCCCTGAATTGCAATTCTTTGATCCCAAGTAAACGCTTTGCCTCCTAAACTAGTATCTGTTTTTGTGGGTTAACATGCCTATACAAGTCTTGCATTTTATACAACTCCTCGGAGCTCCTTTCTATCTGCTAAATTGGATGCTGCCCAATTCTAATTGATTTTTGCTCAAATAAACTCTTAAAATTTTTAATGTGCCTCAGTTTATCTTTTAACATCGTATAGAGGTTTTTTCTTAGCATTAGGATTATGGGGAAATATTAGTTTTTTCGTTATGTATTACTATGTTTGGAACATTTTATAATAAATATATATTACTGTTATATTAGAAAATATCAACAAATTGTGCTGAAAGAATGAAAAGTACATGCATTTACTCTGAGCAAAAAGTACATGTTTAACTAAATATTACAGGGAAGAATTTGATACATTTCTAAGTATTTCTACTCTGAGTTTGCAAAGCAAAATATGACTGCATGGCTATCAGAAGAAAAATCTTAGTATAGTACAAGGAACACTGTTATATGTTTATGCTTCTTTCTCCCCTCTTAACATGAGTGTCTTCCTGTACATGAAAAAGTCATTCCAATGAAATTAAAATAATTTCTTACTATTAAAACATTTTATCTGAATAAACACCAACTTTCAATAATTTTTAAATACCACAAGCTTACTTTATACTCCTTACCATTCTCTCCAACATCAACCTCAATCCAGGTACTGTGACTCTTCTTCCTCTTCTGAATATCCCCCTTTCCCATATTTCTATTCCCATATTTTCTACAAAGCCTACTCTTTCTCATATGTCTGGATGTCTAATGCAAATATTGTCTACATCTTAATACTGTCTTAATCTTCACTGTATTTCATACAGGTAAATCTAAGGTCTAGAGTGCCCAGAATATCATGTGCTATTTTCTTTGAACATAGTTTGAATCTAGAACTATGTTCTTATTCACCATGAAGGTGAGCAGAATATAGTACCTCAAAACATGCCTCTTTGGCATAGGATTATCTTGAGCTGGTTATTTTTAAGAACCAGCAGACACGGGAGAAGCTCTAAAAACTGAGTAGAAGTTACCCTTTTGTAAGAGACATTTACACTTATAAGGGAAATCTCCATTTGTAAGCGTGTCTCCCTCTCTATACTAGGAAGAGAGGGACGATTCTAAATCTCTAGAAACTTTAATCAGTGGGGAAGGAAGTGATTAAAATCTGCATAACAACCTTACCCTTGTTTACTGTGCTTTTCCTGTAAACCTCCCATAACTGGCCTCCCTCCCCCCACATCTCCTTTTGTCTTGAGTTGGAGATAGTATTTAAGGTGGTGGCTTAGGCCAGTTGGGGGAGTTACTCAGTTTTCCTGGGTCTCCCCCGTGTATACAGGAGGTATACATGTTACTAAACTTCTGTTTGTTTTTCTCCTGTGAATCTGTCTTTCATTAAGGGGGGGTCTCAGCCAAGAATTTAGAAGGGTAGAGGGAAAATAATATTTCCTCCCCTACAGCTACTTATTACTAGATAAAAAACAGGAAAAAAAGAGTGGAAACAGATGCAACTCACTTTAGTTGCACAACTTCTTTTGAGTTTTTATTCTGTCCTAGATTTAAGTCAATTATTTATTGGCTGGTTTGGTCTTTAAAATAACAATTTTAGTGAGATTTTTGTAATCTGCACACAGGCATCTGCTAAAAACACTTCTCTTTTGAGTGAGTCAAAGGCAAGTGTTAGTACTTCATTTATTTTTGTAGAGAACAACTTGCACACAAGTAAGTGAATGTTGATTGTAGTAATACATAAGTATTAAAACGCTATTATTTGCTTCTTTTTATGAGCATACCGACAAACTGAGCAAAATGTATTACTGGATTTAGATTCAGAGCTGTTATTAAAGAACTAACATATGAGGCCAAATTCCAAAAGGCTGTAAACCCCTGGATAAAATCTAGGTGTCCATTTTGTCAGCTAATGGTAAATATCTGGATTCTTATATGATATTGGATGTCATAAATTCAAGGAAACAAGATTAAAATCCATCTTCGTGATAATTCATCTGTTTATTTTACAAATATTTATTAAGCTTCTTCCATGTGCCAAGCACTCTTCTAAGCACTGTGGCTATAGCAGTAAAACATAGAAAAAAATTTCTTGCCCTCGAGTAGCTTACATTCTAGTGGTGGAGGGATAGACATGAGCTAGCTTGGTTTCTTCTATATTCTCAAATAAATATGAGGTAAAGTCATCAGGCGAGGGTGGGGGAAATTTGAATATTTAAGAAATGAGAAAAAGGTTTGACATAGTCATTTTTGAGAGTGGAGGAGAGAACATGCCAGGGAAGTATAGTTGGATTATTAGGCATTATTGATTACCCTTTTGAGATATGTGGTCATGAGTTTAATATGATCAGTATAGTTCACTTATTCAACAAATACTTATTTAAGCATTTACTCTGCGCCAGTCACTACTTTAGGCCTACATTGTAGTAGGAGGAATTACACAATTTAAAAAATTGGTAAAAAAATGAATTCTATTACAGGATGATAAGTGCTGTGGAGAAAAGGAAACAGGACAGGGAGATAGAAAATGTAGGGCTCAGGTTTAGGGGAGAGGTGATGTGCAGGTTGCAATTTAAAGAATATCTGGCGTTAAAAAAACAAAATTCAACTGAGTAAGTGTAAAGATCTAATTGGCTTTATTTAACAATTCGTGAATCGGGCATCCCATGTAGCAAATAAAGGAGCTCTGAAGAGCTGTACTTGTATAGGCAGAAGGGGGCCTGGACAAGGAAAGAGTAGATTACCTCATCTTCCTTTGGTGGATGGAAGGGGTCTATCAGGCAGATTACTTCAGTACTGCTGACCAGAAAATTCCAGATTGACTAGTTAAAGAGTACATTCCTGAAGAAGATTGAAACTGCAATTAGGTTAGGTATTAAGTCTTGGTTTGGTGATGTGGGCTTAGCACAAGTGATTCCATTTTGGGCCTGTTGTTTCTTTTTTAACACTGGCAAACAGTTTTCTTAGTTCATTTTATCAGCCAGGCAGTAACAAAAATGCATGCTTGCTAAAAAATATACATTTGTTATCCATGATGCCTAATAATTCAAAGGAATTATTGTATAGATTCTTTAAGGAAATTAATCAGAGCTCAATCCTTTTTCCATAGTCCAAAAATAACAGAGAATTCAGAAAAACTGTGGGGGCAATTTAAGGACACATGCTATAAGTGTTTTTTCCCCATAAGTGACTTTTCCTAATGAATTCTCAAAGTTATGAAAAAATTATCTCCTCTGAAGAAGCAACTTTAAATAGTTCATTTATGCATGTTTCAAATTTTTAGAAGTCATAACAGGAGAACAGTTTTACAGAGGAGCAAGCAGCTTTCCAGAGAAGTATTTCTTTAGTACAAGTGTAATATACCAACATATTTTGGGGTAGCATATCCTGAACCCCATCAAATTTTTTACTGTGTATTTCTGCCTGTATATATTTGATAACCTCTTCATATGTCAATAATTTTATAGTATATTTTGCTATAGAATCTATTGAATGATAATTCAGTCTTTTTCTATTATGATTGATAAAAAACAGTTTTATCATTCAAAATTTAGAGAAAATTCTTTCAGCCTCACAACTCTTTATTGTTAATATCATGTAGATTTTATAGTCTTATGTTTTATGTTTAGATCTATGATTCTTTTTTTCCCCAGTTCTTTATTGTGGTAAAATAAACACAACATAAAATTTACCATTTTAACCGTTTTAAGTGTACAATTCAGTGGTATTAAATACATTTCATAATGTTGTGCTACCATCACCACCATCCATCTCCAGAACTCTTTTTATCTTGTAAAACTAAAACTCTATATCCATTAAACATAACTCCCATTTCTCCTTTTCCCCCAGCCCCTGGCAACCACCATTTCACTTTCTGCCTCTATAATTTTTAATACTTTAAGTACTTCATATAAGTGGAATCATACAGTATTTGTCTTTTTGTGACTGGCTTATGTCACTAAACATAATGTCCTCAAGGTTCATCCATGTCATAGCATAAGTCAGAATTTCCTTCCTTTTTTTTTTTTTTTGAGGAAGATTGGCCCTGAGCTAACATCTGTTGCCAATCTTCCTCTTTTTCTTTTCTCCCCCCAAAGCCCCAGTACATAGTTGTATATCCTAGTTGTAGGTCCTTGTAGTTCTTCTATGTGAGACGTCGCCTCAGCATAGCTTGATGAGCAGTGAGTAGGTCCGTGCCTAGGATCCCAACTGGTGAACCCTGGGCCATCAAAGCAGAACATGCAAACTCAACCACTATGCCACTGGGCCGGCCCCAATTTCCTTCCTTTTAAAGGATGAATAATATTCCATTGTATGTTCAAAAATTGCTTCTACCTCACTCTACCCATTTGTTTCTTCTGAAAATTTTTAGCTGTATCTCAGAGCTACTCAATCTATACTTCATATTTGTTGACTTTTCTTATGTATTTCCCATTTGTTTATCTCTCACCATTATGTTTAGGGAAATTTATCTATTAGTCAATTCACTAATAGTCTTTTCATCTCTGTCTAGCCTATTGTTTACCTGATCAATTCTTTTCAGTGACCATATTTTTTATTCCTAAGATTCTACTTGGTTCTTTTACATATCTGACTATTTTCATTTCATATTCTCCTATTCTTGTTTTATAAATATTATTCCTAAGACTTGTAAAAAATAAACACTTTCATTCTACAGTTGCTTTCCTATTGCTCTATTACTTCTAGATCCTTGTGTGAATTCTCCTCATTATCGTTTCTTTGTCTCTTGGTTATTCATGGTATATATGTTTAATGATTTTTGCCTTTGAACCTGTCATCAAAGGTTTTTCTCTTCTGTGAGTGCTCTTGAAATATTTCTTTGATTATTCTTGCCTGGGTCTGATAGGATTCAATAGTTTTTATGTTAATCATCTCGCAGTGTCTATTTCACTCATATCATAGAAAATTTGGAAACTGCACTCAGTAATTGGCATTTCTATATTTTAAGGAAGACTCTTTTTATCCACTTATGGCTTGAGGTGAGCGATTCAGTTTTGGCCAAGATCCTAGGCAGGTGAGTGAAGCTATCCTGTCAATGACAGAGCAGCCTTTTGCTTTTACATGGCAACACAAAGAGAGCCTAGTTTTAGCTTAACATTTGGTGATGATTTCCTCAAATAGGGATAAAAACCCCAATTTCTAAGGCCTATATATTTCATCCTAATCTCCTAGTGGCGTGCATATCTTCAACTTCTGCTTCGGAAATTCCTGAAATTCAGATGTTCCTTTCTTACTTTGGTTTCTCCCTATGAAATTATGACTTTTAATAGACTATTTCCCATCACCATTTTTGTACTATAAAAAAATGTCATGACCATATATGATAATTACAAGTAGATAAGAATTAATTTATATAACATATGATTAAGATTTGTTTAATGAAGATTCATACTGGTATCTACCCCAAAAGGCAAGTATCTAACCTTATGTTATGGCTTTGCAAAGGATCCCCATCTCAATTAGACTAAAAGCCAAAGTCATTTTAGATCTTACAGTCAGGGCTTAATGTTACTTCTTTGACTTCATCTCCTACTAGCTTCCTCATGTCCCACTGTGCACCTTTTTGTTGTTAATTAATTAATTTTAAATTATTAATTAAATTAAATGTTATAAATTAACTTAAATTCAACTTAATTTTGATTGAGGTATAATTGACATATAACATTATACTAGTTTCAGGTGCACAACATAATGATTCAATATTTGTATATATTGCAAGATGATCAGCACAAGTCTAGTTAACATCCGTCACCATACTTAGTTACAAATTTTTTTTTTCTTTTTTCTTTTTTTTGGTGAGGAAGATTAGCCCTGAGATAACATCTGTCACCAATCCTCCTCTTTTTGCTGAGGAAGATTGACTCTGGGCTAACATCTGTACTCATCTTCCTCCACTTTATATGGGACGCTGCCACAGCATGGCTTGACAAGTGGTGAGTCAGTGCGCGCCTGGGATCCAAACCCCGGGCCACTGCAGTGGAGCGTGCGCACTTAACCGCTATGCCACCAGGCTGGCCCCACAAATTTTTTTTTCTTGTGGTGAGAACTTTTAAGAGCTACTCTTTTAGCAACTTTCAAATATGCAATACAGCATTATTCACTACAGTCACCATGCTGTACATTATATCTCCATGACTTATTTATTTTAAAACTGTGACACTGTCTTTTTTGCCAAAAACGCATCAGACACATTCTTACTTTAGGGCCCTTGCTTTTGTTCTTTCTTCTGCTTATAATGCTCTTCCCCAATACATCCCCATGGATCACTCCCTCACCTCACCAGGGCTTTGCGCACATATTACTTTCTCAGTGAAGTCTTCATTGACCTTATACTTACACCCCATTTAAAATTGCACCCCTTTGCCACAACCCTCTATATTCCTCTTTTTTTTTTTCACAGTACTCATGCTTAGCATCATATATCATATTTATAACTTAGTTAAAAATATGTCTCCTCTCAGGAATGTAAGCTGTATGAGTGAAGAGATTTTTTTTTTTTTTTTGGCTATTTTGTTGACATTGCACCTCCAGTACCTAAATAAGTGCCTGGCAAGTAGTAGTTGTTCAACAAATATTAGTTGAATAAAATATTAAGTGAATGAACAACTATTGAGTGTAAGCCAAGTGTGAAGTTTTCCTTAAGTTGATTATATTCAGATGTCCTGATAAGTCAAAAATAACCACTTTGTCTCAAACACCAGGGAGTAGTTCACAAGAAGAAATTGGTAGATAGAGATAGAGAGGTTCTAGGGCTGCTTTCACCTAAAGAGTTCCCTACAAGCCCCACAGACCCCTCAGGGCACTTTGGGTCCTCAGCAGTAGGCCTGTCCATCTTAGTAGAACCAAGAGTGATCAGGCAAGCTGTGCCAAGAACATTGTTTAAATGCCATCTCACTGTTGTATATGAAGTTAAGTAAATTATGTAAATTCTGTCAAGTATGAAGCTATGTTACTTCATAAAATGTGAAACTGCAATGTTTTTGATAACTTGATTGTTAGCATGCAAAGCCCATGCACTGGACTGTTTCAGGCCCAGTACAAGGTGGATTTGATTATATAAAAAAGTGCTTATAATAGTAAATTTGAATTGTTATTTATTTCTATTGTTGGCAAAGAGGGAGAATCCCCCTCCACCCTTTCCCTTAAGGTTCTTATGGCTGGCCAAATAATTAAAAAGGCAGGTTAGCAGGAGAAAAATCAAACAAAGTTTAATAACATGTGTAAATGGGAGAAACTCAGAAAGAGAACTGAGCAACTCATCATTCTGACTAAGCTGCTCACTTAAGTATTTTTAGCTAAAGGTGCAGAAGTTGTTGGGGGGGTAGTGGTTTGGGATTTCACAGGGGAAGAACACAATTCACATGGAGATGGAAATGCAAATGTTTGTCTGACAACTCTTTGCAGGGCCACCTAGAGAACGTGGCCAGGGAGAGACAGAATTTTTGATAAGATGGGGTTGGTGCCTTTCCTATTGTAACATCTATTTTACATTATATTACAGCCATCATATGGTAGTGGCTCCTTCCTGAAACAGGCATTCTATGTTAAATTCTTTAGGCAGTTTGGGGGAGGTCAAATGTCTGTCAGCAAAAATAATCAAGGTAAAGAGACATTTCAGCGTGGCCAATTTTGATCTGCCACACTATCAACTTTCCTACAGCCTCATATGGAAGATGTTTGGACAATTACAGAGTTTATTGTAATCAACTCTTATTTACTGGTGAAAGCCTTAAAGTAGTCTGAAGGTAATTCAGACAAACTCTTCCAGGAATTCCAACGTACAGTCAATAAAGGGAATAAACATATGCTGTTAAATATGTCAAATATGTTTTAGTAATATTATTTTGAATTGGCAACTTTGCATAAAGTAAATGAATAAAAAGTAATCATTTGGGTTCAAAATTTATGACTGTACAGTCTGGAGCTTATCTGTTTTGTTGAGTTCATTTTTATAGTGATACTCAAAGTGAGTTATACTTATTGTTCTTATCTAAAAAGATATCAATATATTTCCTATAACTGCATTATTTTTTCTTTATAATAATACAAAAAGTGAGTTTTTTCCAATGGTATTGAAACTTGATTGGCATGAATATATTTGGAATTTAATTCACTTGCAAACTGTGCAATTTAATAATTTTAATTTCTGTAGTTTATTTCTTGTAGACTCTATTTGTCTGGCCGCACACCCACTGGGTGAGCAGTGTGGGATAGGTTGCAGAGACCAGACAAACAACCCAGAGATGGCAAACGAGACATATAGGTTTATTGGGAGTTACTTACAGGGAGGTCCAGTGGTGGCTGGCTGGACAGCAATGTGCACCCGCAACCCCAGGTGGGGAGGGGGTTGCTTATATAGGCAGGTGACACAAAGGCTATATGCTTGCCAAGGGGTTGTCCCTCATACGACCAGCGTTCCCAGGAACAGTAGCTCACATGGAGGGGCTCTGTGTCCCTTTAAGACGTGATGTTCCTTTGAGTGAGATAAGTAGGATCCAGGCTGGCCAGGCCCTGCATTGTTACAAATCCCAGCAGCTGGGCATCCTGCTCAGAAGGGAGCCAGAAGGATACATGGTTGCAATGGGCTTGTGTGCTCTTACAGAGCAAGCAAGGCCCAGGCCCTGCACTCCACCCACCTTGTGTCCAAATGGCCCTCACAATCTTATTGCCTCATTCGTCTGCAGAGTCCCTTGAGCCAGACACACGGAGGAGCACTGCAGCCAGATACCACAACAGCAATGGAGAGCACAGTAAGAGAACAAAATCAATAATAAGAAAGCAAGAATGCCAAAGAACACTTTTCACCAGGTTGAGGGGAGAGATTGAATTCGAGCAGAAACGGGGTCAGTGGACAGGGCATCAATAGCGTGTATGTGAGTGCATAAGGAGGCCATTGCAGAAGAAATGTTCTGAACGTAGTCCAGGACATAGACCCAACGTTCTACCTTTATCAGAGCATAGGTCCCTCCCTGGGCAGCAGTAAGCATGTCCAGAGCCATTCTATTGTGTAACACTACTTGTCTCAGTTGGGATGTTTCCTCATTCAAAAGTGTTATTGCCTGTCTGGTGTTATTTAGAGCTGTTGCCACATGTTGGGCTAGGGCAGACACTTGCCATTCTACATCAATAGCCCCAGCCGATGGGGAAAAGATAGCAAGGGGGTAAAACCACCCTGCAGTGTGTCACACACAATGGTGTGCATGGAGTGCCTCCCAGTTAGAAGGAAGCTGTTGAAAGGAAGACAGAATGCATGCCGGGGTGTAGGGGCGCCCCCATGTGCATCTGCCGGTCCAATTATAAGGCAGATAGGGCCAGCTGTAAGCACCAGAAGCCCATAACCACCCCCAAGGAGAGGCATAGGCTCCTCTGATGGTGTTGTTTTGTCTTCCCAGCCACATATAAGCAGTAATGATAATTGTTTGGTTACACATTGCTTTAGGTGTCCACCCCATGTTTTTTGGAATACTTTCATTTGGTGGTGCGGAGTTATTGTGACATTTAAGTCACCAGGGAAGGAAACTTCTTAATTTTATTTGTACAGCAGTTAACCATCCACACCATCAAACTTAGGGTACTTTGCCTTTAGGGTTGTACTAATCTGCTCACACACAAGCTGGAAGATATACTTTCGAGAGGCAGCATAAGAGGGCAAGGACAGGTTACTTGGCGGGAGGGGAGTAGAAATGGGAAAGTGGGTGGCATTCCTCCACTTTCACAGGACACTCCAGTCAGAGACATTGGCAGCTTGGAGACGCCATGGTAACCCCGTGGTGAAAGAGAGAGGCAGCTCGCTGCATACCCAGCAGTTGGAGCGATTTTGTATGTCAGCAACAGTGTGCACCCAAGGAGCCAAAAAGGTTGGCAGACGTTGTCCTAAGGATGAAAGTAAGAGCTTTAGAGGGAACTAAAACAGGGAGGTCATGACCGTCCAGTAAGACACACGCAGTTGCAGTGGTAAAGGCTAAGGGAGGAACAACGACACACCAGAGGGAAAGGATGAAAGTGCCTTGGGGAATTGGAGGCACTGGATCAGTAAGTTTGGAGATTTTGGGTGGCCTCCCCACAATGAAGGGTGTTATTGTGATATCCTGTTCTAAGTCTGTTCCCCAAGGGGCTAAGAGACTACACCAGTGGGGCCACAGAAGCCAGTCCCAGGGCCAAGTGACCACGTGGGTCCTGGTAGGAAGTTCCTGTGGCAGAGGCAAATGCAAGTTGTTCTGAGTGCCCATCTGTGGTTGTAGTGTCTCTCCTTGATTAGCTCTCGTCTGTAAACATACTGTCATATTGGGTTCTCGTGTCAACATCTGATATGCACTGGGTCGAGTGCGCCTCTCGTGTTCATTTAGTTGACCTATTGTAGTTGTCAGGAGTCTCGTCCAGTGGGCTAGGGTCCTGACTTCTGTCCTCAGTTGTTTCAGCAAGCCGTTCATTTGTTCCATCAGCCCTGTGGCCGTGGGATTGTATGGCAGATGAAAATGCCAATATATGTCCATTTTGTCAGCCCATGTCTGTACCTGGTGGCCAGTAAAATGCATACCTTGGTCACTGCTGATGTCTGTGGCAACACTGTACACAGTGCAGAGGTGTTCCAGGCCTCTTATGGTGGTCTTTTATGTGGTCCTCTTGCTGGGGTATGCCTGTAGCAGTCCTGTGTACATGTCCACACAAGTAAGGGCATACCAGAAGCCATTAGAAAGAGGCAAGGGCTCGATGTAGTCCACCTGCCAGCACTGAGCAGGCTGGTTGCCTCTGGCAATTTGACCTGTGTGCCAGGGAATGGCCCAGGGTCTCTGCAAGGAACAAGAAGGGCATGCCTGGCAGACTTGCACCATGTCAGCATAGCGTAGGGGGAGGCTCCAGGCCTAGGCAATAGCCCATAGGGTCCTTTGTTCTTCATGTCCAGTCTTCTTGTATAGCCATTCTGCCACTCTTTTGTCTGGTACTTCTTCCAGGAGATGAATAGGAACTAACTCATCTGCTTGTTGGTTTCTTAGCGGTGTTGTCCTCTGATGTGCAGACACGTGGTACACTGTTATCATCATTCCCCAGACCCGCTGCCAGATGTCATCCCAGAGTTCTGGCCCCCACAATGGGTGACCACTAATAGTCTACTTTTGTCATGCCCATGGTGCCATCCACAAGGTGTGCCCTTTATAGACTGCCCAACTGTCCATGCACAGACATATCAGGTTGGGCTCACAAGTCAACACCATCCAGGCAGCCTGTAATTCAGCCCATCAACTACTGTACCCAGAGCCAGAGTCCAACCACATGCTGTCAGTTGAAAGCTGGATGGCCACTACGGAGATCCCATGTGGAGCCATCTGTATACCAGGCCTCCACCAGGATTGGTCCTTCTCATTCCCATACATTTGGCAGGGTTTCAGGCATGGGTACCTTGTCTAACGGGGTTGTTTCTTCTGTGGTGTATGTTACTGGTCCCAGGATGGCATGCAATTCTGTACTTAGGGGGCTACTGGTGAGGGTCCCTCGTTGTTGTAAGTATGCATGCCACTTTGCCAATGTCTGGGCTGTTCCCGAGTGGGGCTTCTGGAAAGTGTCCCACAGCCACCCTGCAATGGGCAGATGAGTATGGACTGTGACGGGCAGGGAGCTGGTTATGGGCTCCATCTGCTGGAGGGCCAGGTAAGCAGCACACAATTGTTGTTCCAGGGTGCTATACCGGTTTTCAGCCCCTTTCCACAATTGGGACCAGAAGCCAAGGGGCACTTGTTTATTGCCTTTCCTCTGCCAGAGATCCCATCCTAACCCCTCTGGATAACTGGAAACATCCAATTCACATGGTTGTCCTGTGTTAAAACACCTAAGGACTGGATTTGTTGCACTGCTACTTTGGCTCGGGTGAAGGCCTCCTGCTCCGTGGTCCCCCAGTCCCAGATAACACCATTTCGCACCAACTTATAAAGAGGACAGATAGCCTGTATCTTATCTATAACAGCAGCAGGAACCACTTTTGTCTTACCTGACCAGACAACACCCAAGTATTTGACAGACAACCCAGACCCTTGTACTTTGTTGTCGTTCACTATGATAAGGGAGTGGGAGGCTTCCTGGAGGTCTGGAAAAGACTCAGAGGTTAACATGACCTCATCAATGTAATGGAACAAGGCAACACCAGGGGGTTTTGTCCACTGGGTGGCACTATAGAGGCATTGCTGTGGGATGTGAGGAGAAGTAACTGGAAGCCATTTTGCTCATTTCCACCCCCGACAGCAAAATGTCTTCTGCTCCAGGAGATGCAAAAGCCACCCTAGGGTGCTTTCCCTCCCCTTCTGCCTGAAATTGTTTCCCAGTTCCACCAGCTCAGCAGCAGTGTAGTCCCACATAGTAGAATGCACGTGCCGAATCAGTGGGGGCAAGTCTGTTGGAGTGACCCCTGGGGGCTTGAGTTGGTCTGATTTTATTTTCTGCATCACAACCTGGCGTGCTGTCAGGATGGATACTTCTATTGGGTCATCCCATCCTGTAGCATCCTCACTTTCCTCACTACTAGATTCACACAGGTCCCATTGCTTTGGGTTCCATTGTCTTTGGGTCACAAGGGCCTTCACCTTTGCCCATGGTAGCTGTTGCTCCTTGATCTTAGCAAAAGGACAGGCTAGGATCTCTGTTTTCTCATCAGACACCTGTAGGTGTGTCGACAGTGCCTCGGTTGTCTTGGCTTGAACCAGTTGAGCCAATCTTTCTAACTTTAGTTCTCTTGTAGCTGCCTCACCTTGGCTCTTGCTTCCATCTCATCTACTGTTGTGAGCCTTATCACAGTGAGGAGGGGCCACCCCACCACCGCAGCTACCACCCGGGCTTCTCACTTCTTCTTCCCATTATTTATCATGCCCAGGACTTCCCATGCCTTCATTGCAAGCCATCCCATAGTGAGGAGGGGCCACCCCATGGCTGTAGCAATGGCCTGGGCCTCTGAGTTTTTCTTTTCTACATTTCTCGTGCCCAGGCCCTTTGGCATCTTCAGGGCATCCCCATACTCATGCAGTGGGTCCCATCAATCAAGGATGATGGTGATTGGCCCCCACGGGGAGGACATCAGCCAACTCAGAATTTCCCCTGTGGATTTCCCCTTCCCATCCCCCATATTCTCAGCACTCAGGGGAGTTTCTTCCACTTCCTGGCTGACTCACCAGTTGTCTGGTGGCATGCCCAGTTGGGTGAGCCATAAAGGATAGGTTGCAGATAGACCAGACAAAAGACCCAGAGATGGCGAACTAGACATAGAGGTTTATTGAGAGTTACCTACAGGGAGGTCCAGTGGTGGCCGGCTGGACAGCAATGAGCACTCGCAACCCTGGGTGGGGAGGGGGTTGCTTATATAGGCAGGGGACACAAAGGCTATATGGTTGCCAAGGGGCTGTCCCTGGTATGGCCAGTGTTCCCAGGAACAGTAACTCATGTGGAGGGGCTCTGTGTCCATTTAAGATGTGATGCTCCTTTGAGTGAGATAAGGTAGGATCTGGGCTGGCCAGGCCCTGGATTGTTACAAATCCCAGCAGCTGGGCATCCTGCCCAGAAGGGAGCCAGATGGACACATGGTTACAATGGGCTTGTGGGCTCTTGCTGAGCACGCAAGGCCCAGTCCCTAGACTATTTGTGACAGTTTTAATAAAAACCACTTTGGGCTTCCTGTTCAAGATGACAATTATATCCTACATATTTAACATTCCTTCCTCCCCAGTTCTTATTAAGATAATTAAAGGAATACACTAATTCGAGTAAATTCTGGATCAGTGCCAGAAGCAGGAAAGGTTGCCAGCAACAAGCTCAAATTTCTAAAATATATATAAAAGATGTGACCAGAATTTAGGGGTATTGCCTTTACTATGTTATCCACTCAAATGAAAACTCTACAAAGGAAGTAATTCCAGGGGCTAAGAAAAGAACAATATGAGCTAATTCTTTGGAGAAAGTGGATCACAAACCTGCCGTCATCAGCATACCGAGGGAGTTGGCAACATCCTTCACTTTAAGACTTAACCTTTCAGAGGACCTTTAGACAATCCTGCTTGCAGGCTAAGTGTTTTTGGAAAGTCTGCTATGTAAAAGTCGTTCCTTCTCATAGAAAGAGATGGGACTGATGAACGATCACTAGTGTTCTTAGAGCATAATACTAGAAGTCTCTGCCCATTCAATCCTGAGATGATTTATGCAGGTTGTAAACAAGGGCAGGAAATTGACACAGATATTAATCTCCGAAATTCTTATATATCTCATTGTCCAGGAACCACGTAAGCATACAACTTTTTAATATTTCTATTATAGGATAGGAAAAAGAAATCTGTCTTTCAATGCTTTGAATGGAGATGAAATGTAAAATGTAAAAATTGAATTTCATTACTTTCAATTAATACTGCCTCAGGAAAGGTTATAAAAGTCAAGATCAGGACACTTTTCTCTTTCCAAGAAGTTACCAGTATAAGTTTATGAAGCTTGACTTTGGTCTTGGCTTTCGCTTTGTCTATTCCTTCAATTTGGAAGAGATATAAAACTATTACAACTTCTAAAAAAAAAAGAAAGAAAGAAACCTCACTAACAGAGATCTGAAAAGCATTGAAAGTAATATCTGACCATTAATATTATATTAGGTAAAAAATAAAAGGAGGTGGGAGAGTAACATCAGCATCATGGCAAAGTGAGTTGTTCCCTTTGTCTCTCCCCTCTAAGTTACAACTAAACGGACATTCATTAACCAGCAGAGGATTCCCTGCACAGCACAACAGGACATCTGAGAGATCCACATAGCTGTGCATCTGAAGACGAGTAGACTGGATCCCTGGGAGGCAGTGGAACTAGACGAGTGCACCCATCTCCCTCCCCTTTCCCAGCAGCAGTGATCTAGGTCGTGGGTCATCACATGAAACTGTAAGAGGAGGTGGGGGCAGCCCAGCCTGCACGAACACTTTTGGAGTTGTAGCCAGGCCTGCAGGAGCACCCATCATGCCACGGTTCCCCACGCATGGGAACACTCCCCACTGAGTGGCGCAACTCAGCCCCCTCAAAGGAGCCCCACCCAATGCAGCAGTTCAGCCTAGTGAGTGCAGAGCCAGCCTTCATGTGAAAGAAAGTACCTCTCCCCTCCCACCTAGTGCACCAGCTCAGCCAGTACCCTGCCGAGGGCAGCGGTCCCGCACCAGAGTGACTTGCCAGTGGAGCACAAAGGCCTGGCCTGCATGTGCATGCATGACCTGCCAAGTGGCTGTGGCCAGCGCACATGCGCAGAGAAGCCCTACCAGCACAACTTTCAGCAGACAGGGAAGGATCAGAAAACACAGATCCTGCCCAGCCCAGCAGTGGCAGATGGAATCTGCAACCTGATACTACCACACAAATGTGCCAGCAAAGAATCGCTTCATCAAACACCATGAAGAACTACGTTAACACTTCAGAGCAGAAGGAAAATGACAAGTCTCCAGAAACCAATCCTGAAGTTACAGAAATTTACAATCTAAATGACAGAGAATCCAAAATAGATGTAAGGAAACTCAATGAGTTACAAGAAAATTCAGAAAGAAAGTTCAATGAGTTCAGGAATAAAATTAATGAGCAAAACAAAGACTTCACCAAAGAGATTGAAACTCTAAAAAAAAAAAAAGAAGGAAATCCTGGATATGAAGAACACAATTAATGAGATAAAAAATAATCTAGAATCCATTAAAAACAGAGCTGACATTAGGGAGGACAGAATTAGTGATTTAGAGGATAGAAATGTAGAAATGCTTCAGGTGCAGGAGAGAGAATTAAGATTTTTTAAAAAAATGAAGTAATTCTCTGAGAAACACCCAACTCAATTAGGAAAACATAACATAAGGATTATAGGTATTCGAGAGGGAGAAGGGAGGGAGAAAGAAGCAGAGAGTTTGTTCAAAGAAATAATAACTGAGAAATTCCCAAACCTGGAGAAGGAACTGGACTTACATGTTCATGAAGCCAATAGAACTCCTAATTATCTCAATGAAAAAGACCTTCTCCAAGGCATATACTATTAAAACTGTCAAAAATCAATGACAAAGAAAAAATATTAAGGGCAGCAAGGTAGAAGAAAATAAAGTACAAAGGAACCCTACCAGGCTTTCAGCAGACTTCTCAGCAGAAAACTTACAGGCTAGGAGAGAATGGAATGATACATTCAAAATACTGAAAGACAAAAATTTTCAGCCAAGCATACTCTATCCAGTGAAACTATTTTTCAGATACAATGGAGAAATAAAAGCTTTCCCAGATAAACAAAAGCTGAGGGAGTTCATCACCACTAGATCTGCCTTAAAAGAAAGGTTGAAAGGAGCCCTTCCATCTGAAACTCAAAAACAGAGGTTTACAAAACATTGAGCAGGGAGATAAATAGGCAGAAACACAAAATAGCAGCTCTATATCAGAATAGGTTAGGGCCGGCCCCATGGCTTAGCAGTTAAGTGTGCACACTCTGCTGCTGGTGGTCTGGGTTCGGATCCCGGGCGCCCTCCGATGCACCACTTCTCTGGCCATGCTGAGGCCGCATCCCACATACAGCAACTAGAAGGATGTGCAACTATGACATACAATTATCTACTGGGGCTTTGGGGAAAAAAAAGGAGGAGGATTGACAATAGATGTTAGCTCAGAGCTGCTCTTCCTCAGCAAAAAGAGGAGGATTAGCACGGATGTTAGCTCAGGGCTGATATTCCTCACAAAAAACAAAAAACAAAAAGAATAGGTTAACAAACACTTAATTATAACACAAAAGACAAAGGGAAGGAAAGCATCAAAAATAACTATAAACACTTCAATCTAGTTGCAAATTCAGAACACAGAAAACAATTTGTGACAAGAATAACTCAGAAGGGGAAGAGAAAAGGTATGGAACCTGCTTAGGCTAATGGAGGTAAGAGGCTACCAGAAAATGGATTATCTCATCTATGAGATCTTTTATACAAACCTCATGGTAACCACTAAACAAAAAATTCAGAGCAGAATCATATATCATAAATAAAGTGAAAACTGAGAAAACCATCACAGAAAACCACCAAACTGAAATGGCAGTCAGAAATACAAGGGAAAAGAAACAATGGAAATATAGAACAACCAGAAAACAAGAGATAAAATGGCAGTATTAAGCCCTCATATATTAATAATCACTCTAAATGTGAATGGATTGAATTCTCCAATAAAAAGACATAGTGGTTGGATGGTTTAAAAAAGAAGATACAACAATGTGCTGCCTCCAGGGAACACGTTTCAGCTCTAAAGACAAACAGAGGCTCAGAGTGAAGGAATGGAAGACAATACTCTAAGCAAATGGCAAATAAAAGAAAGCAGGTGTAGCCATACTTGTATCAGACAAAGCAGACTTCAGGATAAAAAAGACAATGAGAGACAAAGGGGCAGTATATAATGACAAAAGGGACATTCCACCAAGAGGACATAATGCTTATGAATACATATGCAACTAACACAGGACCATCAAAGTAGACAAAGCAACTGTTAACAGACCTAAGGGGAGAAATTGATAGCAACACGATAATAATAGGGGACCTCAGACCCCACTTACATCAATGGATAGATCATCCAGACAGAAAGACAACAAGGAAAAAAAGGCCTTAAATGAAACACTAAACCAGATGGTCTTAATAAATATATATAGAACGTTCCATCCAAAAGCAGCAGAATACACCTTCTTCTCAAGTGCACATGGAACATTGTCACATATAGACCATATATTGGGAAACAAGGCAAGCAACAATAAATTTAAGAAGACCGAAATCATATCAATCATCTATTCTGACCACAGTGCTATGAAAATAGAAATCAACTACAAAAAAAAGTCTGGGAAATTCACAAGTATGTGGAGACTAAACAACATGCTACTGAACAACAAATGGATCAATGAAGAAATCAAAGCATAAATAAACAAATACCTGGAGACAAATGAAGATGAAAACACAACACACCAACTCTTATGGGATGCAGCAACAGTGGTGCTAAGAGGGAAATTCATAGCAATAGAGGCCTACCTCAAAAAAGAAGAAAAATCTCAAGTAAGTAATCTTAAACTACACCTAAAAGAACCAGACAAAGAAGAACAAACAGCCTAAAGTCAGCAGAAGGGAAATAATAAAAATTAGAGCAGAAATAAATGAAATAGGGACTAACAAAACAGTAGAAAGGATCAATGAAACTAACAGCTGGTTCTTTGAGAAGATAAACAAAATTGACAAACCCCTAGTCAGACTAACTAAGGAAAAAAGAGAGAAAGCTCAAATAAAATAAAAAATGAAAGAGGAGAAATTACAATGAATACCTCTGATATACAAAGGATTATAAAAGAATACTATGAAAAGCTATATGCCAATGAACTGGATAAACTAGAAAGAAATGGATAAATTCTTAGACTCATACAACCTCCCAAAACTGAATCAAGAAGAAATACAAAATCTGAATAAACAAATCACAAGTAAAGAGATGGAAACAGTAATCAAAAACCTTCTGAAAAACAAAAGTCCAGGACCAGATAGCATCTCTGGAGAATTCTACCAAACATTCAAAGACAATTTAATACCGATCCTTCACAAACTATTCCAAAAAAACAAAGACAGAATGCTTCCTAACTCATTCTATGAGGCCCAAATTATCCTGATACCAAAACCAGACAAGGACAACACAAAGAAGGAAAATTACAGGCCAATATCACTGATGAACATAAATGTGAACATCCTCAACAAAATATTGGCAAATTGAATACAGCAATACATTAAAAAGATCATACACCATGATCAAGTGGGAATTATACCAGGGATACAGGGATGGTTCAACATCCTCAAATCAATCAATGTGATACACCACATTAGCAAAATGAGGACTAAAAATCACATGATCATCTCAATAGACACAGAGAAAGCATTTGATAATATCCAACATCCATTTATGATAAAAACCCTCAATAAAATGGGTATAGAAGGAAAGTACCTCAACATAATAAAGGCCATATATGACAAACCCACAGCTGACATCATACTTTGGGGAAAAAATGAAAGCCATCCCTATGAGAACAGGAACAAGACAAGGTTGCCCACTCTCACCACTCTTATTCAACATAATACTGGAGACAAGAAAAAGAAATCAAAGGGATCCAAATTGGAAAGGAAGAAGTAAAACTCTTGCTGTTTGCAGGTGACATGATTCTATATATAGAAAACCCTAAAGAATCCACCAGAAAACTAGTAGAAATAATCAACAACTACACCAAAGTTGCAGAGTACAAAATCAACTTATAAAAATCGGTTGCATGTCTATACATTAACAATGAACAAGCAGAAAGAGAAGTCAAGAGTAAAATCCCATTTACACTTGCAACAAAAAGAATAAAATGCCTAGGAATAAACTTAACTAGGGAGGTGAAAGACCTATACACTGAAAACTATAAGACATTATTGGAAGAAATTGATGATAACATAAAGAAATGGAAAGATATTCCATGTTCATGGATTGGAAGAATAAACATAGCTAAAATGTCCATATTACCTAAGGCAATCTATAGATTCAATGCAATCCCAGTCATAATCCCAATACATTCTTCTCAAAATAGAACAAAGAATCCTAAAATTTATATGGAACAACAGAAGACCCCAAATAGCCAAAGCAATCCTGAGAAAAAAGAACAAAGCTGGAGGCATCACAATGCCTGACTTCAAAATATACTACACAGCTATAGTAATCAAAACAGCGTGATCTTGGCAGAAAAACAGACACACAGATCAATGGAACAAAATTGAAAGCCCAAAAATAAAACCTTCTATGGTCGTTTAATCTTCAACAAAGGAGCCAAGAACATGCAATGGAGAAAGGAAAGTCTCTTCAAGAAATGGTGTTGGGAAAACTGGACAGACACATGCAAAAGAATGAAAGTAGACCATTATCTTATACCATACAGAAAAATTAACTCAAAATGGATTAATGACTTGAATGTAAGACCTGAAACCATAAAAATCCTCTTAGAGGAAAACATAGGCAGTATACACTTTCACATTGGTCTTAGCAGTAGCTTTTCAAATACCATGTCTACTCAGGCAAGGGAAACAAAAGAAAAAATAAACAAATGGGACATCAAATTAAAAAGCTTCTGCATGGCAAAGGAAACCATGAACAAAACGAAAAGACAACCCACCAACTGGAAGAAAATGTTTGCAAATAGCATGTCCAAGAAAGGGTTAATTTCCAATATAAAGAACTCATCCAACTCGACAACAAAAAAATGAACAACCCAATCGAAAAATGGGCAGAAGATGTGAACAGACATTTTTCCAAAGAAGATATACAGATGGCCAACAGGTAGATGAAAAGATGTTCAACATCATTAATTACTAGGGAAATGCAAATGAAAACTACAATGAGATATCACCTCACATCAGTTAGAATGGCTATAATTAACAAGACACGAAATAGCAAGTGTTGGAGAGGATGTGGAGAAAAGGGAACCCTCATACACTGATGGTGGGAATGCAAACTGGTGCAGCCATAATGGAAAACAGTATGAAGATTTCTCAGAAAATTAAAAATAGAAATACCATATGATCCAACTATCCCACTACTGGATATTTATCCAAAGAACTTGAAATCAACAATTCAAAGAGACTTATCCACCCCTATGTTCATCACACCATTATTCACAATAGCCAAGATGTGGAAGCAACCCAAATGCCCATCAACTGATGAATAGATAAAGAAGATGTGGTATATGCATACAATGGAATACTACTCGGCCATAAAAAAAAAGACAAAATCATCCCATTTGCAGCAACACGGATGGACCTTGAGGGTATTATGTTAAGTGAAATAAGCCAGAAAGAGAAAGACAAACACATTATGATTGCACTCATATGTGGACTATAAACTAACACATGGACAGAAAGAACAGATTAGTGGTTATCAGAGGGGAAGGGGGTAGGGGGAAGGTGAAAGTGGTAAGGGGGCACATGTGTATGGTGTCAGATAAAAACTAGACTATTGGTGGTGAATATGATGCAGTCTATACAGAAACTGACATAATAATGTACACCTGAAATTATACAATGTTATAAACCAATATGATCTCAATAAAATAAAAAAGTAAATAAAAATAGATATCGCCCCCCCCCCCCAAAAGGAAAGTAATTCAAGGCCAGGCTAGACTGGCAGTTCTTTGTTCCCACCAGGGGCCAGACCACCCTAGTACCCCTACCCCCAACTTCCTAACCTTCATCTTCTCTGTATGCCCATGTTTTGGAGGCAAAGGTCATATAACATAAAATTAACCATTCAAAGTGAAAAAAACAAAAAAAGCAAAAAAGAAGAGACCAGAACTCACTCTCTTTGCCACGTGAACACACAGCCAGAAGGCGGCCATCTGCTCGCCAGGAAGTGGCTTTCACCAGGAACCAAATCTGCCAACACCCACATCTGGACTTCCAGCCTCCAGGACTGTGAGAAATAAATGTCTGTTGTTTAAGAAAAATAAAATAAAACAAAATAAATAGAGGTGTATAAAAACACTTTAATAGTTCTCTGCTTCTTGGTGTTTTGAAATTTTTTTCTTATTCCTTTTATAAATAGTCAGTGAATTAGATGGATGGGGACATGGAGAAGAGAGGCACTCCAGATTTTGACAAGATACTTAACTACGGAAAAGCATAATAACTAAAGCGGGATCCTTAGTTACAGATTCCTAATGAGAATGAGCATGACAACTAAATTGGAAGTGCAGGGCCATGGCCATCATTTATGGCCGGGTGGAGTTTGCAAGGTGCTATACATTTACACTGCTGGAGTCATGCAATTCAGTGGCCCTGGGGGATGTTCCAGGTAATTTAGGGCTATCCCAGAAAACGTAGTAGAAAGAAACCATTGGGCCCACAGGTGGCTGGCCTTGTTGTGTGAATATATAGATTGAGTGGTTCCTTTCTAGTCCAGTCAAATTAAATTACAGAATATACATTTTATTATAATGTCTTATATGCATTCCAGAAAAATAAATCTCGCATACCACATAATCTTTCACTAAAAATAACAAGGTTTATTGGAAAATAAGGTAGAAACAGAAGATTCAAAATATATGCAACTTTGTAACTAGTGTACTAATAAAAACAATAACAATTGTAACCAAAATAGTAGCACAAAGTGGACAAGAGGACATTGCATCTAAAAAAAGGAAACAATTTGAGATCAGAAATAATGGTATTCAGATGAAAAATACAAATTAAAAAATACACTCAGTTAATAACATGTTGGGTCTTTCAAAACATGAGTGCAGAAATCAAAGTCCAGTTTAAGAAATTATGCTAGTACTTAGGAAAAAAGGGATGTACAAATGAATATCATGAATAAAAGGATGAGACATGAAAAAATGATACAGAACATCATAGGATCCTAGAAGCATAAAACAGAGTACACAGCTCAGAAGGAACAATAAAAAATAATATAAAAAATTTCTTAGCTAGAAATGCAAATCAAAACAACACTAAGATATCACTTCACGCCCGTTAGAATGGCTATAATCACCAAGACAAAAAACAACAAATGTTGGAGAGGATGTGGAGAAACAGGAACCCTCATACACAGCTGGTGGGAATGCAAACTGGGGGAGCCTCTATGGAAAACAGTATGGAGATTCCTCAAAGAATTAAAAATAGAAGTACCCTATGATCCAGCTATCCCATTACTGGGAATCTATCCAAAGAACCTGAAATCAACGATCCAAAGAGGCTCATGCACCCCTATGTTCATTCCAGCATTATTCAATATAGCCAAGAAGTGGAAGCAACCTAAATGTCCCTTTACTGATGATTGGATCAAGAAGATGTGGTATATATATATAATGGAATACTACTCAGCCATAAAAAAAGACAAAATCGTCCCATTTGCAACAACATGGATGGGCCTGGATGGTATTACGTTAAGCAAAATAAGCCAGAAAGAGAAAGACAAACACTGTATGATCTCACTCATATGTGGAATATAAACCAACACATGGACAGCGGAAACTGTATTGTGGTTACCAGGGGCAGTGGGGGTGTGGGGTGGGCACAAGGGGTGAAGGGAGACATAGATATGGTGATGGACAAACAAAAATGTACAACCCAAAATTTCACAATATTATAAACTATTAAAACATCAAAAAAAAAAAAATTCCCGTAGCTGTGGAAAGGGTTTTCAGATTGTAAAGCCTACCAAGTACTAGACAAAATTAATGAAAAGAAATCTACACGTACACAATATTGAATTTTAAGAATGAAGTAAAATTCTACAAGAATTAAGAAAATAACATGTCAGAAAATAATATTCTAATGAAAGAAAGTATAAAAATAATATCACAATACTAAAAAGCCTGAAGAAATGTGGGTAGCAGATATGTAGGTTTGAGGGGAGAATATTTTGACCCAAGAATTCTATGCCTAACTGAGCCATCATTTATGTGTAAGAGTAACAAAGAGATAGTCTCAGGTTTGCAAAAAACTCAGAAAGTATACTAATAACTACTCTTCCTAGAAAAATATTGTTTAAAAAATTTTAGAAAACTGAAAATGGAACTAGAGAGCTTAAGAAATAAGGGCAAGTTATTAGAGCAATGGCATTGATCACTGAGACCAGTAAGCTTTAAAATTAATGGATAATGTATATAAGGTTGTGAAGTTAATATAAATGTCAAAAACTCTTTAACATAGAATCTAAATAATGTACAAAATAAATCAATAATATGGATATCAAAGTCCCTGAGATTATTAACAAAAAACTAGCTAGAGGGAAAATATAAACGAGGGCCTAAAAATATAATCCATATCTCATGTTACACATGGGGAGGGAATAAATATTCTTGCATTCATGTTGGTAGGGAAATATAGATTCAAAATGTTTTTTATAAAATTAAAACTAAAATAACTTCTAGGAAATTAAACCATATACTGAAAAAGAGCAGGTGAAATGGAATCAATATATCAAAGAAGCATAATTTGTCAAATATGTAGGTAGCAAGTTGCCTAAAATAATTAAGAAATTTATTTAGAAAGCATAAGTACACTTAACTAGAACTAAGAACAGGGACATAATCACTGATAGATAAAAAATGAAAAGAATTAGATAATACTTTACCACATTTATGCAAATATATTTGAAAGTAAGATGAAATTAGTGATTTGAAATCAATATTGCTTGGACAAGAGATAGAAAATAAGAAGAAATTAATTACTATGGAAGAAATTGAAAAAGTTGTCAAGGAGATTTCCCTCTAACCCCAAAGAAAATCCCCAGGGCAAGATTTTATAGTCCCAGGATCCAGGATTTATAGGTGGAGTCTTTCTGAGCTTCAAGGAAAGATAAAACTTTGTTATTCAAACTAGTCTAGAGATATGGTTCATGAAGAAGACTTCCAAACTCATTTTATGAAACACTGTTAATCAAGGTTGAGAGAGACAATAATAATGCCAAAAACTAAATATATCATTTCCTTATCTCTGACTTCTCTGACATGGCTGAATCACTCACTTTTATAGTCTCAGAACAACACACACACTGTATATATGTTATATAAATAGATATATATTTTAACAGCTTTCTTGAATTTTCATTACATACCATAAAATTCACCATTCATCTAAGTGTACAATTTAATTTTAGAATATTTCATTTGCCCCAATAAGATCTCTCCTGCCCATTTAGTTAATCCATGTTCCCACCTTCAGCCCTAGACAACCATTAATACACTTTCTGTCTATGGATTTGCCGATTCTGGACATTTCATATAAACATAATCATATTTATGAAACATGTGAAGTGAAAATGTCTGGTTTCTTTCACTCCTCATAATGTTTTCAAGGTTCATTCATGTTGTAGTATCTATCAGTATTTCTTTTTATTGCCAAATAATATTTCATTTTATGAATCTACCACAATTTATTTATCTACTCATCAGTTGATGGACATCTGAGTTGTTTCTACTTTTTGGCTGTTATGAATAGTGTTGCTATATGCAAGTTTTTGTGTAGACATATGTTTTCAATTCTCTTGAGTATATATATATACCTATGGATAGAATTGCTGGATCATATGGTAACTCTGTGCTTAATCTTTTGAGAACCTGCCAACCATCCCTTAACAAAGGTTCATTTCAATTATGGTACTTTTTACAACTATGGAATTTCTATTTTGTTCTTATTTATAATTTATATCTCTTTACTGATATTCTCTCTTTAGTGAGATGTTGTCATACTTTCTTTAATTCTCAGACATGGTTTAATAATAGTATCTTTGAAATCTTTTTCTGCTGAGTTTAATGCCTGGGCCCTGTCAGAATCAAATTCTATTGCCTGCCTTTTTTCCTGAATATGGATCACACTATTTTGTCTCTTTGCATGTCTTATATTTTTTTATGGATAATTGAATATTTTAGATAATATATTGTAGCAACTAAGGATTCTGATTACCCACTATGGCTTGGTTTTCGTTTTTGTTTGTTTCTTAATGGCTTGTCCAGACTAATTCTGAAAAATGTATTTTCCCCTCAGTGTGCAGTCTCTGATGACAGAACTCTATTTTTTCCCCTTTATTTTTAAGTCTGGCTTCCTAGAAATCATCCTTCAGGTTATCATAGCTTAGTATTCTGCTAGTGATTTGTCATAATTGGTTCTTAAGTCCCATTAGGCAGTAAAACTTCCACCCTCTGGAGATAGATCTGTGTGTGGCTTGGGGAAGGCTTTCCGTTCTGTCCCATGTTGAGCCAGAGACTAGTAGCTCTCAAATTCCAACTCTAGTTACTCTTAAGTGGGTGCAGCTTAGCACATGTGCACAGCCTTCCAGACCTCCAGCAATGAGTATAATCTTAACAGAGCCATTTTTGGTTGCTTCTCTTTCTGGTTCTCTCTGTTAAACTTCTGTTTGGTCTATCATTTCTTTTGTTGCTACTAGTTTCATTGAGCTATCAACCACTAAACAAAGGAAAGACTTATGTGTAAACCCAGTGACTTGAACTAGTAAGTAATATGTAATACGTTATTTCCTATTCTTCTTTAATCACTTGAGGGAAAATAGTGTACATTTGGAGAGACGAAGACCTATTTATTGAACTGTGGCAGAGAAATGAGTAAAGATTTTCTAAAATTGAACCAAAAAGTCTTTTCCACAACAAAATGAAGGACCCAGTGTCTTTCCCTTGAGGAAATATCTTTTTGAGATTGTCTCTGGACTATGGTATCATTTTGGAAGTCTAGGAGGAGGGACTGAGGAGATGTATAGCTATGTGAGTGTGTGCTTCTCAGCTGCTTTTAGCAGAGGTACTTTCAAAGCACTTGGCCCCCACTCCAGTTGTTAAAGATGAGGTACTCCTAAGGTGCTATTTCTGAATTGGGACATCAGGACCAGGAGGCATCTGAGTGGTTTAGTTTATTCCAAAACCCCTGTAGGCTACAGCATAGCAATGAGAGTGTAAAAAAGTCAAAGTGTTCTGGAGAAACCAATAGAATTACCAAAGTCCTTAGTTTCCACCTAGATAAGAGACTCAGGCTGTCATGAAGCTCCAGTGGTAACATGGGCTGTGGTTTGTCCAGAAGTTGCCAATGTGGGAGATTAAAATTGGCCACCCTGAATTATGTCTCTTTACCTTGATTATTTTCTCTGAACGGACATTTGACCTCCCCCAAACCTCCTAAAGAATTTAACACAGAAGACCTCTTCCAGGAAGGAGTTACTATCATATGATGGCTGTAATATAATGTAAAATAGGTGTTACAATAGGAAAGGCACCACCAAGCCCATCTTATCAGAAATTCTGTCTCTCCCAGGCCACATACTCTAGGTGGCCCTGCAAAGAGTTGCCAGACAAACATTTACATTTACAAGGGTAATCTCCATTTGTAAAAGTATCTCCCTCTCTGTATTGGAAAGGGGGCGTGGCCTTATCTGTGCAGTTCAGAAAGAGAGGGCTTAAATCTACATACCCTTGATTACTGTAATTTCTGTCTCCCTTCTCTCTCCCTCCCCATCCCCAACATCCTCCTTTGTCTTTAGCTGAAGATAGTATTTAAGATGAGAATCTCTGCCATTTTCTTGAGAAACTCAGTTTCCCTAGTTTCTCCCATGTATACATGTTATTAAACTTGGTATTATTTTCTCCTGCTAACCTGTGTTTTAATTATTGGCCAGCCATAAGAACCTTAAGGGAAAGGGCAGAGGGGGGTTCTCCCTCTTCCCCGACACCAAACTCACTGTAGTGGTATCTCTAGATTCATTACCTGCTTGAATGCATTGTTCAGAGAACATTTATTCAAAATAATACAGACACTTATTGTAAGTGTATAATTCCGTAATTTTTAGTAAATTGATAGAGTTGTTCTACCATCATCACAATCCAGTTTTAGAACATTTCCATCACCCTTAACACTTCCCTCATGCCTGTTTGCAGTGAATCTTCACTCCTGCTACCACCCCCAAACATGTAGTTTATACCTCAGTAAAACTGTTAAAAAATAATCCAAATAAAATCTTATCATATATTGCTTCCTACAATATTGATTATATTTATTGTCAAAAAATAAAATATTTGTAAAACTAAAAAAAAAAATAGTACAGTAAGAAAGAGGAACCAAGTGAGCATTAGAGGGCAAGCACTTAATGGTGGGGTCTGGAGACACTTAAAACTGGAGTAGTTCCACACTTCAATGGTATACTGAGAACCCACACCCTTGACACTTAAAGGCCTGCAAAGTTCTACTTAAACCCATACAGTGGAGATGTCAAAATATATTAGCATCCAGGAGTAGCTTTCGTGTAAGTTATTGCCAGTTGTGTAAACAAATATCCTAGTAGATTTTGGAAATGAATGTCTCCCCTACTTTTTTCCCTTTGAACCTTTGTGTTGACTGCCTGGGTTAGATTCTCCTACACAGAAAGAATACTCCAGCTGGGAGGAGTTAATCTTGGTTTTTGCATAAAAAGCAATAGTTAATCCATGATTTAAATATTTAAATAAGATTTTAGCCTTTTGGCTGGTAAAATTAAACTAATTGTGATGGGCTGAATGTTTGTGTCCCCCCAAAATTCATATGTTGAAATTCTAATGCTAGATGTGATGGTATTAGGAGGTGGGCCTTTGGGAGGTGCTTAGGCATGAGGGCGGAATCCTCCTGAATGAGATTAATGCCTTTATCAAAAAGGCTCCAGAGAGCCCCCATGCCCCCTTCCACCATGTGAGGTCATGGCAAGACATAGGCAAGATGTAGGCAGTCTGCAATCTGGGAGAGGGCCTTCACCAGAATGGACCATGCTGATGCCATGATCTTGGACGTCCCAGCCTCTAGAACTGTGAGAAATAAGTTTTTGTTGTTTATAAGCCACCCAGTGTGTGGTATTTTGTTATAGTAGCCCGAACAGACTAAGACACTAGTCTTAGGATAAATAGGCTATTGAAATAATAATTGTATTTTGTTTAATGTTAGAGCATCATTGGCAACATGATCTTCATCATCATAATTATTTTATTGTGCATCAAGCATCCCTTTCATCTTAAGCATAAACAAGTCAATTCTGAAAAAATTGTCTTTAATCTCACGTTTGTTGTTGTTTGCTCAATTCTTGTCCCTCTTTCCAACCTCTTCAGGTTGGAAATCCCTCTTTCTCAGGATGGGGATTCACAGTGGACTATACACGGCCATTTTTATTAACTTTAGTGGTAGGAGTGAATGAATTTTTAAAGGCTTATTCCTCTCTTCCACTCATCTACTTCCTTACCCCATCTTGAAGGGGTAATACTTGGAAAGATGCCCTTTGAGATGGGTTAGGCTTTCTGCTCTGGGAAAGCCAGTTTTGCCTATGGGACGCTAGGAAGGAGTCATATGTCATTTTGGGAACTGCGTAGGCTTAGAAACCAGACAGTTCCACCTCTGCTCTTTCTAGCAGTGTGACTTAGGTGAAGACCCTTTACTTCCCTGATCCTCTCTTTCCGCAATAGCAAAGTGGAGATTTTAACCAGACCAACCTATCTACATAAAACAAGGCATGTTTGTGTTTGGCACACTGTCAGTGCTCAATAAATGATAATTATAATAAAACGAATAATATCAAGAAAGTGTCTAGGGAGTAGACCAATTGAAGCTGGTTTGGGTGTGAGATTTTAAGATAGAGAGGTTAAAAAAGATCAATCATAAAGTTTCCTTCTGTCACTTCCAGTCTAAGCTTCTCAGTGTCTTAAGAAAAAGAGGATTTTTCAGAATAAAATAGAAATAATTAGTGTTAGAGCTTGAGCTTAGGTATAGGGTTAGAAGTAAGTTTAGAGTTAGCTCTAAGGGAGGGTTAAAAGAAGGGGAAGCATTGGAGTTAATGATAAGGATTGGGTTAGAGGTTTGAGTAATGTTAGAGTTTGCAGAAAGGCAGGGTCATAGTTGGAGGTAACATTAGAATTTAGAGATAAGAGTTAGGGTTAGAATTAAGTATAAAGTGAAGGGCAGGGGTAGGATTTACATATAGAGATAGTTTTAAGGATAAAGTTAAGGGTGGAAATAATGTTATAGATAAGGCATGAGGATATGGATAGAGTTAAGATTAAATTGAAACTTAAAGGTAGGGTTAGCTTTAGTAGAAGAAATAAGTTCACTAGTTCCCTTCCCACGGAGCTTCTATCATCATTTTTTCTGGAGTAACTATAATGAGAAGAGATTTCCTGGCAACCCACATTGGACATGGAGTGTGAGCACAAAATGAGCATTTGTTTTGTTAAGCCACTGAGATTTGGGGATTGCTCTTTACTGCAGCTTAGCCTAAGCTACCCAGATGGATTCAGAAATCTAAGAATCCGAGAAAGCTGTTGATTGAGAACACCTTTAATAAGAAGAGAAACCACATATAAAAATTTATATTTCTTTTCACCTCCATTTGCCTTGATTTTGGCTAAAGTGACCCCCATCCAGGTTCTTTCATGTTATTTATATAGGTGGTGAACTAGGTCTCTACTCAGCAAATATACTATTTGTTATGGATGCTATGATACCCTGTCAAGATCCCATCTTCAGGGCTGAAGGGTTTATTCCCTGGGTGCTGGGATGATTGTGGACTGGCAGGTTTCAGCTATAAGCCCCCTATAGGAGTTGCCTCTGTTGAAGAGAGTGGCCTGGCATAAGGTCGTACATGTCTTTTGGGGGGCAGTGGAGGTATAGAGGTCTGGCCCCCTTTCTTCAACTTGGGACAACTCTGACTCCCCATGGGAGTCAGCTAAGTGCGATATTGTTTTTGTTGTTCAAGCCTCTTACGTGTCTTTCCACTGACGTTGTAGTCTTTGAGTACATGCAGAATTAATCAGGAAGGGTGATACTTTATGGTTGTACTTGTCTTTGTGAGCTTATTTTACAGAATTCAATTTAACTTTCAGAGAAAATGAGGTAAAGTGGTACATTTTCCCTTCCAAAGGTGCAGGGGGAATAAGTCCTTATTGTAACTACATCACAGCCCAACTTCTCCCTCTGCCCAGTCTTGCTTTCTTCCCTTCCCCCGTGCATATGGATCCCAAGATCACGTTCCAATAAACATCCTGCACACTTATCTCCATCTCAGAATTTACATCCCAGGGAACCCAACTTATCTCTTAGAGCTATTTATGTATATAAGTGTGCTATAGGTCACATAATATTTGAGAACCACTATGATGTCATCTACTCCCATTGGCATTGCCTATAAAAATACCTCCTTCTAATATATTCAGCCCTCTAGGTGATATGTTCACATATGTCTAGGGAGAATATACAAAGAGAAATGGGCCTCAACTTTGGAAATTGCATTGGCTTAAGTGGGAGCTGAGAATCTATGTGGAAACTGTGTTTCTCCAGTAAGCAGAAACTTACTGCTACTTGATAGCAAGAAGCATTGCTCTCTCTTCCGACCACAAAGACCTTCCAATTCTATGGAATGAGGCACTTCAGTCTTTCCCTGCCCACTTTCCCTTCCTCTGGTAGTACAGACTCCAATTCTGTGCCATCAGAAATTTCAACTTCTCTCCATTGCCTGGCTGTTGGGGAAGAGCAGCCCCTAGTTTCAGTGGTACAGATATTTCTGGCCATAGGCACCAGTGACCCCGTTGTTTCAAGAAGCAGTTCAACATTTATCTCTTGATCCACTCCTCCAAATCAACCCAGTCATAGTGGCAAAGGAACAACGTATTCCTGCTTTGTTCTCAGGGAACTGAAATCATACCAGTAATGCTTAGGCTCACTCAGCATCAGGAAGGTATAAATGTTGAAAGAAAAGGCCAAGGTATTTTGTCACCTCTGGCTCCAGGTGTGGAGCAATAGAGCAGCTTAGTATGGTGACCCTGATGATTGCAGACATATCCAAAGCCATTTGGGATGGAGGGAAGTTAAGGTGATCATGTCACATTGCATGACTGAAGAGCAGGGAGTCGTAAGGCCCATTTTGGCAACAGGAACAGATAATATAATGCCCACAAATATTGATGCTCAATATGTATCTGTTGAAGGTAGAGTGGCCATTAACCAATGGGGGTAAAACCATCAACAAGATAGACATGGTCCTTTCTGTTCTTGGGAAGCTGAGAATCTGATGGGAATAAGATAGCAATGATACCTATAGCAATGAGAACATGTGAGCCACCCCAGGGCCCTGCTTATGTTAGGAAAGGTAGGATAATTTGGGAGCGCAGTTATTCTGCTCATGAGGTATCAGTGATGTTGTTGTTAACATTGTTTTTGTTGTTATGCCTCTTAGTTGTCTTTCCTCTGGTGGTGTTGTCTTTGAGTACTCAGAAGAGCGATATTTTGTGGTTGTGGTTGTCTTTGTGAACTTATTCTATAGGATACAATTTAATTTTCAAAGAAAATGAAGTGGAGTGATATATTTTCCCCTCAAAAGATGCAGGGAGAAAAATACAGGTGACATATTAGCCAACATTTAATAAATTTAATAAATTAATAGGAAGTATCACAAAAACCTGGAGTGGATACCGTACAGGAACCAGGAATAAGACAGCACTTTGCAACCACTCACAAAAAGTACCATTTGATGAAGGAGAAGATTTACAGGAAATAATATAAGGCATTCTGTTGCACATGTCCTCAACATAAATACATATTTAATAGTACATCAAAATGATTTTTTTGACAGTAAATTCACCACGTTTACATTTATCACACGGACTTTTTTAAAACATTTATAAAAGTTTGTAGATTTAACATTGAACTGTAAGATTTATATCCAAATGAGTGTATTTATTTCATACCAAACTGCACAGAACTTACGAATAGCACACAACTTGAGGATGATTACTGTGTTGGGTACTATTAAGTACTACTACTTGATGGCATAAGAATTATTAACAAATTTGCTATAAGCTGTTATCATTCAACTTATTGCTAGTGCTTTCAAAAATCCATGGTTTATATTTTATTTCTTTGTAAAACATGTGCTATGAGCGTGCCCTGATAGTTAAGAAATCAGATGTTTCCAGTTTTCTCTAATACTCATAATACTTCAGATCTGAATGCATGGTCTTTTTAAGGACTGCTGAAGGATTTTCTTCAGTTCTTTTTATATCATCTACTCTGCCCTACATTCATTGATGTCCTAATGCCCTACACATTGATGGATCATGCAACATACATGGCATAAATGCAGGACACCATCTGTATGTGCAGAACTCATGCTCAATACATGCTGTGTTTCTTCAGACATTTTCATTTTAGGAAGAATTAGATCATCTCATTCAATTTCATATAATTGTTTTTACATGCAGTTCGACAGAGCTAACAGGCAGGTAGACTTTACTTTCGTGTTATATTTGGGCATGCTCAAGCAATAGACTGACATTTGGCAGTGTTGCAAATCAAGTAGTGACTGTATGAGTTTCCTCAAATACAGCAGCTCTCCCATTGCCCCTGTGGCAGACTGTTGGATTTATCTATGCTGTGTGTTGAGGACACAGACTGGGGATTTTAGAAATTCAGGTTCTGCCTTCACCAATTTCAAGATATTGAGAGGCACACTCTAATGTGTGTCAGTAACTGTCAGGCATAAGAAACAGCATCATGAATTCTTCGGAAATTGATCCACGGTTGTGTGAAATGGACACACGTGGAAATACAGTTACTGGAAACGCTTGTATTCTCTGCACACAGCATAGACTTAATGGTCTGACAATAGCAATGCTTGAAAACCGTTCATGGTTAACAAACAAGTAAAATGGTACTGAATTCTTAGAGAGCAGCAGGCCCATGAATGAAACAATGGCCAACACATTGTTACACAACACTATATTTTAACAAAGATTTAAACTTCTGGTACATAATTGCAGTACAACGAAGAGCTTGCCATTTTCACCAATTAGCCCCAGCCTTTTCCTGCACTAGAGAGCTTGGAAGGATCTGAAAATGAGATAAATTTTGTTTAAAATCGAAATGGAAACTCTGTATTTCTGTTATTCCCAGAGTTCAGTAAGATTCTTTTTAATTCCTTTTTTCACATTCTAAGGGCCTAATTCTGTAGTCCTTAAGCAAGTAAAACTTCCAAAGTTTTGATCATCTATGCTTCCAATGCAAGTTTTACTCAAAAATGGACTGCTAAATTAGGTCCTATAGATAGAGGTACCATAATTAAGAAAATATTTTAATAAGGCTCAAAATGTGAATTTTATTTTGTGTGTAGCACATGAATTTCCAGGATCCTGAGATCAAAACCCAATTGATGTTGAATCCTGGATTGGGAAATAACTTTGGGATCTCATTTCCCAGTTTAATCATCGAATTAGGTATTTACTAAGGACCAGAATGAAAACACTAATTCCAGTTTGCTTGTCATTATAATCAGAATTTGAACATTAAGAAGTGAAAAGCTATTGGTGTCTATATATCAGATAATCCTTCCACTTCTGTAGTCCTGGTTAACAAGCTGCTATGTTAAAATACCACTATGTTTAGGGACAGACATTGCAGTGAAATACCAACACAACATTCTGGCAATGTCAAATTTTGTCCCTATGTGTGACAACAAGGCTAAGTTCTGCCCTTGACGCACTAATAGCTGTGATAGAGTACCAGAAGGCAGAACCTATCTTACCATGTTTATGTGTGTAGATGAGCATAGCAAGAGTTTAAAGTGTATATTTACTGTTAACCTGGAAAAAGATTCCTCCAAATTTGTTAATTTTGATGTGGTTGAAATGCAACCACCGTCATGTGCCTCATTCTGGTCTCCTGCAAATGCCACCTGAGATGAACATCAACATTTCCTCATGCACAGAAGACAGAGAGAGAGAGAGACAGAGAGACAGAGAGAGAGAGACACAGAGAGAGAGAGAGAGAGAGGAGGAGGAGCAGGAAGGGGAGGAGGAGGCAGGGAGGAAGAAAGGAAGGGAAAGAAAAAAATCAACATTTTATGCATCAAAGAATCAAAATAAGTTATTCTCAACCTATTATAAACAGTAAATATAGAACCCCAAATCTCACTATTGTATGCATGATTGTAAAGTACAAGGTTGCAAAGCTATATATAAAAACACTTTTTTTCGGACAGCAATATTTACATTAGTTATGCCCAACAGAAGAATTATAGAACATTTTCCTGCATTTGTAGCTTTACTGTAGGAAACCGTGCTGCTCTTTCTTACACACTACTAATCCTTTCACTAACCACATTGGAGGGATTAACTGGTAGCTCCAAATTCTCAATTTGCATCTCTATAGCGGGCTCATTGTCACTAGCTTTCTTAGTCACCGGTTCATTGGAATGCCGGTAAATGTTAACATTAAGCTCCCTCCCCGACAAAGCAGTGGCAGCAACTCTCGGGATTTGTCTGACGGGAGGCTTTTTTTCTGCCTTATAATTACAGCGCAAGTAGTTCGAGAATGCCCTTCGGTAAATTTTGTTGAAAAGAGTGTACACCAGAGGATTAATACCTGAACAAACATAGCCAATCCAAACAAACACATTCAGAAGCTTTTCCATGAGCTTTTGATTACACGCCTTCCCACAAAGAACTGACAGAATATTGGTAATAAAAAACGGGCACCACATGATCAGAAACACAAAGAAAACAATGCCAAGGACTTTCGAGGCTTTCCGTTCATTGTTGATAGCTTGCATGGTGCCCCTAGGACGTCTTTCTTTCTTCTTTCTTCGGCGTGGGTTCAAATCTTGGTTAGGGTTTGCAGAGTTCTCTTCGTCAGTTGTATTCCTCTTGCAGCATTTCAGGAAATCCAGGCTTATTCCAGGTGGCTCCTCGGTGTGGCCGCGCAGTAACATCAGAGCTTGTCTGCGAAGAACGTGAATCGTCAGGCAGTACGTAATCACCATGATCGTCAGTGGTATGAAGAACGCTACGAAGGACCCAATAAGAACGAAATTTGGGTCATTCAGCACGCAGGTGGTGTTGTTGACGAATACTTTGTCTTCATCTCTCAGTCCAATCACTGGAATAGGAACTGATACACCTAAAGGAACAAAAAAGGTAGAACATTGGTACAGCATATGGAAGGACTGAACAGATTTGTGCAAGGGCATACATTCCATAGCATTTTAGTGAAGAAAATTTAGAGCTGATATTTGTTGAAAGCAATTCATGGCATAAATTGATAGTCACATGAAAGAGTAGTAGTAGGATATCAGAAAATGACAGCTTTTTTCATGTTAGGAATATGCCTGCTCCCCAAATTTCTGTAGAAGGCACGGAATTACCATTATTGGGATAAACTGTTATAGATATGGGTGTGTGTAAGAGTGGATTGTGCCTGTTTTGTTTTATTTCTAATTCCTAGAACTGTCCAGGCTCATAGAAGGCACTCAAATATTTGTTGAATGAATGAATAATTTTCCATCTGTACTCAATGACGTTAGTAAAACCAATCATTCATTTTTTAGCATATCTTCTTCCAAGTGCAATAAAAATGATGTGTATACCACCTATAAGAGTAATAATAGCATATCAGGGTTGGTTGGACTGAGTTCGAGATGAGTTTTTACCTGACAACATTTGTTTCCACTCCCCTCTTTCCCGAGGGAAGGGATCAAGAAGAGGAAAGTTTGTGTGTGAGTCCTTTGGAGACAGGGCCTGGGAGGTCTGGAGTTAAACTGAAAGGACTCTCTCTTTAGTAAGAGTTTTTGTGAAACTCTGGGCATAAGCAACATTGTTTCAAAATCAAGAGACAGAATGAAATGTAGAGTTGGGAGAGATGCACTCCTCCCATTTCTGTGTGGAATTTTGGGCATTTTTTCTTTTTTAAGAATACTGAGAGGTAGTACTCTATGTAAACATCTCCATTAATAAATATGCTCACAGGCAGAAAATATGAACAAGATAGGGATAACTTGCAAGTGCAATTCAAATTTTAATGTTAATTTATTTCTCTTATATCCATGGGAAGTTGAAGCCTGGGAAAATTCGGATTGCACTTTTAGGATTCTATGAGAGATGATTATTAGGAATCCTGGGCTGGTGGATATCTACACTATGAACTGTAAGAGGAGATAGAAGTGTGCTGTCAGAGATCATAGCTGGCTTTGGGGAACACACAGGAAACTGACAAATCTGAAACTGAAAGTCCCTACAAGCTATCTTAACACCCTTCATTAGGTATAGAGTGTTGGGCTAGAAGATCAAGTGGGAAAAAATAGTCAATGTTTCTTTGCAAGAGCTGGCTGAGGATGTTGATTGGCATTTAATCTCTGGGAATACACAAGGAAGAGAGAATATTTGGAAAGTGATCTTCAAGCCTTCTTCCTCAGACACTGAATTTATAAAATGACTGGTCTTTTTCTTAGAGAAAGAGACCAAGTGATAGTGTGAGAAGCAGCAATAGATGTGATAAGACTCCTTGGGGTATTGGTACATGCCTACAACTCTGAACATGGGTATACCATTCAAGAAAATAAGAAAGACTGAAAACTAGGAGACACTGCAAACAGAAAATCTCCTCAGGTAGTACCGTATAGGATCCTGGTGAAGAGACCTTTCAACCCTGGATGGGAAGGATGGCAAGTATCAGAAAGCAATTTTCATGACATTTGATGAAATGCTTGAAGGAATTTCAATAAGCATTTGGGAATATAGAATCACACAGGTTACATTTCTTAAGAGTTATAAAAATACAAGAAAGCTACCAGCTTGTATCATTAGAATCTTCATTCCAAAAATCATAAATATAAGGGAATCTCTAGAAAGAGTGTAGATCAAGCTTGCCTGAAAGAATTCAGTATTTGCTTATCCTTCATGAAGTGTTTTAGTGACCAGTTAGGCTGTGGGAAGTTTTCTGGAGTTAGGGAAGCTAATATGGGATTAAGAAAAGAGGGAAGGTTTCTTCAAAACAAATAATTTACAGAAGAAAAAATTAGAGGGAGAATCTACACATTAAGGGAGACTTACAAGACCTACCAATCAGTTATAATATGTGGATCTTCTTAGGATCTTGATGTGAACAAACAAACTTTTAAAAATACTCATGACACAGCTGGAGATTTGAACAATGACTAGCCTTTTGATGATATTAAATAATGATTGTTCATTAATTTTTAATAGTGATGCTGATATTGTGGTTATGTAGAAAAATAGTTCTTATATTTTTAGATATACATACTGAAATATTTATGGACAAAGTATTATGATGTCTAGAGTTTATTTCAAAATCATATGGGAGGGAGAAGTGTATGGAAGTATGGATGAAATAAGATAGTCCATAAATTGACAATTCTTGGAGCTGTATGATCAGTACATGGGTCTTTATTATATAATTCTATCTACTTTTGTAATCTTTGAAAGTCTCCATAAAAAAGTTTAATAATATTTTAAAAATTGAAAAATGAAAAAGAAGACATAGAAATCCTTTCGGAAACAGACAATGAAATCGCTATTAGTCCTCAGATCATAAAGGTCTCCAAGACTTAGTAGCCACTGCTAACCTTGGAAGTGATAATTCTAGAGCAAAAGACTTAGACTCCTGAGTGGAAACACTCACCGCTTTGATATAATTGTGGAGAAGAAGGCTATTTTCTGACAAAAATGTTGGTAGAAAACTCCGTTATACTTTCTCAGGATCCTATAGCAAGACCAGAGGAGACGTATAGGGGAACTGCTCCCCTTCCAACCTCTCCTCCTGCCCTACCCCCCAGCAATGTGGGAACTAGAGCCTAGAGACTTGGTCTGGGGGATTTGCATTCACTCTGGAGGAATCTTGACAAGGGTAAACATACCTACACTCAGGAAACAAGTGCTGAAGTGGAGAGTCAATTCCCCACAGGAAAGGCTGCACAATCTTCTAGGTATTCCTAGAGACACCAGAAGTCTCTGGGAAAGGCCTCACACACTGACCATAAGATAGTGGAAGTCAGCATTATTCAGAGCCCAGCTTGGAGTGGTGTTAGCTTGCTTCTATTAAAAGATTTATTCAGTTTCCCAAGGGATTCTGGGGCTTAAAAGTAGGCCTTGTCAAGGGACAACAAAAGAGGGTAGCAGAGTGATTCCAGATGAGCTGAAGCTGTTATTGGATGTGTGAAACCAATTTTTTCCCTAGCATCTATTTGCATAATTTTATGTACATTGAGTAAAGAGTGATTCTAAAGCTGCCTTTTATTGAGTCTATCTTATGCGCCAGGCACTGAGCCATACATTACTGACATTACAGATGTAAAATGTATTATCCCAGTTTGGTTAAAAAATGTATAATACAGATGCTATTTGGTAAGGCAACTTAACCACTTTACCAAATCTATACCATCATTAGTTTTTTTTTTTTTTTAAACTGTGAATGCAGTCAACAAAGAAGAAATTCAAGTTCTTTTGACAATATCAGGAAATTATAAATAATACCAACAACTGAAGCAGCATTAATAATAATATATATGCACTGATTATCTTATTCAATGCTTTAAAAAAGTTAAAAATATGTGTCAGCAGTTCTTAAAGTGTGGTTCAAGGATCCTGGGGGCCTATGATACTCTTTTAAAGAGTTTGCTAGTTTTTCCTTTTCCAAATATTTGTCTTTGAAATCGCATTTTCTCCGTAAACTTCAACCAAAACAGGTTGGTTTGCAGGTTGAATGCAGATACATATCTAAGAATTCAACTATCTTTCCATAAAACTAAACATTAAAGAGATTTTTTAAACTCTAAAACAATGCCTGTCTTGGCTCTGATTTTTTTTTTGGAAAAATATAGTTTTCATAAAAATATATTATTTATGTTAACATTAAATGGGCTCATTATTGTTATTTAAAAAGAAGTGATTCATAAATATTTTAAACATTTCTCAGTTTTAATTTCTAATACAATAAATATCAATATAATCATGTATCACTTAACGATGGGGACACATTCTGAGAAATGGACTAGGGGATTTCCTCATTGTGCAAACATCATACATACTTACACAAACCTAGATGGTATAGCCTACTACACACCTAGGCTAGATGGTCCTAATCTTATGAGACCACTTTTGTATATGTGGTGCCTCGCTGACAGAAACGTTGTTATGTGGTGCATGACTGTAGATATAACCCATATAAACAAAAGGTCTTTGGGGTCATTAATTATTTTAGAGTTTAAAGGGCTCCTGACACCAAAGAGTTTGAGAACTACTGTTCTGTGTTAATGGATGAAGTTAAGCTCTGAAGAGTCAAGTTCAGTAAATGTGTAGTCTTTCTCAGCGTTTTAAATGTGTCACCCAGTAGAAATTTAGGTGATATTATAGTGTCAGGTAAATATAAGCAACATCAATAATAGCAACAAAATATTTTACATGCATTATCTCATTTATTCTCATAAAAATTCTGAAAGGCACATGTTATTTGGTGAAGTTAACTTCAGAAAAGTTAAGTAAGTTTAGCAAGTATAATGGAGCAATCTTTGATATTTTAAAAACCTTTGATTTAGCCAAGAAGAAAAAGTGGAAAGCAACTCCCATAGAAAATACCAGGTACAAATAGCAACAGTTGCAATAATAATAACTACCTTTTACTGAATGATTCCTATTTGTCACACACTGAGTCAATTATTTTATAATTATTATATACTTTCATATATTATCTTAGTTAATCTAGACAAAAAGCATAGAAAGAAGTAATTATTAACTAGAATCACTTAGTCTTTCTGAAATTAACTTCAATGTACCTATATCATCTTCTTTAGAGTTTTATAAACCACAAAGATGTTATAATTTATGTTCTGCTGAAAATATGTGGTACTACTTCAACCAATAAAGTCAAACATTTTGCATGCATTATCTCATTTAGTTCTCAAAAAACGCTGAAAAGTGATTATTATTTATTAAGGTTACTTAAACTCAGAGACAAAAAAATATCTTCAGTAAACATATAGGATCTTAGTATTTTAGAAACATTGAATTCAGTGACATAGTTATAGTTCAAGTTTTTATTAAAAATATGTGTTACTGCTACTACTATGACTACTACGGCTACTACTATCATTCATTGAGTGCTTATGACTCTGGTGCTTTATCTGCATTACATACTTTATATGCATTATTTCATTCCAGTCTCACAAAAGCCATAAAGTAACTTGGTGAGGTTATTTTACTTCAAATAAGACAAGTGAGTTCAGAGAATGTATAAAGATGTTCAAATTATTTCTTAAAGCCTTGAATTCAAGCAACACAGATCAGTTCTCTTCAAACTATCAGATAATAATACCATATGCCAATGATTCTTAGATGCACCTTTCTTTCAGATTTTAACATCTTCAAAAGTGTGATGCATCTTATGAATCGATAGTGTCTTACAATCACTGTTGGCCAGACAGCAGTTGTTAGATAGTGTCCTTGTCAGTACATGTGTGAACCTGGCCTGAAAAACTTCTTTTGACATCTTCTGGTAAGATCAAAATTACCAGCAGCAGAATTTGCAAAATGGGTATTAGCAACATGGTAATAATTCAATGTGAATGAAAAATTACATCATAACCAGCAAAGAGAGGGAACGTTCTGAAGAAGGGCATCTTCAACAGCATCAAATACCACAGATGGGTCTAGAATTCAAAACATTTCTTCTGTCTTTGAAGATGAGGAAGTCACTGGTGATTATAGAGAGAACAATGATAGTACAATAGTGAAGACAGGAAACAGATTGCCAAGAGGTGAATAATAAATGGTGATACAACAAAGGAGAGAGAGATTACAGGATAAATTTCCCGGAACAGATTGGCCAACATCAAAATGAAAACAGATTAGGGGAATTATTACTTTAACCACAGACCAGGAACAGAATTTGTCACTTCAAAATATGCCTCTTTGGCATAAGAATTATTTCAGGCTGATTATTTTTAAGAAACAGCAGACGTGGGAAAAGCTCTGAAAACCTGGTAGAAGTTACTCATTTATTTGCATTTATATAGAAATATCCATTTGTAAGGGTGCCTTCCTCTCTGTGCCAGGAAGCAGAGGATAACTAAATCGCTAGAAACTCTTATCAATAGAGAAGGCAATGACTTAAATTTACGTAACAACTTTACCCTTGTTTACTGTGCTGACCTCATCCTAACAACAGAATGTTAAAGTTACGTTTCAGGGGCAGGAGCCAACAAGAAGCGTGCACAGACGAGAAAATTTTGATCTGCCAATTGAAACTCATCCTGCCAGCGCTTCTGCATACCAGCCTGCCCTCCCGAATTCCTTAAACCTTACCCTATCCCCTGGCTCAGGGAGACAGAGTTGAGAGCCTGGCTTCCTGTTTCCTTGCCAATTGACTGGTAATAAACTTTCCTCCCTTAAAGACTGGTGTTCACAGTATCAGCTTCTGTGCCCACGAGTGGAGAGAGCCCTTGCTCGGTAACATTAGTAAACTGCAGGGCTATCTCAGAGGTATCTGTTTTCATGAATTGTTTTTCATGGAGAAGAATTTTTTCAAGCACTCCTAGGAGGATCACACAATGTCAAGCTGACATGAGTGGTCCCTTGCCTCATGGAGTAATAAGTGAGTCCCTTGAACATGAGAGTTGACAGCAGAAGGTGAAGGAACTATTTTCAGAGGAGAACATAGAAGACAAACACAAGCAGCTCTGCCTCAGTTCTGAGGGGATAAAGTGTGACTAAGAGTTGGGGAGAAAATCATTTTGCATGCTTTGACAAATAAATCAGTATGGTACTGGTGCAGTGAGAATTTTAAGGAATTCAGAGTCAGGTTCAGAGTCAACTTTGAACTTCAAGGGGTTTTTAGCTTTGGGAAGAGTGAGAACATAGGCATGCATGAATAAAGGGAAGTGATTTCAATGCCAGTGGTAAGGAGAAGACCTTAAATGACTGAGGAAAGTTGAACTAAAAGAGAAAGATTGTAAGCAGTAAAGTGTGAAAGAGCAGTCCATGAGCTGACAAGAGGAATGCTCAGGATGTGGAAGATATACTTGGATAAGAATTTGTGGAGAGGTGGTGGAGAGGTCCTAGTATTTAACTACAATATGGCTGAGGGCATGAGGAAGTGAAATTTGAAGTAGCATTGAAATATGACCACATTACTACTGAAAGGTAGCAGAATATGCCACCCCAAAATATGCCTCTTTGGCAGAAGGACTATTTTGAATTATTTTGAGAGATGACAGACACAAGAGAAGCTCTGAAAACAGAGTAGAAGTTACCCTTTGGTAAGAGAAATTTGCATTTATAAAGGAAATCTCCATTTTTAAGTGTGTTTCTCTCTGTACAAGGAAGAGAAGGATAACTCTAAATCACAAGAGAATCTTATCAATGGAGAAGGCACCCACTTAAATCTGCATAGCAAATCCTACTCTTGTTTACTGTGCTTTTCCTTCCAACACCTTTCTTTGTCTTTAGCTGAATATGATATTTAAGGAGGTAGCTTGCACCATCTGGAGGAGTTACTCAGTTTTTCCAGGTATCTGTCGTGAATACATAAGGTTTACATGTTAATAAATTTCTATTTGTTTTTCTGTTGTTAATCTGTCTTTTATTACAGGACATCTAAGTAAAGAACTCAGAAGAGTAGAGGGAAAATTATTTTTCCTCCCCCACACTAGTCACAAGCTAATGAGGCTTGAGGGAACTAAGATTATATTTAAGGTACAATAATGTGCTTACACATTAAAGGTGAAAGCCAGTGGAGTGGAAGAGCTTAAAGATACAGAAAAGAAAGGTTATAGATGATGGGTAAAGGTCCCTGAGGAGGCAAACTCGGAAATAGTTGAAAGAATTACCATAGGAATAAAGAATGGCTGTTACTTCCTATTAGAAGAGATGGTAGTATGAATGAGTGGCAGAAATGATCAGAGCCTATACAAAAAGATGAAAGAGCGATAGATAGAGATGAGAAATATTAGGTGGCAAAAGAGCAGAACTGTTAACTGGATCCACAAAGTGATTTAAATGAACATTTTTTGATTCCATGAAGCAATGAGAAATAAGGAGAGTGAATGCAGATAGATATGTGTGGATAGTGAGCTTGTCTTAAAAATAAAATCAGGCAGTTGAACACTTTTATACTTACTGGAAAAATATTCAGGAGAGAGAGTTTGAAGACGCAGGAGAGAAAGACATTGGGCAATGGAACCAGACCCTGAGAAAAGATGGACTCCTGGGTCCCAGGCAGAAAGTCAAGACTTGAGTAGAAGGTGGCCTCAACTCTCTTGAAACAAGTAAGAAAGAGATTATCATGCAAGGGAAAGATGGGAGTCTAAATTAAGGGAGGAATAGAGGGAATTAAGGGGAATGGGCAGATTTTTGAGATATTAGAAGTTCCATTGATAGGAGATGGTGATTGATTGGATGTGGGATGTGAGAGAGAGGAAAGAGTCAATAAGTGATCACAGGTTTTTGGTCTGTGTCGTTAGGTAGATGAGGATGCTATTAAGCATAAGAACTTAGGTGAAAGAGTAGGATTGTGGCGGGGAAGTTAACAGACTCAATTTGGATTCTGTTAAGTTTGAAGTGCTTGTGGAGTATCAACATGGAATTCTATGTGAATATAGGTGTTTGGAACTTGGGAGACAGGTATGGGTTGGGGACAGGATTTTTCTTATAAGGGAAAATTTTAAGGTCATGATCTTCTAGGGAAAACTTTTGTGAAAAGAGAAGAGGGATCATATAAGAATCTAGAGCAAGTGTTCTAAAACTTTTTGTACCTAAGGACCTCTTCTCAGAATAATGTTTTAAATGCATAAAATAACATACAGGAGATTGCAAAACATTAGAGGTAAGTTTTAGAAACAGCAAAATATGTGCTTTTTAATTAGCACATTCAAAATAACAAAATGTAGTATTGGGTCTAATAGCTACGGAAATTTTGAAATAGTGATGAGCACCTATCATATGTCAAGATATCTGCCACAACTGAATGTGATTTTCAAATATTTGTGATTCCTATTGGTGATAATGATTAAAGATACTGCAAATTACTGATACTGGCTCGACAGAAGGTTGATGTAAGGGAAGCCAATTGTAGAAAACAAATCATATTGTAACTTTGAATGACCTCTGACTAACTAACCCAGACATGCTCTGTGGATTTTATCTCCCTTCCCAGCTGCTATAAGTTGATAAGTTTGTTCTCTTGAGTTCCTTAGGAATGTGATGATCCCTGGCAGAAAGTCTATGCTGATAGCCATCATCAATGACAACTGAAGGATCAGGGTACAGGGCGTTGCTCTGGTCTATGATGCATATCCAGTAAAACAAAAGACTACCAGGAACTAAGAACAAATGGATGCCTCCACCCTGAGACTAAATGTCTGCCTCCACCCAGAGATCAGATGGATCCCCCACACCCTGAGACCAGATGCTTCCTACACCCAGAGACCAGCCCCCTATATAACTAGCCTGTAGTCTTTGTTCTGTCAGATAGTTCTTTAGGACATTAGTGGGCCATCTTCCCTCTTGCTAGCAGGCTGTAATAAACTGCCCTTTCTCTGCCACCATCTTACCTCTTGACGATTGGCTTTTGTCTTGTGGGAAGCAGATCATGCCCTTTGTGTGGTAACATTACTATTCTGGTTTATTGGTGACATTTGTAATTGAAGTAAATCCCACATTTCAGTTCTAGGTTAATTAAAATAAAGACATAAATTTTTTTCACCATCAAAATTTACAAACTCCCAGCTACAGTCTTGATGTAGTAGCTGGTATTGGAATCAGATTTAACTTCCTATCATAAAGACGAGTAAGAAAAAACTATCATTTTCTAATGATGGTGGAGTAGCTTATAGAAGACTAGCTTTCCTGCTAATAACAATCGTAAACTCTAAACAAAATTTTAAAAACTCAACATTTGAAGGTACTTGAGAGTGAAAAAAAGCAGGTAGAAACTACAGAGGACCTAGCCATTTAGCAAGAGAACTATGGTGTTTGAGCTCTGAATTTATATGTTTCTTCCCCTAAGGGGACGAACATTCTCCAGCATGGAGGTTAGATCAAAAACAGGAAGTTGCAGTCTAATTGAACTGAGGAGTCAAAAAATAGGTTACAACAGACACCTCAGAAATACAAAAGATTATAAGACAATACTATGAAAAGCTATATGCCAACCAATTCGACAATCTGGAAGAAATGGATAAATTCTTAGAATCATACAACCTTCCAAAACTGGATCAAGAAGAAGTAGAGAATTTGAATAGACCAATCACCAGTAAGGAGATCGAAACAGTAATCAAAAACCTCCCCAAAAATAAAAGTCCAGGACCAGACGGCTTCCCTGGTGAATTCTACCAAACATTCAAAGAAGACTTAATACCTATCCTTCTCCGCAAATCAATCAACGTAATACACCACATTAATAAAATGAAGAACAAAAATCACATGATCATCTCAATAGATGCAGAGAAAGCATTTGACAAGATCCAGCATCCATTTATGATAAAAACTCTGAATAAAATGGGTATAGAAGGAAAGTACCTCAACATAATAAAGACCATATATGAGAAACCCACAGCTAATATCATCCTCAATGGTGAAAAACTGAAAGCTATCCCTCTAAGAACAGGAACCAGACAAGGATGCCCACTGTCACCACTCCTATTTAACATAGTATTGGAAGTCCTAGCCAGAGCAATCAGGCAAGAGAAAGAAATAAAAGGGATCCAAATTGGAAAGGAAGAAGTGAAACTGTCACTATTTGCAGATGACATGATTTTATATATAGAAAACCCTAAAGAATCCACCAGAAAACTTTTTAGAAGTAATAAACGAATATGGGAAAGTTGCAGGATACAAAATCAACATACAAAAATCAGTTGCATTTCTGTACACTAACAACGAAGTAGCAGAAAGAGAAATTAAGAATACCATCCCATTTACAATTGCAACAAAAAGAATAAAATACCTAGGAATAAACTTAACCAAAGAGGTGAAAGATCTGTACACCGAAAACTATAAAACATTTCTGAAAGATATTGAAGAAGACACAAAGAAATGGAAAGATATTCCGTGCTCTTGGATTGGAAGAATTAACATAGTTAAGATGTCCATACTTCCTAAAGCCATCTATAGATTCAATGCAATCCCTATCAAAGTTCCAACAACATTTTTCACAGAAATAGAACAAAGAATCCTCAAATTTATATGGAACAACAAAAGACCCCGAATAGCTAAAGGAATCCTGAGAAAAAAGAACAAAGCTGGAGGTATCACACTCCCTGATTTCAAAATATACTACCAAGCTATATTAACCAAAACAGCATGGTACTGGCACAAAAACAGACACACAGATCAATGGAATAGTATCGAAAGCCCAGAAATAAACCCACACATCTATGGACAGCTAATCTTTGACAAAGGAGCCAAGAACATACAATGGGGAAAAGAAAGTCTCTTCAACAAATGGTGTTGGGAAAACTGGATAGCCACATGCAAAAAAATGAAAGTAGACCCTTACCTTACACCATACACAAAAATTAACTCCAAATGGATTAAAGATTTGAATGTAAGACCTGAAACTATGAAACTTCTAGAAGAAAACATAGGCAGTACGCTCTTCGACATCGGTCTTAGCAACATCTTTTCAAACACCACATCTGACCGGGCAAGAGAAACAATAGAAAAAATAAACAAATGGGACTACATCAAACTAAAAGCTTCTGCACAGCAAAGGAAACCATCAACAAAACGAAAAGACAACCTAACAATTGGGAGAAGATATTTGCAAACCATACATCTGATAAGGGCTTAATCTCCAAAATATATAAAGAACTCATGCATCTCAACAACAAAAAACTACCAACCCAATTAAAAAATGGGCAAAAGACCTGAACAGACATTTCTCCAAAGAAGATATACAGATGGCCAACAGACACATGAAAAGATGTTCAAAATCACTAACTATCAGAGAAATGCAAATCAAAACTACAATGAGATATCACCTCACGCCCGTCAGAATGGCTATAATTAACAAGACAGGAAACAACATGTGTTGGAGAGGATGTGGAGAGAAGGGAACTCTCATACACTGCTGGTGGGAGTGCAAACTGGTGCAGCCACTATGGAAAACAGTATGGAGATTCCTCAAAAAAGCAAGGATAGAACTACCATATGATCCAGCTATTCCACTGTTGGGTATTTATCCAAAGAACTTGAAAACACCAATTTGCAAAGGTACATGCACCCCTGTGTTCATTGCAGCGTTATTCACAATAGCCAAGACTTGGAAGCAACCTAAGTGCCCATCAAGGGATGAATGGATAAAGAAGATGTGGTATATATACCCAATGGAATACTACTCAGCCATAAGAAACGATGAAATCCAGCCATTTGTGACAACGTGGATGGACATTGAGGGTATAATGCAAAGTGAAATATGTCAGAGGGAGAAGGTCAAATACTGTATGATTTCCTTCATTAAGTAGTAGATAATAACAACAATAAACAAACACATAGGGACAGAGATTGGATTGGTGGTTACCAGATGGGAAGGGGGGAGGGAGGAGGGTGAAAGGGATAATTCGGTACATGTGTGTGGTGATGGGTTGTAATTAGTATTTTGGTGGTGAACATGATGTAATCTATGCAGAAATAGAAGTACAATGATGTACACCTGAAATTTTTACAATGTTATAAACCAACGTTACTGCAATAAACAAAAAATTAAAAAAAAAAAAAAAAAAGGACTGCCAGAACAGCTGGAATTTGAAGGGTGCAATGAGAGAAAGGATGATCCACAGAGATGAGGGGGCATAAAAGTCTATACAAAGTTCCCTCAAATTCTTGCTTGACACCTGAATACTTTATGTGTGAGACTTCAAGGAACATAGAGCAAGCAACATTTGCGAGGTTCAAAGTATTTAATAGAGATTTCAACAGTTGTCTATTGCAGAGTAAACAGAGTTGGGAGTTTGCATCACACCAAGTTAGAAAGGCTGAGTAAACATTTTCGCCTTTCAATTTATACTTATAAGGAACATGCCTTAGGAGAAAAGGAATTTCTTAAGACTAAAAGATTTGCACTAGGACTAAAAGCAAACCCAGAGCCCACCATAAAAAAGCAAAACCGAGGCCTTCATAAGAGTATATTTATAAAATTACTATATATGCAAATAAACAGAAAAATGTGACCTGTAATAAAGAAGAAAAGAAGTCAATAGAAACAGATCCACATATGACCCAGATATTGAAATTAACAGACAAGGGCTTTAACTATGATAAATATGTTAAATAATCTACCAGAAAAGATAAACATATGGTTGTAGATATGGGAATTTCAGGACAGATGTGGAAACTAAAGAAAAGAGGAAATATTGTACATGAAAAAATTCATTATTTAAAGTTAAGAAAAATAGGGGCCGGCCCAGTGGCGCAAGCGGTTAAGTGCACGCACTCCACTGCGGCGGCCCAGGGTTTGCCGGTTCGGATCCCGGGTGTGCACCAATGCACTGCTTGGCAAGCCATGCTGTGGCGGCGTCCCATATAAAATGGAGGAATATGGGCACGGATGTTAGCCCAGGGCCAGTCTTCCTCAACAAAAAAGGAGGAGGATTAGCAGATGTTAGCACAGGGCTGATCTCCTCACAAAAAAAAAAAAGTTAAGAAAAGTAATTGAATGGGATTAATAGTAGAATCAATGATCAATGAACTTGAAGATGGTCAATACATTCAAACTTGAGCACAATGACAAAAAAGACTTAAAAATTGGACTCATGTTTCTAGCCATGACAGACTTCTTGGTATCAGACTTGCCATCCTGCCAAAAACAACTGTAAAACTGGACAGAATATATGAGACAACTCTTTTCAGGCATTTGGTAATAATTGGTATAGGACTGTGCTTTTTAAGATAAGGGAAGCACGTGAAATAAGTCCTATATGCACCCTTCCTCTCTCTATCTGGAGACAATTTCTTGACTGTGGCACAGGGAAGTGGAGCCCAAGCAGGGATTGGTTTTCCTGCTGAACAAAGGAGGCAGAGATCAGGGTTCAGGACTGCCAAAGGGTGTGGATCTTTTTGGGCAAAGTATAAGAGAAGTATTTGTGAGCATACCTTCCAGGTACCTGGTTGAGGGCTAGGTTACACATACACAGATGAAACTCCATAAGGCCTAGCAGAGAGTGGCAGCTATGGGGACAAGAACAGAATAAAGATACTAGAGGTTGTACAGTCCTAGAAGTCAGAGTCTGGCCTAGCCAGAATGAAGAGACCCCATTAGCACATCACTAACATCTTGAGGATTCAGTCAAAACAAAAGAAAGACCATGCTTAGCAGTAAGGGTCATGACCTTAAACGATGCACCATAATAAAGCCTAAAACTAAACCTCAGCAGGATCAAGAAGAACAAACAATAAATTAACAGTATGCCAGCCTGAAATTCAACACTCTTTAAAAGGAAACAATGCATTCTAGATTCTTTACAATGTATCATCTACAATGCATTGCATAAGATAAAAAAGTAGATATGCTAAAAAATAGGAAATTATGATATTAATCACAGAAAAAGCAGTCAATGAAAAATGCTCTCTATATCACCTAATGTTGAAATTATCATATAAGGAATTTGTAGTAACTACTATACAAACATTCAAGGATTTAAATGCAAATGTGGTTCTAATGAGTGAAGAGATGATGACAATTAGCAGACAAATGTAAATTATAAAAAAGAATGCAATGGAAATTTTGGAACTACAGGTAAAATATCTGAATGAAAACTAAACTGGACAAATTTAACAGACAACTGGAGATAGAAGGAGAAAGAAACCACAAACTTGAAGACATTTATACAAATTGCTCAATCAGAAGAACAAAAAGAAAAGAAAAGATAAAAAAAATTAATAAAGTTTCAGTGACCTGTGAGACAATGTCAAGCACTCTAACACACAGGTAATTAGAGTCTCAGGAGAAGAGGAGAAATAATGGAGCAGGAAAATGTTTGAAGAATTAATGGTGAAAACTACCCAAATTTGGTGAAAAGTATGACTCTATAGATCTGTGAAGCTCAACAAACCCTTAGTAGAATAAATCCAAAGGAAACAAAACATAAGAATATCATAATCAAACTACTTATAAACAATATAAATAATAAATCTAAAAGGTAGCCAGATGATGCCAGCAACTACAGCAACACTAGCAGCTGCAAAGCACCAGAGACCCCAGAGGGACAAGCAGTGACAAGGAGGAGAGCAACAAGGAGGGCACCAGCAATGCCTCTAGCAGAGGTAGTGGAGGGTAGAGAGTGCTAATTCTCATAGCCAGAGGCAGCTCAGGAAGGAGAAACCAAAAGCTTGTGCTATAATGCCACCTACTGAAAAAAAAGGAAAGGCCTCTAATTACCAACCTTTTGAACTGTTAGAATCAAAGTAAACAAATACCCAAATAAGAAAGGTGTTCACTATTTCAAATGTGTTGATAGAGGAATAACTCATCAAGCACCACAAAAAACCATGGTAACAAGGTATCATAAAAAGAAAATGATAATTCTCCAGAAACCAGAAACTTAAAGTCACAGAAGATTGTGATCTAACTGATAGGGAATTCAAAATAGCTGTCATGAAGAAACTCAATGAGCCACAAGAAAACTCAGAGAGGCAGTTCAATGAACTCAGGAATAAAATTAAAGAACAGAAGGAATACTTTATCAATGAGATTGAAACTCTAAAAAAGAACCAAACAGAAATTCTGGACCTGAAGAACTTGATAAATGAGATGAAGAATGCATTAGAAAGCACTGGAAATAGAGAAGAACATATCAAGAGAGAATTATTGTGCTCAAAGATAGAAATCTAGAAATGACTCAAGTAGAAAAGGAGAGGGAACTAAGATTTAAAAAAAATAAACTCTATGAGAACTATTTGACTTCATTAGAAAAGGTGAAATAAGGATAATGGATATCCCAGAAGGAAAAGAGAGAGAAGGGAGAAGAGAGCTTATTTAAAGCGCATGCTCCGCTACTGGCGGCCCGGGTTCGGATCCCGGGCACACACCAATGCACCACTCATCCAGCCATACTGAGGCAGCATCCCACATACAGCAACTAGAAGGATGTGCAACCATGACATACAACTATCTACTGGGGCTTTGGGGAGAAAAAGGAGGAGGAGGATTGGCAATAGATGTTAGCTCAGGGCCAGTCTTCCTCAGCAAAAGGAGGACGATTGGCATGGATGTTAGCTCACGGCTGATCTTCATCACGAAAAAAAAAAAAGTCCATGGCAAAGAACGAATTTTAAGCACAGCCAGGGAAAAAAGGATAGTAACCTACAAAAGAACCCCCATTAGGCTATCAGCAGATTTCTCAGCAGAGACTCTACTGGCCAGGAGAGAGTGGAGTGATGTACTCAAAATATTGAAAGATAAAAACTGTCAGCCAAGAATACTCTATAAAGCAAAATCATCCTTCAGATATGAAGGAGAAATAAGGGTTTTCACAGACAAACAAAAGCTGAGGGAGTGCATCACCACTAGACCTGCCTTGCAAGAAATGTTGAAAGGAACTCTTCTACTGGAAACAAAAAGGCAAAAGCATACAAAACTTTGAGTAAGGTGATAAATAGACAGATTCAGAAAATTGCAAATCTGTATCAGAATGGGTTGTTAAACAATTATAGCATAAAGGTTTAAGGGAAAAAAGGCATTAAAAATAACAGTAGCTACTTCAATTTAGTAACAAACTCACAACATAAAAAGGAATAATTTGTGACAACACAAACATAAAAGGGGACGAGGAAAAGGGCAGAACATGTATAGGCAAATGAAAATGAGACACCATCAGCAGAAACAGGACTATTTTATCTATGAGACTTTTTATACAAACCTCATGGTAACTACAAAACAAAATCTAAAGCAGAGATACCAAACATAAAAATAAAAGGAAACTGGGAAAAACTTCATAGAAAACCAACAAGTTAAATGCAGACAAAAACACAAGGAAAAAGAAACAATGGAAATATAGAGAAACCAGAAAACAAAAGATAAAATGGCAGTAGTAAGTCCTCGTATATCAATAATCATCCTAAATGTAAATGGATTGAATTCTCCAATCAAAAGAAACAGAGTAGCTGGATGGATTAAAAAACAAGACCTAACAATATGCTGCCTCCAGGAAACACATCTCAGCTCTAAAGACAAACATAAGCTCAGAGTGAAGGGATGGAAGACGATACTCCAGGCAAATGGCAACCAAAAGAAAGGTGTAGCCATACTTAGACAAAATAGACTTCAAGTCAAATAGATATCAAGAGAAAAAGATAGACATTATATAATGATAAAGGGGGCAATCCATCAAGAAGACATAACATTTATTAATATATGCGCACCTAACTTAGGAGCACCAAAATATATAAAGCAATTATTAGCCGACTTTTAAAGGGAGAAATTGACAGCAACACAATAGTGGTAGGGAACCTTAATACCCCATTTACCTCAATGGATAGATCATCCAGACAGAAAATCAACAAGGAAAAAATCAGCCTTAAAGGAAACATTAGAACATACAGACTTAATAGATACATACAGAACATTCTATCCCAAAACAGCGGAATACACGTTCTTCTCAAGTACACATGGAACATTCTCAAGGGTAGACTATATGTTCAGACACAAAACAAGTCTCAATAAATTTAAGAAGATTGAAATCATATCAAGCATCTTTTCTGACCATGATAGGAAACTAGAAATCAACTATAAGAAAAAAACTATAAAAAAATTACAAATATGTGGAGACTAAACAACATGCTGCTGAACAACTATTGGATCAATGAAGAAATCAAAAAATACCAGAAGACAAACAAAAATGAAAATATAACATACCAAAATCTATAAGAGGTAGCAAAAGCACTACTAAGAGGGAAGTTTATAGCACTATAGGCCTATCTTAAAGAACGAGAAAAATCTCAAATAAACAATCTAACCTTATACCTAAAGAAACTAGAAAAAGAAGAACAAAGCCCAAAGTCAGTAGAAGGAAGGAAATAATAAAAATCAGAGCAGAAATAAATGAAATAAAGACTAAAAAGACAAGAGAAAAGATCAATGAAACCAAGAGCTGGTTTTTTGAAAAGATAAACAAAATTGACAAAACTTTAGCTAGACTCACTAACAAAAAAAGAGAGAAGGCTCAAATAAATAAAAGCAGAAACAAAAGAGAAGTTACAGTGGATACCACAGAAATACAAAGGATTATAAAAGACTATGAACAGCTATATACCAACAAATTGGACAACCTAGAGGAAATGAATAAATTCTTAGAATCATACAACCTTCCAAGACTGAATCATGAATAAATAGAAAATCTAAATAGACGAATCACTAGTAAGGAGATTGAAATAGTAATCAAAAACCTTTCAAAAAACAAAAGGGCAGGACTATATGCTTTCACTGGTGAATTATACCAAACATTCAAAGAATATTTAATAAATATCCTCCTGAAACTCTTCCAAGAAATTGAAGAGGAGGGAATGCTTCTTAACTCATTTTATGAGGCCATTATCCTGATACAAAAAGCAGACAAGGACAACACAAAAAAAGAAAATTATAAGCCAATGTCTCTGATGCACATAGATGCAAAAATCCTCAGAAAAATATTAGCAAACTGAATACAACAATACATTAAAAGGATCATACACTGTAATCAGGTGGGATTTATTCCAGGGATGCAAGATTGGTTCAACATTCACAAATCAATGAACTATCAGAAAGAGAAATTAAGAAAACAATTCCATTTACAGTTGCAACAAAAAGAATAAAATTTCTGACAATAAATTTAACCAAGGAGGTGAAAGACCTATACACTGAAAACTGAGACAGTGTTGAAAGAAATTGAAGAAGACACAAAGAAATGGAAAGATATTTCGTGCTCATGGATTGGAAGAATTAACATTGTTAAAATGTCCATATTGCCTAAAGCGATCTACATATTCAATGCAATCCCAGTCAAGATCCCAACATTTTTCACAGAAATAGAACAAAAAATCCTAAAATTTATATGGAACCACAAAAGATCCTAATAGGCCCAGAATAGCCAAAGCAATCATTAGAAAAAAGAATAAAGCTGGAGATATCACACTCCCTGAAATAGTAATCAAAACAACATTGTTTTGGCAGAAACACAGACACACAGAATTGAGAGCCCAGAATACAATAGAATTGAGAGCCCAGAAATAAATCCACACATATGTGAACAACTAATTTACAACAAAGGAACCAAGAACATACAACGGAGAAAGGAAAGTCTCTTCAATAAATGATATTGGGAAAACTGGACAGCCACATGCAAAAGAATGAAAGTAGACCATTATCTTACACCATACACAAAAATTAACTCAAAATGGATTAAAGACTTGAATGTAAGACCTGAAATCATAAAACTCCAAGAAGAAAACATAGGCAGTATGCTCTTCAACATGAGTCTTACCAGTATCTTTCTGCATGTGCCTCCTCAGGCAAGGGAAACAAGAAAAAATAAACAAAGGGGACTATATCAAACTAAAAAGCTTCTGCACAGCAAAGGAAACCCTCAACAAAACAAAAAGATAACCTACCGAATGGGAGAAGATATTTGCAAATCATATATCCAATTAGATGTTAATATCCAAAATACAACTCATAAAACTGAACAACAAAAAAACAAACAATGCAATTTAAAAATGGGCAAAGGATCTGAGCAGACATTTTTCCAAAGAAGACATACAGATGGCCAACAGGCACATGAAAAGATGTTCAGCATCACTAATTATTAGGGAAATGCAAATGAAAACTACAATGAGATATCACCTCACACCTGTCACAATGGCTATTATTAACAAGACAAGAAATAACAGATGTTGGAGAGGATGTGGAGAAAAGTGAACCCTCATACACTCCTAGTGGGAATGCAAACTGATGCAGCCACTAGGGAAAACAATATGGAGATTTCTCAAAAAATTAAGAATAGAACTACCATATGATCCAGCTATTCCACTTCTGGGTATTTATCTGAAGAACATGATAACACGAATTTGAAAAGATTAAGTTCATTGCGGCATTGTTTACAACAGCCAAGACTTAGAAACAACCTAAGTACTCATCAGTGGATGAATGGATAAAGAAGATATGGTATATATATATATGCAATGGAATACTACTCAGCCATAAAAATGGACGAAATCTTGCCATTTATGATAATATGGATGGACCTTGAAGGTATTATGCTAAGCTAAATAAGTCAGATAGAGAAAGCCAAATACCATATGATTTCACTCATTATGTGGAATATAAAAACAACAACAACAAACAGACACATTGATATAGAAATTAGATTGATGGTTACCAGAAAGGAAGGGGGGAGAAGGAGGGTGAAAGGAGTAAAAGGGCACATGTAGGTGACAGACGGTAACGAGACTTTGGGTGGTAAACATGATGTAGTCTACACAGAAATTGAAATATAATGATGTGCACCTGAAATTTAAATAATGTTATAAACCAATGTTACCTCAATAAAAAAGAAAAAAATAATTCAATAAAGTAACTGAAATGCAATCCTAAAAATATTTGATAAACAGAAGAGAAGGCAAGGAAAGAGGAATGGAGGAACAAAAAATCAAAAGAAACAAATAGAAAGCAAAGAGCAAGATGACAGGCTTAAACTCAGTCATATCAATAATTACAGAAAATGTAATTGGACCAAATACTCCAGTTAATGATAGCACTTTTGGGGCCATCTCGGTGGCATAGTGGTTATGTTTACACACTCTGCTTCAGCGGCCTGGGGTTCTCAGGTTTGAATCCTGGGTGTTGACTGAGGCACCACTCGTCAAGCCATGCTGTGGCAGCATCTCACATACAAAATAGAGGAAGATGGGCACAAATGTTAGCTCAGGGCCAATCTTCCTCACACACACAAAAAAGATAGCACTTTTTAGAGTAGGATAAAAAAGCAAGACTATCACTGTCTAAAAGAGATGAACTTTAAATATGAAGACACATATATGTTGAAAATGAAAAATTATGGAAAATGATATATTGTATAGACAGTAATTATAAGAAAACTGGTATGGCAATGTTCATATCAGGCAAAGTATACTTCAAGACAAGAAATATTACCAGAGATGAAGGGGGGCATTCAAAACAGTAAAAAGGTAAATTTAACAGTAAGACATAACAATCCTAAAAATGTTTTTCTCTAATAATACGGCCTCAAAACATGAAGCAAAATTTAACAGAACTAAAGTAAGTAATGAAAAAATCCACAATCATAACTGACAATTTTAACATTCTTCGCTCGGTGACTGTTAGAAAAAGAAAGATATAGAAAATATGAAGAATGCTATCAACTAACTTGATGCAATTGACATATACAGAACATTACATCAAATGCTTCTGAATATACGTTCTTTTCAACATGTATTGAATGCTTACATGAAATGCTTACCAAGATAAATAATATGCTGAAGCATAAAATATATCTTAATTATTTAAAAAGACTGAAATCTTCTATAGCATGTTCTCACAACAGAATTAAATTAGAAACCAGTATAAAAACAAGATAATGAGAAAACTCCCCAGATAATTGGAAATCAAATCACAAGTATCTAAATTATTTATGGGCCAAAAAAGAAATCACAAGGAAAATCGGTAAAACATTTGGATAAATATGTTGAAAATACAGCACATAAAATCTATGGATATGCCAAAAGCAGTGTTTAGAGGGAATTTTAGCCATACGTCTCTATTAGAAAAGAAGAAAAGGTTAAAATCAGTGATCTCAGTTTCCACAGTAAGAAACTTAAAAAAAAGAGGAAATTACATCCTGCACAAAAGGAAGGAAATAATATAGACAATAACAAAAATCAATGAAAGAGAAAACAGACAAATAGAGAAAACTGACAAAGTAAAAGTTGGTTCTTTGTAAAGTTTAATAAAATTGATATATCTCTAACAAGACACATCAAGAAAAAGGAGAGAAATGAGAGAGAGAGAGAGAACACAAATTACCAATGTCAAGAATAAAAGAGAAGGTATCATTACATATCCTACAGACACGAAAAAAATAAGGAAATGCTATAATCACTTATAATCAGTTGTATGATCTACTATTTCATGTATAATTTAAGAATCATATAATTGTATATGTCCATTTATACCACCTGACGTATGTGTGATTATTTACTTTTAGTTTATATCTAAATATGGTATAATCCCACAACATACTGCTATAATCTTTTCTTTGAGTTACTAATTAACTGTTAAAAAATATAATGAGAGAATGTACACTTTTTCTATGCTTAAAGTGTTTTATCTCCCCAATCTTTCTCTCTTCTCTTTCTGAGATCCATGCATATTATATCACTTACTAGTGCCCCACAGGCTGTTGACATTGTGTTTGTTTTTTAAATTAATTTGCCTATTGAAGTATAAATTATAAGCACATAAAAATAAACAGATTTCAATTATACATTTGAATGAGGTTTTACAAATGTATATGTCTGTGTAATCACCACCCCAATCAAAATATAGAACATTTTCAACACTGGAGATAGTTTTCTCATGTCTCTTTTTAGTCAATGTCCTCCATCCCAGGAAATGACTGGATATCTATCACTATAGATTAGTTTTGCCTGTTCCAGAACTTCACATGACTGGATTTATACAGGATCTATGCTCACATATTTGGATGCTTTGGGTCATTATAATGGCTGTCAATTCACCCATATTTTTGGTTGTATCACTAGTTTTTCTTTTTATTGTAAATATTATTCTCTTGAAATAATTTTTGCTTATCCTTTCACTTGTTGATGGACATTTGGGATGTTTCCAGTATGAGACTAGTATGAATAAAGTAGCTCTGAATATTTGCGAATAAGTTTTTTGTGTGTATGTGTGCATGGACATATATTTTCATATCACTTGGGTAAATATAAACAGTGGAATCACTGTATGATAGGGTAGATGCATGTTTAACATTTTAAAGAAATTGATGAAGTACCATTTTGCACTCCCATCAGCAAATTATGAGAATCTCAGTTGATATTAATTCTTGCCACCCTTTGGTGGTGTTAGTCTTTTCTTCTTTTTAAGTTGTTCTTTTTTAAATTTTATTGAGATCACATTGGTTTATAACATTATGTAAATTTTGGATGTACATTATTATATTTCATCTTCTGTATAGACTGCATCATGTTCACCACCAATAATCTAGTTTCCATTAATCAGCATACATATCTGCCCCTTTACCCCTTTGGCTCTCCCTCCGCCCCCTTCCCCTCTGGTGAGCGCCAATCTGTTCTCTTTACCCATGTGTTTGTTTATCTTCCACATATGAATGAAATCATACAGTATTTGTTTTTCTCTGTCTGACTTATTTCGCTTAGCATAATACCCTCAAGGTCCATCCCTTTTGTCACAAATGGCATGATTTCATCTTCTTTTTATGGTTGAGTAGTATTCCATTGTGTGTGTGTATATATGTATATATACATATCACATCTTCTTTATCCATTCATCTGAGGCTTTTCAATTTTAGCTATTCTAGTGGGTGAGAAGCTGTTTCTTAATGTGATTTTAACTTTGCATGACCCTCATGACACTGAGTACTGTTTCATGTATTTATTGACATTTGGATATATTCTTTTATAAGGTGTTCAAGATTTTGCCCATTTTTAATTAAGTTGTTTGTCCTATTATTACTTAATTATAAGACTTCTTCACATATTCTCTATACAAGTTTTTTTTTTTTTCCCATAAATATCTTGCCAATATTTGCTCTGAGTCTGTGGATGGTTTTTTGCATTTCCTTAACAATGTCATTCAAAGAGCAGTTTAATTATGATGAAGTTTAATTTGTCAACTTTTAAATTTAATTGTTAACGTATTTTATGTCCTATTTTAAAAATATTGGCCTATGCCAAGGTTATGAAAATATTTTATATTTAGGTCTATGATCTATTTTAAAGTAACTTTGTATATAGTGTGAGATAGGTATCAAGGTTAATATTTTTCACATCAATATGTACATAAGTCTCAGAACATTTGTTAAAAAACTATTTTCCCCATTTAATTATCTTGGCACATTTTTTGAAACTCAATTGATTATATATGTGTGAGTGCATTTCTAAACTTTTGTTTTAATTGCATTGATTCATTTCTTTATTCTTTTGCCAGTAACCGCTCTCATGATTTCTTTAGCTTTACGTAAGTCTTGAAATCAGATAGTGTAAGTGCTCCTAATTTATTTTTCTTTTTCAAAATTATTTTGAGTATCCTATGTGCTTCCATCTCCACATCTTGTCCCGCTGGAAGGTCTTCAGGGGCAATAACATGCATGGAGCTGTCATCTCCTATGGTAACAATGCCTTCTTCTGGAATACCTCCTGAAGGACCAGCCTGAGGGCCTTTTGAAGAGGTGTCACTCTTTTCAGAAATATGAACATGGTGGTTTGCTTGTTTTTTTTAAATCATAGATTTGCTTGCAAGTAGATAATACACCATGAACATTCCTTTCTATTAATGAAAACCTTTCAGTGTTGGGCTCCATGTTTTCAAACTTTTTAAGGACTTTGCTGAGGTTTGTAAAAGCTTCTGCTAAACCCTTCGCTGTGAATTTTCTTGGGGGTTCTTCTTCTTTTTCTTCTCCTGCAGTTTCCTTTTCTCTTGCCTCTTCTTCAGCTATGTGTTCCTGTCCCAGTTCCAACAACTCCTCGTTAGTCAATTCCTCAGGAACCGCCTCTAGGAGCTCCTCAATGTCATCATCAGCGACACCCGGGTTAAAGTTGTTTGCATCTTCACCACAGCCATGTTGATTTTTGCAACCCTCCCCATCATTCGCAAATCCTTTGAAGTCATGGACGAACCTCTTGGGTGTTTTCTTCCAGATGCTGCTCATACGCTTCTTGGTGACATCACCACAAGCCCAAGCATGGTTCTTGATGCGGTCATAAATGTTTTAATCCTTCCAGAATTGCATCAGTGTCTTCTCAGTGTCTTCCTCAGTTGCAGCAGTAGCCTGGGCAAAGGTCCACCTCGGGTAGTAGGCCTCAAAAAGCTGCTATAACTCCTTGATTCATTGGTTGGATCACAAAGTTGATATCTGGAGGGAGAAACACCACTTTGATATTGGGATGAAGATCAGCAATGAAAGGAGGATATCCGGGAGCATTATCCACAATAAGCAAAATCTTGAAAGGTATATTATTTTCCAAACAGTACTTCTTCATTTTGCTGGCATAGCAATTCAGGAGGGCCTCTTGGAAGAGGAGCTGGGTCACCCATGACTTCTTATTACTCCTGTAGTACACTGGCAGTGGGTGCTTATTGATATGCTTGAAGGCCCTGGGTTCTCACTGTGTCAGATCTCAAACAGTTTCAATGTAGCCTGCAACATTGCCCCAAGCAAGATTGTTATCCTCTCCTTAAAAGCCTTGAAACCTGACACTGACTTCCCCTCCTTATGGATGAAAGTCCTTTCAGGCACCATTTCCAGAATAGGGATGTTTCATCTATATTGAATATTTGCTCTGGCAATTAATTTTCCTCCACAATCAGCTTATCTAGAGTTTCCAAAAATTCTTCAGTTGCTTTCACATCAACAATTGCAGACTCATCTATCACTTTCACATTATGTAATGAATAACAATTCTTGAATTGTTTAAACCACCCAGAGCTAGCAGTAAATTCAACATCATAGTCATGTCCAGCCTTTTCTTTCAGTGTCACAAACAAACTTTTTGCTTTGGTGTGATCATCATGGTGTTGAGAGGGATACACTTTTGTGTCTGGTTTTCAGTGCGGGTCATTAGAAGTTTCCCCATTTCTGATAAAGGCCCTTCTTGAGTTCTTGTTAGTCTTGTCACCTTCAATGAAGCAGATCCTTTAACAGCGTCTGTCACTTTGTTCTTGTTCTTCAAGATCATAGCTGTGGTGGAATGGGACATGCCTGACGGGCAAGAAATAACCATCACTGATTTTCCACCTCTGTAGTCCTTAATCACTTTTAATTGTATTTTCACGTCAATCACTCAATGTGGCCTCTTACTTGCAACATTAGCAGTGGATGTTGTATGCTTTGGGGCCATGATGAGCAAAACAACGTGAGATTAAATCAAGCACAAGAGCAAGTTATGCAATCAAGAGATGTGGTAAACATGAGATGTATGAGGCAACTGCCAGCATATTGTTTTATAGTACACTTTTTTTATAAGTAGAAAGAGTACACTCACTCTAAAACAACAATTAAAAATATAGTATGGTAAATACATAAACCTGTATCATAGTTGTTTATTATCAATATCAAGTGTTATGTACTGTACATAATTGTTTGTGGTATACTTTTACATACCTGGCAGGACAGTAGGTTTGTTTACACCAGCATCACCATGAACATGTCAGTTATGCATTGTGCTATGATGTTATAATGGCTATGACATCATTAGGGAATAGGAATTTTTTAGATCCATTATTATCTTATGAGATCTCCATCATATATGTGGTCTGTCATTGACCAAAAAGTTGTTATATGGCACATGACTGTTAAGTCGTTTCCTGAGAGAATTTTTCTCAAAAGACCCATCTTACAAGAAATGTTAATGGAAGTTCTTCACACTGAAAGCAAGTGGCCTGAGATACCAATGCAAGGATGCACAAAATATAAAGAACACTGGTAAAGGTAATTTTTAAATTATATAAGTATAAATGCATAATTTTATCCTTTCTTAACTGATTATATATACAAAATGTTTTGCTTGGCCACATATCAAATAGAAATGTAACATATTTGCTAATAACAGCACAAAGGAGATAGGTAGAAACAAAGATGTAAAGGACAAAGGAAATGATCTCAATAGTAACTTAAATCCATTGGAAAAAATGAAGAGAACCTAAAATGATAAGGCTAATACAACAAAACTATAAATATGTATGTGTTCTTCTATCCTCTCTCACCTTGTTTAAAAGATATAAAATTGTATAAAGTAATAATTACAATAATATATTGTTGTGTTTCTAAAATATATTGATATAATACATATAACAATACCACAAAAGGAGGAAAGGGAATACAGCAATACAGAATTAATGTTTCTATATCTTGCTGGAATTAAATTAGTACATATCTGAAGTTGATTTTGATAACACAAGATGTAGATGGTAATCTCTAGAGCTACCAAAATAACTCAAAATAATTATTTGAGTTATTTTGAAGTAACTCAAAAATTATAGTGAAAAATTCATTAAAGAAATAAAACACTACATTAGAAAATATTCACTTAACATAAAAGAAAGTAGTAAAGGAAGAATAGAAGGAAAAAAAGACGTGAATATACAGAAACAAAATGTAACAAGGCAGATCTGAATCCAACTATATCACTAACAGCATTAAATGTGACTAGATTAAGTAATTCAATCAAAAGGTAGAGATAGACTAGATTAAAAAAATGATTCAAATATATGCTGCTCACACAAGCTAAAATTCATATTCAAAGATACAAATTAAAAGATGGAAAATGATACATTATGCAAACAGCAACTGCAAGAAAGCTTGAGATTCTATATTAATATCAGATAAAATAGACTTGAAAACAAAAAAGCTTATTATACATAGAGAGTGACATTTTATAATGGTAACATGGTCAATCCATCAGGAAGATATAACAATTATACATATATATGCATCTAATAACAGCACCAAAATGCATGAAACAAAAACTGAAAGAAATGGAGGAATAAATAAACAATTTGACATTAATAGTTGGGGACAACAATACCCCATTTTTAACATTTAACAGAACAACTAGGCAAAGATCAACAAGGAAATAGATGACTTGAACAACACTATAAGCCAATTAGACCTAAAAGACATCTATACAATAGATACATCCTTCTCAAGTGCACCTGGCACTTTCTCCAGGATAGATTATACGCTAAACCATAAAACAAACTTCAATAAATTTTAAAGGATAGAAAATAAATATGTTCCCTGGCCACAATGGAATGAAATTAGAAATCAATAACAGAACAGGAGGGAGTCAAGATGGCGGCGTAGGCAGACTCTGAACTCACCTCCTCCCGTGGACACAGCCAATTTACAACTACTCGTGGAAAAATTACCCCTGAGACAGAGCTGAAAACTGGATAAGAGGAACTCCTGCAGCAACGGACAATCCTAACTGGGGTGGAAGAGGCAGAGACTCCCTTCCGGAGAGGAAAAATGCCGCCTTCACAAGCCGCCAGCTTCACGGCCGCCGGGAGCAGCTCACAGGTACGCAGCCTCCCTGGAGGCGCGGGGCCCTGAGCCGGGAGCGCCCCCGCTGTGGGCATTGTGTGGACCCAGCACAATCGAGACCAGCAGCATAATATCTGACTTTGCTGCTACTAAAGCATTGGGTAGCATCCCCAGAAAACCCGGCTCACAAAGAAACTAAAACTGGCTCTTAAAGGGCCCGCGCACAAACTCACCCGTTCCAGAAAGCATCCTAAAATCACCAGAAAGAAAGGTGCACACTACTTTGGTGACAAGAGACTCACCTAATAGGCCCTGAGTGCATCTCGGTGAGGGGTGAGACCTCTCCAGGGACTGGGACATTGGCGGCGGCCATTGTTGTGGCCTGGTGTGAGCGTGCTGACACAGACGCCATTGGAGTTTTCCCTGAGACCTGCTAGCCCAGGGTCTGCTCCACCCGCTAGAGCACCGATTTAATCCAGCTCAGCCAGGGCAGGCAGCCCACCCTAGAGACTAGCCCCACCCAACAACAAACCCTCAGGCAACGTGTGGGCCTGCATAGATTGGTGACTGGATTTTCTGCAGCCTGGCAACTGAGCTGACTTGAGCGGGCCAGGGTGTGCACAAGGTGCGTGTGGAGAGTGTGGGGTGGTGGCAGAGTGTGTGGGGCTCCCGCCGTGGAGAGACTGGGTCTGCTTGGGGAGGTCGGGGCGCTCACACGGGGCAGGACTGTGTTGACTGTGTGTGTGGACCTGTGGGCGGCAGGGCTTGTCAGCTGCAGAAGACTTGTGCTTCTCAAAGACCCACATAGGAGGTTTGCCCCACCTTCCAAAGCCTGAAACAATTGGGTGCTCCTGTGCCTGAGGCCAGCCCCACCCAGCTGCAATCCTCAGAGAGCTGACAAGAGACCTAATAGGCTAGAGGTTTACAGCAATTCTAAGGCCCTGAGCCTAACAACCTGCCACGCTGGGGGCCTACTCACTTAAAATAAATACTGCAACACAGATGTGGTATTAGAACTTGCAGCCAACTGTGCTGGGGCTCCTCACACCTGATAAAGAGACTGAAGGGCCCACAACAACTACAAGCAGCTGAGCATTACAACAGCTGGCCAGGAGCATAACTCAGCCTCCTGGGCGCCTATAGGGAGAGCTAACAGGCCACAATAGAAGCACACACGTAGCCCACATAGGGGCCACCCTGGAACATTGAGAACTGAGGGAAGCACACTGGAAGCCTCCTAAGCCATCACTTACATAAGGTCACCTATCCAAGAGCAGGAGGCGTAGCTGACCTACCTAATACATAGACACAAGCACAGGGAAAGAGGCAAAATGAGGAGGCAAAAGAATACATTCCAAGTAAGGGAACAGGACAAAACCCCAGAAAAGGAACTAAGTGAAACAGAAATGAGCAACCTACCCGACAGAGAGTTCAAACTAAGAGTGTTAAGGATGCTAACTGATCTGGGGAGAAGAATAGATGAACTCAGTGAGAATGTCAACAAAGAAATGGAAGATATAAAAAAGAACCAATCAGAAATGAAGAATACAATACTGGAAATGAAAAATTCATTAGAGGGACTCAAAAGCAGAGTAGAGGATACAGAAGAACGGATCTGTGAGCTGGAAGAAAGACTAGAAGAAATTACCCAAGGTGAACAGGTAAAAGAAAAGAATTAAAAGAGTGAGGACAGTCTAAGGGACCTCTGGGACAACATCAAGCGCACTAACATCCGTGTTATAGGTGTCCCGGAAGGAGAAGAGCGAGACAAGGGGGCAGAGAATCTATTTCAAGAAATAATAGATGAAAACTTCCCTAACCTAAGGAAGGAAACAGACATCCAGGTACAGGAGGCACAGAGAGCCCCAAACAAGATAAACCCAAAGAGGACCACACCAAGACACATCATAATCAAAATGTCCAGAATTAAAGATAAAGAGAGAATCCTAAAAGCCACAAGAGAATGTCAAGTTACATACAAAGGAAACCCCATAAGGCTATCAGCTGACTTCTCAGCAGAAACCTTACAGGCTAGAAGAGAATGGCACGATATATTTAAAGTGCTAAAAGGAAAAAACTTACAGCCAAGAATACTCTACCCAGCAAGGTTATCGTTCAAAATGGAAGGAGAGATCAAAAATTTCCCAGACAAGCAAAAATTAAAGGAGTTTGTCACCAAGAAACCAGTGTTACAACAAATGTTAAAGGGACTGATTTAAGGGGAAAAGAAGACCACAAATAGGAAAAATTATCTATTTCCACGATTAGAGCGTAATGGATACAAATGCACAAAAGAAGTTGGAAGTGATAACAAAAACAAAAGGAGGGAGGAGGGTAGTTAAAGAGTACAGCTTTCAGACAGAGGTCAAACTAAAGTGACCATCAATTCTGTATAGAAGAAGTAAGGAACAGAGAAGGACTACTAAAACACTGAGGAAAAAAAAAAAGTTAAAAAATGGCAGTAAGTACATACTTATCAATAGCTACTTTAAACGTCAATGGACTAAATGCTCCAATTAAAAGGCATAGGGTGGCTGACTGGATAAAAAAACAAGACCCACATATATGCTGCATACAAGAGACACACTTCAGACCTAAAGACACTCACAAACTGAAAGTGAAGGGATGGAAAAAGATACTCCACGCAAATGGCAATGAAAAGAAAGCAGGGGTAGCAGTACTCATATCAGACAAAATAGACTTTAAAACAAAAACTGTAAAACGAGACAAAGAAGGGCATTACATAATGATCAAGGGAACAATCCAACAAGAGGATATAACACTTGTAAATATCTACGCACCCAATGTAGGTGCACCTAAATATATAAAGCAATTATTAACAGACATAAAAACAGAAATAGACAGTAACACAATAATAGTAGGGGACTTTAACACTCCACTTACACCAACGGATAGATCATCCAAACAGAAGATCAATAAGGAAACATTGGCCTTAAACGACACACTAGAACAGACGGACCTAGTAGATATATACAGAGCATTCCATCCAAAAACCGAAGAATACACGTTCTTTTCAAATGCACATGGAACATTCTCCAGGATTGATCACATATTAGGCCACAAAACAAGTCTCCATAAATTTAAGAAGATTGAAATAATACCAACCATCTTTTCTGACCACAACGGTATGAAACTAGAAATCAACTATAGGAAGAAAATCAGAAAAGCCACAAATACATGGAGATTAAACAAAATGCTACTGAACAACGATTGGGTTAACGAAGAAATCAAAGAAGAAATCAAAAAATACCTGGAGACAAATGAAAATGAAAATACGACATGCCAGAATTTATGGGATACAGCAAAAGCGGTTCTAAGAGGGAAGTTTATAGCAATACAGGCCTATCTCAACAAACAAGAAAAATCTCAAATAAACAATCTAACAATGCACCTCTAGGAACTGGAAAAAGAAGAACAAACAAAGCCCAAAATCAGTAGAAGAAGGGAAATAATAAAAATCAGAGCAGAAATAAATGAAATAGAGACCAAAAAAACAATAGAAAAAATTAATAAAACCAAGAGCTGGTTCTTTGAAAAGATCAACAAAATTGACAAACCTTTAGCTAGACTCACCAAGAAAAAAGAGAGAAGGCACAAATAAGTAAAATCAGAAATGAAAGAGGAGAGGTTACAACAGACACCTCAGAAATACAAAAGATTATAAGAGAATACTATGAAAAACTATATGCCAACCAATTCGACAATCTGGAAGAAATGGATAAATTCTTAGAATCATACAACTTTCCAAAACTGGATCAAGAAGAAGTAGAGAATTTGAATAGACCAATCACCAGTAAGGAGATCGAAACAGTAATCAAAAACCTCCCCAAAAATAAAAGTCCAGGACCAGATGGCCTCCCTGGTGAATTCTACCAAACATTCAAAGAAGAGTTAATACCTATCCTTCTCAAACTCTTCCAAAAAATTGAGGAGGGGGGGAAGCTCCCTAACTCATTCTACGAAGCTGACATTACCCTGTTACCAAAACCAGACAAGGACAACACAAAAAAAGAAAATTACAGGCCAATATCACTGATGAACATCGATGCGAAAATCCTCAACAAAATACTAGCAAATCGCATACAACAATACGTTAAAAAGATTATACACCATGATCAAGTGGGATTTATGCCAGGTATGCAGGGATGGTTTAACATTCGCAAATCAATCAACGTAATACACCACATTAATAAAATGAAGAATAAAAATCACATGATCATCTCAATAGATGCAGAGAAAGCATTTGACAAGATCCAGCATCCATTTATGATAAAAACTCTGAATAAAATGGGTATAGAAGGAAAGTACCTCAACATAATAAAGACCATATATGAGAAACCCACAGCTAATATCATCCTCAATGGTGAAAAACTGAAAGCTATCCCTCTAAGAACAGGAACCAGACAAGGATGCCCACTGTCACCACTCCTATTTAACATAGTATTGGAAGTCCTAGCCAGAGCAATCAGGCAAGAGAAAGAAATAAAGGGATCCAAATTGGAAAGGAAGAAGTGAAACTGTCACTATTTGCAGATGACATGATTTTATATATAGAAAACCCTAAAGAATCCACCAGAAAACTTTTAGAAGTAATAAACAACTATGGTAAAGTTGCAGGATACAAAATCAACATACAAAAATCAGTTGCATTTCTGTACACTAACAACGAAGTAGCAGAAAGAGAAATTAAGAATACCATCCCATTTACAATTGCAACAAAAAGAATAAAATACCTAGGAATAAACTTAACCAAAGAGGTGAAAGATCTGTACACCGAAAACCATAAAACATTGCTGAAAGAAATTGAAGAGGACACAAAGAAATGGAAAGATATTCCGTGCTCTTGGATTGGAATAATTAACATAGTTAAGATGTCCATACTTCCTAAAGCCATCTATAGATTCAATGCAATCCCTATCAAAGTTCCAACAACATTTTTCACAGAAATAGAACAAAGAATCCTAAAATTTATATGGAACAGCAGAAGACCCCGAATAGCTAAAGGAATCCTGAGAAAAAAGAACAAAGCTGGAGGTATCACACTCCCTGATTTCAAAATATACTACAAAGCTATAGTAACCAAAACAGCATGGTACTGGCACAAAAACAGACACACAGATCAATGGAATAGAATCGAAAGCCCAGAAATAAACCCACACATCTATGGACAGCTAATCTTCGACAAAGGAGCCAAGAACATACAATGGGGAAAAGAAAGTCTCTTCAACAAATGGTGTTGGGAAAACTGGATAGCCACATGCAAAAAATGAAAGTAGACCCTTACCTTACACCATACACAAAAATCAACTCCAAATGGATTAAAGACTTGAATGTAAGACCTGAAACAGTGAAAGTTCTAGAAGAAAACATAGGCAGTGCGCTCTTCCACATCAGTCTTAGCAACATCTTTTCAAACACCACATCTGACCAGGCAAGAGAAGCAATAGAAAAAATAAACAAATGGGACTACATCAAACTAAAAAGCTTCTGCACAGCAAAGGAAACCATCAACAAAACGGAAAAGACAACCTAACAATTGGGAGAAGATATTTGCAAACCATACATCTGATAAGGGCTTAATCTCCAAAATATATAAAGAACTCATGCATCTCAACAACAAAAAAACTACCAACCCAATTAAAAAATGGGCAAAAGACCTGAACAGACATTTCTCCAAAGAAGATATACAGATGGCCAACAGACACATGGAAAAGATGTTCAAAATCACTAACTATCAGGGAAATGCAAATCAAAACTACAATGAGATATCACCTCACGCCTGTCAGAATGGCTATAATTAACAAGACAAGAAACAACATGTGTTGGAGAGGTTGTGGAGAGAAGGGAACTCTCATACACTGCTGGTGGGAGTGCAAACTGGTGCAGCCACTATGGAAAACAGTATGGAGATTCCTCAAAAAATCAGCGATAGAACTACCATATGATCCAGCTATTCCACTGTTGGGTATTTATCCAAAGAACTTGAAAACACCAATTTGCAAAGGTACATGCACCCCTGTGTTCATTGCAGCCTTATTCACGATAGCCAAGACTTGGAAGCAACCTAAGTGCCCATCAAGGGACGAATGGATAAAGAAGCTGTGGTATATATACACAATGGAATACTACTCAGCCATAAGAAACGACGAAATCCAGCCATTTGTGACAACATGGATGGACATTGAGAGTATAATGCAAAGTGAAATAAGTCAGAGGGAGAAGGTCAAATACCGTATGATTTCCTTCATTAAGTAGTAGATAATAACAACAATAAACAAACACATAGGGACAGAGATTGGATTGGTGGTTACCAGAGGGGAAGGGGGAGGGAGGAGGGTGAAAGGGATAATTCGGTACATGTGTGTGGTGATGGGTTGTAATTAGTATTTTGGTGGTGAACATGATGTAGTCCATGCAGAAATAGAAGTACAATGATGTACACCTGAAATTTTTACAATGTTATAAACCAATGTTACTGCAATAAACAAAAATTAAAAAAAAAAAAAATCAATAACAGAACAAAATTGGGGGAACTAACAAATATGTGGAAATTAAAAAACACACTCCTAAATAACCAATGAGACAAAGAAGAAATACAAAAAAGGAAAATAGAGAAGCTTTTAGATGAATATAAATGAAGATACAACATAACAGAACTTATGAGATGCCATTAAACAGTGCATAAAGGTTTACTTACTGATTTAAATGACTATATTACAAAAAGAAATAAGATCTCAAATCAATAACCTAAGACACTGGGAAATAAAGAGCAAACTAAACCTAAAGTAAGCAGAAGGTAGGATATTATAAAGATTAAGGAAGAAACTAATGAAATAGAAAATAGTAAAACAATAGAGAAAGTTAATAAGAAAGCTGGTTCTTTGAGAAGTTCAACAAAATTAACAAACCTTTAGCTAGATTAATGAAACAGAGAGAGATAGAGAGGACTCAAATTGTTAGAATCAACTAATAGAACATTACTACAGACCTTTAAGAAATAAAGTATTTTAAAGGAATATTATTAATAATTGTATGCCAATAAATGGATAACATAGATGAAATGGTTAAATTTCTAGAAAGACACACACTACCAAAAATGACTCAAAAATATACAATATGAATAACCCTTACCTAGTAAAGAGATTTAGTAACCAAAAACTACCATAAAGAAAAGCCTTCTTCCTCTCCCTTTTACTTCTGATTTCTACCAAAAGATTAAAGAAAAATTAATGATTCTTCACAAACTGTTCCAAAGAACGGAAGATGAAGTAACACTGCCTGACTCATTCTAGGAGGCCAGTATCACCTTAATACCAAAACAAGATGAAAATATTACAAGGAAAGAAAACTACAAACCATTATTTCTCAGAAATATGAGAGTGATATCTGCATCATGGCAGCATAAGGAGTTCCTCCTTTTTATTCCCCCCTTTTACCAACAAATTAGATGTTCATCCATGAACAAAAGTGACTTTGTGAGAGTTGTGGGATCTAGCACCACACACCAAGGGAACCGAGAAAAGTCTCACCCAACCGTACATCTGGTAATAGGCAGACAGACCTTGGTATGGGCTGCAGAACCAGTAGAGCCAGCAAACCTGCCCAGATCCCTCTCACAATAGTTGGGAAAAAACCTGGAGAGGGCTGACTTGCGCAAATATCCATGCACAAGAGAGAATTTACAGAAGTCCAGCCTTCCTGAGGGGAGATTCCAGCACACCAATGGAGCAAAACAACAACAACAACAACAACAAATACTAGTTTGGTTGCAGTGGAGGTGGTAAGAGAAACTTTCTGAGTGCCAGACTCCCCACACCACAAAGGAAACACTGCATGGGGCTGATCTATCCAGTGGTGGTGACCTCTCCTACAGGAGAAAAGAAGAGTGGTGAATGAGTGCCTGGCTACACTAGTTGTGCCAGATGTGGCTGGAGAAACCTGTTCCTCTCCAACAGCACCCAGATTAATGAGATGAGACTTCTATGACAGGGGGGAGGGAGGAGGTTGTAAAAGAGGCAGATAAGAATTTCAAAAGGAGTGACATCAGCGTCATGGTGGAGTGAGTTGTTCCTTTTGTTTCTCCCCTCTAAGTTACAACCAATAAGACATCCATTGACCAACAGAGGACTCCATACACAGCATAAGAGGTCGCTTAAGAGACCCATGCATCTATATATCTGAAGATGAGTGGACTGAACACCTGGAAGGCAGTGGGACTAGGGGTGCAGCCCTCTCCCTGGGCAGCAGCAATCCAGGGCACAGATCTTTACACTGGCCCACATGCCTGTGAGAAAACAGATGTGGCTTGCTCCCTGCCCATCTCCCAGCAGACCCAGCCTGCAAACCTGTGCGTGCTTGCAGAGGGGGCTGAGAAGATGGGTATAGCTTGCTCCCTACCCATTTCCCAGGACATGCAGCATGCATACCCTCTCCCCATCCACCAGCAGTGCCCAGGTCTTTCCCACAGTGAGGATAATATACAAAACTCAGATTTTCCAGACTGGGGCAGAGCACCCTGATCCGTCTTTTCAAAACATACAGGCTAGCACCAGAGACCAGAGGCTACAGGGAGAGCAGCAACAAAAACCTCTCCTTTCTTAGCCCCTGTTCCCCCCAAGTGATGGCAGGAGAAACCTGTGGCCAGAAGCTTCAGAAACGATAGCAGAATTGGTGACCCAGCCCCCAGTAGCGGTATCCCAGACACCAGGTCCACTAGCTCCACCAGCAGCGGGGGCTGCATATAATTCTTTGGGTTCCCCCATGAAGCCAGCACCCCTGGCAGTGGTACAATCAATATCCTCAGACAAGCAAGGAGCAGCAGCACAGTGGTGCAAGGGGCAGAAGCATCTGAGCCCATGGAGAGCCAGTGGAGGAACATGAGACTGAGGCTACCTAGAAGCATCAGGAGTGCTCGCAGTCTGATGACCTGGGTGGCAATACTTGAGACTGAAGCAACATCATAAATAGCAAGGCACCAGCAACCCTAGAAGCACAAGTGGCATGAGGAGGGCAGTGACAATGCCCCTGGCAGGTGCAGTGGAAGGTGGAAAGTGCAGACTCTCAAATACAACCAGAAGCAGCTCAGAACCAAAGTAACTAAAGCCTTACCCAAATAAGAAAGGAAATTACTACCACAAATGCACCAGCAGAGGATCAATTCATCAAACACCATGAAGAACTACAGTAACACAGTAGAATAGGAGAATGACAACTCTCCAGAAACCAAATGTGAAGTCATAGAAGACTACTTATATAACTGACAGAGAATTCAAAATAGCTATAATAAAGAAACTCAACTAGTTACAAGAAAACTCAGAAAGATAGTTCAATGAGCTCAGGAAAAAATTAATGAACAGAAGGAGTACTTCACCAAAGAGATTGAAATTCTAAAAAAAAACAAACAAAACAAATTCTGGAGGTGAAGAACACAATCGATGAGGTGAAAAATAACGTAGAAAGCATTCAACATAGATCAGACCATATGGAAGAGAGAATTAGTGAGCTCAAAGATAAAAGCCTAGAAATGATTCAGGTGAAGGAGGAAAGAAAACTAAGATTTTTAAAAAATGAAGAAATTCTGTGAGAAATATCCTACTCAATTAGGAAAAGTACCATGAGGATTATAGATATCTCAGAGAGAGAAGAGAGGGAGCAAGGAGCAGAGAGCTTATTCAAAGAAGTAATAGTTGAGAACTTCCCAAATCTGGGGAAGGAACTGGACATGCAAATACATGAAGCTAATAGAACTCCTAATTACATCAGTGCAAAACATGCCTTCTCCAAAACACTTTATATTAAAACTGTCAAAAGTCAATGACAAAGAAAAAATATTAAGGGCAGCCAGAGAGAAGAAAATAACCTAGAAAGGAACCCCCATCAGGCATTCAGTGGATTTCTCAGCAGAAACTCTACAGGCTAGGAGAGAGTGGGATGATGTATTCAAAATACAGAAAGGCAAAAACTATCAGCCAAGAATACTCTATCCAGTGAAACTATCCTTTAGATATGATGGAGAAATAAAGCTTTCCCAGACAAACAAAAGCTGAGGGAGTTCAGTGGCACTAGACTTGCCTTACAAGAAATGTTCAAAGGAGTTATTCATCTGAAACAAAAAAGCAAAGGTTTAAAGGACCTTGAGCAAGGAGATAAATAGACAGAATCAGAAAATTGCAGCTCTATATCAGAATAGGTGACTAGACACTGAATTATAACAAAAGATAAAGGCAAAGAAAGCATCAACAATAACTATAACCACAACAATATGGTTACAAACTCACAACACAGAAAAGAATAATCAGTGACAACAAAAACATAAAGAGGGAGATGAAAGGGATGGAATCTGCATAGGGTAGTGGAGATAATATGCTATCAGCAGAAAAAGGACCATCTCATCCATGAGATCTTTTATACAAACCTCATGGTAACTACAAAACAAAAAATCAGAGCAGAGTCACAAATCACAAATATAAAGAAAAAAGAGAAAAACATCACAGAAAATCACTAACCTGTGACGGCAAACAGAAATACAAGGAAAAAGAAACAATGGAAATATAGAACAACCAGAAAACAAAAAGTAAAATGGCAGTATTAAGCCCTCATATATAAATAGTCACTCTAAATGTAAATGTAAATGGATTGAATTCTCCAATCAAAAGACACAGAGTGGCTGAGAGGATTAAAAAACAAGACCCAACAATATGCTGCTTCCAGGAAACACATCTCAGCTCTAATGACAAACATAGGCTCAGAGTGAAGAGATGGAAGATGATACTCCAAGCAAATGGCAACCAAAAGAAAGCAGGAGTAGCCACACTTATATCAGACAAAGCAGACATCAAGATAAAAAAGATAACAAGAGACAAAGAAGGGCATTATATAATGAAAAAAGGGACATTCCACCAAGAAGACATACTTATTAATATATACGCACCTAACACAGAACCACCAAAGTAGATAAACCACTTATTAACAGACCAAAAGGGAGAAATTGAAAGCAACCCAATAATAGTAGGGGAACTTAACACCCCACTTACGTCAATGGATAGATCATCCAGATGGAAAGTCAACAAGAAAACAGTGGTCTTAAATGAAACAGTAGGCCAGATGGACTTAACAGATATATATAGAACATTCCATCCAAAAAGAACAGAGCACACATTATTCTCAAGTGTGCACAGAACATTCTCAAAGATAGGCCATATGTTGGGAAACAAAGCAAGCCTCAATAAATTTAAGAAGATTGAAACCATATTAGGCATCTTTTCCAGACACAATAGTATGAAACTAGAAATCAACTGCAAGAAAAAAGCTGAGAAAGTCACAAATATGTGGAGACTAAACAACATGCTACTGAACAACTCTTTGGTCAATGAAAAAAACCAAAGGAGAAATTAAAAAAATACCTGAAGACAAATGAAAATGAAAACACAACATACCAACTCTTATGGGATGCAGCAAAAGCAGTACTAAGAGGGAAATTTAGAGCAATACAGGCCTATCTCAAGAAACAAGAAAAATCTTGAATAAAGAATCTTACACTATACCTAAAAGAACTAGAAAATGAAGAACAAACAAATCCCAAAGTCAGTAGAAGGAAGAAAATATTAAACATCAGAGCAGAAATAAATGAAATAGAGATTAAAAAACAACAGAAAGGATTAATGAAACTAAGAGCTGGTTCTTTGAAAAGGTGAACAAAATTGACAAACCCTTAGCCAGACTCACTGGGAAATAAAGGAAGAAGACTCAAATAAATAAAATCAGAAATGAAAGAGGAGAAATTACAATGGACACCAGAGAAATATGAAGGATTATTAGAGAATCTATGAAAAGCTATATGCCAACAAACTGGATAGCCTATAAGAGATGGATAAATTCTTAGAATCATACAACTTCCCAAAACTGAATCAAGAAGAAATAGAAAACCTTGAAGAGCCCAATCACAAGTGAAGAGATTAAACAGTAATCGAAAACCTCCCAAAAAACAAAAGTCCATGACCAGATGACTTCTCTGGTGAACTCTAGCAAATATTCAAAGAGGATTTAATGCTATCCTTTTCAAACTATTCTGAAAAACTGAAGAGGCTGGGATGTTCCCTAACTCATTTTACGAGGCCAACGTTACCCTGATGCCAAAACCAGAAAATGACAACACCAAAAAAGAAAATTACAGGCCAATATCACTGATGACCACAGATGCAAAAGTACTCAACAAAATATTAGCAAATCATACAGCAATACATTAAAAGGATCTACACCATGATCAAGTGGCATTCATTCTAGGGATGCAGGCATGGTTCAACATCCACAAATCAATCAATGTGATACACCACATTAACAAAATGAAGAGTAAAAATCACACGATCATCTCAATAGATACAGAGAAAGCATTTGACAAGACCCAACATGCATCTAGGATAAAAACTCTCAATAAAATGGGTATAGAAGGAAAGTACTTCCATGTAATAAAGGCCATACATGAAAAACCCACAGCCAACATCATACTCAATGGGGAAAAACTGACAGCTATTCCTCTGAGAGCAGAACAAGACAAGGGTGCCCACTCTCACTACTCTTATTCAACATAGTACTGGAAGTTTTAGCCAGAGCAATTAGGCAAGAAAAAGAAACAAAAGGGATCCAAATAGGAAAGGAAGAATTAAAACTCACTATTTGCAGATGACATGATCCTATATCTGAAGAATCCACCAAAAAACTACTAGAAATAAACACCAAATAGAGTAAAGTTGCAGGGCACAAAATTAACATACAAAAATGAGTTGCATTTCTGTACACTAACAACAAACTAGCAGAAAGAGAAATCAAGAATAAAATCCCATTTATAATCACAATAAATAGAATAAAATATCTAGGAATAAACTTAACCAAGGAAATGAAAGACCCATACACTGAAGATACTATACACTATAAGACATTATTGAAAGAAATCAAAGAATACACAAAGAAATGCAAAGACAGTACATGCTCATGGATTGGAAGAATAAACATAGTTAAAATGTCCATATTACCTAAAGCAATCTACAGATTCAATGCAACCAAATCAGAATCCTAATGATATTCTTCACAGAAATAGAACAAAGAATCCTAAAATTTATATGGAACAACGAAAGACCGCGAATAGCCAAAGGAATCCTGAGAAAAAAGAAGAAAGCTGGAGGCATCACAACCACCGAATTCACAATATACTACAAAGATATAGTAATCAAAACAGCATGGTACTGGCAGAAAAACAGACACACAGATTAATGGAACAGAATTGAAAGCCCAGAAATAAAACCACACATGTATGGATAGCTAATCTTCAACAAAGGACCCAAAAACATACAATGGAGAAAGAAAAGTCTCATCAATAAACAGTGTTGAGAAACTGGACAACCACATGCAAAAGAATGAAAGTAGACCATTACCTTACATCATACACAAAAATTTACTCAAAAACTATTAAAGGCTTGAATGTAAGATCAGAAACCATAAAACTTTTAGAAGAAAATCTAAGTATGTCCACTCTTTGGCATCAGTTTTAGCAGTATCTTTTTGAATACCATGTCTACTCAGACAAGGAAAACAAAAGAAAAAATAAACAAATGAGGCTACATCAGACTAATAAGCTTCTGCACAGCAAAGGAAATCATGAACAAAATGACAAGGCAACTCACTAACTGGGAGAAAATATTTGCAAATCAAATATCCAACAAAGAGTTAATTTCCAAAATATATAAAGAACTCATACAAGTCAACAACAGAAAAAGGAACAACTTGACCAAAAAATGGGCAGAAATACGAGCACACATTTTTCCAAAGAAGATATATAGAGTGTCAACAGGCACATGAAAAGATGTTCAACATCACTAATTATTAGGGAAATGCAAATCAAAACTACAATGAGATATCACCTCACATTGGTCAGAATGGCTATAATTAACAAGACAAGAAATAGCAAGTGTTGGAGAGGATGTGGAGAAAAGGGAACCCTCATACCCCACTGGTGGGAATGCAAACTGGTGCAGCCACTGTGGAAAATGATATGGAGATTTCTCAAAAAATTAAAAATAGAAATACAATATGATACAGCTATCACACTATTGGTTTTTTATCCAAAGAACATGAAATCAATAATTCAAAAGGGTATATGCACCCCTATGTTCATTGCTGCATTATTCGCAACAGCCAAGATATGGAAGCAACCCAAGTGCCCATCAACAGATGAATGGATAAAGAAGATGTGGTATATATATGTACATATATATATATATATATATATATTTACACACACAATGAAATACTACTCAGCCATTAAAAAAGACAAAATCGTGCCATTTGTGACAACATGGATGGACCTTGTGGGTATTATGCTAAGCAAAATAAGTCAGACAGAGAAAGACAAATGTGGTATGATTTCAGTCATATGTGGAAGATAAACAAACTCATAGATAAGGAGAACAGATTAGCGGTTACCAGAGGAGAAGGAGGCAGGGGGGAGGGCAAAAGAGGTAAAGGGGCACATATGTATGATGACAGATAAAAACTGGACTGTTGGTGGTGAAAATGATGCAGTCTGTACCCAAACTGAAATATAGTGATATACACCTGAAATGTATACATTACTGTAAGCCAATACAATAAAATAATTTTTAGAAAATGCAAAGAATTTCAAAGGGCATTAAAGGGGTTGCACTCAGCAGGTAGCCTATGCAAGAGCCTCTGCAATTACCACACTTAGGTATCTCCCTACTGGGTCTGCAGGCTCCCCCAACACCTCAAGTGCTAAACCCACAACTCCATCTACTCTGTGGCTGGCTCCTTGTGCATCCTCCTATGTGCATTGGCAATAGAGAGCTCTGGTAGACAGGGAGCAAGCTCAGAAAAGGCCCAGGTCTGTGGGCAAGATAGAAACTACAAATGTGAGCTATAACACCACCCTTTAGAAAGCAAAAGAGAGGTTTCCAGTATCCAGCCTGCTGAGTTGTAAGAACCAGAGAAAACCTAAAAGCTTAAGAATCCTGCTATAAGAAGGAGCAAGAAGAGTGGAGCAGGTGTACCCGTACAAAGGCAGAGAAACCCTCAGATAATAACAACACCATTGAACAGAATATCCTATCTGCTAGCAAAGATTAAAGGAGATGTCTGTTACTTCAAATGTGAAGGCAGCAATGCAAAACTACATGAAACATTAAAAATCAAGGAAACATACCATCACAAAAAGAAAATAACAATTCTTTCTTAACCAAGTTCAAAGGCGTGTAATTTTGTGATCTAGTTAATAAAGAACTCAAAATAGCTGTTTTGAAGAAATTCAAGTAGCTACAAGAAAACTCAGAAAGACAATTCAACAAAATCTGGAAAAAATATATGATCAAAATGAGATTTTAAGAAATAGGTAGAAATCATAAAAAGGAACCAAATCAAAGTTCTGGAGTTGAAGTTCTCAATGAATGTAATGAAAAATGTGATCGAGAGCCTTTGCAGTGGAGTAGAGCAAATAGAAGACTGACTAAGTGAGTTAGAGAGTTGGAATTCCGAGATAACTCAGAGGAGAACAAAGAAAAAAGAATGAAAAAGAGTGAAGAAAGCCTATGTGATCTATGGGAATCTGTCAAAAGCACAAATATTAGAATAATCTGGGTTCCAGAAGGAGAAGAGAGGGAGAAGGGAGGAGAAAATATATTTAAAGAAATAATAGCTGAGAAATTCCAAGCCCTTGGGAGAGAATTGGACATCCATGTTTACAAATCTAATAGATCATCCTATTATTTCAATACAAAAAGACCTTCTCCAGAGACATTATAACGAAACTGTCAAATATCAAAGATAAAAAAGAATTCTACAGGGCCAGCCTGGTGGCGTGGCGGTTAAGTGCATGCGCTCTGCTGTGGCAGCCTGAGGTTCGTAGATTCAGATCCCAGGTGCACCCCGATGCACCGCTTGTCAAGCCATGCTATGATGGCATCCCATATAAGGTGGAGGAAGATGGGCACGGATGTTAGCCCAGGACCATGCTTCCTCAGTAAAAAGAGGAGGATTGGCAATGGATGTTAGCTCAGGGCTGGTCTTCCTCGCAAAAAAAAAAAAAAAAAAAAAAGGATAAAAAGGAATTCTCAAAGTAGACAAGGAAGATAAGACTGTAACCTACAAAGGAACCCCCATTAGGATATCAGCAGATTTTTCAGCAGAAACTCTACAGGCCAGGGGAGAGTGGTAAGACATATTCAAAGTATTGAAAGAAAAATATTGCCAGCCAAGCACACTCTATCTGGCAAAATTATCCTTCAGATATAAAGGAGAAATAAAGACCTTCTTAGACAAACAAAAGCTGAAGGAGTTTATCACCACTAGACCTGCGTTGCAAGAAATGCCGAAAGTTCTTCAAGCAGAAATGAAAATATGCTAATCAGTGACATGAAAGCATATGAAAGTATGCAACAAACTGGTAAAAGTAAATGTACAAGCAGACTTAGAAAACTCTAAATCTGTAATAAGATGGTGGATTAGCCACTTAACTGTAGTACAAAGGTGAAAAGAAAAGAGTATTAAAAATAATTATAGCTACTATAATGTGTGAACAAATACACAATATAAAAGGAGGTAAATAATGACACAAAAAATATTAAAGGGGGGAGTAAAGGATGAAGTTGTTGTAGGTAATCAAAATTAAGTTGCTGTCAGCTTAAAATGGACTATTTTATCTATGAGATGTCTTATATAAGCCTCATGGTAACCACAAAGAAAAAACCTAGAAGAGAAGCAGAAAGAATAAAGAAAAGGTAAACAGAGCATACCACCACAGAAAATCACCAATTTACAAAGATAGGCAGAAACAGAGGGAAAAAGAAACAATGGAATTAAAAATAAACCAACTAGAAAACAATTAATAAGATGGCATTAGTAAGTCCTCACATATCAAAAATTACTCCAAATATAAATGGATTAAATTCACCAATCAAAAGTCACAGAATGGCTGGATGGATTAAAGAAAAAAGACTCAACCATATACTGTCTACAAGAGAGTCACTTCAGTTTTAAGAACATCCACAGGCTCAAAGTGAAGGGATGGAAAAAGACATTCCATGCAAGTGAAATCAAAAGAAAGCAGGGATGGCTATACATCAGACAAAATAGACTTTAAGCCAAAAAATGGTAACAGGAGATAAACATGGTCATTATATAATGAGAAAAGGGTTAATTCATCAATAAGATTAAACAATTGTAGATATATATACACCCAACATCAGAACACCTAAATATATTAAGCAAATACTAACAGATTGGAAGGCAGAAATAGACAACAATGCAAAAATAGTAGGGGACTTCAATATCCCACTTTCAGCAATGGATAGATCATCCAGACAGAAAATCAACCAGAAAACAATGGACTTGAACCATAAATTAGAACATACGAACCTAACAGCAATTTATACAACATTCCATCCAATAGCAGTGGAATACACATTCTTCTCAAGCGCACACGGAACATTCTCCAGGATAGATCACATGATGGGTCACAAAATAAGTCAGCAAATTTAAGAATGTTGAAATTATACCAAGTATCTTTTCTGACCACAATGGTATGAAACTAGAAAATAACAAAAAGAGGAAAGCTGGAAAATTTACAAATATGTGGAAATTGAACAACGCACAACAAATGGGTCAAAGAAGAAATCAAAAGGGAAATAAAAAATACCTGAAAACAAATGAAAATGGAAGCACAATGTATCAAATGTTTATAGCAATAAATGCATATATTAAGAAAACAAAAGAATCTCAAATAAACAATCTAACTTTACATATACCATGACCAAGTGGGATTTATTTTGGGATGCAAGGATGGTACAAAATACACAAATCAATGAATGTGATACATTATATTAATAAAATGAAGGATAAAAATCTATCATCATCTCAATAGATGCAGGAAAAGCATTTTACAAAATTCAACTTTTTTTTCATGATTAAAGCCCTCAACAAATTGGGTATAGGAAGAACATACCTCAACAAAATAAAGGCCACATAAGACAAACACAGCTAACATATACTCAATAGTGAAAAATTGAAAGCTTTTCCTCTAAGATCAGGAGTGAGACAAGGGTGCTCACTCTCACTACTTTTATTCACCATAGTACTGGAAGTCCTAGCCAGAGAAATTAAGCAACAGAAAGAAATAAAAGACATCCAAACTGGAAAGGAAGAAGTAAAGTTGTCATTATTTGCAGATGATATGATCTTATATGTATAAAATCCTAACACCTCAACCAAAAAACTGTTGGAACTAATCAATGAATTCATTAAAATTGCCTGATATAAATTCAACATACACAAATCAGTTGCATTTCCATACACTAACAACAAAACATCTGAAAGAGAAATAAAGAAAACTATCCCATTCACAATAGCTTCAAAAATAACAAAATATTTAGGAATAAATTTAACCAGGTAAGTGCAAGATCTGTACATTGTAAACTATATGACCTTGATGAAAGAAATTGAAGAGGACACAAACAAATGAAAGATATCCTGCATTCACAGATTGGAAGAACTAATATTGTTAACGTGTCCATACTACCCAAAGCCAGCTATAGATTCAATGCAATCCCTGTCAAAATTCCAATGAAGTTTTTTGCAGAAATAGAAAAAACATTCCTAGAATTTGTATGGATCAAAAAAAGACCCCAAATAGCCAAAGAAATCACGATAAAGAAGAACAAAGCCAGAAGCATCACACTTCAAACTATACAACAAAGCGATAGTAATTAAAACAGTATGGTACTGACATAAAAATAGACACATAGACCAATTAAATAGAATAGAGAGCCAAGAAATTAACCCCTGCATATACTAATATTTGACATGGAGCCAAGAACCCTTAATGGGGAAAGGACAGTCTCTTCAATAAATGGTGTTGAGAAAACTGCATAACCACATGAAGAAAAATGAAATTCCACCCCTATCTTACACCAACCACAAAAATTGACTCTAAATGGATTAAAAACTTAAATGTAAGATCTGATAACATAAAATTCCTAGGAAAAAACAGGGAGAAATTCCTTGACATTGGACTGGGCTATCATTTTTTGGTTATGACACCAAAGGCACAAACAACAAAAGCAAAAATCAACAAATGGGACTACATCAAACTGAAAAAAGCTTCTGCACAGCAAAAGAAACAATCAACAAAATAAAAAGGCAATATATGGAATGGGAGAAAATATTTGTAAACCATATATCAGATAAGGGATTAATATCCTAAACATATAAAGAACTCATACAACTCTATAACATACAAACGAGCCAATAAAAAAATGGACAGAGGAACTAAATAGACATTTTTCCAAAGAAGACATATAAATGGCCAAAAGGTACATGAAAAGATGCTCAACATCACTAATTATCAGGGAAATGCAAATCAAAACCACAATGAGATATTACGTCACACCTGTTAGAGTGGCTATCATCAAGAAGACAGTAGTTAACAAGTGTCTGTGAGGATGTAGAGGTAAGAGAACCATTGTACACTGCTGGCCAGAAGGTAAATTGGTTCAGCCACTATGGAAAACAGCATGGAGGTTACTCAAGTAATTCAAAATAGAACTACCATATGATCTAGCAATTCCATTTCACGGTATATAAGCAAACGAAATGAAAACAGGATTTTGAAGAGATATATGCAATCTCATGTTTATTGCAGCATTATTCACAATGGCCAAGATATGGAAACAACTTGAATGTCTGTCAACAAATGAAAGGATAAAGAAGTTGTAGCATATATATGCAGTGAAATATTATTCAGCCATGAGAAAGAAGAAAATACTGCCATTTGCAGCAACATCGATGGACCTTGAGGCCATTACGCTAAGTGGAATAAGTCAGAGAAAGATAAATATTGTATGATCTCACTTATATGTGGAATTTAAAAAAGGAAAACTTGTAAAAACAGAGAGTAAAAAGGTGTTTATCAGAGGCTGGGTGTGGGGTGGGGGAATTGGGGAGATGTTGTTTAAGGGTACAAACTTGGAACTTGTAGATAAATAAGTACTGGAGAGCTAATGCAGAGCATAGTAATTACAGTCAACAATACTGTATTGTAAACTTCAAAGTTGCTGAGAGACTAGATCTTAATTGTTCCCAAGACTAAAAGGAAATGATTATTATATGATGTGATAGAGGTGTTCGCTAATGCTATAGTGGTAATCATATTGCAATGTAAAAATGTATCAAATCAACACTTTGTACAGCTTAAACTTAAACAATGTTATATGTCAATTACATCTGAATAAAAAGAGTAATATAGATGCAAAAATACTAGCCAAAATACTAGCACAATGAATCCAGCAACATATAAAAAAATTACACACCATGATCAAATGGGGTTTATACCAGATATGTAAGGTTGGCTTAACATCAAAAAGAATTAAAAAAAAACACATGATCATCTCAATAAATGCATAAATAGCATTAGAAAAAAAATCCACTGCCCTTTCATGATTAAAAACACACAGCAAACTATAAATAGAAGGGAACTCCTCAACCCGACAAAGGATGTCTATGAAAAACTCACAGCTAACATCTTACTTAATGATTAAAGACCGGTTGCTTTCCTCCTAAGATCAGAAACAAGACAAAGCTGTCTACTCTGGCCACTTTTATTCATCATTGTATTAGAGTTTCTACAGAGGACAACGAGACAAGAAAACAAAATAAAAGCCATCCAGATTGCAAAGGAAGAACTTAAAACTATCTTTGTTTGCAGATGACATGATCTTGTATATAGAAAATCCTAAAGAATCCAGTAAAAAATTAGTAGAACTAATAAATGACTCAGGAAAATTGCATTATACAAGATAAACGTGCAACATTTAATTATATTTCTGTACACTAACAATGAACAATCCAATAGATGAAATTAAGAAAACAATTCAATTTACAATAGCATTGAAAAGAATAAAGTACTTAGGAAAAAATTTAACAAAATAAATCCAAAACTTTTAAATTGAAAACTATAAAACATTGTTGAAAAAAGTAAATAATTTAAATAAATGGGAAAAAGCTCATGTCCAAGGATCAGAAGATTTAAAATTGTTAAGACGTAAAGATCCCCAAAGTAATCTAGAGTCAACACAATTCCTGTCAGCATCCCAGCTGACTTCTTTGTAGAAATTGACAAGCCAATTCTAAAATTCATATGGAAATGCAGAGGACCCAGAATAGCCAAAATAATCTTGAAATAGAAGAATGAGGTAAGAGAAATCACACTTCCTGATTTTGAAACTTACTACAAAGCAATGGTAATCAAGACCATGTGGTACCAACATAAAAATAGATCTATAGATCAGTGAAATAGAATTGAGAGTCCGCAAGTAAACCTATGTGTCTATGGTCAACTGATTTTCAACAAGGGTGTCAGGACCATTGGTATGGTCTGAATGATTTTGTCCCTTCCAAAATTCATATGTTGAAATTCTAACCCCAAAGGTGATGATATTAAGAGGAAACTGTGGAAAGTGATTAGGTCATGAGAGAAGAGCCCTGGTGAATGGTATTAGTGTCCTTATAAAAAAGGCTGAAGAAAGCTCCCTTGCCTTTCTGCCATGTGAGGTTATAGTGAAAAGACAGTCATCTAGGTAGTGGGACTTCACCAGACATTGGATTTGCCAGTGTCATGATCTTGCACTTCTCAGCCTCCAGAACTGTGAGAAATAAATATTTCTTGTTTATAAGACACCAAGTTCATAGGATTTTGTTATAGCAGCCCGAATGGACTAAGACAACCATTCACTGGGGTAAAAATAGTCTTTTTAAATGGCGTTGGGATAGGTGGATATCAACATGCAAAAGAATGAAGTTGGACTCTTACTTCACACCATTTACAAAAATTAACTCAAAATGGATCAAAGAGATAAGGGGTAAAAACTATACAACTTTTATGAGAAAACATAGGAATACATCCTTATGATTCTACTCTTGGTAACGTTTTCTTAAATATGACAATAAAAGCACAAGCAACAGAAGAAAAATGAATTGAACTTCAACAAAATTAAGTGTTTGCACTGCAAATGATACCATCAAGAAAGTGAAAGGATAAATTGCACAGTGGTAGGAAATACTTACAAGTCATATATCTTCTATGTGTCTTTCATCCAGAATATATAAAAATGCTTAAATTTAATAGTAACAGATAGATAACCCAATTAAAATTGGGCAAAGGATCACTAGCTATTAGGGAAATGCAAATCAAAACCACAATGAGAAACCACTTTACACACATTAGGATGGGTATAATCATAAATACAGAAAACAAAAAATGTTAGTAATGATATGAATATTTGGAACCCTCCTATATGGCTGATGGGAATTTAAAATGGTACATCAGCTTTGGAAAACAATTTGACAGTTACAATACGACCCAGGAATTCCCTAGTTACGGACCTAAGAGAGTTGAAAGCAAGTGTTCAAACAAAAACTATTCCATGAGTGTTCATAGCATTATTCATGACGAAAAAGACTGAAAACAACCCAAATGCCCATCAGCAGAAGAATGAAAAAATAAATGGCTGTGTATCCATATGACTAAATCCTTTTCAAGCTTAAAAAAGGAATTATAGATACATGCCACAATATGGATGAACCTTAAAAACATTACCAAGTGAAAAAGCCAATCACATAAGATCACATATTATATCATCACAACTACATGAGATTCCAACTATTGCCAGAGTAGGCAAATTTGTAGAGAGAGATAGTTGATTAATTCTTGCCTAGGCATATGTTGTTGGGTAGATAAGGGTGATGATAGCTATAGAGTTTCTCCTTGTGATGATAAAAATGTTTTCATTCAAACTCCTTTCCAAAAAATAGAAAAGGAAAGAACATTTCCCATCTCATTCTATGAAGCCAGTATTACCCTGACATTAAAAAAACAAAGACGTCATACAAAAAGAAAACAGCAGATCAATACTTTTTATTAATATAGGCACAAAAATCCTCAACCACATACTAGCCAACCAAATCCAGCAACATATGAAAATGAGTATACATCATGACCAAATGAGATTTATCCAAAGAATGCAAGGTTGTGTCAGCATATGAAAATCGATAAATGCAAAATGCCATATTAATAGAATAAAGGGCAAAATCCATTGCCTTTTCATGATAAAACAGTGAACATACAAGAAATAGAAGGAAACTTCCTCAACCTTATAGAGGGCATCTACAAAACACCTACGGTTAACCTCATACTTCATTATGAAAGACTGAAAGCTTTCCTCCTAAGATCAGAACAAGAGAAGTTTACTTTTACCACTTCTATTCAACATTCTGCTGGAGGTTTTTTTTTTTTTTTTTTTTGAGTTTTAAAAGCTTGTTTATGGTCAAATAGCAAGTAGAGCCAGAATTCCAATGTATGTATTTCGGATTCAACCACAACATACTATGTTCCACTCCAAATCATACCTCTTCAGAAAGCCTTATCTGCCCATATTTATTGTCTGCTGGAGGTTTTAAGCAGAGCATTTAGGCAAGAAAAAGAATTAAAGGCATCCAGATTTTAAAAGAAGAGGTAAAACCATCTTTATTTGAAGATTACATGATCTTGTATTAAGAAACAAGTTCAGCAAGCCTTCAGAATAAAAGATAATATGAAAGAATCAGTTGTGGTAGTATATACTAGCAATGGGCAATCTGTAAACGAAATAAAACAATTCCCATTCCAATAGCATCAAAAATAATAAAATATTTAGGAATAAATTTAACAAAAGAAGTACAAGACCTGTACACTGAAAACTGCAAAAAAAATTTGAAAATGAAATAAAAGATATCTCACGTCCATGGATTGAAAGACTTAATATTGTGAAGATGACAATGCTGTACAAAATGATTTACAGATTCAATGCAATACCTATCAAGATCCCAAATGCTTTATTTTTCAGAAATTGACAAGCTGCTTATAAAATTTATAAGTAATTGCAAGGGGCTCAGAATAGCCAAAACAATATTGAAAAAGAAGAACAAAGTTGGAGCACACACTTACACATTTCAAAACATACTACAAAGCTACAGTAATTAAGACTGTGTGGTACCAAAATAAAGAGAGTTTTGTAGATCAGCAGAATAGAATTGAGAGTCCAAAAATACTCTTTCTTTGTCAATTATTTTTTGACAAGGATGCCTATACAATTCAGTGGGGGAAAGAATAGTCTTTTTAACAAATGGTGCCTGGGCAATTGCACATCCACTCACAGAGAATGAAGTTGGATTCTTACCTCAAAACATTTACAACAATTAACTTAAAATGAATGAAAGAGCTAGATGTAAGAGCTAAAATTATAAAAATATTAAAAAAAATAGAAGTAAATCTTCATGACCCTGGACTAGACAAAACCTTCTCAGATATGACACCAAACGCATAAACCACTAAAGAAAATACAATAGATAAATTGGGCTTCATCAAAATTAAAAACTTTTGTGCTGCAAATGCACAATCAAGAAAGTGAAAAAATAACTAATAGAATGGGAGAAAATATTTGCAAATCCTATATTGTCTAAGTGTCTCTTGCCTAGGATATACAAACAACTTTTACAACTCCATAGTAAAAAAGATAATCCAATTAAAAATCAGCAAAAGATATAAATTTCTGTAAAGAAGACATACAATTGACAATATGAATATGAAAGTATGCTCAACATCATTAGCCACTAGGGAAATACAAATCAAAATCACAATGAGATATCACTTAACACACACTAGGATGAGTATAATAATAAATACAGATAGTAACAAATGTCAGTGAGGATGTGAAAAAATTGGAACCCTACTACATGGTTGGTGGGAATTTAAAATATTATAGCTGCATTGGAAAACAAGTTGGCAATTCCTAAACAAGTTAAATATAGTTACCATGTAATCTAGGAATTCCACTCCTAGGATATACCTATAAGAATTGAAAACATATGTCTACACAGAAACTTGCATATGGATGTTCATAGCAGCATTATTCATAATAAAAAAAAAACTAGAAGCAATTCAAATGCCCTCAACAGAAGAATGGATAAATTGTGGAATATTATTCAGCCATAAAAATGAGTGAAGTACTGTCACATGCTAAAACATGGATGAGCTTTGAAAACACTATGCTATTTGAAAGTAGTCATAAACAAAAGACCATATAGTGTATGATTTTCTTTATATAAAAAGTTCAGAACATGCATAGAGACAGAAAGTAGATTACTGTTTGCCCAGGTTTAGGTGGAGGAGGAATGAGTAGTAATTGCTAACAGGTAAGTGGTTTCTCTTTGGGGTGATGAAAATATTCTGAAATTGGATAGTGATGATGGTTGCACAACTTTGTGAATATACTGAAAACCTTTGACCAAATTATAAATGAAAGAAGAGACATTGCAACTGACACCACAGAAATACATAGGATAATAAAAGACTGCTATAAACAATCATGTGCCAATAAATTAGATAACCTAGAAGAAATAGATAAATTTTTAGATACGTACAACCTACCAAAATGAATCATGAAGAAATAGAAAATCTGAACAGATCAATAATGAGTAAGGAGATTGAAACAGTAATAAAAAAACCTCCCGACAAAGAAAAGCCCAGAACTAGATGGTTTTACTGCTGAATTCTACCAAACATTTAAAGAATTAAGGCCAATCCTCCTCAAACTCTTCCAAAAAATTAAAGAGAAGGGAACACTCTCAAACTCATGTTACAAGGTCAGCATTACCCTGAGAACAAAGCCATATAAGTACACTATAAGAAAAGAAAACTACAGGCCAATAGCCCTGATGAATATAGATGCAAAAATCCTCAACAAAATACTAGCAAACTGAATTTAACAGAAGATTAAAAAGAATATACACCATGATCAAGTGGGATTTATCCCTGAGATGCAATGATGGTTCAACATACACAAATTAATAAATGTGACACATGACATTAATATAAAGAAGGGTAAAACCATATGATCATCTCAATGCAGAAAAAGCATTTTACGAAATTCAAAATTCTTTTGTGATAAAAACTCAATAAATTGGATATAGAAGGAATGTACCTCCACATAACAAGGGCCATTTATGACAAGGCCACAGCTAACATCATACTCAGTGAAAGGTTGAAATCTTTTCCACTAAGATCAGGAACAAGACAAAGATGCCCACTCTCACTACTCTTATTCAACATTGTATTGTAAGTCCTAGCCAGAACAATTAGGCAAGAAAAAGAAATAAAAGGCATCCAAATTGGAAAGGAAGAAGTAAAATCATCTCTGTTTACAGATGACATAGTTATATATACAGAAATTTCTAAAGACTTCACCAAAAAACTAATAGAACTAATAAACTAATTTAATAAAGTTTCAGGATACAAAATCAACATACACAAATCAGTTGCATTTTATACACTAACAACAAACTATTTGAAAAAGAAATAAATAAAACAATTTCATTTACAATAGTATCAAACAAGATAAAGTACTTAGGAATAAATTTAAGTTGGTGAAAGGTCTGTACACTGAAGACTACAGGACTTTGGTGAAAGAAATTGAAGAAGGCACAAATAAATGAAAAGATATCTCATGTTCATGGATGGGAAGAATTAATATTGTTAAAATGCCCATACTACCCAAAGCCATCTATAGATTCAATGCAATCCCTATCAAAATACCAATGGCATTTTTCACAAAACAGAAAAAATAATCCTATAATTCTTATAGAACCAAAAAGACCCCAAATAACCAAAGCAATTTTGCTGGAAGCACAATGCTTCCTGATTTCAAACTATACTACAAAGTTATAGTAATCAAAACAGTATGGTACAAGCATAAAAACAAACACATAGACCAACGGAGCAGAATCAAGAGCCCAGAAATAAAGCCACGCATATGCAGTCAACTAATATTTGACAAAGGGGCCAAGAATACTCAATGAGGAAAAGATAGTCTCTTCAAGAAATGGCATTGGGAAAAGTGCATATTAACATGGAGAAGAATGAAGTTGTACCCTTATCTCACACCACTCACACAAATGAACTTGAAATGGATTAAAGCCTTAAATGTAACACCTAAAACTGTAAGACTCTTAGAGGAAAACAAAGGGAAAACTCTCCTTGATGTTGGTCTTGGTGAAGATTTTGGATATGACACCAAAAACACAAACAACAAAAGCAAAAATAAACAAGTGGAATTATAAACTAAAAAGCTTCTGTACAGCAAATGAAACAATAATAGAGTAAAAAGGCAACCTCCATGGTGGGAGAAAATATTTGTAAACCATATATCTAATAAGGAGTTAATATCCAAAATATATAAGAAATTCATATAACTCATTAGCCAAAAAACAAATAGCTCAATTAAAAAATGGGTAAAGGAAGATGTTACTAGGGGGAAAACTAAGAAATGTATACAGGATCTTTTTGTCTTATCTCTCGGAACTGTATATGAATCTACAATTATCTCAAAATAAAAAGCTTATTTAAAAGTTTTAAAAAATGAGCAAAGGACCTGAATAGACACTTTTCCAAAGAAGACATACAAATAGCCAACAGTTATGTGAGAAGGTGGCCAACATCACTAATCATCACGGAAATGTAAATCAAAACCACAATGAGATATCATCTCACACCTGTTAGAATGGTTATTATCAAAAAGACAAGAGATAACAAGTGTTGGTAAAGATGTGGAGAAAAAAGAACTCTGGTGCACTTTTGGTGGGAATCTAAATTGGTACAGCCACTATGGAAAATATTCTGGAGATTTTTTAAAAACTTAAAAGCAGAGAGGTGACGTCAGCATCAAGGTGCAGTGAGCTCTTCCCTTAGACTTTGCCTCCTAAGATACAACAAAAAGGGCATTCAGAAACCAAGAGAGGACATTCACACAACACAAAAGATGTCTGAGAGACTCACACTGCCATACATCTGAAGGTGGAGGTGCTGGACCCCCCAGGAGGAAGTGGGAGGAAGTAAGGGGATCTCCTCTCCATCCCAGGCAGTGACCCAGGGCATGGAACTGCGTGCAGTTCTGAGAAAAGAGGGGGGAGGGGCGGCTCTCCACGTGAAAGCCTTTGTTCTCCAAGTTCTCTCACAGCCCATGGGAAAGTTCCCCACAGAGGAGGCTAAGCTATTGTGGGGGTGTCTTCATCAAGCCAGCACCCCAGGAGAGCAGATAGCAAGGGCAGGGTGAGAACACCCCCAAGGATTGCACACACAAAGGAAAGCACCCCTCCCCCTACCTGGCACTCCAGATCAGCCAGTCGGCCAGAGCACCTGAGCATACAGTAGAAAAACAGCAGCAGCAGCTATGAGCAAGCAGGCCACCAATTGCAGACAGGCCCTGTCAGCAGATTCCAAAGGACAGGCACAGACATCAGGGATGGCGGTGGGCTCAGAATACACAGCTCCTGACACCCCCAAGTGGGGGCAGGGGGAATCTGCGACCAAATAGTATCACTATGTGAAGGCACAAATCCACGCCATCAAATAGTATGAAGAAATATATTAATATTCCAGACCAGAAGGAAAAGGACAAGGACCCCAAAGTCAATCCTGAAGGCATAGAAATTTACAATCTAAATGACAGAAAATTCAAAATATCTATCATAAAAAAACTCAATGAGTTACAAGGAAATATAGATAGACAGTTCCATGAAATAAGGAACAAAATTGATGAACAAAGGGAATTCTTCACAAAAGAGATTGAGATTATACAGAAAAACCAATCAGAAATATTAGAGATGAAAAACACAGTGGATGAGATATCAAAAAATCTGGAATCCCTGAATAGCAGATGTGATATTTTGGAGGACAGAAATATAGAAATGCTTCAGATGGAGGAGGAGAGAGAATTAAGACTAAAATGAAATGAAGAAACTCTCCAGGAAACATCTGACTCAATTAGGAAATGCAAAATAAGGATTATAGGTATTCCAGAGGGAGAAGAGGGGGAGAATGGAGCAGAAAGCTTGTTCAAAGAAATAATAGCTGAGAACTTCCCAAACCTGGGGAAGGAGCTGGAAATACAAATAAAAGAAGCTAATAGAACTTCTAATTATATCAATGTAAAAAGACGTTCTCCAAGGCATATAGTAGTAAAGCTGTCAAAAGTCAATGACGAAAAAATATTAAGGGCAACAAGGCAGAAGAAAATAACTTACAAAGGAATCCCTATCAAGCTTTCAGCAGATTTCTCAGCAGAAACCTTACAGGCCAGGAGAGAGTGGAATGATATATTCAAAATTCTGAAAGACAAATCTTTCAGCCAAGAATATTCTATCCAGAGAAAATATCCTTCAGATATGATGGAGAAATGAAAACTTTCCCAGCTAAACAAAAGCTAAGGGAGTTGATCACCACAAGACCTCCCTTAAAAGAAATGATCAAGAAGGCCCTCATACCTGAGAAAAAAAGAAAGAGTTTACAAAGCCTTGAGCAAGGCGATAAATAGGCAGACAAAATCAGAAAATTGCAACTCTCTATCAGAACAGATTAACAAACAATTATAACATTAAAGATAAAGGGAAGGAAAACACCAAAAATAATTATAATCTCATCATTTTAACCACAAACTCCCAACACAAGACGGAATAAGTTGTGACAACAATAACTTAGAAGAGGAAGAGAAAAGGGATGAATCAGCTTAAACTAAGGAAATAAGAGGCTATCAGAAAATGGACTATTTCATCTATGAGATTTTTTATACAAACCTCGGGGTAACCAGAAAACAAACAATCAGAACAGAGACACAAATGATGAATAAAGAGAAAATTGAGAAAACCATCACAGAGAACTACCAAACTGAATTGGTAGTCCAAAATACATGGGACATAAACAAGGGAAATACAAAACAACTGGAAAATGAGTGATAAAATGGCAGAATTAAGCCCTCATATCAATAACCACTATAAATGTAAATGGATGGAATTCTTGAATCTCAATACACAGAGTGGCTGGATGGATTAAAAAATAAGATCGAAAAATATGCCGCATCCAGGAAACATCTCAGCTGTAAAGACAAACACGAGCTTGGAGTGAAGGGACGAAAGACGATACTTCAAGCTAACGGCAAACAAAAGAAAGCAGATGTTGCCATACTTTTGTCAAACAAAGTAGACTTCAAGACAAAAAAGGCAATGAGAGATGAAGAGGGGCAGTGTATAATGATAAAAGGGACACTCCATCAAGAAGACATAACACTATATATGCACCCAACACAGGAGCACCAAAGTACATAAAGCAACTATTAATTGACTTAAAAGGGGATATTAACAACAGCACAATAATAGTAGGTGACCTTAATACCCCACTTACGTCAATGGATAGATCATCCAGACATAAAGTCAACAAGGAAATAGTGGAACTAAACAAAGAACTAGACCAGATGGACTTAATAGATATATATAGAACACGCCATTCAAAATCAGCTGAATATACATTCTTCTGAAGTGCACATGGAACATTCTCAAAGATAGACCATGTTGGGAAACAAAGCAAGTCTCAATAAATTTAAGAATGTTGAAATCATATCAAGCATCTTTTCTGACCATAATGCTATGAAACTAGAAATCAACTATAGGAAAAAAGCTGGGAAAGTGACAAACATGTGGAGACTAAACAACATGCTACTGAATAACCAATGGATCATTGAAGAAATTAAAGGAGAAATAAAAAAAATCTGGAGACAAATGAAAATGAAAATACACCATACCAACTCATATGGGATGTAGGAAAAGCAGTCCTAAGAGAGAAATTCATAGCAAAACAGGCCCACCTTAACAAGCAAGAAAAATCTGTAATAAGCAATCTTAAACAACACCTAAGAGAACTGGAAAAAGAAAAACAAACAAAGCCCAAAGTGAGAAGAAGGAGGGAAATAATAAAAATTAGAGCAGAAATAACAGAAATTGAAAGAACAACAACAACAAAACAGTAGAAAGTATCAATGAAACTAAGAGCTGGTTCTTTGAGAAGATACATAAAGTTGGCAAACTCTTAGCCAGACTTACTAAGAAAAAAAGAGAGAAGCCTCAAATAAATAAAATTAGAAATGAAAGAAGAGAAATTACAATGGGTAACACAGAAATACAAAGGATTATAAGAGAATACAATGAAAAACTATATGCCAACAACTTGGACAATATAGAAGAAATGGATAAATTCTTAGACTCATACAACCTCCCAAAACTGAATAAAGAAAAAATAGAGCATCTGAATAGACCAATCACAAGTAAAAGGATTTAACCATTAATCAAAAACCTCCCAAAAAATAAAAGTCCAGGACCAGATGGTTTCTCTGGAGAATTCTACCAAACATTCAAAGAAGATTTAATACCTATCCTTCTCAAACTATTCCAAAAAGTTGAAGAAAATCAAACAATTCCTAACACATTCTGTGAGGCCAACATCACCCTGATCCCAAAGCCAGACAAACATAACACAAAGAAGGAAAATTATAGGCCAATATCGCTGATGAACATAGATGGAAAAATCCTCAACAAAATATTGGCAAACTGAATACAGCAGTATATTAAAAGGATCATACACCATGATCAAGTGGGATTTATACCAGGGATGCAGGAATGGTTCAACATCCACAAATCAATCAATGTGATATCCCACATTAACAAAATGAGGGATAAAAACCACATGATCATCTCAATAGATGCAGAGAAAGCATTTGACAAGATCCAACATCCATTTAGGATAAAAACTCTCAATAAAATGGGCATAGAAGGAAAGTACCTCAACATAATAAAGGCCATATATGACAAACCCACAGCCAATATCATACTCAATAGGGAAAAACTGAAAGCCATCCCTCTGAGAATAGGAACAAGACAAGGGTGCCCACTCTAGCCACTCTTATTCAACATAGTACTGACAATTTCAGCCAGGGCAATTAGGCAAGAAAAAGAAATAAAAGGAATCCAAGTAGTCAAGGAAGATCTGAAACTCTCACTGTTTGCAAATGACATGATTTTATATCAGAAAACCCAAGAGAATCCTTCAGAAAACTATTAGAAATAATCAACTACAGCAAAGTTGCAGGGTACAAAATCAACATACAAAAATCAGTTGCATTTCTATACTTTAATAACGAACTAACAGAAAGAGAGCCTAAGAATACAATACTGGGCCGGCCCCGTGGCTTAGCAGTTAAGTGCGCGCACTCCGCTGCTGGAGGCCTGGGTTCGGATCCCAGGCGCGCACCGACACACTGCTTCTCCGGCCATGCTGAGGCCGCGTCCCACATATAGCAGCTAGAAGGATGTGCAGCTATGACATACAACTACCTACTGGGGCTTTGGGGGGAAAAAAATAAATAAAATCTAAAAAAAAAAAAGAATACAATCCTATTTACAATCACAATAAAAAGAATAAAATATCTAGGAATAAAATTAACCAAGAAGGTGAAAGACCTATACGCTGAAAACTATAAGACATGATTGAAAGAAATTGATGATGACATAAAGAAATAGAAAGATATCCCATGCACATGGATTGGAAGAATAAATATTGTTAAAATGTCCACACTACCTAAAGCAACCTACAGATTCAATGCAATCCCAATCAGAATCCCAATGACATTCTTCACAGAAAAAGAACAAAAAATCCTAAAATTCATATGCGGCAACAAAAGACCCCAAATAGCTAAAGCAATCCTGAGAAGAAAGAACAAAGCGGAAGGCATCATAATCCCTACTTCAAAATATACTACAAAGCTGTAGTAACCAAAACAGCACGGTAGTGGTACAAAAACAGACACACAGATCAATGGAACAGAATTGAAAGCCCAGAAAAAAATCAACACGTCTACAGACTGCTAATCTTCGACAAAGGAGCTAAGAACATGCAATGGAGAAAGGAAAGTCTCTTCAATAAACGCTGTTGGGAAAACTGGACAGCCACATGCAAAAGAATGAAAGTAGACCGCTGTCTTTCACCATACGCAAAAATGAACTCAAAATGGATCAAAGACTTGAAAGTAAGTCCTGAAGCCATAAAACTCCTAGAAGAAAATATAGGCAGTACACACCTTGACATCAGTCTTAGAAAGATCTTTTCGAATACTATGTCTACCCAGCCAAGGGAAACAAAAGAAAAAATAAACAAGTGAGATTTCATCAGACTAAAGGGCTTCTGCAAGGCAAAGGAAACCAGGAACAAAATGAAAAGATAACCCACCAACTGGAAGAAAATATTTGCAAATCATATATCTCACAAAGGGCTAATCTCCAAAATATATAAAAAACTCACACAACTCAACAGCAAAAAAGCAAACAACCCAATGAAAAAATGGGCAGAGGATATGAACAGACATTTTTCTGAAGAAGATATACAGATGGCCAATAGGCACATAAAAAGATGTTCAACATCACTAATCATCAGGGAAATGCAAATCAAAACTATGTTGAGGGCCAGCCCCGTGGCTTAGCGGTTAAGTGCGCGCGCTCCACCACTGGCGGCCTGGGTTCGGATCCCGGGCGCGCACCGACGCACTGCTTCTCCGGCCATGCTGAGGTCGCGTCCCACATACAGCAACTAGAAGGATGTGCAACTATGACATACAACTATCTACTGGGGCTTTGGGGGAAAAAATAAAAAGGAGGAGGATTGGCAATAGATGTTAGCTCAGAGCCGGTCTTCCTCAGCAAAAAAAAAAAAGAAAAGAAAGAGGAGGATTAGCACTGATGTTAGCTCAGGGCTGATCTTCCTCACAAAAAAAAAAAAAACTATGTTGAGATATCACCTTACTTCTGTTAGAATGGCTATAATCACCAAGACAAAAAAAATAACAAGTGTTGGAGCAGATGTAGAGAAAAGAGAACACTCATACACTGCTGGTGGGAATGCAAACTAGTGCAGCCACTATGGAAAACAGTATGCAGATTTCTTAAAAAATTAAAAATAAAAATACCATATGACCCAGCTATCCCACTACTGGGTATTTATCCAAAGAACTTGAAATCATCAATCCAAAGAGGCTCATGCATCCTTACGTTCATTGCAGCGTTATTCACAATAGCCAAGAAATGGAAGTAACCCAAACGCCCATCAACTGATGATTGGATAAACAATATGTGGTGTGTATATATATATACACAATGGAATACTACTCAGCCACAAAAAAAGACAAAATTGTCGCATTCACAACAACATGCATGGACCTTGAGGGTATTACGTTAAGTGAAATAAGCCAGACAGAGAAAGACAAACACTGTATGATTTCACTTATATGTGGAAGATAAACTAACACATGCATGGAGAGAACAGTTTGGTAGTTACCAGGGGGGAAGGGAGTTGGGGGCTGGGCACAAGGGGTGAAGGGGTGCATTTATATGGTGACTGACAAATAATAATGTACAACTGTAATCTCACAATGTTATAAACTATTATGACATTAATAAAAAAATTTAATAAACAACAACAACAAAACCAAAATAAAACAACAGAAAAAATACCATCTAGAAATGTATGGAATGCAGCTAAAGTGATGCCTTCAGGGAAATTCACTGCATTAATTGCTCATATTAGTAAAGAAGAAAGGTCTTAAATCAATGATCTATGCTTTTACCTTAAGGAACTAGATAGAGAATATCAAATTGAACCCAAAGTAAAGCAGAGGAATGCAAATATTAAAGAGAAAAACGTCATTGAAACATATGGAAAAACAATACAGAACAACCAATGAAATCAAAAGAGTGATCGAGTTGATAAAAATTCTGTCAGATTGATCAGGAAAAACAGAGATGATACAAACTACCAATATTAGGAACGAAGTAGGGGAATGCACTACAGATCCTATAAGTATTGAGAGAATAATGTGTGAAAAATTTTAAGCCAACATATTTGACAACTTAGATGAAATGGATAAATTCTTCAAAAGACATAAACTTATCAAAGCTCACATTACAAGTTATAGAATACCCAAATAGCTGTATATCTGTTAAAGAAATTGATATTGCAGTTCAAAATCTTCCCACAATGAAAACTCCAGGCCTGAATAGCTTCAATGGTGAATTCTACCATACATTTAAGAAAGAAATTCTAAGTTCTTTCTGAAAACAAAAGAAAAAGTAATACTTCCTAACCCATTCCATGAGGCCAATATTACCTTAATTCCAAAATTGGACAAATACATATTATGAAACCTATAGACCAATGCCCTTCATGAACATCAATGCATAAATTTTAAACAGAATTTTAACAACTTGAATCTACGAATAAACAAAAAGTTAAGGCATTGTGATCAAATGATGTTTATTCCAGAAATAGAAGATTCATTGACATTCAAAAATTAATTGATATAATTTTCCATATCAAGAAATTAAAGAAGAAAAACCATATGATCATCTCATAGATACAAAAAAACTTCAAAAAATTCAATATCTATTCATGATAACAACTCTCAACGAACTAGTAATGGATGGGAACTTCCTCAATCTGATAAAGGGCATCTACCAAAACAAACAAACAACAAACAAACAAACAAAAATCTATAGCTACCATTGTACTTAATTGTGAATGACTGAATGCCTTTTCCCCAGTTAAAGAATGAAACAAGTTTGCCTGCCTTTACCATTCATTCTATTTAACATTGTACTGCAGATGCCAGTTCAGGCAAAAAACCAACAAATAGGTATAAATTGTACAGATTGGACATAAAGAAGCAAAAGTCTCTTTATTTACAGGTTTCATGATCATCCATGTCAAAAATCAAAAGGAATATGGAGAAAGCTAGAAATATTAAATGAGCTTAGCAAGCTTGTAGTATAAAATCAATTGTATTTCTGTGTCATAAGAATGAACAATTAGATACTAATTAAAGAAAAAACTAGGGATAAAAATTAGGGAAAATTTTTAAAAATATGTGCAAGAATGTGAACTGTAAAACACTGTTAAGAGACATTAAATATACCGTGTTCAGGGATCAGATTATTCCCCATTGTTAAGATGTCAATTCTCTTCACATTGATTCATAGATTTAATGCAATCTCAACCAAATTCCACCTGGACTTTTTAAATAAATATTACTGCACTATTCTATGATTTATGTGGAAATGCAAAGGACCTAGAATAGCCAAAATAGTTTTGAAAAGAACAGCAAAATGAGAGAATTCACACTATATAATTTCAATACTTACTATAGCTACATTAGTTAAGACACTGTGAAACTGACATAAATAAAGACGTATTGATAACCTGAGCAGAATAGACAGTCCATAAATAGACCAAAACATATATGGCCAGTTGATTTTTGCTACAGGTGACATAACAATTCAAGGCAGAAAGGATAATCTTTTTAGTAAACTGTGCTGGAAGTAGTAGATAGCGATGTGCATCAAAATGAATCTCATCCCTTACCTCACACTGTACACAATTTTAAACTTGCAATGAAAATAGATGCAAAAATTCTAACTAAAATATTATCAAAAAGAATTCATCGATATAGAAAAAAGACCCCAATACCAAGTGGAATTTATTATAAGAATGCAAGATTAATTACAATTCAAAAATTTATTTAATTTACCCTGCTAACAGGAGAAAGACAGAAATCCTATAAACATGCCAATAGATGTAGAAAAAGGATTTGACAAAATTCACAACTGTTTATGATAAAATCTCAGCAAATATAGAATAAAAGAGAACTTCCTTAATCTGATGAAAGATGTTTCACAAAACCTACAACTAACAAACATTATTCTTAATGTGGAAATAAATATTTAACACTTTTCCACTATTCCATTCGAGAAAAAGAAAAAAGATGCCCATTACCTCCACTTTTGTTAAACACCATTTTGCAAGTCTTTTCAGTGCAGCAAAGTAAGAACAATAAATTCAAGAATGTATTAAGATAGGAATAGAAGAAACAAACTTGTCATAATGACATTACTGGGTATGTAGAAAATTCCAATGAATCTGTTAACAAACTCTTAGAAATTCTAAATGAATTTAGCCAGATATTTTGGTACAGAGTAAATATACAAAAATCAGATATCTTTCTATATACTAGCAACAAACATGTGGAAATAAATTTATAAAATACTATTTACAAAAGCATTCCAGGAAATTAAATACCTAAGGATAAATCTAACAAGATATGTAAGACCTCTAAACTGAAAACCACAAAACAGAGCAATTAAAGAAGGCCTAAGTAAATAGAGGAATATTTACACGTACATATACATATGTACATGCATCGGAAGCCAGAATATTGTTAAAACTTGAATTCTCATTTAACTGGTTTATAAATTCAATGTAATCCTGATAAAAAAAAAAAACCAGAATGTTTTGTTTTGAATATTGACAAGGTAATTTAAATTTTATATGAAAATGAAAAAGTCTTAGAACAGCCTGGACAATTTTGATGAAGAGCACAGTCAGAGGACATACTCCACTAGATTTCAAGACCTAATATAAAGCTACACTAATTAGGACATCGTAATACTGGTACAAGGACAGAATATTAGATCAATAGCCCAGTGGAAACAACACACATAAGGTCACCTGATTTATGTGAATGATTCCATCCCAATTCAGTGGGCAAGGATAATCTTTTCAATAAATGGTGTTGAATCAATTACATATCCATATGGGAAATAAAATCCAGCCCTTAACTCATATCAGACAAAAAAATTAAATTGAGATGGCTATTAGACCTAAATGTGAAAACTAAGATCATCAAGCTATTAAGAAAAAAAAAAAGCAAAACCAAAAACAGAGGGATTTATCCTCTTGAACTTTAGATAGGAAAATTTTTCTTAAACAGGACACAAAAATTGCTGACTATTAAAGTAAATATTGACAAATGGAACTTCATTAAGAGTAAAAAGCTAAACACAGATTGGAAGAAAATATTTTGAATATATATATTTGGCAAAGGGCGCATATCTAGACTATAAATAGTACTCTAGAAATCAATTAAAAAAAACAGTTAAATTGAGAATAGGCAAATGGCTAGAAAAGATGCATCATAAAAGATATGACAGGACATTCAAATGCATAAAAAATGTAAGAAAAAGTGTTCAAAATTATGAGTCAACAGATATAAAAATAAATACTAAAATGATAATGGGTACAAATTTACCAGAACACATTTAATTATTACGACCAGGGTTTGGCAAACTATGGCTCAGGGGCCAAATCTGGCCTGCAGCCTATTTTTTTGTTGACTAAAAATTATTTTACATTTTTTAAAAGGTTGTTAAAAGTATATGGAACAGAGATCATATGTGGCCCACAAAGCCTAAAATATTATTTACTACCTAGTCCTAATAGAAAATGTGTTGGCCCTCAGTTAAGACAACCAATACTCATTTTTGAGAAAAATTTATTTTTTCTTACATTTCTTACGTTACATTTCTTTCATTTTATATATTGTGGATGACTTTGCGAATGAATACAACCAGTTTGGAAAAATCTTTGACAGTATATACTAAAGAAGTCTAAAACGATTCTCAGATTTCTCTTTTGGGTGTAAGTACAACAGAAATGAATGTTTATATCCATCAAAAAACATAGACACTCAGGTTTTTTGCAACTTTATTTATAATAGCCAAACACTGGAAACAAACCAAATGTTCATCAACGTTAAGAAGGTAAATTCATTTTTGGATATTTATACGATGGAACACAATGTGACAATGAAAAAGAACCAACTACTGATAAATGCAACAATGTGGATGGATCATACAGACACAGCATTAATTGAAAGAAGTCAGACTCAAAAAAGTACATAAAAGAACACATACTATGCGCTCCCATTTATATGATGTTCTGAAAGAGGCAAAACTAATCTGTGGTTATAGAAGTCAGGACAGTGGTTACCCATAGAGGATTACCAACAGAAAGGGGGCAGTGGATGGTCTTCTAGATACTTGGAGTGTTCTGTATCTTTTCCTCAGTGTTCGTTACAGCAGTGTATACATCTGTAAAAATTCATCAAGCTATACACTTAAGATTTGTACACTTCACTGTATATGTTATACTTAAAAGTTTTTAAAAGGCTTACAGTTCATGGAAACCCTGAATCCTATTCACAGACATCAAAAGTTAGAACCACTGACCTAAGGTGAATATTATATTTACAATGTTGTTGAAAGATGAGATAGAGGAGATATTCTGAGGCCATGGGTTGAATTTGTGAACCATAGCTAATAATGAGTCATGAAGTGGATAAATTCCTTATTGGGTGTCCAAATCATTAAATCACAAATACGGTAGAGAATTTTGTGTGGCAACACAAAATGGCCCTGGCCAAAGGAGAAGTGAAAAAAAGCAAGACGATTAGGAAGTCAACAAGACAGAAAACAAAGAAGGCACAGAGAAGATGATAGAAAAGCAATGTTTGAAGGAATTCTCTGAGTAATTGGACATAGAGATTTGGAGAAGAATCTTTATTTCTTGTTGCCTTGGGTGTACCCTGCTCAATTAAGGAAGTAAAGATGTGTCTTGGATATTTCTCCCACCTCTTCCACAGAGATAGGAGAGAAGGAGATGTGGGTGCAAGAATGATTGACAATAAAGGCTTAAACTAAGAAAGCAACTGAGGGAATGGAGAGACTGGAATGTGAGAAATAATGACAGGTTGTGTTGATTGGCTATGGGAGAGAAAGAGGAGGAGTCTAAAATGATTCCTAGGTTTCTGTTTGGGTAAATGGGAGATGCTACTGCTGTCACTTGAGAAACAAAAATGTAGGAAATGGGAAAAATGCAGATGGGAGCAAGGTAATGAGTGCAATCTTCGCGAGATGGCATTTGAGATATATATCCAACATTCACCTCTATACCCTTATACAGCTTAAGCTAGAGATCCACATATAATCTGGATAGAAATAAATACAAATATTTATTTGAGAGTCATTGGTAGATAGATTTTGTTTTTTTCTGTGGATAAAGTAATCCAGGAAAACTGTGTAAACAATTGGAAAGAACAGAATCCTGGGGAAGAGTGAGACTAAAGCAGAAAATGAATAGGAACAGACAGAAAGATATGAGAAAAGAAAACAAATGATGCCATAATGTGTAGAGGAAGAGAGAATTATGAGAAAAGCATCCTCAACTGTTTCAAATGCCACAGAAGGAGTTAGAGTTGGAAATACAGATCTTAAAGTGTGGTCCATGGACACCTGGGTGTCTCTAAGACTCTTTCAATGGTTTTGTGAAGCCAAAACTTCTTCCATAGCAATATTAATGTGTTATTTGCTGTTTTTACTGTGTTTACATCTTTACTGATGGTGCAAAATAATAGTGGGTAAAACTGCTGGTGCCTTGGCATGAATCAGGCTTTGTTGTTTGTTGTTAGTGCTGCGGAGTTGATTCCAACTCCTAGAGACCCTGTGTACAGCAGAGCAGAACCCTGACAGGTCTTTTTGCACCATCCTCTCACCTTTCGGCACTATATCAGCCAACACTTTGCTGCTATTCATAGGGTTTTCATGGCCAATTTTTTCAGAAGTGGGTGGCCAGCTCCTTCTCCCTCTTCTGTCTTTATCTGGAAGCTCTGCTGAAACCTGTCCACCATGGGTGACCCAGCTGGTATTTGAAATACCAGTGGCATAGCTTTCAGCATCACAGTAACACACAACTGCCACAGTATGACAAATGACAGACAGATGGGTGGTGTGGTTCCCTGACTGGAAAACAAACCCGGGCTGTGAAGGTGAGAGCACAGAATCTTAACCTCTAGACCACCAGGGCTGGCTGGATCAGGCTAGTGACACCAAATTGTACAAGTAGTCATTGTATTTTCACCATTATACACTTTCAGGGAAAATAAGGCCAGTTTTGCTTAAGAATGTTCTTGATGAAGCAGTAAAAAATTATTAATTTTATTAAATTTTGACCCTTTTAATAATCCATGTGATGAAATGGAAGCATACATAGAGCATTTCTGCTGCATACTGATATAAGAGAGTTGCTTTGAGGAAGAGGACTTATGCAATTATTAGAATTAGAAGATGGACTAATCACTCTTTTTTCATGGAATAACATTTTTACTTGAAAGAACGACTGCCAGACATACTAGCATTGTTCATACTTGGATATTTGGCAGATATTTTCTCAAAAATGAATGAGTTGAACCTGTCACATCAAGGAAAAAACAGATGGTATTTGCTGCTAATGATAAAATTGAGCTTTCAAGTGAATATTGGAACTTTGGAAAACTTGTATCCACTCCTGGGAGTTGGACACCATCCCAACATTTAGAGACTTTTCTGATAAGATTGGTAGGGATTTTTAATGAATGTGATGTTTTGATACTGTATTAACATTTGGAAAATCTGCACAATTCAGGGAACCAATATTTTTCAAATGACCTATGTTTCATGTTACAAAATAAAGCACAGACAAAATATTCATTTAAAGTATAAGACACACTAGTGGATATTAATGTAACAGCATATGAAAACTTCAGTGATATCGTTTCCAATTCCACGTTACAACTAAACTTAAGAAACTACCATTTGCTGAATTGTAGTGCAGTATCAAAGAAGAATGTTCACTGTTATCTGAAAATGTTATTAAAATACTTTCCTGTATTGAAGCTACCTATCTATATGAGGATATATGTTTTCTTTGCATAATTCAACCACAGCAGCTCATTGCAACAGATTAAATGCTGAAGCAGAGACGAGAGTCTGTCTGTCTTCTATGAAGCCAGATGATAAAGAGATTTTAAAAAGTATGACAATGTCACTCTTTTCACTAATTTCATTTTAAGGGAAAATATAGCTATTTTTCATAGAGCTATATTATTCACGTTAACATGTAATTAGTTTATTATTTTTAATAAATCCATACATAATTAAAAATTTTCTCAATTTTAATCTCCAGGACAATAAATATTGATAGATAGAACTCATATAAACAAAAGCTCATTGGGGTCCTCAACAATGTTTAAGTGTGTAAAGGGATCCTATGACCAAAAATTTTGAGAACTTATGAATTAGACAATTAAGAAGCCACTAGTGAACTTACAGAGAACAGTTTCAGTAGAGTGGTAGAGCTATAAAATTGATTCTCATGAGATAAATTATAAATGGTGACAAGGAAGACATGACGGTGACTATATAATAAGCTTGGCTGTAAAGTCTAGGAGACAGACTGGCCATAATCTAAATTAGGATAAAGATTAGAGAAAGTATTTTCTAAAAATTAAGTTAATTTTTTCTTTAATTTATAAATTTAAAGAGACCCCTATCAAAATATAAACTGGCTTTTAATTTTTAATTTTATTTATTTATTTTTCCCCCCAAAGCCCCAGTAGATAGTTGTATGTCATAGCTGCACATCCTTCTAGCTGCCGTATGTGGGACGTGGCCTCAGCGTGGCCCGAGAAGCGGTGCGTCAGTGTGCACCCAGGATCCGAACCCGGGCTGCCAGCAGCAGAGCGCGCACACTTAACCGCTAAGCCACGGGGCGGCCCCCTAAACTGGCTTTTAAACTGAAACTAGGAAAGTTAATGTTAAAGCTCATATGGAAAATTAAACATTCCAAAATGTCTAGGCAAGCTCTGAAAAATAAGAGTAATGAGTGGGGATTAACCATACCAGATGAAAAAATTTATTATAAAACTTTCATAATTAAAACAGTGTGGAATTGGTACACAAATAGACTCACTAGTGTAATACAATGTAAATTTCACAAATAGGCTTAGATAATGTAAAATAACTTAATATACTATAAAGATGACATAACAAATCACAGAGTAGATGTACTTTTTAAGTAAAGAGCATGAGACAACTGAACGATTAGGTGGATGAAGACAAAATTGAATGTATATCTCACCACATACAAAAATAAACTCCTAATGGATAAGAAGTCTAAATGTAAAAAATGAGGACAATGTGGTGAGTTATTGTCTAACCTGAGTGTGGGGAAAGAATTTATAGCTATCACTCAACATAGAAATGTAACCTGATTTGATAAAATGAACTTAAAAAAATAATAATTTTGCACACCAAAAAGACCATAAGCATTTGCATAGCAAATATTAAAGAGTAAATATTTTCATTTATAACATGTAAAATGTTTATTATCTGTGATGTATAAAGGCTATTAAAATAAAGAAATAAAAAGGAAAAGAAACAGAAAAATGAGCAAAGGGCGCAATCACTTTGCAAAAAACTGATTTAGCAATGGCACTTAAGCATATGAAAACAAGCTGAACTTGTATCATAATAAAGCAGATGTAAATTAAAACTACACTGAAGGGTTACATCAGCATCATGGCAGAGTGAGTTGTTCCCGTTGTCTCTCTCCTCTTAAGTTATAGCCAATCAGACATCCATTGACCAATGAAGGATTCCCTACACAGCACAACAGAATGCCTAAGAGATACATGCATCTATACATCTGAAAGTGGGTGGACTGGACCTCCAGGAGGCAGTGGAACTAGGGAAACAGCACCCCCTGCCCCCCCGCCCCCAGCAGCAGTGATCCAAAACACGGATCTTTACACTGGTGTATGCCTGTGAACAGAGGCTACATTGGCAGACATGGATGTGTGGCTTAGTCCCTGCACCCCTAGTGGTGGTGGGTGGCACACACATCCAGAGGATTGAGTACACAGAGCAGAGCCAGTGACCCAGTCCCCTCTCCCTCCCCCAGGAGAAGCAATCCAAAACGTAGATCTGGCATACATGCTTGTGTGCAGAGGCTACAGGGATAGGCATAGCATTCATGGCTTAGCCACTGCACCCCTCCCCAGCAATGGTGGGTGGTCCCCATGTCCTGAGGATTCAGGCCACAGAGCAGAGCTGGTGACCTGGCCCTTTCCCCCTTCCTTGGCAGTGGCCTGCTCTTTTCAATAATGGGGACAGTATACAAAACTCAGATTTTCCCAGCTGGAGGGGGCACCCTGACCTGAGTTTTCCAAACACACCAGCTCATGCCAGTGACCAGAGGCTGCACAAGTGAGCAACAATGACAATCTCTCCCTCCTTAGCCCTTGCCCCCCCTAGCAGTGGCAAGTGGAACCTGTGACCAGAAGCTTCAGGAAGAGCAGAACCTGTGACCCAGCCCCCAGTGGCGGCACCCCCAACTACAGCTGTACCAGCAGTGGGTGCTGCATGCAAGTCCCTGGGTCCCAAGGACCCCAGAAGCAACAGCGACATCCATGAACCCAGTGCCCATGGCAGTGGCGAAGCCAGCACACCCAGAAAACCTGGGAGCAGTAGTGCAGGTGGTGCACAGGGCAGCAGCATCCATGCCTGTAGAGAGCCCATGGAAAGCCAGTGGGGGAACATGAGGCCCAGGTAACCCTGGAAGCAGCAGAAGTGCTTGCAGCCTGATGACCCCAGTGGCAACACCTGAGACTGCAGCCACATCATAAGCAACAAGGCACTAGCAACCTCAGAGGCACAAGCAGCACAAAGAGGGCCCTGAGGATGCCTCTAGCAGAGGCAGTGAAGGGGGCAAAGTGCAGGCTCTCAAATACAACCAGAAGCAGCTCAGATCTAAAGTAACCAAAGCCTTACCCAAATAAGAAAGTTGGTTACAATCACAAATGTGCTGGCAGAGGCTCAACTCATTGAGTACCATGAATAACTACAGTAACACAGCAGAACAGAAAGAAAATGACAACTCTCCAGAAACCAAACTTAAGGTCACAGGAGATTACAATCTAACTGAGTGAAAATTCAAAATAGCTGTCATGAAGAAACTCAATGAGTTACAAGAAAACTCAGAAAGACAGTTCAATAAGCTCAGGAATAAAATTAATGAACAGAAGGAGTACTTCACTAAAGAGATTGAAACTCAAAAAAAAAAAAAAAAAACCCAGAAATTCTGGAGATAAAGAACACAATTAATGAAATGAAAAATAAATACAAAGCATTAAAAATAGAGCAGACCATACGGAGGAGAGAATTAGTGAGCTCGAAGATAGAAATCTAGAAATGATGCAGGTGGAAGAGGAGAGAGAACTAAGATTTTTTAAAAAATGAAGAAATTCTATGAGAAATACCCAACTCAATTAGGAAAAGTAACATAAGGGCAATAGGTACACCAGAAGAAGATAGGGAGCAAGGAGCAGAGAGCTGATTCAAAGAAATAATAGCTGAGAACTTCCCAAATCTGGGGAAGGAACTGGATATACAAGTACATGAAGCTAATAGAACTCCTAATTATCTCAATGCAAAAAGACCTTCTCCAAGGCACATAATATTAAAATTGTCAAAAGTCAATGACAAAGAAAGAATACTATGGGCAGCCAGAGAGAAGAAAATAACTCACAAAGTAACCCCTATTAGGCTTTCAGCAGATTTTTCAGCAGAAACCCTACAAACTAGGAGAGAGTGGAATGATATATTCAAAATACTGAAAGATAAAAACTATCAGTCAAGAATACTCTATCCAGGAAAGTTATCCTTCAGATACGAAGGAGAAATAAAAGCTTTCCCAGACAAACAAAAGCTGAGGGAGTTCATCGTCACTAGACCTGCCTTAGAGAAAAGTTGAAAGGAGCGCTCCTACCTGAAACAAAAAAGCAAAGGTTTACAAAGTTTTGAGCAAGGTGATAAATAGATAGACAGAGTCAGAAAATTGCAACTCTATATCAGAATAGGTTAGTAAACAATTATAACATAAAGGCTAAAAGGAAAGAAAGCATCAAAAATAACTATAACCACATCAATTTGGTCACAAACTCACAACACAAAAAAGAATAATTTGTGACAACAAAAATATAGAAGGGGAAGAGGAAAAGGACAGAACCTGCATAAGCTAATGGAGATAAGGTGCTATCAGCAGAAAAAGAACTATCTCATCTATGAGATCTTTTATACAAACCTCATGGTAACTACAAAATAAAAAGTCAGAGCAGAGTCACAAATTTAAATAAAGAGAAAACAAAAAAATCACAGAAAACCACTAAACTGAAATGGCAGACAGAAATACTAAGGAAAAAGAAACAATGGAAATATAGAACAACCAGACAACAAAAGATAAAATGGCAGTATTAAGCCCTCATATAACAATAATCACTCTAAATATAAATGGATTGAATTCACCAACCAAAAGACACAGATTGACTGGAATGGTCACAAAACAAGACCCAACAATATGCTGCCTCCAGGAAAGACATCTCAACTCTAAAGACAAACATAGGCTCAGAATGAAGGGATGGAATATGATACTCCAAGCAAATGGCAACCAAAAGAAAGGGAGTATAGTTGTTCTTACATCAGACAAAACAGACTTCAAGACAAAAAAGATAACAAGAGACAAAGATGGTCATTATATGATGATAAAAGGGACATTGCACCAAGAAGACATAACACTTGTTAAAATATATGCACCTAACATTGGAACACCAAATATATAAAGCAACTATTAACAGTTCTAAAGGAAGAAATTGACAGCAACACAATAATAGTAGGGGACTTGAAAACCCCACTTATATCAATGGATAGATCATCTAGACAGGAAGTCAAGAAGGAAATGTTGGCCTTAAATGAAACAGTAGACCAATGTACTTAATAGATATATCCAGAACATTCCATCCAAAAGCAGCAGAATACATATTCTTCTCAAGTGTACATGGAGCATTCTCAAAGATAGACCATACGTTTGGAAAACAAACAAGCCCCAATAAATTTAAGATGATTTAAATCATATTAAGCATCTTTTCCAATCACAATGGTAGGAAACTAGATATCAACTACAAGAAAAAAGCTAGAAAAGTCACAGATATGTGGAGACTAAACAACATGCTACTGAACAACTATTGGGTCAATGAAGAAATCAAAGGAGAAATCAAAAAATACCTGGAGACAAATGAAAATGAAAACATAACATATCAGCTCTTATTGGATTAAGCAAAAGGGTACTAGGAGGGAAGTTCATAGCAATACAGGTCAACCTCAAAAAACAAGAAAAATCTCAAATAAACAATCTAACACTATATCCAAAAGAACTAGAATAAAAAGAACAAACAAAGCCTAAAGTCAGTAGAAGGAGAGAAATAATAAATATCTGAGTGGAAAAAAAATGAAATAGAGACTAACAAAACAATAGAAAGCGTCAATGAAACTAAGAGCTGATTCTTTCAAAAGATAAACAAAATTGACAAACCCTTAGCCAGACTCACTAGGAAAAAAAGAGAAGGCTCAAATAAATAAAATCAGAAATGAAAGAGGAGAAATTACAACAGATATGACAGGTATACAAAGGATTATAAGAGAATACTATGATAAGCTATACACCATTAAATTAGATAACAGAAGAAATGGCTAAATTCTTAGAATCATACAACTTCCCAAAACAGAATCGAGAAATAGAAAATCTGAATGGATCAATCACAAGCAAAGAGATTGAAACAGCAATCAAAAACCTTCCAAAAAACAGAAGTTCAGGACCAGATGGCTTCTCTGGTGAATTCTACCAAACTTTCAAAGAGGATTTAAGACCTATCCTTCTCAAACTCTTCCAAAAAATTGAAGAGAACAGGATGCTTCCTAACTCATCTTACAAGGCCAACATTACCTTGATACTAAAATCAGACAAGGACAACACAATTAAGGAAAATTACAGGGCAATATTGCTGATGAACTTAGATGCAAAAATCCTCAACAAAACATTAGCTAATTGAATACAATAATACCTTAAAAGGATCATACACTATGATCAAGTAGGATTTATTCCAGGGATACAGGAATGGTCCAACATCTGCATATCAATCAATGTGATACATCACATTAACAAAATGAAGAATAAAAATTACATGATAATCTCAATAGATGCAGAGAAAGCATTTGACAAGATCCATAATCCATTTATGATAATAACTCTCAATTAAATGAGTATAGAAGGGAAGTACGTCAACATAATAAAGGCCATATATGACAAACCCACAGCCAACATCATACTCAACAGTGAAAACCTGAAAGCTATTCCCCTGAAAACAGGAACAAGACAAGGATGCCCACTCTCGCCACTCTTATTCAACATAGTACTGGAAGTTTTAGCCAGAGCAATTAGGCAAGAAAAAGAAATAAAAGTAATCTAAATTGAAAAGGAAGAAATAAAACTGTCACTATTTGTAGATGACATGATTCTATATATAGAAAACCCTAAAGAATCTATCAAAAAATATTAGAAATAATTGACGAATACAGTAAAGTTGCAGGGTACAAAATCAACATGCAAAAATCAGTTGCATTTCTATACATTAATAATGAACTAGCAGAAAGAGAAGTCAAGAATACAATCCTATTTACAACCACAACAAAAAGAATAAAATATCTAGGAATAAATTTAACCAAGGAGGTGAAAGACCTATACACTGAAAATTATAAGACATTATTGAAAGATACCAAAGACGACGTAAAGAAATGGAAAGATATCCCATGCACATGGATTGGAAGAATAAATATATTTAAAATGTCCATATTACCTAAAGCAATCTACAGATTCAATGCAATCCCAATCCCAATCAGAATCCCAATGACATTCTTCATGGAAATAGAACAAAGAATCCTAAAATTTATGTGGAATAACAAAAGATCCTGAATAGCCAAAGCAGTTCTGAGAAAAAGCTGGAGGCACCACAATCCCTGACTTCAAAATATACTACAAAGCTATAGTAATCAAAACAGCATGGTACTGCCAGGAAAAAAGACACACAGATCAATGGAACAGAACTGAAAGCCCAGAAATAAAACCACACATCTATGGACAGCCAATCTTGAAAAAGCAGCCAAGAATGTATAACGAGAAAGAAATTCTCTTCAATAAATGGTATTGGGAAAACTGGACAGCTGCATGCAAAAGAACGAAAGTAGACCATTATTTTACACCATACACAAAAATTAACTCAAAATGGATTGAAGACTTGAATGTAAGACCTGAAACCATGAAACTCCTAGAAGAAAACATAGGTAGTATGCTGTTTGATATTAGTCTTAGCAGTATCTTTTTGAATACCGTGTCTCCTCAAGCAAGGGAAACAAAAGAAAAAATAAACAAATGGGACTACATCAAACAAAAAGCTTCTGCACGGCAAAGGAAACAATCACCCAAATGAAAAGACAACCCACCAAGTGGGAGAAAATATTTGCAAATCATATATCCCACAAGGGGTTAATCTCCAAAATATATAAAGAACTCATACAACTCAATGACAAAAAAAACGAACAGGCTGATCAAAAAATAGGCAGAGGATATGAACATTTTTCCAAAGAAGATATACAGAGGGCCAACAGGCACATGAAAAGATGTTCAATATCACTAATTATTAGGGAAATGTAAATCAAAACTACAATGAGATATCACCTCACAACCATCAGAATGGCTATTACTAAAAAGACAAGAAATAACGAGTGTTGGAGAGAATGTGGAGAAAAGGGAACCCTCACACACTGCTGGTGGGAATGCAAACTGGTACAGCCACTATGGAAAACAGTATGCAGGTTTCTGAAAAAATTAATAGAAATACCATATGATCCAGCTATTCCACTTCTGGGTATTTATCCAAAGAATATGAAAACACTAATTTGAAAAGATATATGAACCCCTATGTTCATTGCAGCATTATTCACATTAGCCAAGACTTGGAAGCAACCCAAGTGCCCATCATCTGCTTAATGGATAAAGAAGATGTGGTATATATACACAATGGAATATTAGCCATAAAAAGACAAAATTGTGCCATTTGTGATAACTCAGGTGGACCTTGAGGGTATTTATGCCAAGCAAAATAAGTCAGATAGAGAAAGACAAACACCCTATGATTTCACTCATATATGGAAGATAAACAAACAAACACATAGATAAGGAGAACAGATTGGTAGTTATCAGAAGGGAAGTGGGTGGGGGCAGGACGAAAGGGGTAAAAGAGCTCATATGTATGATGATTGATGGAAAGTAGACTTTTAGTGGTGAACACGATGCAGTCTAAACAGAAGCTGAAATATAATAATGTACACCTGAAATTTACATAATGTTATAAACCAATGTGACCTCAATAAAATAATTAAAAAGCAAAAAAAAAAAAACTGAGATAACATTTCTCAGCTATTGGATTGGCAAGATTTTAAATGTTTGAAAATACACTTTGTTAGCAAGGCTTTAGGGAAACAATGTAATTTTCCTTTGTTTTAAGAATACCCTTTAGTATTTCCTTAAGTAAGAGTCTGCTTACGTCATGTTCTCTTAGTTTTTCTTGTCTGATAATGTCTTGATTGCACTTCAATTCTTGAGGTATAATTTTGCTGAGAATAAGATTCTAATTTAGCATTCACTTTTTATCAGCACCTTGACACTATCATTTCAACATCTTCTAGCTTTCATTGTTGCTGTTGAGAAGGCATTCATCCATCTTATTTTTGCTCTATTGAAGTTGATCTCTTTATTATTATTTTTTCTTTTTTCCTGCAATGTCACTATGATGAGTCTAAATGTTGATTGCTTTTTATTCATTCTGCTTGAGACCTGTTGACTTCTTTAAATGTGGGAATCAGTGTCTTTCATCAATTCTAAAGGCCTTTATTTCTTCAAATATTGCTTTTCTGCTATTTTCTCATCTTGTGGAATTTTTCTCATTTCATACTGTATGTCTATCATCTTCTTATTCTGTCTTCTCTTTTTTCTATCCTTCGGGTTTTTCTTGCTTCATTCATCACAGTTTCTTTTAACTGATCTTAAGTAATGCTGTGTTGGGCTGGCCCTGTGGCTTAGCGGTTAAGTGCGCACGCTCCGCTGCTGGCGGCTCGGGTTCGGATCCCGGGCGCACACCGACACACCGCTTGTCCGGCCATGCTGGGGCCGCGTCCCACATACAGCAACTGGAAGGATGTGCAACTATGATGTACAACTATCTACTGGGGCTTTGGGAAAAAAATAAATAAATAAAATTATTAAAAAAAAAAAGTAATGCTGTGTTTAGCCATGTCTAATCTTCCTTTGAGTTCTGAGGTTTTCACGTTATGCATAATCTCCAGATTTTCTAGCTGTTTCTCAAGTCTTAAATGTCTCTCTTTACAGTTTGCAATTTCTTGCTGAAATATTTAAGTTCTGTTTGCAATTTCCATGTGCACATTACAAATAGTTATTTAAAGTCTATGTCTGGTGATTCAACTATCTTGAGTGCCTGTGGGTTCATTTGTATTATCTTTTATTGTGTTATATCTGGTTCATGTTGTCTTGTCTCTTCATGTGTCTGTTTATCATTCTATTCCAGTTACTAGAATTGAAAATTATTGAAAGAAATAGTTTGAAGCCTACTATGATAATTTTTTTGCTCATACCAAAAAATTTGGAAACATGAAGAATATGAAATTACCTTAATCCATTGTCCAAGCTCAAAATTTTTCTTGGTTACATAGGTGACTTGAACGAGGCCTGAATTCCCTACCAAGGGTGGTTTAATTCTGGTCTAGCCTTATTTCTAGGCCTTTGGGATCCAAAAAATAAGTTTAAATTGGTTGACCCTTGCCAGGCTTTGTATTCCTACTTTCATCCTCTCTTACTCGTGAGACTGTGAAATGAGCTTCTCAATCTGTCAGTCACCTGTTCAGGTTTGCACATGCATCATTGGCAAAAGTGACCCCAAAGTCATAGTCATTTTTCCTGAATTTCTGTCTTTTTCTGGATGTCTCACTTATTAGCTTCTCAATGTTTATAGTATTTTTTCCACATTTTTAGTTGTCTTAAGCACGAATCATTGCAAGTTACTGTCGGTCTGTCATTAGAATCTGATGCCCCTAATAGTCTCATTTAGTTTAGCTGTGTATTTCCTTTGTGAGCACAGTTAAGAAATGGTATCTTTTTAGATGAGCTCTTCAAGGTGGAAAGGGTTAAACCTGTGAGTGCTTGAATATGTACATCAAATTGTGTATATAGATTTACTTCTTCTCTGGGAGAAGTTTCATTGCTTTTTATCTAAAGGTGTGTGTATATGTATGTATGTATGTATCTATCTATCCATTTATCTATCTATCTTCTTCACTCACAATAGAACAATCTTAAAACCTAAACTTATTTTATCAATAAACGCAGAATCAAAATCTTTAGATGATATCAGTGAAGATTGTATAGAGGCCTTAATCTTGTAAACTTTACCAGAATCTGTTACAGAAACATAACTTTGAAGAAGAACTATTTAATGAGACACTAAATGTAAATTCCAACTGGAAGAGAAAAAAAAAGGAAAAAAAAAAAGGAGATTATAAAAGCCCTTGTATTCTAATCAGTTAAATTTTGTGACTTGCATATTAGCATTGTTAAGGCATTTATGAATATCTCAAATATAAGCAATAAGATGATCATTTCTTTCCCTTCAACCTCCCCCAAATCTTTAAAGAAACCAATAGATTTTTTTCTCTTGTTATGAAACCAGAATCCAAGAAGATATTTAAAAACGGAGTAGAGAGAGTATATTTTAGGTTGATTAAAAGTACGAATTTAAGGGCCGGCCCTGTGGCTTGGTGGTTAAGTGCACGCGCTGCAATGCTGGTGGCCCGGGTTCGGATCCCAGGTGCGCATCAAGGCACCACTTCTCCGTCCATCCTGAGGCCGAGTCCCACATACAGCAACTAGAAGGATGTGCAGCTATGACATACGACTATCTACTGGGGCTTTGGGGGGAAAAAATAAAATAAATAAAATCTTTAAAAAAAAAAACGTACGAATTTAAACATGTTTACTTCATGAAGGTTCGCGTTGCACTATTGATTTTTCAACTGAAGAAGATATGGAATTAGAACAAAAATATTAATATTAATATTCTGGAATAGATTTATCTTTTTTAAGATTTAAATGCATTATTTTTAAAATTTGGACTTTAATGTTTATCTTTGTCATCTTCAAATCTTTTTAAATATCTCACAGATTTTGCATCTGTGTTGCAGAATTCACTGGCATATTAATGCATAAAATAATTTAGCAGCATAAATGGAAACAGCATTTACATATTCATATACATTACATTTATTTCATTATTGTTAACCTAAATATCAGATAAATAGGTTAAGAATAATTATTAAATAGAAGAATCCCGATTAAACGCAAATGTTACCAGTCGACGTCTGTACGTTGTTCACAGTACATAATCCGAAAGTATTGAGCATAGCCGCTGCAATTCTAATGGCCAAGAAAGTTAATTACCTATAGAAATTGCCCAAACTATAGCAATCTTCATGATGGCCTTAGTCCGCGAATTGAAACGGCTATGCTCAATAGGATTACGTATTGCTACATACCGATCCAGCGAGATAGCGCAGAGGTGCATGATGGACGCTGTAGAAAATAAAACATCCAAAGAAATCCAGACGGGGCACAAATATCTAGGTAGTGGCCAGACATAATCTGCAAGAGAACAGGGAGAAGACAAGAACATATTATCCAAATTACACTGAATGTAGTTTTAAATTTTAGTCTACTTATTTCTTCCTCTCATAATCTAAGCTTTTTAAAGACAGTGAAATTTGGGAAACATTATTTTCCATAGTAATGATGATGAGGAGGAGGAGGATGATAATGCATTCAGTGTTATGTACATTATTTTTCATTGAGGTAAAATTTACATAGCATAAAATTAATCACATTGAAGTGTACAATCCAGTGGCAGTTAGTACATTCACAGTGTTATGCAGCTATCACCTCTTTCTAGTTCCAAAACATTTCATCATCCCCCAAAGGAAACTACTACCCATTAGCAGTCACTCCCTATTCTCCTCTCCCCTCCCTGACAGTCTCTAATCTGCTTTTTGTCTCTACTGATTTAGCTATCTGTACATTTCAAGTAAAAGAAATCATACAATAGGTGACCTTTTGTTTTTCACTTTTTCTTTCACTTAGCATACTGTTTTTGAGTTTCATTCATTTTGTATCAGTACTTCATTCCTTTTTATGGCTGATGCTTTTATCAGTTGAAATTTTTTTGATGCTCTTGTAAATGGATTTGTTTTCTTAATTTCCCCTACGGATTGTTCATTGTTAGTGTATAGAACTATAACTGATTTTCATGTGTTAGTCTTGTATCTTGCAGTTTCACTGAATTTATTTATTAGATCTATTTTTGTTTGTGTGTGGGTTCTTTAGGATTTTCTATATATAAGGTCATGTCCTCCGTGAATAGAAATAATTTTATTTTTTCTTTTCTAATTTTCCTCTGCCTTTTATTTTCTTTCTTGCTTAATTGCTCTAGATAGACTTTCCAGTACAATGTTGAACGGAAGTAGTAAGAGCAGGCATCCTGTCTTTTTCTGATCTAAAAAGGAAATCTTTCACTATTGAGTAGGCTGTTAACTGTGCGTTTTTCATGAATGCCCTTTATCATGTTGAGGAAGTTTCCTTCCGTTCCTACTTTGTTGAGTGTTTTTATCATAAAAGAGTGATGGATTTTATCGAATGCTTTTTCTGCATCAGTTGAGTGATCACGTGGTTTTCTTACCTTTATTTTATTAATGTGATGCATTACATTGATTGATTTTTATATATTGAACCAACCTTGCGTTCCTGGAATAAATCTCCCTTGTCATGGTGTATAATATGATGCTGAATTTAGTTTGCTAGTATTTTGTTAAGGATATTGGCATCCATATTCATAAGAGATATTGGTCTATATTTGTCTTTTCTTGTAATGTCATTTTCTGGCTTTGGTATCTGGACAATGCCAGTCTCATAGAATGAGTTACAAAGTGTTCCCTCATCTTCTATTTTGTAGGAGTTTGAGAGGAACTGGTGTTAATTCTTCTTTAAATGTTTGGTAAAATTTGCCAGTGAAGCCTTGTGATCCTGGACTTGCCTTGTAGGAAGATTTTTTGATTCCTGATTCAATGCCTTTACTTGTTATAAGTCTCATCAGATTCTCTGTTTCTTTTGTAGTTCCTTTTGGTAGTTTGTGTATTTAGAAATTTGTCCAATTCTTCTAGGTAATCTGATTTGTTGAAGTACAATTGTTCATTGTACTCTTTTATAGTCCTTTTAACTTCTGTAATATCAGTCATAATGCCCTTCCCCCACTTTCATTTATACTTTTAGTAATTTATGTCTTCTCTCTTTTTTTTCTTAGTCACTCTAGCTAAAGGTTTATCAACTTTGTTGACTTTTCAAAGAGCCAACTATTGTTCTTCCTAATTCTCTTTGTTTTTTTTCTATTCTCTGTTTTATTTGTCTCCCTTTTAATCTATACCATTTCCTTTCTTTTGCTAGTTTAGATTAAGTTTATTCTTCTTTTCTAATTCCTTAAGATCTAAAGTTAGGTTATTGATTTTGGACCTTTCTTCTTTTTAAATGTAGGCATTTACAGCTATAAATTTCCCTCTGAGTACTGCTTTTGCTGCATCCCATAAGTTTTGGTATGTTAAGTTTTCATTTTACTCTTCTCAAAATATTTTCTAATCTCATTTGTAATTTCTTCTTTCACCCATTGGTGGTTTAATAGTGAATGTGGTGTTTAATTTCCACATATTTATGAATTTATCAGTCTTCTTCTGTTGTTGATTTCTAGTTTCATCCCATTGTGGAAAAGATACTTTGAATGATAATATTTTTAATTTTTTATGCTTGTTTTGAGGCCTCATATATGACCTATCCCAGAGAATGTTCCATGTGTACTTGAGAAAAATACTTTTTCTGCTACTGTTGGATGGGGTTTTCTTTACATGTCTGTTAGAATTAGTTGCTTCATAGTATTGTTCAAGTCCTCTATTTTCTTACTGATCCTCTGTCTAGTTGTTCTATCCATTATTTAAAATGGGGTATTAAAGTCTCCAAGTGTTATTATAGATATGTTTTTTCCTCCCTTCAATTCTGTCAGTTTTGCTTTCTATATTTTTTGGTCTCTGTTGTTAGATGCATATATATTCCTAATTGTTATATCTTCTTGATAGTTTGACCTTTTTATCCAATATGTAATGTCCTTTTTTGTCTCTCATAACAATTTTTGTCTTAAGTTCTGTTTTGTCTGATACTAGTTTAGCCACCCTAGCTCTTTTTGGTTATTATTTGCATAGAATATCTTTTCCTTTAAAGCTATTTGTGACTTTGGATCTAAAATGAGTCTCTTATTGACAGCATATAGAGGAAAGTTTTTTTAAATCCATTCTGACATCGTGTATTTTTAACCATTCTGCCAATTTCTGCCTTTTAACTGGAGAGTTTAATTCACTCACATTTAAAATAACTGAAGCTGGGCCGGCCCCGTGGCTTGGTGGTTAAGTGAGCGCGCTCCACTGTTGGCGACCCGGGTTCGGATCCCGGGCGTGCACCGACGCGCTGCTTCTCCAGCCATGCTGAGGCCGCTTCCCACATACAGCAACTAGAAGGATGTGCAGCTATGACACACAACTATCTACTGGGGCTTTGGGGAAAAATAAATAAATAAGATCTTTAAAAAAAAAAAAAAAAAATTAAAATAAAATAACTGAAGTTAAGAAAGAACTTATTTCCACCATTTTCTGTTTGTTTTCTATATGATATATGCCATTTTCCTCATAAATTCCTTTGTTATTGCCTTCATTTGTGATTAATTGATTTTTATAGGTACTATTTGATTTTCTTCTTGTTTCTTTTTCTGTATATTATTTTAGTTTTTTCCTTGGGTTAACTTGAAATTAAAATTATCACGTTAACATGACAACCAAGTTTTAAATAATACCAACTTAGTTTCAATAGTATTTGAAATTTTCGCTCCTTTATATCTCCTTCCCTCTTTATTTGTTATTGTCACAAATTATATCTTTATACATTGCATGCCCATTAACATAGATTTATAAGTATTGTTTTATGTATTTGCCTGTTATATAAGATAGTAAACCAAAAGAGGAGTAACAAATCAATAATAAACTTATATTGAATTTTATATTTACCTTTTTTGTTTATTTCTTCATATACCTTTGAGTTACTGTCTAATAACCTTTCATTTCATCCTGATGGACTCCCTTTAGTATTTCTTGTACAGCAAGTCTACTAGCAATGAACTTCCTCAGTTTTTGTTTACCAAGAAATTTTTTTGAAAAAAAATGAAACATGTTTGATATATAACACTGTGTAAATTTAAGATGTACATGTTAATTTGATACATTTATATATTGTAATATGATTGCCATTGTAGCAATAATTAACACCTCTATCATGTTACATAATTATCCTTTCTTTTTAGTAGTTAGAATAATTAAGCTCTAGTCTCTTAGCAAATTTGGTAATTATAATACAATATTGTTTTCTATATTCACTGTATTGTGCATTAAATCTCAGTTTCTCCATTGTTTAAGGATAATTTTGCTATATATAGAATTCTTGGTTGACAAGAGGTTTTTTTTTGGTTAAACACTTTCAATATGTCATCCTACTGCTTTCAGGCTTCCATAGTTTCTAAAGATAAATTCATTGTTAATCTTGTTAAAGATTCCTTGTAATATTGACCATAATGTATCTTGGCTTGGATCTCTTGGAGTAATTTATGCTTGGAGTTCATTGAGATAATTAGATGTGTAGATTCATGTCTTTCCTCAACGTTGAAAAATGTTTGGCCATTATTTCTTTATTCTTTCTGCCCTTTTCATTCTCTCTCTCTCTTTCTGGCACTCCCATTATGTGTATATTAGTAAACTTGATTGTGTCTCATGTGTCTCTCAGGTGCTGTTCATTTTTCTTCCTTCTTTTCTCTTTCTGGATAATCTCAATTGACCTATTTTCAAATTCCCTGATTCTTCCTTACATCTGCTCAATTCTGCTGTTGAATCAATCTAGTGAACTTTTCATTTTAGTTGTCGTACTGAAATTTCATTTCAGTTATTGTACCCAAATTTCTATTTGATTTCTTTTTATAGTTTCTATCCCTTTATTGATATACTCTATTTGTTGAGACATAGTTCTCCTGGTTTCCTTTAGTTCTTCATTCACGGTTTCCTTTGACTCTTTGAGCATGTTTGAGAGAGTTGATTTAAAGTCTTTGTCTTGTAAGTTTGATGCCTGGGTTTCCTCAGGATCATTTTCTATTAATTTATTTTTTCCTGTGAATGGGCCATACTTTCTAGTTTCTTTGCATTCCTCATAATTTTGATGAAACTTGAATATTTTGAATATTATAATGTGACAATTGTGGAAATCAGATTACTCCCCCCTTCCTGGGGTTAGTTGTTCCTATTTGTGGGTTAATTTTGTTTGCCTTTTTAGTGACTTTTCTACAGTACTTTTATAAAGTCTGATTTTTTTTGTCTTTTGTGTCCACTGAAATCAGTGTTATGTCAGCTTAGTGGTCATCTAGTGTTTTGAGAGAAGTTTCTTCAACATCTATAGGCAAAGAAAGAAAAAAAATACTCTTAGTCTTTGTAGATCAGCTCTTTTGGGGGGGCCCTTCTTCAATGATTAGTGAGGCTGTTTATAAGTTTGTGTTAGCTTTCAATTTAGGCTTGCACAGAGGCTCAGAGGCTGAAGGTCAGCTCAAGCATAGGTGAAAGAATAGTGTCTTCTCAGCCTTTTTGTAAGCATGCATCTAGCCCTGGGCATGTGTGTGGCCTTCTTCTTTCTCTAGTATATATGGATGCCTTAAAAATAATGTCTTATTTCCCAACATATTTCCTTTCCTAACCTCTTCTTTCTCAGATCATTCAGCCTGTCTCTTGCTTGTCTGGTCTATTGTTTGTTGTATCAGTCTGCTGCAGATAATCCTCATACATTTTAAAATTTTTCTGGCAAACCCCACCCAGAACATCACTCTAGATCTAAGAATGCTGAGTCAGGCAAAACAAAGGCATGTCTTTGTGCCTGTACTTCAGGGATCCATCAAAAAGTCTAAAAAGAAAAACATAATTCTTTGAGAGTAAGGTCTGTATTATTCCCTCTAGCACTAAGAACAAGGACTAGGAGTGCAGGCTGTCATCCTCCAACCAACTGCTGATCTGGAGGTTGGGGTACGGTAGGAAGGCAACTTAAAATGCCACAGTGTTCTCTTACTACAAAGCAGCTGCTTCTTTCTTCACCAAGCCTTCCCTTGTTTGTTTCAAATTTTTGCCTAGATTTCAGAGTTCTGTAAAAGTTGACAGTGACCATTTTACTAGGTCGTCTTGCTCTTGTGGAAGGACAGAACACTGGTGTTCTCTCTCACATAAATTATTTATTGTTTAATTTAACTTACGTTATTCATTTGCTTACTATGTGCTAAACATTTTGTTTGGTAGTAGAAATAAATATTACTAAGTGGCAAAAACTCTTGTTGTTTTTACTTTTCCAGCTACCAACTGAATTCCTACTTCCATTTTGATGATGATCTTTGGTGTGGCATTATTTCTGACTCTAAATTGGTGTCAAGATTGACAGAATACTTCAAATAAGTTGTTTTTAATATTGATGTTCTTAATGAAAGAGTTGAGATCCAAGTGGTGTCCCATAGTGCTAAAGTTTTCACACTGGAGAATTATTCCAGGTCTAAAGTTTCTGTAATGACATTGGTATCCAGGAGCTAGCAACTGAATCAGGCAAAAAAATCAACTCTTTTTTATCTGCTCTTTGCTGAATTGTTTTATATGTGTTGTATTCTAGTCTGTTAGAGTTGTTAATAAAAACTGTCTTAGATACCGGGCTCTGCTCCTGTGAAACTTGGTAGATATTACTACTTTACAGAATAAACAATGCAGAATGTTACTTTCTTGGAGAAGTAAGAGAAAAAAGGTAGATATCTGGCTATGACAATATTTGGGATGACCAGCATCCTTCCTTTGGATATTTTTGGTTTCTTCAGGAAAGGGCTTAAGGATATCTTAAGATATAGACTGATCAACTGGTACTTCATGATCTAAAAAACTTCCTTGATAATGAGGCAGCGCTGATCAAACCAACTTAATTTTGAGGTTAACCTTATTTCCAATTAGTAAGGGATCTGTACAATTGATTATTCTTTGATTTTGGGGCCCTATCCCTTCAGTAATACCCTTGTTTTGGTTGGCTGCATCAGGATATCCTAGAGGCAGTCAATTTTCATTTTTTCATTTTTATCACTGGTGCTGTTTCAAACTATATAAGTTATTCATGCATGTTTGGATGATGGAATTTTCTTAGAAAAATCATTAGGATTCATATTTATACTGCTTGTTATTCATTGAGCTTCATGAATCCATAATTTTGTGGCTTTCATCAAATTTGAGGAATTTTCAGCTTTTTTTTTCCAAATACATTTTGGTCCTATTCTTCCTCTTTTCCCCTCTGGGTCTCCAATTAGATGTATATTAGAATGTTTGATATTGTTTCCTAGGTTCCTGAGAGTGCACTCTTTTCCTTCTAAATATATTTTTCTCTCTGATCTTGATTTCAGATGATTTCTATTGATTTATCTTCAAGTGCATTGGCTATTTTCTCTGTTATATACTGTTTAGCCCATAAAGAGAATTTTTTAAAATTTCACATATTATTTTTTAGCTCTCAGATTTCCATTCAATTATTTTTATTGTTTTTATTTATCTTCTGAGATTTCCTATTTTCAATCATTATGAGCATATTTTATGTTATTGAGCATAAATATAATAGTAGCAATAGGATCTTTGTGAATTTCAACATCTCGGTGTTCACAGGATAGGTCTTTGTTGAAAAGTTTGTGTGTGTGTGCACACGTGCATGCACACATGTATGTGAATGGGTTACATTTTCCTGTTTCTTCTTATACTAAGAAATTTTAGGTTATAACCTAAACATTGTCAACATTATATTGTTGAAATGTTGGATTCTGTTACATTTCTCTAAAGAGTGTTGGTGTTTTTGTTTTTCCTGGCTATTAGCTTGTTTCAACTCAAACTGCAATCTCTGTCTCTTGGCCTATACCTCAAAAGTTTGTTTAACTCATTTATCCTTTCTTAGGCTACTTTAAGTATGCCCCAGACATGCATGGTTCAGAGGTCAGCTAAAGGTTTAGGCAGAGTTTATGGTTCTCCAGAGAAGAATTTCTGGTTCCCTCCATCTAGCTCTACCCTTTCCTAGATGTTCCCTCACTTTCCAGTTTTGAGATTTCTTCGAACTCTGTCCTCACTTTCTTTGGGCTACAAAAACTGCAGATTTTTTTGGAGTCTTAGCCATCTCACATGGCACAGATTGCATCTTCCTCTTAGGCTACAAGTCATGAAAGTTGGAAGTTCAACCAGTGTTGTTCCTTTCTTCCAAGTCTTGAGACCCTCCAGAATCTCTCTGTTTTTGTTTTTTTCTCCAGTACCTTCAAGTAGTTGTTTTGTATTTTGTTTAGAGTTGACAGCTTTTATCTGCTGGAAGTTTGGTTTAATAGAAGCTTATTTGGCCATACCAGAAGTGGAACTACCAATCATTAGAATTCAAATAGTGCACTAAAGAAATCACAGACATTATTAGAAATTCTCCTAAACAAAGATGGTTATGAATGTTCATTTCTGTCCATCATTTTCTTGTAATCTCCTCAGATTGTATCTACTAAGTTGATTGTGTTGAGCATATGTACTAAGCATAGGTGAAAGAATAGTGTCTTCTCAGCCTTTTTGTAAGCATGCATCTAGCCCTGGGCATGTGTGTGGCCTTCTTCTTTCTCTAGTATATATGGATGCCTTAAAAATAATGTCTTATTTCCCAACATATTTCCTTTCCTAACCTCTTCCTTCTCAGATCATTCAGCCTGTCTCTTGCTTGTCTGGTCTATTGTTTGTTGTATCAGTCTGCTGCAGATAATCCTCATACTTTTTAAAATTTTTCTGGCAAACCCCACCCAGAACATCACTCTAGATCTAAGAATGCTGAGTCAGGCAAAACAAAGGCATGTCTTTGTGCCTGTACTTCAGGGATCCATCAGAAAGTCTAAAAAGAAAAGCATAATTCTTTGAGAGTAAGGTCTGTATTATTCCCTCTAGCACTAAGAACAAGGACTAGGAGTGCAGGCTGTCATCCTCCAACCAACTGCTGATCTGGAGGTTGGGGTACGGTAGGCAGGCAACTTAAAATGCCACAGTGTATTCTTGACTTGTTTCAATTGCAGAAATTTCTTTCCCAATTGTGATTCCAATGCATAAGTATCACCTGACCACCATTATGTGGAGAATTTTGTTACCATGACTACTAGAATATAAGATCCATTGTGTCAGTAATTATTGCCTTTTTTATTTCTCCACTATTTTATCCAAAATGCTTAGATCAATGCACGGCACAAAGTAGGCACTCAACAAATATTTGTTAAATGTATAAAAGAATATCCCTACCCAATAGATCATAACCTTACCCTAAACTCAACTTCACCATACACCAATGTATATTCTTATTTGAATACATATCCACTCTGCAAAGTCAATACACTATCTGGTCAGTTCTCAGCTGTTACACATTTAATAATGGCAAAAATGTCAATAGCTATTTTGCAGTGCCTGTCATGTACCACGCACAGTGTTAGGGACGTCACTTTTTATTCTATTCCACACAACAAAAATAATTCTACAACGTAGGTTCTTTTATCATACAGTGTGAGAAAAATGTGTCTCAGAAAGTTTTAGACTTATTCAAGTCCACAGTGTGAGTAAAGAACCTTGGTCCAAACCTGACATTTTTTCCTGAACACTAAGTTACCTCCTATCACCATACACTATTTCTTATTAGATAATAAATACAATTGTTTTTACAATAGAGGACAAAGTTCCTTATATAGGTTTTTCCAAGAAGTCTACTTCCAAACATACAACACAGCAGAATCTAAAGTCAATGAACAAGCACCTAAAGTAAAAACTATCCCAAAGAACGCCATATCAAAATGAATTGAATCATTAATTTCTAGATTAATTTCATAATCAAGAATAATTGCAGAAAACTTTCTCTGAATTTCTGTAAGCCAGATTTTCCCAAACTTGACTGATCATAATTATCAACAGAGATTCTTATTAAAAATATTCTTTCCTGGGACTCACTACAGACCTATTAATTGAAAATATTTAGCATTTCAGTGAATATTTAATGTTTTCACATTTGCCTTTTTAAGGCAAATGGGTTTTTTAAGTTATCTCAATGAAATTAAAGTGTATTTTCTTTAGATAAATTTATGTGATCCAGGTACATTTCAGACAAGGAAGATGTCAAAAGTTTGGTGGAGGTTGCATAGCAAAGAGGCTATGAAGCATAATTTCAGTTGCGGAGGTCAGTTCATAGTGGAGTGAGAGTAAATTTTATTTTAAGAGGCAAAAATTGTGTATAGTATTTCGTAAGACATTTTCATATATTCTTTCATTTATTCATTCAAAGTTTGCATGATCTTTAGTAACTTTAAAAATCACAGGCATCCCCACCGATATTGAAAATAATGAAAAAGATTGAATAAAACACACTGTAAAATTTCATTTCATTTGTGCAAATGAAATATAAAAGGGCTTTATTTTTATGAAATAATGGAGACAACCTTTGCTTGGCACAAAGTAGGCACTCAATAAATATTTGTTAAGTCTATAAAGGAATATTTCCACCCTGCAGATCATAACCTCATCTCAGAGAAAAAAATAATTGTCCATTATTCTGATAATATAATTAAGACATGTGAGGACAACTGTGAAGTAATCCCAAAGCTAGAATGGAAATAAGTTATAACTGACATCTTTAAGTTTATATATATGAAAAGATGAACAAGCATAGAATGGTTTAAAAGTTCCCCCAATTCATTTCATAAAACAATATAATGTCAATATCAAAACACTGAAAAAATGAGATTAAAGACAAATAGCATTCATTGATATAGATTCAAAGTTACAGACAAAATATTAACAAATAGAATCCAGCAAAGTATCAAAGGAGTAATGCATCATGGAAAAACAAAAATTATCCCAGGAATGCAAGCGCAATTCAGTATCATAAAAATCTGTGGAAATAATCCCTTATAGTAACATTTGTAAAGAAATGTTATGATCTTTTAATAGATATTGAAGAATAATTTGAATAAATACAGAAATCATTCCTAATTAAAACTTTAATTATATAGGGATAAAAGGGATCCCTTTAAATTTGACAATTTACCAAAGACCAAAACAAATATTATAAATAATAATGCAGTAAATATATTTCAATTACATTAAATTAAAAAATTATACAGGACCAAAATTTACAGACAAAGACTTCAAAGCAGCTACCATAACCATGCTCAATGAAGGAAGGATGGATGCTCTTGAAATAAACAGAAAGAGGACTTCTCAAATAAGAACTAGAACTTATAAAAAGAACCTAGTGAAGAGTTTAGAGCTGAAAAAAAGACAATATCTGAAAGAAAAAAATCACAGGATGGGCTTGATACAATGTGAGATGAAGAGTCATTAAAACTGAATGTAGATCAATAGAAATTATCCAAACTGAACAAGAGTGAGAAAAAAATTGAAAATAAATGAACATAGCAGGGACCTATGGAACAGTAAGTATATGTCTAACATTTGTGCCATTGGAACCTGAAAAAGAGAGGAGAAAGATTGATACAGAAAAAAATATTTGAATAAATAGTGGTCTAAATCATCCATATTTGATGAAAAATAAATTTCCAGATTTAAGAAGTTCTGCAAAACCCAAATGGTTAAACTCAAAGAAAATCATGCCTAGATACCTAGATACATCATAATCTGGTGAAAAGAAAAAATCTAGGAGCAGTTGAGAAAAATGACTCTGTAGATATAGAGGAGCAATGATTTGAACAACTACAGTTTTTTCATCAGAATTCATGGAGGCCAGAAGGCAGTGTAATCACAATCCAGAATTCTATATCCAGTGAAACATCTTTAAAAAAATGAATGTGAAATAAAGAGATTTTCATATAAGGGGAAACTAAGGAACTGATTACCAGGTGACTTGCTCTAAAAAATGCTAAAGGATGTTCCTCAGAAAGAAAGAAATTATATGAGAAGAAAACTTGTAAATTTTAGGAATAAATGAAAAGCAACAAAAATGGTAAATAATCTGGGAAAATATAACAGATTGCTTTTTCATTTTAAGTCTTTAAAATACATATGACTGTCAAAAACAAAAATTGTAACATTGTCTGAGAAGGTTCTTAATGTACATAGATGTGTTCCATAGTACAACTAAAACAAAAAGGCAGAGAGTAAAGGGACCTATATTGCTATAAGGTTTTTATATTTGTTTGAAGTGATAAAATATTAACTCTAAGGAAATTGTGAAACATTAGGTATGTATATTTTAATCTAGAGAGCAATCATTATAAGAAACTGTACAAAAAAATATAGTCAGAATGAAAATAGATCAATAAAAATGGAATAGTAAAATAAAATGCACAAATCCATGAATAATTCAGAAATAGGAAAAAATAAATGAAAAAGAGAAGAGATAAAGAGAAACAATAAAATGGTAGGCATCATTCCAAACAAATCAATAATTGTACTAAATGTAAATGGTATAAAGTATAAATTGTATCAATTTAAGAATATAGCCATGTTGGATTAAAAAGAGGAACAAAAGTAAACAGGATCCAATTATATATTGTCTATAAGAAACCTTACAAGTTTAAATATAATGATATAAATAGATACACAGTAAAAGGATGGAAAAAGATATGCCATGCAAACACTAATCAAAGGAATGCTGGAGTTGCTATATTAATACCAGACAGAGTAAATTTCAGATCAAAGAATATTACTAGGGACATCAGAGACTAGTTCATAATGATAAAGGTATCAATTCATCAAGATAATATAACAATCTTAAACATTTACACATGTAATAACAGAACTTCAAATTTCATGAAGTAAAAAATGACAGAAAAGAAAGAAGAAATCAAAAATACGATCACAATTATATGTTGAGATTTCAACATCCTTTCCTCAGTAATTGACTGAACAAGTAGACAGAAAATTACTGATGACATAAAAGAACTGAACAGCACAAATAACGAATTTGATGAAATTGACATTTACTAAACATTGCACCCCAACAATAGGAGAAGAAACATTGTTTTCAAGAGCTCATGGAAAATTGACCAGGAGAGACCATATCCTGGGCCATAAAATAAATCTTAAGAAATTAAAATGATTGATATCATACAATGCATGTTCTCTGATCATAGCAGAATTAACCTAAAAACGAGTAACAAAAAGATGTCTTGAAAAAGTCCAAGCATTTGGAAATTAAACAACACAGTTCTATATAATCCATGTTTCAAAGAGGAAGTCAAATTAAATTAGAAAATAATGTGAACTAAATGAAAATTAAAATAAAACATATCAAAATTTGTGTGATGGTGCTAAAGCAGTACTCAGAGAAAAATTTCTAACATTAATGGTTTATTTTAGAAAAGAAGATCTCAAATCCATGATCTAAGCTTCCATGTTAAAGTCCTAGACAAAGAAGGACAAATTAAATCCAAGTATCAGAAGGAAGGATGTAATAAATACAAAAGCATAAATCAATGAAATATAGGAAAGATAATAGAGAAAATTTAATGAAATGAAATTTTGGCTTTTTGAAAAGATCATTAAAATTGATAAACTTCTAAACAGATTGAGGAAGAAATAAAAGTAGAGGACACAAATTACCAATATCAGTGACGAAAGAGGGAGTATCTCTCAGACCCCACAGACAATTATAAAGGAATGTTATAAACAACAGTTTGCCCATACATTTGCACGGGATTTTTGGGCCCTTAGACATGAAACTACAAATTTTCTGAACCAGGCACTTAGTCCTGAATTCCAATGGAGAGTCTGTGTTGCTGAGCGAAGAAAAAGGATACAAATGCTCTAAATCCCCAACCCTGAATCAGCCTTTTCCTTAATCTAAGATTGGCCCACTTGCCACTCACTAAAGAGTGCCAAAGCCTGGGTAGTTGACTGGAAACTTGACCCAGATCTGAATGCATAGCAAATAAACCCTTTTTAGAACTGCAAAGTCTTTTCAGATGGCCTGGTTAACTCAGGCCCTAACTTAAAGTCTGTGGAAAACTCAACAGCATCCCCGGCTGTCACTTAAGTTGGTGGTGTTGGTAGAACTGATTGTCTGCCAGCAGCGTCCCCATAGATCAGTAATTCCCATATACAGGTCCATAGTGAAATTTTCAGCGTTCTATGGTGAAAATTGGGAAATTAAGTATAACAGATTTTTTTTAAAGCTATATTTATTCCATTTAAATGGCTTATTTTTTTTCCTGAGATTATATTCTCTCTATAGAATGCAAAAGTAAAGAGTCCAGCCCATAAGATTGGTAAGATTTTGCTTTACTATTTTATTACTGCTCCCATGTTTTTGAGACCTTGGCCCTGCTCTTGATATTTCCTAACACTTTGCCTTTGACAAAGTTCCCTGGATATGACTGGATACTGCATCTGACATCAATTATAGCTTCTAAATGTTTTGGGAGACATACCACTAACTTTCTCCTTTAGAATCACACCCACCCACTTGTAACCTGATTTTCCCCTGATATTAAACTGTGTTTTCACCCCTTGAACTTGATTTAAAATTATTGGGTCTTCTCTGGGCTATTGCTCTCAAATCTCTTGCTTTTGATGTTGAGACATTTTTTTTTAATTTACCGTTTTACCTTGACCCTCAGATTTGAAATTCTGGGCTGCTTTTCAGGCTATATCCTTTGCTTCTTTCTGCCAGTCGGAATTGGATTCTCTCTCCCTCTAGCTACGATGCCACTGGCCACCCTAAATATGCCCAGCTGCTAAATTCCCCTGCCTTGGTGTAGTGTTAAGAGTAGGAAGTGCAATTCTGGAGGCATTATCTAAATGGCTAGTGAAGTTGCTGGCAACTTTCCAGGTCCTTCAGCTGGCTAATACAGTTCAATGCATTCTTACTGGCCCTGAGCTTACAGATCCACTCACATACCCACTGCCTCTTATGAACCAAGGTCATAGCCCTCAGTGCTCTATCCTCTACTAAATACATTTGTTACTTACACACAGAGTGCCTTTCTAGTGATGTAGGGCAGCATCTGTCTTTCCTTGGGATGCAGATTTAATGGTTCTCCAGTGAGGCAGAGTGGTGTTTCTGGTATCTGTCCTGATGAAGTGGGCGGGGAGATGGGACATCCTACATATGCAACCAGCCAGCCCCCTCTTAGTATAAAATAGGGATTTCCTGGTAGCACTATGCAGGATGTTCAACCTCCCCGCCCATGTGAAGGTTAACTGCTGCACTGTTAAGTTCCAGTTTCTGTTGAAGTGGTTGCTGTCAATTGACACTTTTCTGTGTGAACGATTTCATGAAGGCCTCTTCCAATCCGGTCGTCTGTTCCTGATGAACTTGCTGTGATTACTAATAGCCTAAATGATCTAGAAGCCTGGTAACTAATAACCCACCTCTTACTCAGACTTAAACCCCATATCTCTAGCAATGTAAATTCCCATCAACTTAAAAAGAGAAAATCCTTCTGACACAAGTACCAAGATATATCATGAGCTACAAACACTCTCCAGTTCCACTCCCAATTTAGTCAACCCTTACTAAATAATATATACTTCTACGTAATATAAGCCTCTCTAAACAATATAAACAGAGACTTCTTACCTACAATAGAGGCAATTCTATGGCCGGAAGACCCTAAATGGGCTGCATACACTTTTTTGCCCAAGCTATCCCAGTTGAAATTAACTATCTCATATGTATCACAAGTGTTTTGCCAAAAACACAGGTCTAGAGGCATTGTCCTGAGACTTGATGCTCTGTGGCTATGCAATCTGACCGCCACACTATGAAATAAATAAATAATCTTAGCTAGGAACAGATTCTGTCAGCCTTGTTATTTTAGCTGAGCAAATTCTGCATTATGTACTTGCACATCTCAAGCCTCTCGGCTCTGAGAAATTTTCTACCTGTAAAACTCGTGAACCTGCAGTTCCACCAGGAACTGATGCCTGAAAGGTTCAATATGATGTATAATATTGTTTTAAAAACACCCTGGATTTGCTCCCCTGCAATGGTCCCACCACCCATCTACCCTGGAGCTTTGCATATGATTTGCGATTGAGTTAGTTCTTTTCAAGCTGACCTCAAGTCTTTCCCTATGGGCATATGGTAAAGATTTCCATTTGTCGGGGGAAGAGGGAGAATCTCCCTCTGCCCTTTTCCTTAAGGTTCTTATGGCTGGCCAAATAATTAACAAGACAGGTTAGCAGGAGAAAATAATACCAAGTTTAATAACATGTATACATGGGAGAAACTCAGAAACGAGCAACTCGTCCCTCTGTCTAAGCTGCTTGCTTAAGTATTGCAGCTAAAGGCGAGGAGCGTGTTGGGGGTGGGTAGTGGCCTGGGACTTCAAAGGCCAGGAAGACAATTCTTTTCAGGGTCATCTATAGATAATGTGGTCAGGGAAAGACAGAGTTTTTGATAAAAGAGGCTTGGTGCATTTCCTATTGTAACCTCTATCCTACATTATCTTTACAGCCATCATGATAACAACTCTTTCTTGAAACAGATCTTTTTTTTTTTTTTTTTAAGATTTTATTTATTCAGTTTTTTCCCCCCAAAGCCCCAGTAGATAGTTGTATGTCATAGGTTCACAGCCTTCTAGTTGCTGTACGTGGGACTCGGCCTCACGTTGGACGGAGAAGTGGTGCCTCGGGGCGCTCCCGGGATCCGAACCCCGGCCGCCAGCATCAGAGCGCACGCACTTAACCGCTAAGCCACGGAGCCGGCCTTGAAACAGATCTTTTGTTTTAAATTCTTTAGGCAGTTTGGGAGGGGAAACTCAAATAGTCTTCCTGAGTTCTCTGAGTCCTTATTGTCTTCAGCTCGAAATAATCCGCATACCAGAGTGGTGCCTCCTGGGGTAGCTTGCCCTGAGCACCATCACATTTCTCTGTTGATATTTCCTTAAGAGAATGGAAGACTCAACAATTTTATGGATCTTGGGTTTTGGGAAAAGGAGAAGGACAAAGAAGAAATCATGAATATTTTCCCGGAGTTCTCTGCCTAACCAAGTGTACATTAATGAGGACTTCTGCTATTTGAACTATGTGGCTCTACTCTCTCAGCAGTGGGAGGAAAAGAAATGATGCAGGCAAGGGAAGAAGATATAATTGTGGCTTTAACTTTGTGGGAGATCAAGATTTGGCCACCCTGAAATCTATCTCTTTACCTTGGTTGTTTTCTCTGAGGGACATTTGGCCTCCCCCACTACCTGCCTAAAGAATTTGACATAGTATCTCCTTCCTGGAACAGATCTTCTATCTGATGGCTGTAATATAATGCAAAATAGATGTTACAATAGAAAAGGCATCAACAAGCCCATCTTATGTCTCTCTGGCCACATTCTCTGGATGGCCCTGCAAGGAGTTGCCAGACAATCATTTACATTTATAAGGGAAATCTCCATTTGTAAAGGTATCTCCCTCTCTGTTTTGGGAAGGGGGGGATGGCCTCATTTCTAGAGACTTATCACTGTGGAAGGTGAGGCCTTAAATCTGCATAATAACCTTACTCTTGTTTACTGTGCTTTAGTGGTAATCTCCTGTAACTGACTCCCCCCACCCCCAACATCCTCCTTTGTCATTGGCTGAACACGGTTTTAAGACAAGAATTTCTGCTATTGTGTTGAGAAACGCAGTGTCCCTGCTTTCTCCCATGTATACATGTTATTGAACTTGATATTATTTTCTCCTGCTAACCTGTCTTGTTAATTATTTGGCCAGCCATAAGAACCTTAAAGAAAAGGGCAGAGGGAGATTCTCCCTCTCTCCCGACAGTTTTGGCGCCCAACGTGGGGCCACACTGGCTGGCAAGTTGCCTTCTCTGGCTGGAAGACCGGCCTTCTCCCTGGACTACTGCAGATGATGAGATCCGGGAACGCCTGACGAAAGCCAGCAAAAGGTAAGACTTCTTACCACATCAGCCTCCCGGAATCTCTATCTGCGGAGTCCGGTGGAAGGAAGTGGTGAGAATTTTTTTCTCTTTCTAAATTTAGATTGGCAGGAGAAAATATTTGGGAAACTAGTTTCTTGTGCTTTTAGTGACTCTGGTATATTTGGTAGAGTACTCTTGGTTTTGATCTTGATCCCTTTTCCTCCCAGATAGTCTCTGTCTTGTTCTGTGTCCTGAGAAAACTTGGCTTTGTGACCAGTGAGAATATTCTCCTTGGTCTCCACCATATGCAAGGTGCATTTACCGGGGTGCCCCTTGGTGGCCAGTCGAGTAGACTGGGGTTCCAAAGTGTCTCTTTGTCTGGCTGTGCCAAGCTCTCAAGGGAGTTTGTCATAAATGGCCCAGTCCATAAGGGCTTTTGTCTTCTTAACCTTCATTGCTTGTTAGTGCTGGAAAAATCCCATTCCAGTATCGCCTGCCCGGTGTCACAGATTAGCGGGTCTGTGACTGGAGGCGTCCCACACTATTGTGGGAGACCGGAGACACCGTTTTCACTACACCATCCTTACCGCCTGTGCAACGAAGGTCTTTACTTTCTCTGAATATCTTTGGGAGTGAATTCTGTGGATCATGGGGGCTACATCATCTGCGCCCTCACCAGGGACGCCTCTTTCATCCATGGTAAAGTTTTATTCTAAGCGTGGAAAGTTACCTCTGGGTCTTTCCTTAAAAAGGCTTATTGGATCGAGTCACTATTGGAATAAATATACAAATAAAGATCCTACTCGTCAATGGCCAAACAACGGATCCTTTGAATTGGAAAAACTTCTAAATTGGGGGGAAAAAAAATGTGTTTTGAGAGCTCTCACATAGTTATTTATTTGGTACCTAAAAAAAGGCCAGAAAAAGGAAGGGAAAAATTTGACCAGCCTTAAGACCTTGACTCAGGTTACAATTGAATTGAGAACATGTAAAAGTGTAAGTGTTTATAAGATTATAAAGGTGGGAATGTTTGAGCTAATTTTATGTAAAGAGGTTACATCAACTTTGCCTGGGTATGTTTTAAAATGTCTGACTGGGAATGCTTCCCTTGTCCAAAATTAGAAGACCAAGACCTATTGATAAAAATCTTAATGATAACTATGTTTAAAGGTATAAGAAGTGATGAAATTTACATGAAATTTTGCAGAAAAAAACTGATGTTATTTCTATTACAGAACTGGTTAACAAAAATAGTAATTTAAATGATGGCTAATTTTATCTAATGTCTTATGAAGTCTTATAGGCAATCTAAATAATTATTGGGAATAAGTAACTAAATTGTTGTGAAACAGATGAATGTTGGGTGAACTTTAAATAATAATTATGTGTTATGGTGGTTACAGCTTCCAAACTCTTTTTGGTGACTTAAAACTTTACAGTTTTGCTAAATTTATGATAAAAATTCTCTGAGTATCATCATTTCCAAATCAGATAAGATATTAGACATTAATTGCTAAACTTACGTTTGTCTACTTTTGGCTTTTCATTACAGGAAAACTAAAAGGGGTTTTGGGTCTATTGATAAACATGTGTTTTATTAAAAGATTGTACTATAAAGTAATATATTTCTAGAAGTTATGAAGTGTTCAGAAATTTTCCAAGCCACAAGATACTAATGTAAAAGAAAGTTTATAATTGTTTACTTAGTTTTTACTTACAAATTGGGGTTTCTAAGAGTTAAAATTTCTAATTAGTATATGTGATTGAAGCTACTAAATATTAAGAAAAATATGTCTGTGTACAAGGAAAGTAAGATGTATAAAGGTACAAAGAATGGAAATATTTTGTTTGGTTGATTAAGAAAGATAAATTTGTCCTCAAGTACTAGGAGGGAAAAGAAAGACATGGGACAAATTCTGAATGTAAAAAGAAAGTTATAGGTTTGTGCAAGAGGAATTCTGGAAAAGGAGTTTTTGCATGGTCAAGTTGGCTAAGATTAAAATGAATTTAATTAAGTAAATGAGTTTTAATAGCAGAAGTAAGCTGGTGCAAAATTAAAATTTGGTTGTCTGTCTCTTAAAAGGATAATTTTCTTGAACTTGATAAAGAGGTTATAAAAGATTTTTCTCTACCTTTGAGTAAGTCTAGCTAAAAGAAAAAAAAAAACCTGTTAAAATAATTTCCTGTGTTCAAAAGACTGAAGTCTCTCTATTAAGGCTTTTTGGACTGTTAATGCTCTGTTTGCTTTGACTTTTTATATTTTTGACAAGCTCCCCAAAATTCATGTCTTAAATAAAGTCTTTTTTTTTTACTTTTTTTTCTTTGGGAATTTTCACAGGGCCCTGGAACTTCTCAAAGAAATTTGCTCTCTTCCTATAAGGAGGAAGATACTAAACTTATTAGGCTTATTCAGTATGTTAAACTACATGGGAAGCATTGTCAGACAAGTGATGATAAGCCTGCTTAGGTGGTATTATGTGGGCAAATGTTATTGACATAGGTGTTTTAAAATTGTATAACATTACTGAAATTCTGATCTGTCCTGGTTATCAGTCATAATTCTGGTTATTATTATTTTAAAGTGTTGTATGTCACAAAATTAACCAAATTTCTTTGTCAATTGCCGTTTTTGAGGTCTTGTTTACAGACATTTCTTGGCTCTAATGCTTTTGCAAAATATGTTTCAACTTCAAAAAAATTCATGGAAAGGACTCTAACATTTACACTGGAACACAGGTTTCTGACGAACTTTCTGATAATGAAACTGAACTTGGTAAAAAAATTACAGAAATCTGATGGAGAAACTGACCTCATGAAGCTGCTAACAAAAAGATTGGGATCAAGAATGGATTACACAGGAATGAATGAACTGATAAGGATGATTATGATTTTTCATTTGAAGTATTGCTGAATTTTTAATGTTTTGTTTTTTCAGATTTAAGGAAAACTTTTTCTTTTTTCTCCTATGACAAACAATTTGGTAAATGATATTTTTGTAAGTAAAATTGAAATATTTATCTTTTTCTCTCTATCTGATCCCTTGAATTTGGAAACTCTTAGTGAGTATTTAGTTTTCATGGCAATATAGTTATTTGCATAAGTTCAATAAGAATCTGTTCTCCTTATAACAGGACACAATTGGAAACACTGGTTGTATTACCAAGGTTGTGACTGGAACATCATATTTGCGATATAACCATACAGCTTTTGAGGAATGAAGATTGGACTTTATGGAATAAAGCCACGTGGAAATATTGGCCTGGTACCTTATGTTCCAAGCAGCACTTACCAGGATAAGTAAAGAATGTCACTTATCTGGCAGGCACAAGGAACCTTGAAATATTTTGGGGTAACCTCGGAAGAGAGGAATTCACCCAAGTCTGTAGGTATTGCAGGCAAAGTCTGATGACAAAATCCTTGGCTTGGCTCTCCTGGCCTCGAGAGGCCTTTGACGTTCAATGTGAGATTCCTTATAAAAAGTTCCAGCAAAGCAGATTTAAAAGAGCCTATGTGATCAATTGCTATTCTTGCTGTACTTATGTAAATAATTGGGCCAACTCTATTGGAACTAGACTTATTTTACTAACTAGTTAGTTTAAATTTGGCTATCTTTGATAAAAATGAGGGTGATTTTAGAGAGAAAAATTATATTTCAGTAAAAACTCTAGTATACATTTGCAGATATTAGATCCTAGTTTTGTTGTCTTTTGAGGTTTTTGTTTTATATCTGTTGACTGGACTGGATCCTGATTTCTTCTAGTCTCCTAAAATATCTGGCTACAGATGTCCAAACTAACGTTTTTGATTTTTTTTCCATCATTTTCATTTGGAATCACTGAAAACTGAACCTGCCCGTTTTCCTGAAGCCTTACAAACTGAAGCTGATGGACTTGATATAAACTTAAGAGATGACCTGACACCATCAGAGACATTTTAAACTGCAAAAGATACTTTGACTCTGACATCTAAAAATCATCTTAACTGGCTGTCCTCTTAACTCAAACTCGTTTCCAATTTGCTCCAACCATTAACCTTGTTTTTCTTTTGTTTACATAGAAATGCTTCTATTAAATACTTGATTGCTTGCTTCCATAATATAGGCGTAACGTTGAGAGCCCACCTGCATCACCACCTTCTAAAATGAACTTAATTAAACTGATCTATTATCAGAACTAAGAAATGTGTTCTGTGAGATGAAACAGCCTACCAACTCGGCTTCTGGACTATGAAACTTCTTTAAGTTTCAAAAGGGCTGTGAAACTTCTAGTTTCAAAGGCGGGACTGTGGGAGATCAAGATTTGGCCACCCTGAAATCTATCTCTTTACCTTGGTTGTTTTCTCTGAGGGACATTTGACCTCCCCCACTACCTGCCTAAAGAATTTGACATAGTAACTCCTTCCTGGAACAGATCTTCTATCTGATGGCTGTAATATAATGCAAAATAGATGTTACAATAGAAAAGGCATCAACAAGCCCATCTTATGTCTCTCTGGCCACATTCTCTGGATGGCCCTGCAAGGAGTTGCCAGACAATCATTTACATTTATAAGGGAAATCTCCATTTGTAAAGGTATCTTCCTCTCTGTTTTGGGAAGAGGGGGGGATGGCCTCATTTCTAGAGGCTTATCACTGTGGAAGGTGAGGCCTTAAATCTGCATAATAACCTTACTCTCGTTTACTGTGCTTTAGTGGTAATCTCCTGTAACCGACTCCCCCCACCCCCAACATCCTCCTTTGTCATTGGCTGAACACGGTAAGACGAGAATTTCTGCTACTGTGTTGAGAAACGCAGTGTCCCTGCTTTCTCCCATGTATACATGTTATTGAACTTGGTATTATTTTCTCCTGCTAACCTGTCTTGTTAATTATTTGGCCAGCCATAAGAACCTTAAGGAAAAGGGCAGAGGGAGATTCTCCCTCTCTCCCGACAACTTTATACCTCTAGATTTTCTGGTTTTGGTATTGGCTTCACTTTATTATTTTAAGCCCATCCTTAATCTGGTATTTTATTTTCAAAAGAAAAAAATAAAAGCCTATTTGACTATGTCATTGATGTAAGGTGATTTCTTTTTTTTTTTTTTTTTTAAAGATTTTATTTATTTTATTTTTTCCCCCCAAAGCCCCAGTAGATAGTTGCATGTCATAGCTGCACACCCTTCTAGTTGCTGTATGTGGGACTCTGCCTCAGGATGGATGGAGAAGTGGTGCCTCGATGCGCACCCGGGATCTGAACCCGGGCCGGCAGCATCGCAGCGCGCGCACTTAACCACCAAGCCACAGGGCCGGCCCTGTAAGGTGATTTCTAAGTCAATAGGAGAAAATAATTTTTTAAAAAGTGTATCTAGTATTCATAATTGATCAAGTCTTGACAATACTAACAGCATTAAAATTTGCTAACTCTCCTAGGTACTTGAATATTAAGTAACATGGTCACTCCATCATTCTAATGTTCTTGCTGCTGATACTGGTGTCAACAACATGTTGTCAGGTACTAGGCAGATTTCTTAAAGCTTCCAGTAGCAATCATGATTTTAGGTCACTCAAAGTAGCATTAGGTCAAAGATACACCATCTACAGCCTTAGTCAGATCACCCTAGTAACTGCTATTTGTGAACTTGTAACCTGTACTCCCATCTGCTTTCTCTAGTTAGTGAGCCTCTTGATTACTTGCAGTCATCACCCAAGGCTTTGAAATACATCTGTAAGTGTTCTCCAGGTATTTGACCTTGAATGCCCCCATCATCTCCCTCCTTCTAATCGTAGATTGAAACCAATACTTATTTACTCCTTTCATATGCCCAATTTTCAAACATCCCCACATCCCACGTTTCACTAACGTTTTATGCTTTTTATTTATTTTCTATTCAAACAGTTCACTCCGCAGAATAATAATAGATTAAAAGTGACTGAAATTCTATTTTATTTTTTAGTTATATTTAATATATTTATTTTTTTATTGAAGTATAGTTGATTGTGAAATTTAATTGAGAGAACAGAAACTCCTTCTACAGCTTCTAAAGGAGACCAGAAATTAATATTGATATACAATTTCATAGATAAAAATTAATCATATTACACATATCATTTATATGTGTGTGTATATATATATGACTTTTAAAGTTGTAGTTTACAATGAAATTATTGCCATTTAAAAATGTTTCCCTAGGGACCGGCCCCGTGGCGTAGAGGTTAAGTGTGTGCGCTCCGCTGCTGGCGGTCTTGGTTCAGACCCCGGGCGCGCGCGGATGCACCACTTGTTAGGCCATGCTGTGGCGGTGTCCCATATAAAGTGGACGTTATGGAGATATTCTCTTCCTTGTTTCAAAATAAGGTTAAGGTATTTTAGTCATGTGGCATTGATTTATGTATTTAATAAATATTCAGTTCTTAATATGTACTTGGCAGAGGAAGATAATGATTCAGAAGGCAAGCATTATACTTGTTCTCATGATTTTATAGTATAGTGAGGAGTATTATGTGATAGAAAACTAATTAAATAAATAAACTGGTCAAAAGAAAAGCACATATGGAGTAGAAGGGCATTTTTTTCAGATGTAGCAATTAAAAGAGAAGAAAGCCAAAGAAAAAAAAAGCAAAATCAAAAAAGCAAACAAGTTTTTGTTAACTTGTGATTTTCAAACTGTGTCTTAGACCAGAGAACAGCAAATATTTTCTGTAAAGGGCCAAATAGTATATATTTTAGTCTTTGCAACTACTCAACTCTACTGTTGCCGGGTGAAAGAAGGCATAGACAATCCTTAAAAGAATGGGTGTGGCTGTATTCTAATATAACTTTACTTAGCAAAACAGGTAGCCAGCAGGATTTGGCACATGGACTATAGTTAGCCGACTCCTGGCCTCAAGGGCTAGGAAGGGTGAAACTGAGATGTGGCTGAGGATTGATGGAGATGATTCAGTATTATTTTCAATGCTGTTGCTTGGAGTTGTCAGGGATAGAGGTAATTCTATACATATTAGGGTAAGGTTGGGGATTGAAAAAATAATCCAGGCACACAAAAAGATTTCTGCTTTAGCTGCATAAGATAAGTATATTAGTAGGGATAGTCATTAAATTTCTTGAAGGACATTACTATTCGAAAGAGAAAGGAATTTAAATAGCATTTCATCCAAGCCAGTAAGGAAATTTCATGGTGAATTTGAACATTTGAAGTTGAATTTCATTAGGTACTGAGATCTATTTTCCTTAGGAATCAAAAGTCTTGAATTCAAATAAACACAACAGACTCATATGCTTGTGTCCTTCACTTTACACAAAGCTCTTGATGAGGTTGAGGAAGTTCTCTTCCATTCCTAGTTTGTTATTTTTATCACCAAAAGGAGTTGGATTTTGTTAAATGTTTTTTTGCGTCTATTGAGGTAATCAGGTAGTTTTTTTCCCTTTATTTTATTAATAAGGTGTATTATATTGATTTTCATATGTTAAACCAACTTTGCATTTCTGGGATAATACCTGCTTTCTTGGTGTTCAATCCTTTTTTATATATTGCTGGATTCTGTTTGCTAATATTTTGTTGAGGATATTTGCATCTATATTCATAAGGGATATTGATCCACAGTTGTTTATTTTTATTGTGATGTCTTTCTCTGGTTTTGGTATCAGGATAATACCAGTCTCATAAACAGAATTGGGAAAAATGCCCCTCCCTTTTATTTTTTGGAAGAGTTTTTGAAGGATTTGTGTTAAGTCTTCCAGGAAGCCACTAGACAAACCAAATAATGACAATTCTCTGAAAATGAGGTTCTGAAGGAGCTCCACCCCTGTTCTGGTCCCTCTGGTAGCTATTAGGCTATTGGTTTTCAAGACCACCCTGGAGCTTGAGAGGGAGAAAGAAAATAAGGCACGTTAAAATGTCACACACAGATTGCTATTGTTACCAAGGCTCAGTTTCCTCAATAAACACTCCCTGGATTGCTGCAGAGTTTAGAAATTGCATTTGTAGAAAGTTTTGCACACTGAAACCATATTACTAATACCAAGAATGGGAATGGTGATTTTGAATAGAAGTAGGAGTGAGAATATGGAAATATTATGTTTGCATTCATTTCCCAGTATCTATGGTGTGCATTATACACTGTTCTCCTAAATAAACCTAGAGGTATATTTTATAATACAGTATTTTAATTTATTTATAATTGTCTCCAATATTTTATGCTAGTCATTTATCTTTTAATTTTGCTTATGTTTATTTTTGCTGCAATTATTTTACATTCAAAATCTACTTTACATTAAAAAAATTTGTCATAGTCAGAAGTTTCATATTTACATGTAGACAAATCTGTCAGTCTTCTTATTTGTATAGTCATCTATGGTTTCTTTATCTTAGATGTTGGGTAAATGTTCAATAGTTGGATAAATATCTCATTCAATTTCTTCTTGTTTTTCTTTGGATAGGTTTGAAATGGTCAACTTTTTAATCTTCCTGGAGATTTTGAGTGTGAAATGAGTTGAGAATCTAAATTTATCTAACATTTTTTCTTTTATCATTGATTTTGATGCCTCATTTATCATAAATAGTATGAGCTATTGCTGTACTTTTTTTCTTTTATGGTTTTATCTGCTTAATTCTACACCCACACATTATTATTACACTGGCTGTTGGCTTAGAAAAATGGCTTTTCTCTTCCCGTCGTTGAAAAGTGTTTATTAGGAATGTGCATTGAAGTTTATTAAATGATTTTCAGCCTCTACCAGGCTGAACTACAGTTTATTGTGTTTAACATACTGCAATATTTTTATATATTTCATAATATATTGAAAAACATTTAAATTCATAAAATAAAAAGAAACTAGCATTAAGTATATTTTTTTCCAGGAAACTTTACGTAGCTTATATCATTTATTTCTCAGACTAGCCTTATAAGTAGTTACAGATTAAAACAAAACAAAATAAAAAAACCCTAAAGCTTGGTGATGTTAATGCTCAAAATGATACAGTTGATAATTTGGATTTGAATATATATATATCAAAAGGTGTGATTCCAACCTGTTTATTCAAGTTGTACTGCATTTCATTTAGAATTTTTCTATATTAGTAACTAGGAATTCACTGTATAATTGAGAGACAAATATGGAAACAAAAATTTCAGTACGAGTTAAATGCTATGACAGAGGTAGTGCACGTGATGTTCTGGGAATACTGCGTATGACATACTTAACTCTCCCCAGGTTTGTGAGATAAGCCTTCTCAGAGAAGGCTGGAGAGGGAAGAAAGTAAAATTTGGAGGAAGCAAGAGATTTGGAGCAAATGTTGGGGAGATCAGCAATGATGTCATAGAACACAATATTTGTGAATGAGAGTTAAAGAGCTGGAAGGAAGAACTTTATATTGAGAAGTAGGTTGATTATAAAGGTGGAGAGGTTCTTAATGTCTGACACATACGAGTAGCTGTAAAAATCACGTGGCTCTGTGAATTTCCAAGAAAGTTGTTCTTTAAAAAAATGTTTGTTGCTACATCATTGGGCATATACTGTAACTACATAGTATCTTATACTTTCTCTCCTGCCAATTTTTTAGGTTAATGCAGATTTTCTCACCTTTCAGTTTCCCTTGTCTGATCAATAAATTAGAAACCATGGCTGGGAGTGAGGCAAGATCTCCCTTAACCTCTTCCCCATCCTAACTGAGGAGAGAAAACTTAGGCTGAACTTTAGTATTGTTTCTAATTCTTGTCACCTTATTGTAGTTTTTATAAACATTTAAAAATTCTACCATGCATTTAATGCTCCTTATTAATTTCTGGTAGGGTTTTAGATTGCTTTTTGTTTGATTTTACAGGACTTGTATGAAATGTTAAGAGCAGTCTCCAGCACTTTTACATATTCTGTTACTTTAAGGTAAACCAAAAGGTATTCTTTTAGTTTTAGTATGGGATTGAGGGAAAGTAGCAAGGAGAAAGGCGTGCCTAATGGCCTGAAGTAGCAACATCACTTTCAAGTCATCATCCAAATATCTCTTTAGCCCTTCTAAACATAACAAATTGATTTTGAAAGGAGATAGAATGAAACTTCATAGGCTGAAATAGGGCCGTGCTATCCAGTAAAAGCAAATAGAAATGCAAGACTCACAGAAAAAGCACTCTACTAGTTAATATTCTCCGGAAAACCTGCCAAGGATGAATACAACTTTATTTTAGTGAAGGAAAGAAATACTTACAAAACAGCATAGTATTTATTATATAATTTGCTTTGTGGAACTTGATAGATGAACACAGAGTTTCTTTCAGCCAATAATTTGAACAATGCATAGCTTCAGTTTGGATCAGGAGAATTTATGTTTTATTATTATTTTGTCATTCTATTAATAACTGCATTGCATTACAGATGTTGATTAATATTACTCTATATTCTTAGTAGTACTCAAGTCACATTTTAACTTTCTACTAATTAATCATATAAAAGTGTCTGCTGTCCTACAAATTCTTAACACTGGCTAGGTACACACTATGTATAGTTTTAGGTTCCATGACTTCACAGGAAAGTCCCTAAGATGATTATAAGCATTATGAAAATAAATCTCTAGGATTTCATTTAGTAGCTAATGTTGCTTAGCTTTCAGAGAAATACAACATTAATGATGGCTTACAAGTATACTTGCACAGATATTTCCTCATTCCATCAAGTGTAAAACTTGGGTAAACAGGTCATAACTATGTCATAAAGAATTAGGTTACTCTGAGATCTGATATCTGCTTTCTACTCCAATCTCATCTCCAGCTATTTTTCCCCTTTCATTTCCCCATACCTTTGCACATTTCAACTCTTTTGCCTACAATGACATCTGTAAGATATTCCTCTATTCCACCAGGCAAACTCCTACCCATAATTAAAGACCCAGCTGAGACAGTACTTCATCTGGGAAGCCCTTTCTAAAACTGCACATACAGAGTTAATTACTCCTTCCTATATCTTCCCAAAGTAACCTGAGTATATCTGTATCCTAATATACATATTTTACTGTAATTTTCTTTGTTTTTTCTTTGCTGAGGAAGATTGGCTCTGAACTAACATCTATGCCCATCTTCCTCTATTTTATATGTGGGACGCCACCTCAGCATGGCTTGATGAGTGGTGTCTAGGTCCACGGCCAGAATACGAACCTGCGAACCCCAGGCCACCAAAGCAGAGCACGCAAATTTAACCACAACGCCACCTGGCGGCCCCCTGTAATTTTCTTTTTATCTCTCCTGAAACACTGTAAACTTCTTGAGGTTACAGCATGTCTTAGTACTATGTAATGTTTCACATAACTCATTTAATAATATAGATGTCAGTCTCTACATGTTCTGTGGTGTTACAATTCTCCTGATGATGATGATGATGATGATGATGATGATTGGCATAATCAGCCCAGCCAGACTCTGGACAAATGAGACCTAGTAGTGTATTAGGAGCTCCTAACAACCAACTCCTTTCCTCTGTGGCCGGGCTGCTTAGCAGTTGGTCTCACTGCACAGGCTCCTGATACCTAGATTTTCTAGCATCCTTGCTACAGAAAGAGATCTTTGACTGATTAGAGACATAACTTGTCATTCTGTCTGAAAGCAGAATATCTACTTTTGGTCTTCTGTATCTCATGCCATCTCATCTCAAGTCTAGATTCCTCTGCATTAAAATCTTTTCTTGTGTTGTAACTTTTCTCAAGACTGACTATCAAGACTATTGAAAACACCTGATGAGACATTACAAACAGCTTCCTTGTACTGTCCAGATACTCCATGTCTGAACTGTAGTTTGGTACCCTAGACTTGTAACTTTGGATTCAATTTACTGAACCAGTTTCCAAGATGGGGATAGCATTTTCTGCTCAACTATTTTATCCTACCCTGGAAGAAATTTACGAAGGTTATTAATGGGCCTCCTCCACCAAATTGTCATTAAGAGTTTCCATATCCTTATTTCTTGAGTGTGTTTCTGACATTATTTAATCATCAAGAGTGTAGTTTTAAATGTTGGCATTCATTAATAAAGGAGATTGTGAAATATATTTTGAATGTATAAGATGTTTTCTTGGGTAGATTTTCATCTGCAGGGTGGCATGACTACTTTTATGATTGCAAAAAATTTAATTAGATGAAACTATAAAATCCTTTTTGACTTCATAAGTCTACAGTATATTTAAAAAAGGAATTAATCATCAACTTAAATAAGGACCTTGTGTCTGGAAAAATATTCAAATACTTGCTACACTATTTGATATTTTTACTTTTATTCAACAAAATATCCACTATTTATCATAATAATTCAATTTATCAACTGATGTTACTCAGGAAGATTGGAAATTAGTATCAGCTATTTCAATCCACTAACAGGTTCTTTGGGCTTAATAGGATGGCATTTTCAACATTCTCTTTAAACACATTCAGCATCTGTCTAAGCTCCTGGAGAATGTCTTCGTAGAATATGGCCTGGTTTTCATAACATAGGTTTGTTAAGTGTATAACCCATGCAAGAGATCAGGAACAAAATTGAGGTAACCAAGGAAGGAACCACAGAGTTTTGGGGTATCTACCACTCTAGATAATACTTCCTTTCCATGGAAAATCAATTTAGGTGAGTAAATAACCATTCACAGAATAGTAAGGGACAGAAGAGAAAGTAGTGGGACTAAAAATTGTGGCTGCATAGAGCAGTAGGAAAAAAATGACACTACGAAGAAATGGTTGTTTTACCATGAGGAAACTTTAGTGTTTGAAGCATGAACAAGTGGGTGTTAACGGATGACTAATGAAGGCACACGCTGGGAACAAGTAATAGCTTGCCAGATAGCAAAAACTTTCCCATGAAGAAGCTTCCTGCAATAACTCCTATATTCTATTAAGATTATGCAGTTAGAAATTTTCTGACACAAAACATTTAGTCTTGGTAGGCAAACTGCAGATTTAATATGCTAATATATTTCTCAGTGAATTAAATCTTTATAGTGAGTGCCTGCAATGGGAATGTATTACCATGATCCTTGTCTTTTCCATAAGGCAGATATTGCCATGATTAAAGGAGGAGAAATGCCATGTAAAAGTAAAGAGGAAATATGTAAAGGTTTCCCCAATACGAGTGTTCCATCTGTATATGTGACATCTATACACTCTTTGAATGTTTTACTATATCACAATTGTCATTGTACTCTTTAGATTTTTTTTGTTATCCAAAGACTTTAAAGCATTCTATAAACATTAGCATGTCAATCTTTTAAAAAACACATAGAGTGGGGTCTGTTGGAAATTATGAAAAGACAAATTGGACTTTGGGCATTTTCTTTACTTTCAGACCTCTTTCTCCCATTAATAGTATCTATATTTTAATTAAGCATTTTGAATTAGAATTAAATTTCTATGATTGGAATTGTAGGGAATGGCAGATGATAGGGAAATATTTGGCTGGTGTGGGAAGGCAAAGCAACTTCAGTAGTGTCCCTCAAATCACATCTGATCAAGGCTTACTTTGAACTTCCAAGAACTCCAAGGCTTCCAAGAACACTTAGCCATTCTATCTATGATACAAGCAGTTTATTAGTCTTACTATGCCACATGTCTTCTATTTTATTGATTAATATTCTATATAATGTACTATAAAGTATTTATATAAATTGGTTTTAAAAATCAGAAACTACAGGGGTCGGCCCGCTGGTATAGTGGTTAAGCTCACACACTCCATTTCGGGGGCCTGGGGTTCACAGAGTTTGATCCCGGGTGCGGACCTACACATCACTCATTGAGCCATGCTGTGGCAGCATCCCACATACAAAATAGAGGAGGATTGGCACACATGTTAGCTCAAGGCCAATCTTCCTCAAGCAAAAAGAGGAAGATTGGCAGCAGATGTTAGCTCAGGGCCAATCTTCCTCATCAAAAAAAAAAAATTCAGAAACTATAAATTTTAGCTGGACTATCATCATATAATCACTTTGTGGTGAGGTGTAGGAATTTTTCATGTGATAAAAGTCTTGCTTCAAAATTGAAATTGAAGACATGAAATGACAAAAGAAAGGGTGTTGAGACAGGTACAAGGTTCTAATAATGGACTGACTGGAACTATATCACGAGAGAAGGCCCTGAGCCCTGGTCAAGGGGGCAACAAAGGTTAACCTGGGAATGAAGCTGTGTGTCTACAGCTTGAGACACAGATGAATCATATGCCAAAGTTTGAGAATCAGGTAGATAAGGAACAAAAAGAAAAAGGCAAGAAGAAATGGCCAGAAAGTAAATTGGAGCAATTGTGGTACCCCATGGGACACACCAAGATAAATATAACAGTAAAAAGCCTCCTTTAACCCATGGTATCTCTGGTGAATCCCAGTTCCTGTCTTGCCTGTTTCCTCCAGATTAAATGAACTATTTGGCCACATTCCTAACTTTCAACCTGTATATTTTGTTCCCTGAATGTTGATCAGCTTTTTTTTTTTTGGCATGGCTTTTTCACAGATAAGCTTTCCTCTTGGCATAAAAATATTTATAAAATCTGAAGATAAAGGGCTTAAAGTGTAAGAAAAGCTTATGGCCTGGATTTTAGATTTGGCTGTCATCAGCAGATGGTAGCTGAAAATATGAGAAGTGGATGCATTGTCTAGGGAAAGAATATAGGGGAAGCAGACTTTCTACCCGAAATTTATGTTACTGCAACAAGTTCCTGGAAAACCAGTTGAAGGCTTTCAAGGGACCACTAGCATTGGCAAAAGACTAGATTAAGACTACTTAAAATTAATCAGCATTCTACAGTCTTCTGGTATAAGCAATCATTTAAAAAGTTAAAAATGCTTTGCTTTTCTCCTTCTAAAAAGTAGATTACAGAAGTTTACTCCACTATCCATATACTAAAGCTGAAGGATTCTAAATTTTTGTTTTATCCCTTTTGATCACTTTAATGTCTCTTGACTATTGTAAAATTTTAACAAAAATAGAAAGTAATTATATGAAATTTTAACATTACCTCATTTTGGAAGGAATTATTTCTTAATGATTTTCATTATCTCAACAACCTTATAGAATAGAAGAATATTATTCTTCATGAGAACCTTATTGTTCAACAACATGTAATTACTGGTTCAACATTGTACAGCCTCCTCTCTACTACACCATGGTGGGATGAACATGGACTTTGAAACTAGACAAACCTGAGGTTGAGACACAATATCACTAACTTAGGTGTCACCACCTCCATGAAGCCATTCTTGAAACTCTTCCCTCTCCCTCATTAGCTACTTTCCTTTTGTGTTCACAAGAAACTCTGACATAGATCTGACTTTGCAATTATGCCACATTGTATTAAAATTATCAGCTACTGTGTCAGTTTCCCCCATTACAATTCCTACAGGAAAGGAGCATGTTTACTCAACACAGAGCCCAGCACATTTTAGATACTCCTTTTAATGTTTGAAAAGACAGGTGAATAGACAGTATTTAAGTGGCTTGATTTATCTTTTTTTTTTATGGAAGAATGAAAAGAAAAAGGTGATAACATTTTTTCAGATATGTGGATAAAAAGAACCTAAGCATAGTGTGTCAGTAACATAAGACCAGAAAATGTGAAGCTAAAAGCATCATCCTGAGCAAAACTTGATGAAGCAAGTAGAGGCCCTCATGTTGAAATGCTCTGATTGTCAACATGCGCTACATGATAGCTTGGGTTTGGTTAGGTAGACAGAACTTTCTAGCGATTAACCTGGTGCTTTGGAAATTTTGTTGTTAATGCTGTGGAGTCGATTCTGACTCCTAGTGACCTTGTGAACAGCAGAGCAGAACCTTGCCTGGTCTTTTTGCACCATCCTCTCACCTTCCAGCACTATATCAGACTGCTATTCACAGGGTTTTTATGGCCAATTTTTTCAGAAGTAAGTGGCCAGGTCCTTCTTCCTAGTTTGTCTTAGTCTGGAAGCCCTGCTGAAACCTGTCCAACATGAGTGACCCTGCTGGTATTTGAAACACCAGTGGCATAGTTTTCAGCATCACAGCAACACCCCGCCAACCCAGTATGACAACCGACAGAGGGGTGGTATGGTTCCCTGACCGGGAGACAAACCCAGGCCGTGATGGTGAAAACGCCGAATCTTAACCACTAGGCCACCAGGGCTGGTATCTTTGAAAATATTGAAGCATATTTCTGAGAAAAAGTTGAATTGTAAAACTCTATGGCCTGTTCTAAGATGATTGCCCTTTTTTTGTGTTTAATTAGCTCATATTCCTAATGGAAGTGTCAGGAAACAGTACAGAAACTCCATATAAAATCTCCTGACCTCACTCTGTGATTTTCCATCACTGACTTCTATTTGCTCAAGTAAAAGAGATAGATAAGAAAGCTCTTGGGCCGGCCCCGTGGCTTGGTGGTTAAGTGAGCGCGCTCCGATGCTGGTGGCCCGGGTTCAGATCCCAGGCGTGCACCGAGGCACCACTTCTCTGTCCATCCTGAGGCCGAGTCCCACATACAGCAACTAGAAGGATGTGCAGCTATGGCATACAACTATCTACTGGGGCTTTGGGGGGGGGGGGGAATAAATAAATAAAATCTTAAAAAAAAAAAAAAAGAAAGCTCTTTATCTTGTATTTGGAACTTCATGCAGCTAAAATCGCATAGGAATGTGTCATAGCCAGTGCTAAACATTCACTAGAGAGCTCCCTTAATTCTATATCAAAAATCCCTGCTGCTGATTCCAAAATTACATTGCCTTTGTGACTCACACGGGCTGACACACACACAGAAGGGCCTATTGAGTCATATCTTACAATGAGATGTGAGTTGCTTCAGTCATAAGAGGGCTAAATAAACTGCCATAAAAACTTGGTCCTATCGAATGGGCCAGTATGTATGATATGATCAATAATACTTTGGATTCATTTCTAAATCAGATTGGTCTGTGTCTTGATCACAAAGGCCATGGCTATGCTAGTAACATCTATTTTTATGTAAATGTTGCAGTAACACATGGGGCACTTTCAGCTTGTTACCAGCTACTGACATCTGGATGCGTGTTTGCTCTTTGGCATAATATACGAGAAGAATAAGGACAGCCGAGGGAAAATATATATGATTAGCCGAAAAATACCAAAGAAGTAAATTCCAATGCTTAAATTCTCCATCAATCAGAAGCGTGGCCAGGGTCAGTCTGATACCATGAGTTACTTCCAGGGCTTAAAAAGTCCTCCAGATATGATAGTGACTTGAGAAAACTTGAGAAAATATCTAGAGGATGGGTATGTATAAAAAGACGGTTGCCTCCAATCTTCTTCTACTTGAATCCAGTAATCCTACAAAACTTATTTTTCTAAAGTAGAAATCAAATTCTTTCAAAAAGTTTTAATGGAAAAAATATACTATTCTAATTGTCCAAGCAGAAAATTCCAAATTCACTTGAATTTTGAAATTCAAGACACATTATAGCTTGACATCTGCTTACCTTTTCTAGCTTCCTCTAATATTGACACATCCAGTATTCTTAGCACACAGGGCTACTTTCCCTGATCCTATCATGCATTACATCTCCGTTCATTTTTATGTCATTCCCACTGCCTGGAATATCAAGCCCTACTCCTTCTCTGCCTGTCAAAATCCCAGTCATACTTTAAGAACTGACTTAAATGTTAACTTTCTTGGCAAGCATTTAGAGTAGTGCCTCACACGCAGTAGACCCTCAGTGAATATTATCCAAATGAATAAATGAACGAATTAGTGAATAAGGCTTCTGAGCTGATATATTCTTCTCAGAAGTTTGTGTATACTTCTAATTTAGCATCTATCAAATACTATCATAGTGGAATGTATATAAGCATATAAATATATTTATAATATATATTACATGTAATTATATAAACATTTATATAATAAATATCTTATATATATATAAATATATATAAAACCTGGACTTCTTTTTTTTTTTTTTTTTGGTGAGGAAGATCAGCCCTGAGCTAACATCTGTTGCCAGTCTTCCTCTTTTTGTTGAGGAAGATTGGCCCTGGGCTAACATCCATGCCCATCTTCCTCTACTTTATATGTGTGACACCTGCCCCAGCATGACTTGATGAACAGTGCATAGGTCTGCGCCAGGGATCTGGATCTGTGAACCCTGGGCCACCAAAGCGGAGCGTGCGAACTTAACCACTATGCCACCAGGCTGGCCCCGAAAGAATATCATTTTGATGGAGAAATTAACACATTGAAACTAAAGTTTTCTATTCCTTGAAATTCACTAATAGCAACTTGGAGCTTTAAGAAAATGTCATTTGACTTGGATGTTGTCTCAGTGAGTTCCTCTCTGACCATTAATCCTTAGTACCCCTCCCTTCTCTTACTTCACTTGATACTTATTGTATATTTGTCACTTGGTCTAAACTGCTCTGCATTGTTTTTTATCTCTTCTATAAACATCAAGGATAAGGATTGTGTCTTAAATCTCTGTGTCACTTGCGCCTAAGCACATAAACACTTGAAGGGGAGAAGAGTGATGATAATAGCTCTCTCTCGTTCTCTGTTGTGTTTTTAATAGCAAGGTAATAGTAATAAGCCGGTATGGTCAAAGTTTAACTAAAATTAGGCTATATAGATAGTACTAAAATTTAGAATGGAGAGATAATTGCTATGCACAGGAGATGTGTCTTAATGTTTTAGGAGTCAAGGGTTTAGAAATATAGGGTAGATTTGTACTAAGAGAGGTTTTTTTTTCAGTGCCAAGACAAGGTATTGTCTTTACTACGACCAGCAACAGCATATGATGATTAAGTAGTGTTTTTATGTGATACCTAACACCACAACATATTTAACTTTGTATGGAAAATATGATGGATCTTCACTTAATTGTAATCTGAAGAATATAAGCACTATTCGAAATTACTTTTTGTGTAGGCAACATACTACCAGCCTGACACATCAGTCAAATTCCTTGTTATGTATCCTTCTGTTCACATTCCCATTTAAAAAATTATTACATGCAAATGAAGACTTTAGTCATTGAAGGCCCATGTTGAAATACAAATATGCTAGGAAAAGTAAAGACTTAGGTCATTTCCTGACATTAAACCCTCAAGCACTGTGAATTGGTCACGTTAATCAGTTCCTGGCAGATTCAAGGCTGGGTAAGCTTGGGAAGCTTAAAGTGCCTAGGGCTCTCTTTGCTTTAAAGGACTGCAGTCTGGTTCAATGGACGGAGCCTGGTTATAGACTCCACTCCTGGCTCATACTGCTTACTTTTGTGTCACTAGAGCAATCAATTAATCACACTGAACCTTAGCTTCCAAGCCTGTAAAACAAGAGAACTGAGCTATTTGAATTTTAAGATCTCCTCTAGGTCTCAGACCCCAGGTATAAGTTAGTAGTTGTCTTCCTAACTATCTGAGGAATATAGAGATGTCCAAACCATTCTTTCAGGTTCATTGACATTATGTTAATAGGGCAATGTTGATGCTAATATGCAGACCTATTTAAAATCACATGACAGAAGCGAATATTCTTACCAAAATTTGGCTAACCATTTCAAATATCTGATTTCCTAAGACCCTTTTTTTAGCACATGCATACCATAACATCTGGCTAGGTGAGAAGTACAAAGTTAATTTTTCTATTGTGTCCCAATGGGACATTGCTTGTCCCCTTTCCCTAATTGGTGATGGTTCAGTCCCCATTTCCTAGGAATTATCCTTTTTCATATATACTGTTCTGTGTTATAGTCAGGTGCTCTATTTTTGAGTACAGACTTGATTCCAGTCTGACTAGGGGTGTTTCAGTCACACACTGTCTACCTTAGCAAAATTTTCTTTAGCTTGGTTAATACTTGTTGCCAACTTCCCAAGTGAGAACATTTATGGAACAATGTGCTCTTTTAAAGCCACTAACCCTATTTAATCCTGATAGCACAACAATTTATTCTTTAATTTAAGGATAAAATGACTTTTATGCCCCTTGATGTTTAATTTATATACACCATAGCTTAAGTTAGTAACTTAAGATACAGTGTTGTCTCATCAGCGAAACTGAACTCTTAGTAATTAGAAAATCCTATATTAAATGGTCTTCAGCAGAATTTACCTCAAGCCAAATGCAGATGGGTTGGAGTTGAGGGCCACAACTTGGAAAAAAAAAAATGGTATAGTGGAAAGAAAACAGGGTCAAGGGTGACACACAATTTCTGGTTCCAATGTGAACAATGACTAGTTTTACTATTGTAAGCATAACACCCTCTTTGGCTGTCAATGGAATGGAAGGAAAAAAAGGAATACTTGGTTGCAGATGTTGCATTTAATTTCCCACTAGACCCTGACGCGTGAAAATAACGATACTACTTCCGCTATTACCTTTTTGTGTCACTGAGCATATTAAATGGTGTGAAAGCTCAAGCTTTGGGCTCTAATCTAAACTCGGCCACTCCTGAGCTAGAATAGTTTTTAAATCTCTCTGATCCTCAGTTTCTTCACTTTAAAAATGGAGCTAATTATACCCAACTTGCAGGGTTGCAGCTTTCAGTAATTGGTACAAATAACAATAATAAGTAAATGAAATGCCACATGTGAAAGTGCTTTTAAAATTTAAAGGTATTTAACATATAGGAGTGTTAAGTAGTATGCTCACACTACAGAGTTTCTAATTTCTTATTTATGATATTATTACTGTCTTTAGAATTGCCAAGCCTTGTTTTTTCTACTTTTCTATTTTTATATCATTTTGTGATATTTGACTCATATCCCCTTCTTCTGAAACAGTTAACGAAAGAATGAAGAGACACATAGAGGTAAGGGAAGAGTAAATGTATTTGGATTTGGGGAAGAGATACACAGTGAAGGTCTTCAGAATTCTTGGCCATAGGTGAAATAATAGTATTCTGTTTTTGATAAATCTATGTAAGTAGTCCTTAGAGGCATCAGAGTTCAAGATACAGGTAGACAAAAAAGTATTACCATGTGGATTTAAAGTGACAACATGTTTGTTTTAGCAAAACAGGATAGGTTTTAGAATAACTTGCTTAACTGAAATCTGATAAATTACAAGCCATACCCAGGAATAAGATAATAATGAAAGTAAAGTAGAGGAAGCCAAGTAATTTCGGCTTTTGCATCAATGAGATAGTCTTCTTGCAAGATGGGCTATTTCATTACAACCCTTTTCTGGCTGCAGATTTGCAAAAACAGAGATATTGGAGCTAGATTCAATGAAATTTACCTTACTAGTGTGAATTGTTTTAGGGACAACTCACATTTATCTGCGAGGTATTTCCAACAAGCATGGACGTTCTCCCAACAATTGAATGTGTACTGTTACCAGATGGGAGGCACATTTTTTGGAGTACTCATCTGAGTGACCAGGTACAACTAACTAAAGACATTATCCTCAGTGAGGTGAAGTGGGCATTCCATTCTCAGATTACAGTAGTTTTTGCCCTTGTATATCATCATTGGGCATGAAAGGTGGGCACAGACTGTAACAATCAAGAAAATCAGGTCTTAGGAAGGTAAAGAGAAGAATGCAAGATTAATTGTCTGGATGGGAGTCCTTTGGCATCATAAGAAGCCAAAAGAAAGAAAACTATTTCATTTTTATCTGAGGAGTTTGGGAGATGGCACTGTTGTGTGAGCATGTAGTGCTTGATATTAATAAGTAAAAGCAATTTGTCTCCTCTGCAGTTTACAATTTTTTTAAAAAGTGAGGTTCAGATAAGTTTAAAACCTGCTGAAAGTCATGCACCTATTAAGCAGCAGGAATTAGCATTTGAATCCAGGCACATCTGTCTCCCAAATAGCCTTTTCAGCTATGTATGCTGCATCTAACAGTCTTAACTATCCAACAATGAATATGCACTGCCAGATATTTGTATAGAGGAAATGCATGTAGAATATCTAGTCTTGAGCTTCTAGGTATTTATTTTTAGTTTTATTTGTTCTAAGTTGTTTGAATCAGACTTTACAGACATATTTCTTCTACAAATCCAAGAAGTTTTCTGTTGTTTCCCTATATCTAACACTTAAGCTTTATGTGAATTAGAATTTTTAAAAGAGACAGTAATTAGCAAATCAGACCTCTAGCATTTATTGTATCTCCCAGGCGCTTGTAGCTACTTACCATTAACCAAAGTTGTCTCTTGGCATGGAAGTATCTCCATAAGCTAGAAAGTATCTTTCATCTATGGGAAGAAATCTCAAGGGAAAGCAACAACAGCATTATCTCTGAGGCATTGCAGTCCTACAATTCTGTCACCCAGTGTTCCTAGCTGAGGAATGAGAGCTCTCTGTCAGCACAACAAACTGGAGAAAGATGCCTCCAGTCTGGAGCATGGATGGATGATTCCTGGTGAGTTGGTCTATTTGATGTGAGGCCAGAATAGCCTGTTACATTTCAAAGAGGTGTGGCTAAACCAGACAATAAATTGAAGCAAGGCACATCCTTATAACATTACCTGATTGGATTCTGCTGCTTAAAAGAGACAGCCCCAAAGCAGTAAAAATAAACATGACAGGTGTTTAATATTGTTTGCCTCTATTATCATTTGCCTCTTACACAAGCAACAAAGCACGCAAGTAGGAATAAGGTGCAGGCATTTTTGTTATGTAATTTTGGTGTTTGATACATTAGTGAGTCTTCCTTAAGCTTTCGCTATTTTCATGTTGTTTTCTGATTTAGGGAGGAAGGAGTAAAGCATAGATTGAAATTGTCACAAACACAAACCAAATACTAAAATCATTGATCACCATCAAGTAATCTTGTACAGGCATCATTAACAAAGCACTGTACATGTGTACACACACACACTGGTATTGTCAATTCCCTCTCACATTTTATTTCACTTCATAGCACTTACTATCATCTAATTTACTCTATATTTTACTCATTTATTTTATTTATTGTCTCCCACCATAAATAAAGCTTCATGTCTATTTTCACTGCTCCAGTCACAGTGACTAGAAGAGTGCTTGACACAAAGTAGGTGCTAATTATATACTGGTTGAATGAATGAATAGACGGATAGATAAATGAAAAAAATACAGTCTAGGGAGTTGTTTACTGAGTTGCCTGTGTTTATGCATCATTCAGTACTACAGCTAGATCTAGAACCCAGATCTCCTGATTTTCAGTCCTGTACTCTATTACACCATACATGTAGCAGATCAGTGGAAGAGAAAGATAATTATAAAAATCCATAATAATCTCCCCCTATGGGAAGGTGGCAGTGGGGTAATACAGGTAGTGCATGTAATGAAAAGGTCATTCTTTGAAGATTATTTGAAAACGACTGATTTATATAGTAACTTTTCCTATCAAAAGTTAATTGTCCTAAGTCTAAGGGACAGTGAGAAGCCAGTGATATATACCTTCAATAATTGGAAGTATAAAGATTAGATCAGTTAAACATCAATGTCTTCCTAAGACCCTCACTGTTAAATAATATATATATATTTTTTGGGAGTGAGGAACATTGGCCCTGAGCTAACATCTGTGCCCATCTTCCTCTATTTTATATGTGGGTCGCTGCCACAGCATGGCTTGATGGGTGGTGTAGGTCTGCGACTGAGATCTGAAACTGTGGACCCCGGCCTCCGAAGTGGAGCACGCTGATCTTAACCACTACACCACTGGACCACCCCAATAATATTTTTTTTTTAAAAAAAAAAGATTATGAAAATTCGCACTCTCCCTCTCTACTGGCTTAGATGAATATATTAATGTATGTGACTTTGGTCAAGAATATAATAAGGCAGAAGGACCCTTAGAAAATTATTGTGCTGCTGTTGTCATATGTCTGAATAATAATGGGTGGATCTTTGGGCTTAGTAGTAGACACTGTCTTTTTAAAAGAAAGATCATGATATAGAACAGTGAATCTTGAATTTTAGAATACATCATAATCACCTGAGGAACTTGTTAAAGCGCTGATTAAAACACCAGGTAATTCTGAGGCAGATGGTCACATTCCAAGAATTGTGGCTACAATGAATGAGAATGACCATCTAAAAATCACAGATAAACTCAAGTCTCCAAAATCCCTTAGCTACTTCATAATTATTTGTTCAAATCCACTATTTGCATTTATTCATTTGCTTGTGTGTCGATCACCTGGGATCCTCTACAAGATTATAAACTACTTAAAGGTAAAGACAATGCTAGTTTTGTTTACTACTGTAAACCCAGCACCTAGTATAGATACTTAGTAAATATTTGAATGAATGAGTGAATTCACTACCTAAGTGGCAAATACTGGAGAGAATTTGGCTCAAGCTGTCCCATTTTCCTACTTATTATTTGGGCATGAAATTGTTATAAACTTAGGGGTAGGAGGGAAGCTTTCCAAGGTTTTCTGAGAAGAGAGGAAGAATTCATTTGTTCTACTCTATATTCTCTCTCCCTCATATCAATTCAATGGATTAGCTCTTCTTAAAGTAATTCTACTTTGATTTTCTCCGGATTAAAGAAGGGGTTGAGAAAATTTTTGTGGAGTGTGTCAATTCTTGACATGTTCATGTGCATACATTTTGTGTAAGTATGCATTCTCACATTCATGCATATATCTATATAAATATTCATGAGCATGTTCAGATTAATGTACTAAGACATGATAAATGTGTTTGGCCACTTAATTTTTCTGCCAGTCATGATCACATCTGTAATGTGACTGAATTATTATTATACAATATGCAATCTCATTTATGGATTTGGTTGATGTGTTCATTGTGCTGTTCATGGTCAGAAAAGCCACATCTGCTCAGAATTTAAAATGGTCCTGACAATTTCCCTTTACTGCTACTGCTAGAAAATTATATTACACATTTAGTTTGCTATTTTAAAATTTCCAAATGTTCCAGTGATGAACTGAATAATCTTGATCAAGAATATTTACATTATGTTTCTATAATACAACTTGTGATTGAGAAGAAATGTGCAAAATACTCTTTTTTGTGATTAAAGCTTCATGTAGTTCATTTAAATGCAGACAAAACAAGGGTCATAGTCTATTCAATATATTTGTGAGAAGATAAGCAGTGCTATATTCTAAATGGGAGAAAGAAAAGGGGTTATCATTTTCTACTCTGTATCTTTCTCTAATATACATGTATATTTGTTTGAGTGCTTATTTTTAAACTTAACTTCCAAAATGAAATTTTATAAGTAGAGTGAAGTGTCTATCTATCTACCTATCTATCATCTATCTATTTATCTATCTGTATCTATCTATATACCTACCTATCTATCTATCATCTATCTACCTAAGTACCTATCATATATCCTGTAACAATGAATTCCCATAGAATAGAATTTATTTTTTTCTATAATGAACTGGGTCAATTCAAATATTGCCTAACCTAAGTGGTTCATTGGCTGGGATTCAGAAATCTTTTTGTTTTTATAAAACATTTCAACGAAATGGGACTTTTGGATTTTATTTCCTTCACACATTTAATTCAATACTTATGGAGATCCATGCCACTAAACATATCCATATGATAGGAAGCAATTGCATTTCAAACTCATTATTAAGACAATAGACCAAGTAGAAGGAATAAGGCTTTGGAAGGACATAGAAGAAAATATTCACATCTAGAACTATTGTGAAATTTTTTAATTACCACAAAGTCTTTCATTATCTTGAAAAAGAACAGTGGGATCTTTGTTCCTAGATATCTTGAAGAAAGGGACAGACATCTAGCTATAGGTATTATATAGATGTTTTTAGGTTCTACCATGACTGAAGAATAAAAAAATGCAGTAATGCCCCTCACAGACCATGTAATCACTTATGGTCTATTAAGAATAAACAAAGCAATTTATTTTATAAGTACTTAGATACACAAACATAACTCAGCATTGTTCAAAAGACACTTTAAGGGCCTGCAGATAAATATAAAAACTTGATTAGAAACAAAATCTTTAGAATACTAAACACTATATTGGAACAGTAGTAGGTAATACTTACATGTTGCTTACTATGTGCCAGGCACTATTCTAATTTTTTTTTTTAATTTTTTTTTTCTTTTTGTGAGGAAGATCAGCCCTGAGCTAACATCCATGCTAATCCTCCTCTTTCTTTCTTTCTTTTTTTTTTTTTGCTGAGGAAGACTAGCTCTGAGCTAATATCTATTGCCAATCCTCCTCCTTTTTTTTTTCCCCCCAAGCCCCAGTAGATAGTTGTATGTCACAGTTGCACATCCTTCTAGTTGCTGTATGTGGGACGTGGCCTCAGCATGGCCAGAGAAGCGGTGCGTCAGTGCGCGCCCGGGATCCGAACCCAGCCGCCAGTAGCGGAGCGCGAGCGCTTAACGGCTAAGCCACGGGGCCGGCCCCCAGGCACTATTCTAGGTGCTTTATTTATTACATTGCTTAGTCCTCAAATCATGTGAGGTACGTACTATTATCTCCATTTTACAGAGGAGGAATCTGGAGTATATCTGAGCTATTTTTTTATCCTCCAAACTCTCATCTAAACACAAGAGAGGATGATCTTACTTTCTCCCTTGTTATGAATATTGTCTTTGGTTGTGGGTGTGCTAGCAGTATTTCCCATTTGTGGCCTCCATGCTCTGTAATTTCTAACCTTAAAGCTCACTTTTCAAGTTCTTAGAGCACTGTGGCAATTTTTTTTACCTTATCCTTTAAGATAACTTCTAATTAAGGTGACTAGTAATTATAATTACCAGTAATTATTTTCTTTCTGAGAAAGGCCTATACAGGTTAACCTCCTTTCAGGAATCAACTGAGAAAGAATTAATGACGTTTTTAGAGGCTTTAATTTCCAATGAGAAGCTGCAGCACTAGGAGCATCTGCCTAACACTGTATAGCATGTATGCCTGCAGTTAATGAGAAACACTGGGATATTCAGATCCTTTTAAGTATAAAGTATGATAAAGCATAACTTTCTTGTACAGTAACAAAATAATAACTACGCTAAAATATTTGGCATTCTGCAGCACAGTTAGAATCTCAAGTCGGCCTCCATTTTAAGAACCACAAAAATAATTAAACTGTTTCAAAATCTTGCCTACAAAACTTTCCCTGCGTCAAAAGTGTGAAGCAAATGATTTTCTTCTTGAGAAGGTGTCACTAAGGGGGAGGTCTCAGCTTTCTTGAGAACTGTAATTTTTCTAATGGTTCTTCTGAGAACTATTGGCAAACATACTTTGGGAAGACTGACATTAATAAAGTCATAAGTTAAAGCAGAAAGATGAAAACTCGAATTTGAGATGTAATAACAAATTTCCAAAAATGTCCCTGACTTTGTCCTAATCTATACCTCATTTCATCTGAATTGGAAAGGTTATATTGATGGAGAAAAAACATCATTAGAGTCTGAAATTTATATGAGTCTTATGAATTTACAAGACCACTTCCAGCTGGTCTAGAGATAGGGGCGAGGGAATGGTGGGGCAAGGACAGGGAATTACTTAGTTTTCTCTTAGTTTTACTAATATTATTGGGTGAAAAATGCAGGACTGATCCCTGAATTTTAACAGAATTTTCTCATTCTCCAAATTCTTATCTAAACACAAAATACATAGAAAAGCAAATTTCCTCATTAGTCTAGAGAATATTCTGGGAATTTAAAATTGAGCTTTGATATGTTTATTTCTGCATGGAAAGAAAACCCTAGCTTTGAATCATTAGAAAAAGGTACACCTTTTAGACCAAAATTGCATGGCCGTTTCAGAACTTTTTTTTTTTTTTTTTTAAAGATTTTATTTATTTATTTTTTCCCCCCAAAGCCCCAGTAGATAGTTGTGTGTCATAGCTGCACATCCTTCTAGTTGCTGTATGTGGGACGCGGCCTCAGCATGGCCAGAGAGGCAGCGCGTCGGTGTGAGCCCGGGATCCGAACCCGGGTCACCAGCAGTGGAGCGCGCTCACTTAACCACCAAGCCACGGTGCCGGCCCCAGAACTTTCTTTTTCCAAATTATTTCATTTAATTCAATCTCTTATACATAAGACAAGTTCTGTCAAGGATTTGTAAAGTTTTAATCCATTTTTTCCATATCCAACAGATAGATATTTTTGACCTGTGAAATCATAAAGTTTCCTTGTGACAAATTTTTCATGACTTGCTTGTCATCCTCCTTTATCTTCTACTGTCTTCTTAAAAACCTTAAAATATAATTCTGAGAGAAATTTCTCTGTGTGTATAAATTGATGAATTGTATTTACTAATTTGCTTCCATGAAATTTTGGAAGGATCTTTCAAAATTGGTGGGTTTGTGTTATGTAGAATCCTCTGGAGGACAAGGCCCAAGGACAGAGGTTCACTCTCACCCAGGGTGTAGGGTGGCCCAGAAAAAGATTATTATGGGTTTTTGAATTTGGGAACACTCTGTTACCCAGAAGTGGGTGACTATTACAAATGCATGCCAAAGACTACATTTCTTGGCAGATGTCGACAGTTGTAATTACTTTCATCCTTTCCATGCCCCATGGTTAGTCAGACTGTTTTGTGCCACAGTCACTTAGTAAAATGAAAACCAAAATAAAGCAGCAGCCAAGGCCCTTTAGCGATGATGGCTTTTAGAGGAAATGAGTGAAGGAAACTTTTTTCACAAGTAAAAGACAGCATAGAAAGTCATTTTGAGTGAGAAAGCTGGGGAGAAGTAGGCTGATACACTGAGCAAGGTGATTTCAGGCCAACTGGGCTCAGAACTTAAGAGAACTATCAGGTTGAACCATATGAATTTGCTAATATTCAACTCTTTTGACTTACAAAAATGTCAATTTCATCAGTTCAACCTAATATTATTCATTTCCTGCAGAACAGGACGTTAGCGTTAGATTTCTTGGAAGCAAACCTCACCTCTGTCATTTAAAATCTGTGTGATTTGGCGTAAACACTTGCACCTCTCTATGCCTCAGCTTCCTCATCTGTACAATATTTGGTTGTATTACTAATTCAGCAGTTTAAGTATCCATTTTACTGTTGCTTATACAATTTAGTTGCTTCCAGTTTGGGTAATTATAAGCAATACTGCTACAAATTCTTTTGCAGGTATCTTGGTGCTCAGGAGTAAGCCTTTCTTTAGATTATATACTCAGCAATGGAACTTCTGGATCATAGGGTACATACTTTTCTAATATTGCTATATAGTGCTACATTGTTTTTCAATAGAGTTATATCAATTTACATTCTCACCACAACTGTGTGAGTTCCTGTTGTTCCACATGCTCGCCAACACAAATATAGTCACACTTTAATTTTTGCCGATCTGGTGACGATTTACTGGTAATTAATTGTGGTTTTAATTTCCCTGATTACTAATAAGTTTGAGCACCTTTACATATGTTTATTGGCCATTTGGATTTCTTTTGTAAAGTACCTCTTCAATTTTGTCTTTTTGTCAATTGCATTGTTTGCTTGCTGTTTCTTTAACCGTGCATACCGTTACTATATTCCAAGAATATTATCAAGTAAATTTATAGCTTGAACTTTCTGGACCACTGCAAATCACTATGAGTTCTGGCTTGTGGCTGAAAAGTATCAGGGGCAGGTTTCCTCCGCCCCTCAACTTCAAGGCACTTTTCCTTGCAGACCCTAGGGGTGAGGGTGTGGTTCAGGTTTATCTCTGGTCCACCCCTATAGCTGAGTATAGTCTGTTAAGGTGCCAATGTAAAATGGGGATGATCTTCTGTTTGAATTCTTGTCTGCATACTTTCAAACTCCCTTGTTTAGCAAATTCCTGCAGGGCAAAAGGTGCTTCAGTCCTAAGCGTATGTCTGGGTTCCACTCGACTAAAATTCTGCCGATAATTCCTTATTTTCTTGTCAGCTCTTTCACACACACACACACACACACACACCCATATATTCAATACACTTGTTTGGTAGTGTTGTTCCAAAAAACCTAGTCTGCCATATTGTAGAAAACAGAACCCATTGCAAAATAAAGCTATAAAATCTCATCCCATACCTAATGCCTCCAATTCCCTTACAAATAAGTCAACATCCAAATGAAGGGCAACCAGGCTCTGAACTGGGGAGATTTTCATTAAAGTCTAGAGTTGTTATCTGACATATCTGCTAGTCTTTGACTATAACCATACCCCCACTGGCCTCCTAGAGTAGTGGGAATATGAGTCTGAACGAGCTCAGGGCCCCACTGTCCTGCTTCAGTTTAAAGAATTTTTACTTAAAATAAGAAGCTGTATTAAGAGATTTTATACGTAAAACTTCAATACTGTTTATAGGTGTTTAACTCTGCTTCCAATCTGCAAGGCACAAGAGAAAGCATCTTCTATGGTTCTAATGAGTGTAGGGAAGGAGGAGGACTTGTTTTAGTACCTGCTCTGCCACTTATCATCTGTATGTGTGTATCCACTTTGGGATTTAGTTTTCCCTTCTGAAAGCTCAAGAAAACTGCTTGATTTATCTACTTTACAAGGTTGTTCAAGGATAAATTGAAATACTGTGTACGAATGAGTTAAATATGTAAGATATCAACTACAGTCTTCTACCCAAGATAACACATCTCTCTCTGCTGCCTATGCTTCTACTGTCCTCATAAGTTATCCACTGAAGCAAACCAGATTCAGGTCTAAGCACCCTTTCTTACCTCAAAGGCCTATGTAGACAACTGAAAAATGATGCTGCAACAAGAGGCGATTTGATCTTTTGCCAAATGTCTTCTGAAATGGAATCCTGGGGAGGTTGGTCAGTCCATGATTAAGGATACAGGATTTATACACAACTTTTAATATTCTCTTTCATTATTTCGTCATATATATTTTTTATTCTCGATTTCTTTTGTTTATTTGGATTCCAAAAAGATATAAAGAAAGAAAACCAACATGGGAACTGGACTACTAGCCTGAAGCTTAAAGTTTTCCATCTGGGACCTGGGATGGCAAAGAAACCTTACCATACAGCACAACCCTCCATCTAGGTCCCAGAGGGTTGTCACTGTCTCTTATATAGGGAGCATCATCTAGGTAGCTCTGTTTTCACAACGACAGACACAATTTTTTTTTTTACATGGAAATGGCAACAAAGGTACATATGAATGGGAAAAAGAAGTATGTCCGATCATTTCCCTCTTCACTAAGATATATATGTTGCACACAAAAACTCTAATCAAATACTATTCACAAAGCTGAGGGCACTTCTATTTGTAAGCTGACTTATGAGACATTGTGTTATTTTTTCCTGTTCTTTGATCTCATTCTACTTTCCTATCATTCATCCGGGACAGATTCTCAGAAGTTTCTGGCATGTGAACTCATATAATTTGCCTGATCACTTTTATTCAGGGCTTCCAAAATAAGATTTGACTAAAATCAATTCCTAAGAGTAATTTTGTTAATAATAATTAAAATATCACACACGTACTAAGTGCCAGATAGTCTACACACATGACCCCTAACCCTCAATGCCATGCCAGTTAGATATTTATTTCCCTGTTATATAGATGAACAAATTGTTATTCAGAAATAAAAGGTGACTTGTCGAAAGTGAGAAGATGGTAATGTAGGGATTTAAACCCAAGTCCATCTGATATCAAAGCCCACTCTCTACTGCACTACAACACCTCAAAAAATACCACTGAGGGGCTGGCCCAGTGGCATAGTGGTTAAGTCTGGGGGCTTCCAATTGGGTGGCCTGCGGCTCACGGGTTGGGATCCCAGGCGCGGACCTACATACTGCTCATCAAGCCATGCTGAGGCAGTGTCGCACATACAAAATATAGGAAGATTGGCACAGATGTTAGCTCAGGGCCAATCTTCCTCACCAAAGGAAAAAAAAAATACCACTGGGAGCTAATGGTATTGCATGCTTATTGACAGATGCATTGACAGATGGACTGACATGGCACCTTCAATACATTCTACTTGCATTATTAAAAAATCTCTTCAGAAGAAGAATGATACTAATCCCCATGTTGCCAGTTACCATTCACAAATGGTGCAACACTTTATTTCCTGCCAAACACTTTTTGTCACGTAGACACAGGCATTATACATTTCTATAGGAATTCATCTTATCTCCTACAGAATGTTACCAAACCACTATTTGCCTCAAGGACTTTAATTAGAATTGGACATTTCATCTCTCCATTAGCTATGCTTAGTCAGAGTCACTGAAGTTAGTCATTGCTGATTTTGAAAATTCTCCAGAAATTATTCAAAGTTGATGCTGAAAATTAGACGTTTTACCTAGTGACACTAAAATGGAAAATGCTAGACTGTGTAACTTATTTATTTTATTTAAATATTTTTCTAAATGTGAATAAGTTCCTTGGGGCCTAGGGCCTTGTTTATTCATCTCTATGTTCCTAATGCTAAGCACAGGGTGAACATTCAATAAATATTTGGTGATCTGAAATGTTGACACATGATCCCAAAAAGTATCTTCAAAGGCCATTTTCCCTTAGACACTAAGAACTGTTTAGAATGAGGCATGTCTTAAAACATCAAGAGAAAACTAATTGGACTAGACGTAGATAAAAAAGTCTGAATGCAGAGAAGGGCAACTGAGAAAATTTTCAGAAAAAAGTATAGAGAGAGATTAACTTTATAGTACCTAATCTCAAATCTTTTAAATTATAATTAATAAGAGCCAGAGGAAGCACTTGTAAGGGCAGTTGTACATTTGTTGGTCATTTTATTGATGGTCATTTTACTTACATTTTGGTGCCATTTTTTCGTGCAGCAGATAGTAATTGAGCTAAGATTTTTATCTTATACTAGTTTATCTTATGTTTTTATTTTATCTATATATTAGTAAGTTTTTTTGATGTTTTTGCCATTATGTTTCTGTTTGATAACACTTGTCATGACATTTTAAACTACATCTATTTTTCCTTCACTAGAATTAGATAGTAGTGTGTTAAGGATGTATCTCTAAAAGTTATAGACATATAACCACTTGCATTTTTAATAAACTATTAGTAGAAAGATGCAATCCTGAAAGTGTAGGGACAATGAAATTGGGTTTCTCTATTTCCCCTCAAAGTTGGGTTGGCTTTATGAATATATTTAGTAAGTATGAAAAGGATCATTTATGTAGTAATTTGGCAGCTGGGAAAATATGCCATCTTCCTTATTAGAGTCATTTAAATGCTACCATTGTGAACCATGTTCTCACCAGTTTACCACGGAGACATGTCCCTCCTCTGAACTTCTGGACTATCTATAATGTGTTAAATATATTGCATCATTAGCACATAATCCTCCATTGTTCATTATCTCTTTATATAAATTTCTGCCTTCCAGCAACACATACAAACACACGTGCATACACATAATTATATTATAAACTCCCTTGTAGGCAGGGATTGGGACTAATACATTTCTATATCTCACTGTGTTTTGTTCAGTGCTGATAAAATGTAGATATTCAATAAGTGTTTTTATATTGATTGTGATTTGGCCCATGAGTTATAATAGTTTAATTTTGACCTTTGTTTTCTTTGATCATTTCTTAGATCATTGTTTTCTTTGATCGTTTTCTTTGATCATCTCCATCCTGGTGGATTACTGTTTGTTTCTGGGCCCATAAGAACTCCTTATGGGAGTGTTAAAGATAGTGGAATTTGGGCACAGGGTGGAGTGGGATGGGGAGACCTCTGGATAAAGTTTTAATTTCATTTAGATATATATTTTAGAAGGGATACAGAAATTATATCTGATAGCTGTAGGGTTAGATGCACAAAGCTAAAGGCGTTTTTGGCAATTATCTGGTTTATTTAATCTGTTTATAAAAAAATGTTTAATTCCAATCCCTGGATAGATTGTGTAGTTTCTGTTATCTGATTTGGCTTACTAAAACTGTAATATAGGTGAATATGCAACTGCAGTTTTTGAAATGGACCTATCATATTGTTCAGCAAAAGTGATCTCTGAAATATCTGATCAATCCCAAAAGTGCATTGCCAAACATAACCTTTATTGGTGAAAAGGATATGACTCCATGATATCTGCAAAACTGTCTCCATTTTGATATGATTTCAGAGCCTATGTTCCAATTTGACAAAGATTACTCCAGGATTTAATTTTTTTTTTTTCTGAGGAAGATTCACCCTGAGCAAACATCTGCCACCAATCTTACTCCTTTTTTGCTTGAGGAAGATTAGCCCTGAGCTAACATCTGTGCCACTCTTCCTCTATTTTATATGTGGGTCGCCACCAAAGCATGGCCGATGAGTGGTGTAGGTCTGCACCCAGGATCCAAACCTAGGCTGCTGAAATGGAGCATGCCGACCTTAACCACTAAGCCACGGGGCCAGCCCCGAGAATTTAACTGTTGAAAATTGTGTATGGCTATTCTCAATCACAATACATTATTTTGCTTCGACTCCCTCAGAGCTATTTTTTTTTGAGGTAGTTTCACTTATGAAACTGGCTCTTGTTACAAAAACCAAGTATAATCTGTCGTAGTTATATTGTTTTATTTTGAAGTTTGAGTGGGAAGAAAGGGTAATATCTCTATTTTACTAATATAGACTATATCAGTCTTTAATTCTGATTTGGATTCTTTTTATAAAACAAGTTACCATGGGAGAGGAAGAAAGGCAGTTCTTGGATGCCTGATTTTCAGGGTAAGGAAAGCAAAAAGGGAAAGCTCAATCATTGAAGACATTGCCTATATTTACCTAAGAAAGGCCTTAGAATAATTACATTTTAGAGATAAAAGCAATTTTAGAGACTCTAAGCCAATCTTCTCATTTTACAAATCAGGAAAAGAAGGCTCAAAGAAGCCAAATGGCTTAACCTAGATCACACAGTTACCGGCAAAGCTGAAAACAGAAACTAAGCCTTCAATGACATTTCTACTATCCCTTAGTATTAACCAATGAAAAGAGAAGGTAAAAATGCAGAAAAATGCAAAATAATTCACAAATAAGAGTAATTTACCAAGAGTCTGGCATCCCAAAGTAAACCCAAGTTACATTATTGACAGTTTGCCCCCAAATTTTGACATCGTACAGTCTTCTGCTTTCCTCTCTGACCTTGTATCATTCTAAATTCTTTTTTCCTGGTCTCAGCTTTTGCCTCTTCATTTGGACCCCAGGGTAAACTGAAATTAATAGCCATTGTTGTACAAGACCTTTGAACATGGGGAGTGTTGTTTCGTAAGCCAGAAACTATAGCGATTTCCCTTGAGCTTATAAACATGTGCAAGTGTCTCATCTGCAATTCAAGTACTTCCAGGATTTTGTGTTTCCCTCTAATAAATGTTCCGTCTTCTGAGGGTCAGAACCAAGCCTCTCCAAAAACGGTTTCATAAAAGCCAAATGTAATGTGCGGACCTTGTTTGGGTCCTAATTTAAAGGAAACAACTTGTTTAGATCCTAATTTGAGTCAATTGGGAAAAGAAAATTTAGATTATGCAGTAGAAGATATTAAGTAACAATTTTAATTTTATTAAGTAGGATAATGTTATGGTGTTATGTTTAAAATATCATTATAATTAAAGAAGTATTTACAAGGGAAGGACTTCTAGAATGGCAGAATGAGCACCTTGGTGAATCCTCTCTCTCACAAAAGCAATAGAAATACTTGCAAAACTATGAAAAGCAACCATTTCAGAATTCTGGAAATTAACCAAAGGCACAGAACTAACTTAAAAGACATTCATTCAAAAGTAACCCACTAAAATTTGGTAAGAACAGTGGAGTCTATGTTGTTTTAACTTGGGGCCATTCCTATTCCCCTCCCATTCCAGCAATGGAGCACAGTTCCCATGAAAAGCCAGCAGCCAATGGAGTGGGGCCTGGCTTGTTTTGGAGCTCCATGTAAAGCTCCATCCCCAGATCACTGTAAATATTTTTATAACATTTACAGTAGCTTCCTTGAAAAACCCTATTCCCAAAGTATAGTGGCTATTTGATATGACTCTGAGTTCAGTTTCTCAGAAAAAGTTCTATCCCTAGGGTATTAATGAAAACAATCACAATAAGTTGGATTTGATAACTTTGCAGCTGCCTAAGGCTGTGAATTCAGTTGGAACAAACAAGATCCTGGCTAAAAATTTAGAAGGAATACTTTGGTAATGAGAATAAGACCAATATAAGAGACATTAAAACGCTCCAGCATATTCCCGGAGGTCTAAAAGGCTGCACACATGAATGGCTATGCACCTACTTAAGAAAGCCTAGAGAGGACCCCAATGAGTCATCTCTTGCTGTCTTTGATACCCTGCTCAAGTAGAAAATAAAAGCTAAATCTGACTTGTAAACTCCCAGAAATTTGAAGACGTGACTTCCCACAAATTTTCCTTGGAAAAGGGTGGAGGAATAACTGACTTTAAGCATTTAATGAAAAATATTCTGACCAACCATTAATTGATCATGAAGTATGCTGATTCAGGGGCAACTCCTAAGAAGTCCGGCTTCAAAATAAAAACTAAAATTGAAAAATCTACCAGAGAAAATAGCAACAACAAATTGCAAGGAATACAGAATTAATACTGGTAGTAGTTGGTTTTTCAAAATCCAGAAAAATATTGCCATGGTGGTAGGAAATTGTGCAGAAAAATACTGGCCTTGATATTTTTTCCCAATGTGTCATTCTTTTCTTTTTTTTTTTTTATAATTTTATTTATTTATTTTTCCCTCAAAGCCCCAGTAGATAGTTGTATGTCACAGTTGCACATCCTTATAGCTGCTGTACGTGGGACGCGGCTTCAGCATGGCAGGAGAAGCGGTGCATGGGTGCACACCCGGGATCCGAACCCGGGCCGCCAGCAGCGGAGCACGCACACTTAACCACCAAGCCACGGGGCCGGCCCCCAATGTGTCATTCTTTATGAGGTATATGTGAGAAAGTTGGCTTCTTCTTGTATAATTATTCTCTGAGGTTACTGCTCTGAGGTTTTGATGAATAATATAAGTAAAAATGTTAAATCTGAGAAACTGCTATTATTTGTGTGGTGCAGCCAAGTACACTGGAAAGAGCATAAGCTTTGAGGTTGAATTCATACTCTCCCCGTTGTACAACCTGAACCTGGGTTTCCTCATCTGTAAAAGGTGAATAATAACATCTACCTTATATAATTTTGTTAGGTTAAATTATATGATTTGAGTAAAGTGCTTGACATATAGCTGGGCTCCAATATGTATCATAGCTATCACTATTATTAGTCTTATTTTTGTTATTGTTATTGTTTTTATAGCACACAATTATTTCCTTAAGGCCATTGCTCTGCTATAGTAGGCATGAATAAACAAAAAAACAATAAGAAAGTAAGGTGAGTCTAGATTTAATTTTGTTGTTCTACTACTTTTCCTTTTTGTAATCTGTTATTTTTCCTATTAACTATCACCTTTGTGTACTGTTAAACTGTCTTTTTTTTCAAGTAATCCTAACACATGTCTGGAAAAAAAACTGCAAGAGAACATCAGGTAGGACTACAAGTGTCATATAATGGTATGTGCAATATCTTTTGAGCTTTTTTTTGTTTATTTCACAGTAAAAATCAGACAGTTCTTAATTACATTGTCACAGTATGTTATATCAGAATTAAATATGGTCTTACATCCCCTTACAACATCTCCCCTCTTTTTTACAGGCTTTACGTAATTAATTTAATTAGAGTTTACTAATTATGTGTAAAATAATATTGTGACTAACCTAGAATGAAACTTTTAGATGAATAAGCCACAGTGAAAGTTAATTGAGTAATTTGTCATAGAATGGCATGCTAAAAAAATTATTCATGAAATGTTAATCTTCAAAAATTCCCTTTATATTTTTTAATGAAATAAGTTTTGGGAAAGTGGTCATTTAATTTTCTTACTTTACTTAAACTACAAGAAACTTAGCTTACTTTGTTGTAATTAAACTGAGAAAATTTATATTATTACGTGATATTATACCATACTATACTATATGATACTATATGATACTATATTATATTATATTATCTTATATATTTAAACCAAGAAAATACTCTCAGAACATTTGTTTTGGTAGATGTGGAAATACATAGCTTATATTTTCCTATGCTTAATATTTTTTAATTGTAGATAGAAGCTTGGTGCAATGTATAGTCATGAGTTGCTTAACAATGGGATATGTTCTGAGAAATGCGTCGTTAGGTGATTGCCTCATTGTGTAAACATCAAAGAGTGTACTTACACAAACCTATACAGTATAGCCCACTACACACCTAGACTGTATGGTACAAATCTTATGGGACCACCATCATATGTGCAGTCTGTTGTTAACTGAAACGTTGTTAATCGTCACCTGACTGTAATACTAAACATAACAACTTAAAATTGCATAGAAATTTACAGTTTACTAAATATTTTCACTTTCAGTCTTTAATAGTCACAAATACCTGTGAAGTAGATGCTGAGTGAGATAATGTAGGTTAAAAGAAATAGCATGATAGGTACACAATAAAAATTAATCATTCATAAAGGAGAATCTAATTCTTAGAGATATCCATTGATTTGTTCAAAGTCACAATGTTAGTGTCGCATTGTTGAAGAGTCATTTGATCAAAAAGATTTAGTTAAAACACAGTAGTTAGCCAAAATTGGAGCTAAGAAAATGAAACTATCAAAATTCAAACATGTGTATGATTAACTTATTAATGTTCAACTTTTATATAATTTTTCCATTAAACGATTTCTTTTTATTGGTAGCTAAGCAAAATATAATTCAATGTTTAGTGGAAATAGTTTGTTATCTTTATTTTTTACGCCGATTGCCCTTTTAGAGAATGCAGGGGTTGATTACAATGGTTTCTATGTGCCACCCACTGGTGAAATTCATGTATGTACAGAGATTGTAATCCTAGGTTTTTGAGGAATTGAAAATTAGAGACTTTACTCTCTCTATCACAAGAAATACTTCAAAGAACATAAGGAATTTACTTTCCATTATTTATCTATGCTCTATTTTAAATATATTTCCCATTTGAAATTAAATACATAAAAGTTAGCTTCAGCTTTTAGTTCTATAGCACATATATAGCTTCCTCCTTTGTGCTTATTCCTAAAATACGAAACCCAGAAAAGGTCTTTTCTCTCTATAAATATGAAGGAGATATTAAGCCGAGAGTGTGTGGGATGGGGTTAAAGTAAAACAGAAAAATGAATCATTGCTTAATAAATATTAAACACCATTTGTTTTAGTTCCCCTTAAAGGATTTTTCTACATAATTCTGAGGAGAAAATATGTTTTTTATTAGCTAGTGTAGTTCTTTTGGGTTCTAAAAACAATTTTGATCCAGAGTAAGGAAAGCTTTTGCTCTACAGAAGCTGGCCTGACCTAGGTATCTCATGTGGACTCTAAGAATCTAAGTGCTAATTCAGAATACTTCCTTTCCTGCTTCATTCTGAATAGGGTTAAAATCCTCAGATGCTGTGATCCTACGCCTAAATAGAAAACGGCAATAAAGAATCTACAATATCTTGGGCTAATTTGTAGTCGTACACACTTCCATAAAGACCCTCAAATATCTCTTAACAAGTAACTAAAGAATAAAAATAGAGATGAATAGGTTGGTAATTAAAATTTTGTCTCCTCTACTTATTTTATTAAATATTTCTCAGTGAGAAAATCTCCACTGAAAAAAATGTCTCATTCAACATTGATTATCTTGTTGACATTCTTATTTAAAAAGAAACAATGGCATCAAGTCATGGAAAAACAATTCATGAAGTGTATTTTTGGGACTTAATGTTATGTGAACAATTGGTGAGCAGCTTGCTTTTGCTATATTTTGAATGCAGAAAAAGTAGAGTGCAAAGATTTTTGATTATCTTTTATTTGGAACACAAAACAAATTTCAGCACTTGCAGAATATGGTAATTTGACTCAGGAGGAAAAGAAAGAAGTCAACTTTTAACAATCAGTTTGAGGACCTGGATACCACACAGTTCAAGCACTGTGTTAGGAGTAGATAGGTATAAATGTGAATAATTAAGATTCATAGTTGTAAGAGATTCTATTTAGCATATGAAAGACAGCTTTCAAGATTGAATTACTGCCCTTTGAGATAAAGGCTAAGTAGATTATTCTTATTCATTTAATAACCTTTAAGAGTGAAGGTTATCGATATATGGTCCATTCATTTAGGCAAATTTTCTTTTATGTTCACTTAGATGGCAACAAGAGATAAAATGTCTTTTGAGTTATTAAAATAATATACAATTAATGAGTAGGTTTTTCATCTAGGGTCTCTTACTGGGACCAAGAAAATTGATTATAAAGATCACAGGCACATAAAAGTACATGTGAAATGTAACCCTGTTGTATGAAATAGTAATTCTTCTTTTCTTCTCCCTATCATTCACAAAGGCACTATACTTCTACCTCCACAATGATAATTTCAGACTCCAAGTAACTTGTTCAAAGTGACATCAGTAGGAAACTTTATTACAGAATCTTAAAACATAGAAGAAAACCTAGAAAATGTCTAGTTCAATTTTCTACTCCTTGTATTACCTCCAGTAATGGGGTGGTTCCTATCCTTGAAAGATAGAGCTTTTCATCAATAAAGACCATTTCATTGAACTCTAATCTGCTTCTTTCTGTATCTTTTACCATTTACCTTGCTTTCACTTTTGGGAGCCATATGAGCATGAAAATCCTTCAACTATTTGAAGATGCATCATGCCCCTCCTCCACTTCTCCTTAATCCCATATTCTAATCACATGGCAACAAAGGAGTTGAAACCCAGGCCTGCAAACTCTGTGTCTTAAGAGGGTGTTAATAGAGTCTGAAATGAAACTACTTTGAGCAAAGCTATGGTTCTAAAAGAGTGTCTATCAGCTAAGACCCTATCATTAGCAAGTGTACCACAACTGTTAACTCTTATTCTCATTGTAGGGCTTGGAGAAATTACTCCTGGATATACAAGAGAGTATTTTCTTGTTAAGCTACTCTGTGTCTCTAGAGCCATATCAAGACAGGAAGGAAGAATCATTGTTTGGTTTAAGTGTTCAAGAACACAGCATGTTCTACATTTCTGTGGATCAGTGGCAGAAATATCAGTATGCTATCCGGGGAAATGGGGCCCTTAATATTAGTGACCTAAGTGAGAATGGATATTGGCCTTTTATGGCCCTAAATCAGGTAAAATTGTGTGCTTCAGCTTTCCTCATCTCTAAAGTAGGGAAAATGTAAAGTTTTATCTATATGTTGGTTGTGAGGATTAAATGAGGTAATAGACAAAGAGTAAGTGCTGAAGGGGATAAGAATATGCCACCTTAAAGTATGCCCCTTTGGGGTTAATCTCCATAATATATAAAGAACTCACACAACTGAACAACAAAAAAACAAACAACCCGATCAAAAAATGGGCAGAGGAAATGAACAGACACTTCTCCAAAGAAGATATACAGATGGCCAATAGGCACATGAAAAGACGGCCAACATCACTAATCATCAGGGAAATGCAAAACAAAACAACACTAAGATATCACCTCCCGCCCGGCAGAATGGCTATAATCACCAAGACAAAAAACAACAAATGCTGGAGAGGATGTGGAGAAACAGGAACCCTCATACACAGCTGGTGGGAATGCAAACTGGTGTAGCCTCTATGGAAAATGGTATGGAGATTCCTCAAAAAATTAAAAATAGAAATACCCTATGATCCAGCTATCCCACTATTGGGAATCTCTCCAACGAACCTGAAATCAACAATCCAAAGAGGCTTATACACTGCTATGTTCATTGCAGCATTATTCACTATAGCCAAGAAGTGGAAGTAACCCAAGTGTCTCTCGACTGATGATTGGATCAAGAAAATGTGGTATGTGTGTGTATATATATATATAATGGAATACTACTCAGCCATAAAAAAGACAAAATCCTCCCACTTGCAACAATGTGGATGGACCGGGAGGGTATTATGTTTAGTGAAATAAGCCAGAAAGAGAAAGACAAACACCATATGATCTCACTCATATGTGGAATATAAACCAACACATGGACAGAGAAAACTGTATTGTGGTTACCAGGGGCAATGGGGGTAGGGGATGGGCACAAGGGGTGAAGGGAGACATATATGGTGATGGACAAACGAAAATGCACAACCCAAAATTTCACAATGTTATAAACTATTAAAACATCAATAAGAAAAAAAAAAGTATGCCCCTTTGGCATGAGGATAATTTTGAGCTGGCAGTTGGGAAACAGCAGATACAGGAAAAGGTCTCTACCCTCCCACTTTCTGCCTAAGGGCAGGATATAAATTTCTCTTTGAAGGTGTTTCCTCCCCATACCAGGAAGAGGAGAATGATTCTTTTTTTTTTTTTTTTTTTAAAGATTTTATTTATTTATTTATTTTCCCCCCAAAGCCCCAGTAGATAGTTGTATGTCATAGCTGCACATCCTTCTAGTTGCTGTATGTGGGACGTGGCCTCAGCATGGCCAGAGAAGTGGTGCGTCCGTGTGCGCCGGGATCCGAACCCGGGCCGCCAGCAGTGGAGCGCAAGCACTTAACTGCTAAGCCACGGGGCCGGCCGGAGAATGATTCTTAAACACTGGTGACACACTTACACCCCCGAGGCTACATGAGATTGAGTCTGCATAGCAAATCGTATTAAAATAACCCTTATCAAGGAATGGATAAAAAAGATGTGATATATATACACAATGGAATACTACTCAGCTAAAAAAAAAAGTTGAAATCTTGCCATTTGCGACAACATGGAAGGACCTTGAGGTTATTATGCTAAGTGAAATAAGTCAGACAGAGAAAGTCAAATACCATATGATCTCACTCATAAATAGAACATAAAACACTTAGAGGCAGAGATTGGATTGGTGGTTACCAGAGGAGAAGGGGGAAGGGAGGGTGGTGAAAAGGGTGACTGGGCATGTGTGTATGGTGATGGATGGTAATTAGTCTTTGCATGGTGAACATGATATAGTCTACACAGAAATCAAAATACAATGATGCACACCTGAATTTTATAGCATGTTATAAACCAATGTTACCTCAATAGAAAAATAAATAACTCTTATCTTCCATTAGATTCTTTCATATATTTACCTTCCCACAATTTACCACCCCTAGAAGCCCAAATCCTTTTTCCTTTGTCTTGTCACTTCACCACAATTTATTACTTTGTTAAAATGGTATATAAACCCCTGGGTCTAACCGCTTCTTTGGGTCTTCCCTTCTTTTCTATGAAGGCCTCCATATGCATAAATAATAAACTCTCTTGTTAATCTGTCTTTTGTCTGTTTAATTTGCAGGGTCCCAGTACTGAAAGTAAGAGAGTAGAGGAGAAGTTTTCCCTCCCATACAGTGCTCAATTAAAGTTTGCTATTATAATTATAGTTATCATAATGTTCCTTACCATCAGGGCCTGGCACTAAGCAAGCATTCAGTTAGGTGTTAGTTGCTATTATTTAGCTTAGACAGTGCTGTCCATCTGCCTGTAGTGAAATGACTTTTGCAAGTAAAACTAGAATGTTAACTAAAATTACATTACGAATTTATTTTGTGAATTTATTGGATAATTAAAGCAGCAATTAATCTGCAAAACTTGTATATATCTAAGAAGGAAAGAAGAGAGATAAAGTGCAAAGAATGACTTGAAATAGCAGACTCGAAAGATCAAGGTAAGAACTGGCACCTCTGGACTGTATTCTTTAACATATGTCACTGTAATTTTCTATGAATATACTGAGCGCCACCCTTCCTTTTTACATTTGGAATTGAGACTTACCTGGTAAAGAATTTTTTCCCTTAGGGTAAAGAGCCTGCAGTGAAATGATTATGTGTATTGAAAGAGGGAAAGGAGTTATTAAAATAAGACATTTGAACCAAAGAGTAAAAATTCACAGGTTTAGATGTGTGGTGCCGGGAAATCCCAAGTATCTAACCTCATGAATTGATTTGCAAGAGGGAAGGAGGCCTTCATTTATTCATTAAAAGATGCCAGATACAGGGATAAATGCTAGGTATATACAAGTACACAAGACTGAGAAGGTCACTGCTTAGCCTTTCAGACGGAAGTTTTTGTGTAGATGACTGAGGATAGGAATTAAGGCATCAGTAAATAGACTCTAAATCAGCCCTATAGAATGTGTAAGCCCTGGGGAGACAATAATAAGGAAGAAAAAGAAAACAGAAAGCTGTTTTACAGAGGAATTTTGTGAAAGAGGAAGGGACAAGCATTGCTTTTCAATGTTTAGATAACAAAGTGAGTCACAGTAATAGAGGGACATACTCCTAATTTTTGCAAGGAACATAAGTACAATAAAGAGTGAAGCAAATGCAGCACCATGAGGTATCTTGAGGGTTTGTGGGTTTGGCGGCACCAGGTGACAGCACCCAAGACAGGTAAGCAGCATTCTCATGGAAGGCACTGGTGGTGAAATGGCAGAGCATCAGCAGAGACCACAATGTCTGGTGGGAGACTGAGGATGCCCAACAGACATGGCGGTACTCAGCAGATGCCCAGCGAATGATGATGGGTACCCAATGGCAGATGATGGATGCCCAGTGGCAGATGATGGATGACCACTGGAAGATGATGGATGACCAGCAGATACAGTGAATGTTGGCAGGTAATGGTGGATACATACATGCGTGATGAAAGCCCAGAATAGTGATTTATTCACAATCACATGTGAGACAACTCCTGGGGACTTCTAGAAGTACTTGGAGGGAAAGTGTATTTTTCTAGAATTGGAGTAACTTTGTAAGCACATGGGGATAATAAGCCAGTGACTTCACGGTATTGATATCAAGGTTGTATCTTTTGTGCCCACAAGCTGTGAGGCCTGTCACAAACTTAAATGCTTTTAGGGACTAGGCAGGTAATATCAGTGAGTAAGACAGCAAGAGGTAAGAAAATGGGGAGTGGTAGAAAACATAGCAAAGATGGAACCTACACACTTTTAAAAGGTATCCAATTTACAAAGTTTAAAATCATTGGCTAAGCTAAAACAAAACACACCTGCAGGCAGAAGTCAGATAAAGGGCTGCCAGTTCCTGACCTTTGGTTTAGGTGAACACTAAGTATCAATGTCCTAGAGCTTAATCTATCATTTATCTAGGAATGTGGTATTACCTTTACACAAATAAGAAAATCATTTCATTTTGAGAATGAACTCCAGGGATACAAATTTTGCAGATATTTTATATATATGAGAAGATTGTTTTCTATTTGGTGTTTCTTAGGCCTGTGTTTAATAATCAGTTGTGCCACTGGCAAGTTCTGAAGTCTTAGGCACATTATTTAACTTCTCTAAACGTTAGTTTCTTTATCTTTAAAATATGAAAAAAAAAATCATAGGTATCATTTGTGTGGATTAAATGAGTTAATATAGGCAAAATTCTTTGCAGAGTGCCTGGGAAATAGTATGTTCTCAATGATATTTATGGTGCATGTGAAGATGAAATGCAGTATTGTAGTTCAGTGCCTTAGAGAGTTACTAATCAACAAATCCTTTCCAATTCTCATTAATATACTTAAAGAGTCGGTTAATTTTCTTTGTACACAGACAATCCTATGATATATTTTGGTAACAACTAACTCTTTTATAACTTCCACAGGAATTTTAGCTACTGGACTTATTTCTGATGAACAGATTTCTCAACTCAAGCGAACAGAGTACCAAACCCAATACACTTACCTTCTCAAAGGATCCAAATTGAATATTTAGGTAATTGTAACAACTAGCCCTACTTTAGAAACATAAGCAAAATATTATAAGAAATTAAAAAAAATTTTAAAAACAATTAGATTGATGTTTACTTGCTTTAGTCCACTAAAACGGTTGTCTATAAATTGTGTCATTTTCAATTTCTGAAAGGATTTCCTCTAAATAAAAATAAAGGCTACCAAAATAGACAATGCATTTCCTTAACAAATAATCTAGAATCTACTGTTGTACACAGATATTTGAGTGTGTGGACTGCGTGCCAGTGATGAAATCTCTCTCTCCCAAATTCCCTGGATGCCTAATTTGGTTGAGGACTTGCAAGTGAATTATAAATATGTTGTTGTCTGAAAAGAAATCATGGCTATCAGAAACAGGACTTGGGTTGGTATAGTTCCATTGTGGTAAATTAAATAATGTATGTGAAAGCACCATGAGTGCTCAGTGGCAGATACTGTGTGACAATGTCTCGATAGAGAATCGGAAGTTCAAGAATGGACTCCCTGTACTTGCATAAATTAATCCAATGGCTTTGAAAGAGAAACCACTCTCATCTGGTATCCCCAAATATTGGTAGGACAAAATTACCAAAGAAAAAAGCTATAAAAACTTGACTGGAAGACTTTTCTTTGGGGGGAAATCCGTTACAAAGCCATATAAAAGTTTATAATAATAATAATAATAATGGTAATAATAATAACAATAATGAATTGCCATTCAATCCTGAAAAACTATGTAGATTGGCAAGTATGTGGTTTAAATAGCTATTTTTGGGGCCAGCCCTGTGGCTTAGCGGTTAAGTGCCTGTGCTCTGCTACTGGCGGCCTGGGTTCAGACCCGGGGGCGCACAGATGCACCCCTCGTCTGGCCATGCTGAGGTGGCGTCCCACATACAGCAACTAGAAGGATGTGCAACTATGACATACAACTACCTACTGGGGCTTTGGGGAGAAAAAGGGAAAAAAAGGAGGAGGATTGGCAATAGATGTTAGCTTAGGGCCGGTCTTCCTCAGCAAAAAGAGGAGGATTGGCATGGATGTTAGCTCAGGGCTGATTTTCCTCACAAAATAAATAAATAGCTGTTCTTTTCTTTTTGCCTATTGCTTTTGCTTATTACTGGGAAGGGTATTTTTCCCAATCATTCCCCCTTCCTCCTTACTCCAAAAGTATCTGTGTGTTGTGAATGACAGTCAGTTTCTGAAACGCAGATGCTCTTTGCTACTGCTCTGCCTCTACCTTGCCGACTAGATTATAAATTCCATAAAGTTATGTCTCTTTTCTTTTCCTGCTGTGTCCCCAGTGCCTAGCATGGCACTTAATGTGTAGTAAGTGGTCAAAACTGATGAATGAATGATGCTGAATTGATTCCCACTGACTCTGAGTAAATGGTAATGGGATGGGTTGAGAAGAGCCATGGGTGGGAAATAAGGTGGTGATTTCCAAGGCCCAGTCAAGTGTACTGGGAACTTGTTACTCCTCGAAGTGTGAGAGCGAGGCATCAGACCCTAGAGCAAGAAACTGCCAGAAAGCATGGCTCTATTTCACTTAGCAATGAATTTGTACAAAGCACTAAAAGTCCAGAAACAACCCAAAGAGTTAAGATTGATAAATTAGGGACCTTTAGACTGAGGGGCCCTGTGAAAAGTTAAATATGACTTAGATATTTGGAAACCAGGTAAAGAAAACCAAGGGCAAGGATTACTTTAAACTTGCAAGATCTATATTGAGTTTGGAAACCAGATTTTCTTCATTTAATATTTTAAAGGTTGCACTTTATATGCTAATTAGTTAAATTTTAAACATATAACCTTAAGATGTATGTACATATATATGTTTTAATTTTAAATAAATATGGAGTATATGGGTAAACATGGTCCTCACTGAAGTATGTAATTTCTAAAATAGTAACAGTTCTGTATATAGATATCAACTTTCTGCCGCCTACATTTATATTTTATATCTTAAGTATTATACATGTATTATTATATACTTTTATGTTTTATATATATTATTCCTCACTAGAGGGATCAAGTTCCCCTGAGAGATGAGGAGTTCCAGGTCCGAGTATGGAATGATTCCAGAATGCTTTAAAACTTATATATGTCTTACATATATATTTTTAAATTAAACTTTTTATTTTGAGGTAATTGTAGATTCACATGCAGTTAGTTGTAAGAAAAAATGCAGAGATCATGAGTGCCCTTTACCCCATTTTCCCCAATGGTAACATTTTGCAAAACTATAGTAAATATCACAACCAAGATATTGACAGTGACATAGTTAAGATACAGAAAATTTCCATCCTTGCATGAGTCCTCCTGTTCCTCTTTGCAAACCACAACCACTCTCCTCCCATGCACCCCTATCATTAAACCCTGGAAACCATTAATCTGTTCTCTATTTCTATAAATTTATCATGTTAAGAATACTATACAAATGGAAGAATGCAGCATGTGATCTTTGGGATTGGTATTTTTCACTCAGAATAATTTTCTGGAGAATTATCTAGGTTGTTGTGTGAATCAATAGTCATTCATTTTTATTGCTAAGTAGTATTCCACGTAAGGATGTACTATAGTTTGTGTGCCCATTCACCCATTGAATATCATTTACAGTTTGGGGCTATTATGAATCAAGCTGACATAAACATCAGTGTACAGGTTTTTGTGTAAACATAAATCTTCATTTCTCTGAGATAAATGCCCAGGAGTGCAACTGCTGAATAGTATAGGTAGTTGCCCATTTAGGTTTTTAAGAAACTGCCAAACTATTTTCCACAGTGTCTGTACCATTTTATATTCCCACCAGCAACGTATGAGCAATCCAGTTTCTCTGAATCCTTAGTAGCATTTACTTTTGTCACTATTTTTTATTTTAGTTATTCTGATAGACATGAAGTAGTATCTCACTGTGGTTTTAATTTGCATTTCCCTAATGTCTAATGATGTTGAACATATTTTCATGTGCTTATTTGCCATCTGTGTACTCTCTATGGTGAAATGTCTCTTCATGTCTTTTGCCCACTATTTAAATGGATTGTTGCTTTTTGTTGTTGTTGAGATCTGAGAGTTCTTTGTATGTTCTAGATCCTAGTTGCACTAGTCTGAAAATTGACCTCCCAAAAGATATACATGTCCAATCCCTGGAACCTGTGAATGCTGTCTTAAATGGCAATAAAAAGATGTCTTTGCAAGATGTAATTAAATTAAGGATCTTGTGATGGAGAGATTATTCTGAATTATCTGGGTGAGCCCTAAATGCAATTGCATGTATTCTTGTAAAAGAGAAGCAGAGGGAGATTTCATAAAGAAGGCAACGTGACCACGGAGACAGAGATTGGAGTGATGCAGCTACAAGCCAAGGAATGCTGGCAGCCGCCAGAAGCTGAAAAAGGCAAAGAGTGGGTAGATATTCCCCTATAACCTCCAGAGGCATTAGGACCTTGCAGACACCAAGATTTCAGCCTAGAGATACTGATTCCAGACTTCTGGCCTCCAGAACTGTGAGAGAATAAATTTCTGTTGTTTTAAGCCACTAAGTTTGTGGTGATTTCTTATAGGAGCCATAGGAAACTATTACACTATTATTCCTTTGTTGGATATATAGTTTACAAATATTTCCCCTACTCTGTAGTTTGTCTTTTCATTCTCTTAAAGGGGTCTTTTGCAGAACCAAAGTTTTTAATTTTGATGAAGTCCAATTTATACATTTTTCTTTTACGGATTGTGCTTTTGCTGTCAAATCGAGGAATTCTGCCTAGCTCTGGATCCAGAAGATCTTTTTTTTCCTAAAAGTTTTATAGTTTTATGTTTTACATTTAAGTCTGTGATTCATTTTGAGTTAATTTTAATAAGGTGTGAAGTATAGATCAAGGTTCATTTTTGTGCCTTCAGGTGACCAACTTATTTGGCACCACTTGTTCTTCTATTGAGTTTCTTTTACACCCTTGTCAAAAATTAATTGGGCATATTTACACAGTCTATTTCTGGGTTCTCTATTCTATTCTGTTGGTCTATGTATCTATCCCTCTGCCAATACAAAATTGTCTTGATTACTGCTGCTATGTAGTAAAACTTGATATGAAGTAGAGTGATTCTTTCCACTTTATTCTTCTTTTTAAAGATAATTTTAACTACTTTAGGACCTGCCTGTGCCTTTTCATATAAATTTTAGAATAAGCTTGTCTATATATAAAAAAATCTTGCTGGGATTTTGATTGGAATTGCATTAAATCTATAGATCAATTTGAGAAGTGTTATAGGCTGAATGGTGTTGCCCTAAATTTATATGTTGAAGTCCCCAGTACCTCAGAATGTGACAATTTGGAGATAGGGTCTTTAAAAGGGTAATTAAGTTAAAATGAAGTCATTAGACTAATTCAATATGACTGGTGTCCTTAAGAAGAGAAATTCAACAGAGACAGTACAAGGAAAGACCAGGTGAAGACACAATTAGAAGGCGACCATCTGCAAGCCAAGGAGAAAGTCCTCAGAAGAAACCAACCTTGCTGACACCTTGATCTCCGACTTCTAGCCTCCATAACTATGAGAAAATAAATTTCTGTTGTTTTAACCACCCACTGTGGCACTTCGTTATGGCAGCCCTAGCAAACTAATACAGGAAGAATAGACATCTTTACTATGCTCAGTCTTCCAATCTATGAACAGGGTATGTCTCCTGATTTACATAGGTCTTTGATTTCTTTCACCAGCACTTTGTAATGTTAGGTGTACAAATTCAGTACATGTTTTATTACATTTAGAGCTGAGTGTTTTATTTTCTTTTGAGCAATTGTAAGTGGTATTGAATTTTAATTTCAGTTTCCACATGATCATTGCTAGTCTAAAAATGTGATTGACTTCTCTGTGTTGATCTTGTATCCTGCAACCTTGCTCAACTCATTTATTAGTTCTAAGAGTTTTATTGGTAGATTCTTTGGGATTTTCTATGTAGACAATCATGACATCTGCAAATAGGAACAGTTTCACTGCTTCCTTTCCAATCAGTATGCCTTTCTTTTATCGTCTTATAGTAGTGGCTACAGCTTTCAGTACTATGTTGTGTAACAGTGCCGAGAGCAGACATTCTTTTCTTTTTCCTAATCTTAGGAGGAAAGCTTCAGCCTCGCACCCAGGTTTCACTGTTTCCACTGCTGTGGGCAGATGAGCTTGCCTCGTCACTGGGCATGGATCTCCTTGCTAAGTCCCTGCTTTGGTTTGTTTGCTTGGTTTTTTGTCCATGCCTGTTGAAGATCCTGAGTTGCAGGCCTCTCCAGTATCCAGACTAGGACATATGGGAGATAAAAAGAAACCCCAGGGAAGTCACTGCAGTGTCATTCTTCAAGTACTGAGTTGCCTATCCAGTGCACCTTCCTCTTTGTGCTTTCAGAGTTCTTTTACGATTGTCTGTCAAATTCTTCACAGAGTATTTAGTTGTATTTAGAGGAAAGTAGCAGGGAAAAGTGAGCTACTCCATCTTATCCTTGAACAATGTATTTTATACTTTACTATGTTATTAAGCATTATATAATAATACAAGTGGTTTTTATAAAGATGAGCCTAGAATATCTTATTACTACTTTGGAACTTAGAGATATTTGAAATTGTTTCTTGGATTTCTAGAGTCGATTGTGGGTGAAGAAGTCTAGAGAGTCAATTGCTGGTGCCAAAAGGAGGAGGCACTACTAGGCTGGTAACAGAGGATGGGGACACATGTGGTTGGATCCTCTTGGGTGAGCAATAGGGTATGAGTACTTGTGACTTTAGTGTTATCTATGTAGACACAATAATTCCCCTCAGGCATTTTGCCAATCTATATGAAGAAATAGAACTTAATTCATATTTGTCAACTGCTGCATGTTTATGGTGTTCTTAGGCATAGTGTATTAGTCAACCAGTTCTGTGCCATGAACCTTAAAATTCTGGTGCAGTGGAGCAGAGAGCGTGATTTATAGCAATCACAATGTTTTTAAGCTAGAGACCTGAAGACATTGTGGAAGTTTACAATTGCAAAAAACTTTACATATTTATGGGAGCAAGAATAATCATTTTGAAGCATATTTTCAGCTAAATATCGCGATGACAACCAAAGGCCTCAGAGGTGAAATGAACATTTGAGACACTGAACTAATTCACAGAACTGTCTTAATTTCTGCGAATACCTTGAAGCATTTTTTAAAACCAGCAGGCCAATCTTCTTGACATTTTTGGGAACAACTTGACTTGTAATTTTCCTCTAATTTAGCGTACATGCCCCTCAAAACAAAACAAAACAGCCCTGACTTTTTAAAGTAATCTGTGAGTGTCAAAGTGACATAATGAAAAATGAAATGGATGTTAGAATTAGCTACATCGCTACATCTAGGTTCAAATCTTGACTCTGCTATTTCATAGTCTAGTCATGTGACCTTGGAGAAGTCAAAGCCTAAGTGAGAAATACGTAAGTTGCACGCGGTGACAGAGATTCTTTGCTTGACCAAACTTTAGTCAGGCTCCTAAGCCTTCCCCTAGACAGAAATTTTTTATTGTTGTTTTGTGCACTAGCCATAGAACTGAGAAGAGTGCTTGGCACACAGTAGGTGCTCAATAAATGACTATTGAATCAATGATTCTCAATTTCCACATCTACAAAATTAGATTTTTGTTAGGATTTAAAATTGCCACAACTGTTAAGGCCCTGACATATTAATATACTAAAACTCCAATGAAACCCTGTTTCTTCCTCAAAATTTGGCCAATCTCACCATCTCTGGGAAGTTTTCCTGAACTATCTTCACTCAGCGCTAGGTTGTCCAATGGTTTCAGACATCTTCAGTCTCTTTACCTCTCAACATGAAGTGTATATATCTTGCTGCATGTTGGTGCTTTTTTTATGTCTGCCACTTTCCTTTGAAGGTATTTACTTGGATTTGTCCCTTTTACTCTTGCCTCTTTGACAAAGGGGGCTATCTCCTCTATGTTATCTATTATAGTGTTTAAGAATAGAATCTAAAGCCAGACAGCCTCAGTTTAAATCCCTACTCTACAATATCCTAACTATCTGCCCTCGGTGTCAGTTACGTAATAACCTTCTTCCTCTGTTCCATTATATATAAACTGGGGAGAAAACAGAATCTAACTCATATGGTTAGTAAGAATTAAATGATTTAATACATGTGAAGCATTTAAAACAGTGCCTGACACATAGAAAATACTCAACACATGTTAGCTATGATTGTTGTAGCTTCCTGCAAAGTTACATCCAGTTAATATATGCTCTTCAACTTCCATAAAGACTTGCTTCCGGAAAGTATTGTCAAGCTGAACAACATATTTTTATATAATTGAATTATCTACACAGGTCTTGGGTATATATTCTAATTTCTTTAAAATAATAGAAAATAGAACAGATTAAACATGACACCTTAAATACACATGCAATGATAAGGTAACAGGATGAAAAAAGAAAATCAGAAAAGAAATTATTTGAACAATGACAGGGTAAACGTTACAGATTCGGTGTTTTCAAGTAGGCTTTAGCAGAGGCAAAACTTCATCATTTTGTTCAAGAGTTCATTGCAGATTGAAATACAGTGATCCTGTAGAATAATAATTCATATTTCACTGCTTCTGAAGTTGCCATTTAATTCTGCCATTTCTTGAAGTAGTTGTACTCACACATAGCTTCTCCTATGTTTTCTTCTAGAAGTTTTATAGTTTTGCATTTTACATTTACTTCTATATTCCATTTTGAGTTAGTTTTTGTATAAGGTGTGCAATATGGACGGAGGTTCTTTTTGTGCATACTGATGTCCAATGTTTCTAACAACATTTACTGAAAAGACTATTTTTTTCTCCTTTGAAATGCTTTCGAAACTTTGTCAAAAATTAATTGATCATATTTGCCTATTTTTGGATCCTCTATTTTGATCCATCAATATATGCATTCATCCTTCCAGCAACACCATTCTGTCTTGATTATTGTAACTTAATAGTAAGTCCTAAAATTAAGTATTGTGGGTCCTCCAATTTTGTTCTTTTTCAAAATTGTTTTGGCTATTCTAGTTCCCTTGCCTTTTCAAATAAATTTTAGAATCAGTTTGCTGATTCCTACAAAAAAAATCTGCTGGGATTTCTTTGGAACTGTGCCGAATCTATAGATTATTTGGGAGAGAATTGACATCTTAAAAACACTCATTCTTCCAGTCCATAATCAGGGCATATCTTTCCAATTATTTGGGTCTTCTTTAATTTATTTCCTCAGTGTTTTGAAGTTTTCAGCATACAGTTCTTGCACATATTTTGTTAGATTTACACCTAAGATTTTCATGTTTGTTGATGTTATTATACATGGTACTCTTTTTAATTTGACTTCCAATTTCCATTGCTAGCATATATGAATACAACTTATTTGTGTATAGGAACCTTGCATTCTAAGAGCTTGCTGAACTCACTTATTGTGAGTTGTCTTAGTAATCTGTTGATGCATAACAAATTACCCCCAAAATTAGTGGCTTAAAAGAACATTTATTATCTAACAGTTTCTGTGGATCCGGAGTCTAGTCACATCATACTCTCCTTTAGCTTGACACAATCAAAATGGTCAGCCAGGCTGCAGCCACCCAAGCCTCCACTGGGAAAGATACACTTCTATGCTCACTCATGTGGTTAATATAATTTGTGGGTTTTAGATTGAAAGCCTGTTCCTCATTGGATGTTGGCTGGAGGCTTCCTTCAGTTCCTAGCCATGTGGGCCTCTCTGTAGGAAAATGTATGACATGGCAGCTTGCTTCATCAGAGCAAGTAAGCAAACAGGCAAGAGAGAGTGCCAGCAAGAGATAAAGTGTAAGCAAGATGGAAATTACAGTTTTTTATAATCTAATCTCAGAAGTGGCATCCAATCACTTCTGCTGTATTCTTTTCTTTAGAAGCAAGTCACTAGGTCCAGCCCACACAAAAGGGAAGGGCATTATAAAAGAGAGTAAATACCAAGAGGCAGGAATCATTGGTGGCCATTTTAGAAGCAGCCTACCATATTTCTAGGAGCCATTTTATAGATTTCTTAGCATTTTCTATGTAGATAACCATGTTATCTTTGAATAGAAGTGGTTTTGTTTCTTCCTTTCTGATAGGTAAGAGTTCCATTAATTTTTCTTACCTTATTGCACTGCTTAGAACCTGTAGTATAATGTTGAAGACGAGTGATGAGAGTGAACATCCTGATCTTATTCCTGATCTTTATGTGAAATCATTCAGTCTTTCACCATTAAGTATGATGTTAGCTTAAGAATATTTGTAAATTCCCTTATCGGGTTGAGGAACTTCCCTTCTATTCCTAGTTTTCTGACAGTTTATCTTGTTTTTTGTTTTTTTGTGTGTGTGTGTGAGGAAGAGCAGCCCTGAGCTAAGATCCATTGCCAATCCTCCTCTTTTTGCTGAGGAAGACTGGCCCTGGGCTAACATCCGTGCCCATCTTCCTCCACTTTATGTGGGACACCGCCACAGCATGGCTTGACAAGCGGTGCATTGGTGCGCACCCAGGATCCGAACCTGTGAACCCTGGGCCGCCAAAGCAGAGCGCGCGCACTTAACCGCTATGCCACCAGTCCAGCTCCAAGTTTATTTTGAATGGATGTTGATTTTTGCCAAATGTCTTTTCTGTATCCACTATTCCATAATTGAGATGATCATATGGTTTTTATTTTCTTTAATCTGTTGATATGGGGAATCACGTTGATTGATTTTTGAATATTAGACCAGCTGTGTTAGAATGTTTTATCCTTTTTAAATATTGCTGGATTCAGTTTGTTAATATGTTCTTAAGGATTTTTGCATCTATGCTAATGAAGCATACTAGTCTCTCTTTTTTTTTATTGTAATGACTAGTTTTATTATCAGAGTAATCCTGGACTCATAACATGATATGGGATGTATTCTTTTTGCTTTTATTCTCTGGGAGAGATTGTGCAGAATTCTTATTTTTTTCTTCCTGAAATGTTTGATAGAACTTGCCAGTAAAGCCATCTGGGTTTGGAGATTTTTTTTGGAAGTTTTTTTAAATAGGTCTATTCAGGGTAACCATTTTTTCATAAGTGATCTTTGGTAGTTTATATCTTTAAGAGAATTAATTCATTTCATGTAAGTCGTTGAATTGATAGGCATAAAGTTTTTCACAATATTCTGTTACATGTTTTATTGTCTGTAAATTCTGTAGTGATGCCTCTTCTTTCAGAATTGATACTGGTAATTTGAGTTTTCTTTTTTTCTTGATCAATCTGGCTAGTGGTTTATCATTTTCATTAATGTTGTAAAAGAATCAGCTTTGAGTTTCACTGGTTTTTCTGTTAGTTTCCAATTTTTAATCTCACTGATTTTTACTCTGAACTTTATTATTTTCTTCCTTCTACTTGCATTGGGTCTAATTTGCTCTTCATTTGCTAGTTTCTTAAAGTAGAAACTTAGATTACTGGTGTGAGACTATTTTTATTTTCTAAAATAAGTAATTAGGGCCGGCCCTGTGGCTTGGTGGTTAAGTGCGCGCGCTGCGATGCTGGTGGCCCGGGTTCGGATCCCGGGTGTGCATCGAGGCACCACTTCTCCGTTCATCCTGAGGCCGAGTCCCACATACAGCAACTAGAAGGATGTGCAGCTACGACATACAACTATCCACTGGGGCTTTGGGGGGAAAAATAAAATAAATAAAATCTTTAAAATAAGTAATTAATGCCACAAATCTTCCTCTAAGCACTCCTTTAGTTGCATCTTACAATTTTAACAGCCTTATTAACAGCTTTATTGACATTAACAACTTTGTTGAGGTTTAACTGACAAATAATAAGCTGTATATATTTAAATGTACAATTTGATATGTTTTTACATATCTATATATACACTTGTGAAATAATAACTATTATCAAAATAATGAACATACCTATTATGCCCCAAATATTCCTCATGCCATTAAATAGCCATTTTTATCTGCCCACCTCACTCCCAATGGTCTCCAGCAACTGATCTTCTTTCTGCCACTGTAGATTGGTTTGCATTTTCTAGAATTTTATATAAATGGACTCATGTAATATGTACTCTTTTCATGTGGCTCTTTTCACTCAGTTTAATTATTTTAGGTTTATCCCTGTTTGTGTGTTATCAATAGTTCATTCCTTTTTGTTGACAGTGTTCAGCAATTTGATTATGGGTTTTCTTTGAGTTTATCTTGTTTAAGGTTTGATGAACTTCTTGAGTCTCTAAATTTAGTCTTTCATCAAATTTAGGAAACAATTTGCCATTTTTTGTTTTAATTTTTTTCCTGCACCAATCTTTTATTCCTCTCCTTTTGGGACTCCAGTGACACAAATATTCTACAATTTTATACAGTTCCACAGATTCTTGAAGCTTTATTCATTTTTCTTCAGTCTTTCTCTCTATTCTATAGTTTGGATGATTTCTATTGATCCATCTTCAAATTCACTAACTCTTTTCTCTGTCATCTCTATTGTGTTATTGAGCCCATCCTGTGATTTTAAAAATTTCAGATATTGTATTTTCCTGTCATAAAATATTCAGTATTTTAGTTTCTTCTTTTTTGTAGTTTCTTTTTCTCCATTGAGAACTTCCATATGTCTATACATTACTACATGGAGTATTGTTACGGTAGCTGCTTTAAAGGCTTTGTCTGATAATTCCAACATCTTGGTAATTGGGGGGTTTGCATCTGTTGATGGTCACTTTAAGAATTTTTCATATTCCCTGGATATTTTTTATGTCAAGTAATTTTGGATTGTATCCTGGACATTTTGAATATTATATTTTGTAGATTCTAGGTCCTATTCAAATCCTTTCAAGAATGATGATTTTGTTTACTTGTTTGTTGTAGTGGGCAATCAACCCAATTAGGTTCAGACTTAACATTCAGTCTTGCCTCTACGGGCCATAGGTTTAATATCTTTTCTGTTTTCATAACCTTTGCCTCTGCTGCTTTGGGTCTGTCCCACACACGTGCCACTCAGGGCATGGTCTGAGACTTGGATGATTTTTTAAATCAGTTCAATTCTCTAAAGCTTTTCTATGCTTCTTGGGGTCTGTCCTGTTCATGTAGAGGTCAGAGTTGAGACTGGCACTTATGCAGGTTCATACACAGAATTAGGAAATTCTTTATCCTTCTCTCTCTTCCATGGGATTCGCTTCCATACTCTCTAGTCTACAGAGGCCCACTTTTCAGGTTCACTGGCCAAAAAAGAAAGGGTCTCCGCAAAATTTTAGTATTCACACCCCCAAAGCACAGCTGTCTAACTAGATCAATCCCTCTGGACGAAGCCAGGAGACAAAAAAGGGAGGAAAGGGCCGGCCCCGTGGCTTGGTGGTTAAGTGCGCGCGCTCCGATGCTGGTGGCCCGGGTTCGGATCCCGGGCGCGCACCGAGGCACCACTTCTCCGTCCATCCTGAGGCCGAGTCCCACATACAGCAACTAGAAGGATGTGCAGCTATGACATACAACTATCTACTGGGGCTTTGGGGGGAAAAAATAAATAAATAAAATCTTTAAAAAAAAAAAAAAGGGAGGAAAAAAGATGTTTCAGCTACATTCAGTAGACCACAGTTACCCCTTTTGTCAGTTACCCTGGCTAGAAAGACTGGGTTTCTATAAGAGTTTTAGCCACTCCTGTACTACCACCATACAGCTATGTGACTGGGTACTGCCCTTGGGGCAAAACCAGGAAGAAAAGAGGAAGAAATTAAAAAAAAAGAAAAGAGGAAAAGGGAAAAGAGGAAGGAAACAGTGGTTACTTTTCTAAGTTTCGATTTACCTCCCAATCTGCCTGCTTTTGTTTTCTTTTCTGAGTCCTCAGGTAGTTGCTTTTGAATTTTTTCCAGAATTATTACATGAATACAGCAAAAGAGATAGTCTTTAGTGGGCTTACTCTATTTTTGTTGGCATCAGAACTGTCATTATTGATTTTAATGCACAAAAGTTTTCAGATTTGGTAAGGGGGCCCAATTAAGGTAGCATCTGTGTCTTTTTTATACATTCCCAGCATTTTTTGAGCACTTTCTTACTTTCCAGATCAAAAGATGCTCCAGGCTCATGTTGTAATATTCCTGCCCCAAGCATGGAGTCAACTATTTCTCTACGGAGTCCCTGTTCTCATTTGTGTTTACTGCTACTCATGTGACATTGTTTTTAAGCCCTCTTAATGGACAGAGACAGAAAATAATTCTAAGTATACATATACATATACATATGAATATTGGTTTCTATGTCCATCTATCTATTATTATTATTATCCTTGTTATTATCTATCAGCTCCATGAATTCACACTGATATCATGAATATTAATCCAACACCAGGGCCGGCCCCGTGGCTTAGCGGTTAAGTGCGTGCGCTCCGCTGCTGGCGGTTCAGGTTGGATTCCGGGCGCACACCGACGCACAGCTTCTCCGGCCACGATGAGGCCGCAATCCCACATACAGCAACTAGAAGGCTGTGCAACTATGACATAACAACTATCTACTGGAGCTTTGGGGGAAAAAGTACTATAAATCCAACACCATAGGACTCATTATTTGCTTCCCCCTTTCCAACTTTTCAACACCCTTATGAAACAGTGAGAAACTTGGTTCCTATTATCTTTAGTATACTTATACACTTATACCATCCCAGAATACACAGGAAGTAGTTTCAGAATTGCTGTTATGTACCTCTGATAAAATCAAACCTAATATCTAAAGTTCATTTATTTATATTTTTATTTATCTTTAGATTGTGTATATAGTACAAAGATTGCTTTAAAGTAATATGAGTTAGGTTTTTTTGGTACTCTCTACTCAATGTGGTTATGTTATTAATTTCAAATAGAGTTAAGTTCATTTGATTCTGTTCATAATCCATTTCAGGGTTTTCTCCCAATATTTGTTTATCTTATTTTTTTAAATATATAAAACATTAGCACAGTTTCTGAAGTCAAAATTAAATAAAACGTGTATTCAGAGAAGCGTAATTCTCCCACCCCCAACCTTTCTTTCCAGTTCCCACCTTTCCCCTGAAGGTAATCAATCTCATTAGTTTCTCATTTATCTTTTCTGTATTTCTTTTTTACACAAATAAAAAGATATGTGTATATTTTTGTATTTCTCCTTTTTCTTACATAATGATAGCATACTCTATGCCCTCTTTTGCGTTTTACTTTTTTCATTTAATAGTATAAGTTGGAAATTACTCCATGGCAGTTAATAGAGAACTTCCTCATTTCTTTTAATATTTTCATGGTACTCCATTGTGTGGATATTTTATAATACTTCCAATTGATCTCCTATGTATGGGCACTTAGGTTGTTTCAGATATTTTGCAATTACAAACAATGTTCATGTGAATAACCTTATACATACATATTTTTGTATTATCAGAGGTTTATTATCCAGGGCAAACTTTTAGAGGCTGGTTTGCTGGGTTAAAATGTAAATGCATATGTAGTTTTGTTCAGTATTGTCATATTCCCCTCTATATTGGTTGTACCAATTGGCATTCCCACCACTAATAAACGAGAATGCCTATGTTGACATAGCCTTGCCACAATGCCATGTCAAGCTTTTAAAATTTTCCCAGTCTGACAGGTAAAAAACGGTATCACAGTGTCATTTATTTTATACTTCTCTTATAATGATTGAAATTAAACATTGTCATGTATTTAGGACTGTATATTTAAATGTGTATATATAATTCAAATATTCACAAATGTTTTAAAGTATGTACAATATATAAAAACTTCACAAATTACCTACACACATCTTTAACTCATTTTTTTTTTCTGTTGACTGTTGGATCTTATTACCTCAGTTTTAAAGAATTCTTTATATTTATGGACATTAGCCCTTTATCTGTGATATATGTTGCAAATATTTTCTATGAGTTTGTTATTTGTTTTTGAATTTTGCTATTTGTGCTTTTGTCATGTATTATCATAATTATGATTATTATTATTATGCCAAAGATATCAATCTTTTATTTTAGTACATCTGAATTTTGAGTCGTAGTTAAAAATCCTTTCCATACACCTAGGTTATAGGTAAATTCACCTTTGTTTTCCTCTAGTATTTGTACGGTGTAAAATGGACTACTATTTAGCCTTAAAAAAGAATGAAATTCTGCAATATGTGACAACATGGATAAACCTTGAACACATTATGCTACGTGAAAAAAGCTACTCACAGAAAGACAAAGACTGCATGATTCCACTTATATGAGGTATCTAAAATAATCAAATTCATAGGATGAGATGGTCTTTAAACTTTTGTTGTTGATACTTTCTAGTACTACTGCATTCTTACCAGAAAGCACTTTTTGTAATATTCCTATTTTCTAATATTTCCTTTGTGGCCTAATAGATGATTAATTTTTGTGAGTGTTCCATGTGCACTTGTGAAGAAGGTATACTCTCTATGATAGGGGTATAAATTTCAACATACATCCATAAGGTCTATACCCTTTTTTATTTTTGTCTAATCTTTCTTATACTGAGTATGATGTGTTAAAATCTCCCATAAGTAGAATGTATCCATAAATGTATCCTTCCATGTTCTTTAGTTTTTTTAGCTTTATAAGGGGCATTGCTGTGTTATTGGGGGTATGAATATTCTTAACTGCTACATCTGTGTTGTTAATTGTGGTTTTTATCATAAATAAGCATACTTTTTTGTTGTTGTTATGGGAACAAAAGTATCCCTCTTTTTTACTCTTACTTCTTTTCTCTCTTGAAATTTACTTTGTAAGATATAAAGATCACAATTTCTGTTTTCTTATTGTTTCCATTGGTTTGGTATACTTTTGCTCATCCCTTTATTTTTACCCATTATGAATCACTGGATTTTAAGTGTTCTTCTTATATGTAGAATATAATTGGTTCCTTTTTTGTAAGCCAAACTGAAAATCTTTTATTTTTAATAGTGAGTTAGGTACATTCAATTGTATTGCTATTACTGATATGTTGGTTTTCAACTCTGTAATATATCTTGGTTTAATGTTGAAAGCATTTTATTTTCTTGTAATTCTTCCTCCATTTGATTTTTTTTTTTTTTTTTTTTTGCTCTTCTATTAATTACATTTCTTTTGGTTTTAAGAAGGTTTGTGTTTTTGTTCTAGTGGTTAACTTTTTTTTTTTTTCTGAGGAAGAATCACCCTGAGCTAACATCTGTTGCCAATCTTCCTGTTTTTTGCTGAGGAAGATTTGCCCTGAGCTAACACAAGTGACCAATCTTCCTCTATTTTGTGTGTGAGCTGCCACCACAGCATGGCCACTGTGGAGTCGTGTAGGTTTGTGCCCAGGAATGGAGCCCAGGCAGCCAAAGTAGAGCACGCCAAACTTAACCACTAGGCCACTGGGGCTGGCCCCCAGTGGTTAACTTTATATCATGTTTATATCATCTTGTATTTACATCACGTTTAATGCCCTTAGAACCCTGTTTTCTTATTAAATAAATTACTTTGTGATTTGTCAGAATGTTTTTGGTATCATTTAACTCTCACCTTTTGTTTATGGAAAGATCAATGAAACGATTCTACTTTCTTTTCCTTCTTTCTCTTTCTCTTCTCTTCCCAAATTTTAGTTGCATTGTTTCTAATTTTTTAAAGTATTTAACAAATAATATATATCATATAACAGTATTCTTCTGCCCTTATACCACCCTTGTTTTTGTCTGAGCTCTAAAATTAAATATATTTAATGTTCAGCATTAGTCTTTTTGATGAAATTTTCCCAATCATCCCTTGGTTAGATGAATCCCATCCACTATTCAGTTTTTTAAGAATGGCTTATGGGTTCAGAACTCTCTGAGTTTAAAAAAATTTTAACTTTTTGTAGCCTTTATGGCTAACTTGTCAGGATGCAAAATCTTTGTTTCAAACTTTGAGTATATTTTCCTTTTTTAATTTAAAGTATAATTTACATACAGTAAAATTCAGCCTTTTAAAACTGCATACTAGAATTTATAGCTTTTCAAATTTTGAAAAATATATATTTATATATAACCACCACCACAATCAAGATATAGAACAGTTCCATGATACATAGCAAAGTAAATGCTCCCTTGGAGTCATCCTCCTACATTCAGCCCCTGGAAACTAATGATATCTTTTCTGTCTTTATAGATTTGCCTTTGAAGAATGTCCTACAAATGGTTGACTTTTAAAAAAAATATTGCTTCGCTGTTGCTTTGCTTTATTTTTAATTGTTAAATTTTGTTAATTTTTAATTTGTTAAAGAGGCCAATCTAATTCTCTTGCTCTTGTGAATTATTTCTTATTTTTCCTAGAATCCCCGAAGATTTTTTCTTTATATTTAAAATCTAATTTCTCAGATATATCTTAAAGTTAATGGGTCCAGGTCAAATTTCTGATACTGTGTTGGCAGATTCAGACACTTTTATTTCTGAAAAATTTACCTGGGTTATAGTTTTAAATACTAATTCTGTTCCATTGTTTCTTTCCTTTCAAAAATGATCATTTTACAGTCATGTGTTGCTTAATGATGGGGATATGTTTTGAGAAATGCATGATTAGGCAATTAGAGTGTACTTCCACAAACCTAGATGGTATAGCCTATTACTTCTAGACTACAAACCTGAACAGCATGTTACTGTACTAAATACTGTAGGCAATTGTAATACAATGGTAAGTATTTGTGTATCTAAACATAGAAAAGGTACAGTAAAAATACAGTATAAAAGATGAAAAGTGATACACTTGTAGAGGGCATTTACCATGAATGGAGCTTGCAGGACTGAAAGTTCTCTGGATAAGTGAATGGTGAGTGAATGTGAGGTCTAGGACATTACTGTACACTACTGTAGATGTTACAAACACTGCACACTTAGGCTACACTAAATTTATAAAAAATGTTTTTCTTCAATAATAAATTAACCTTAGCTTACCGTAACATATTTACTTTATAAACTTTGAAAAATTTTTAACTTTTTGACTCTTTTTTAATAACGTTTAGCTTAAAACACATTGTATAGCAGTACAAAAATATTTTCTTTATATCTTTATTCTATAAGCTTTTTTCTATTTTTAAAATTTTTAATTTTTTTTTCCTTTTTAAACTTTTTTTAAAAAACTAAGACACAAGCACAGACATTAGCCTAGGCCTTCACAGGGTCAGGATCATCGATATGACTGTCTTCCACCTCCACATCTTGTCCCATTGAAAGGTCTTCAGGGGCGATAACACTCATGGAGCTGTCATCTCCTATGATAATGTGCCTTCATCTGGAATACGTCTTCAAGGACCCATCTGAAGCTTCTCTTGAGGAGGTGTCACTGTTTTCAGAAATAGGTCCACTTTGGTTTGCTTAGTTTGTTTCTTTTTTCATCATAGATTTGCTTGTAAGCAGATAACGCACAATGAACATTCCTCTCTATTAATGAAAACCATTCAGTCTGGGGTCCATGTTTTCAAACTTTTGAAGGAGCTTGCTGAGGTCTGCAAAAGATTCTACTAAACCCTTCATTGTGAATTTTCTTGGGGGTTCTTCTTTTTCTTCTCCTGCAGTTTCCTTTTCTCTCGCCTCTTCTTCAGCTGTGTGTTCCTGTTTCAGTTCCAACAACTCCTCGTTAGTCAATTCCTCAGAAGCCACCTCTAGGAGCTCCTCAATGTCATCATCAGCGACACCCGGGTTAAAGTTGTTTGCATCTTCACCACAGCCATGTTGATTTTTGCAACCTCTTCATCCTTGGCAAATTCTTTGAAGTCACGGACAAACCTCTTGAGTGTCTTCTTTCAGATGCCATTCCTATACTCCTTGCTGACATCACCCCAAGCCCAAGCATAGTTCTTGATGCAGTCATAGACATTGTAATCTTTCCAGAATTCCATCAGTGTCTTGTCAGTGTCTTCCTCAGTTGCAGCAGTAGCCTGGGTAAAGGTCCTCCTCAGGTAGTAGGCCTTAAAAGCTGCTCTAACTCCTTGATCCATTGGTTGAATCACAGAGGTGGTGTTTGGAGGGAGAAACACCACTTTGATATTGGCATGAAGATCACCAATAAAAAGAGGATGTCTGGGAGCATTAGCAACAGTAAGCAAAATCTTGAAAGATCTGTTATTCTCCAAACAATTCTTCTCCATTTCACTGGCATAGCAATTCAGGAGGGCCTCTCGGAAGAGGAGCTGGGTCATCCATGACTTCTTATTGCTCCCGTAGTACACTGGCAGGTGTGCTTATTGATATGCTTGAAGGCCCTGAGGTTCTCAAGGTGCCAGATCACAAAGGGTTTCAATCTGTTGCCTGACACATTGCCCCCAAGGAAAACTGTTATCCTGTCCTTTAAAGATTCAAAACCTGGCATTGATTTGGCCTCCTTGTCTCCTTAAAGCAGATCCTTTAACGGCTTCTACCACTTCGTGCTTATTTTTCAAGATTGTAGCTATGGTGGAATGGGACATGCCTGACTGGCGAGCAATAACCATCACTGATTTTCCATTTTTGTAGTCTTTAATCACTTTTAATTTCATTTCCAGGTCAATAACTCGATGTGGCCTTTTACTGGCAATATTCGCAGTGGATTCTGTATGCTTAGGGGCCATGCTGAGCAAAACAACATGAGAATAAATCAAGCACAAAAAAAATGGTGTAATCAATGGACATGGTAGACGCGAGATGTATGAGGCTGCTGCCAGTGTAACACAGCATGTTGTTTTACAGTAAACTTTTTATATAAATAGGAAGAGTACACTCTAAAATAACTATAAAAAGTGTAGTATAGTAAATACATAAACCAGTAGCATAGTCATTATGATTATCAAGTATTATGTACTGTACATAAGTGTTTGTGCTACATTTTTACTCAACAAGCAGCACTGTAGGTTCATTTACACCAGCATCACCACAAACACATGAGTGATGCGTTGTGCTTTGACTTTATCATGGCTATGACGTTACTAGGTGATAGAAATTTTTCAGCTCCACTATAATCTTATGGGAGCAATGTCGTATATGCGGTCTGTCATTGACCAAAATGTTGTTATGTGGTGCGTCACTGTACATACATTTTGCTGGTCTTCCATATTAAACAATTTCTTCCTGAACCCTTTTCCTTCTTTCTTTATCTCATCTTTATTATCTTTGTCGTTTCCTTGTTTTTCTTCAATGCTCCTTATTAAGTTTTCATATGAATCTATTCTTCTTTAGGCACTTTTAATTTAATGTTCATTTCTGATATGATTTTTTCTTTTTCTTCTATTTTATTGTCCTGGGTTCAGTCAACTTTTGCTTTATTTTAACCAATTTTTTTGTCCATTTCTTTTAGTTTTTAGATTTCTACTTCAAGGTATTTTTTTCATATCTTCAAATGCTTGTTTGAGGAAATTTAATTTTGTTTGAAGTGTTTTTATATAGTTTTCTTTTTCTTGATCATTCTTTATTGGTGGGAGTTTTCATCAAATGGCTTTTTTTGATTCTCTTGTTCTGCTTTCTTCTTATAGTAGTTTGGTATAAACAAGATTGATTACATTTTTGAATTTACATGAAAAATGAAAAACCTCGCTAAAATCAATATAGTAAAACTTTCAATGCTTGAGTTTTTGTTGTGATAATGTGATCTTGAACTTATATAAGTAGTAATTAATTTGTTATTTCCTGTCTCCTTGTAGAAACATGGATTGTAGACTGCATGAAGAAGAATAGCTTTCCTTGAGTGCTTATTATGTGCCAGGCACTTAGTTTGCCAACATTTAAAAAGATAACTTAGAATATATTTATTCAAGATGATGAGCCACTTTTTCCTTCTTTCTATAAGAGATGGTACTGGGTATGTGTACTGCCTAGAATATAGGAGTGGGAGCATGTTTCTGTCACTCTTCCATTCTGTACATTGTAAGACCACTGTCATTGTTTACAAATGACAGTGAGCAACAGAGTATCTATGTATGATTTTAATATATTATAAAATGTCTCTTTTGTTTTTTAAGACTCTGCTACTGATATATTTAATAAATATGATACACACATCCAATTCCTTAAGTCACACAGTTTGCTTTTTTCTTCATTTCCCAAATGATACAAGTAAAATAATTAACTTTATGAGCGTTTACTATGATACCTGACACAAATTTATGACATAATTTGAGATTGAAAAATTAATAAAATTGTACTTACCATAAAGGATTGCAAGCAGAGACAGTGGCATGACAAGTAGTCCCACCAGCATATCAGCAATGGCTAGGGACATTAAGAAGTAGTTGGTGGCATTGTGCAGTTTCTTTTCCAAGCTTACTGCCATGATAACGAGAATGTTGCCACCTATTGTCAGGATTATTATTATGACGATTGAAAGTGCTGGCCAGTTTTGTACCCCGTCTGGGAATTTGAAGCGTCCACCATCGGAGGTATTGAAAATGTCAGTTACTATAGCTGCAACTGGGCTCACAGAAATATCGCATTGCCAAACCAATAGGCCAATTAGGTGCACACTGAAAAGTAAGAAAAAAATAATCAGGTACATATTATATTGCTTATACCTAACAAATTGCTTATACAAAATGATTGCTTTTAACAATCATTATCATCATCATTATCATCACTTCTACTCTCTTAATTAAACCTCGGTATTTCTTCTTTCTATCCAAAGAATACTTTTATTGAGTGCTTATGATGAATCAGGCACTTAGCTTACTGAAATATATATGTATAATCATATTTGATCTCATACAACAACTTTGTGAGGTTAGTACTGATTTATATCCAATAAGTAGATGAAGAGACTAAGGTTCACAGAGGTTAAGTAACTTTTTCAAGGCAATACAGACAGTAAGCGGCAGGGGTAGGTCCACGCTCAGATGTCACTGATTTCAAAGTCTGTGTTTTAAATTTTCACTCTACACAAAAAATCTGAAACCACAGTACTGTTTGATTTGCTGTAATCAAACAATACTGTGTTTATTTTTTATAAATACAGGTCTATTCTTTATATTTTTAAAATATTAATTTCTTCTAGATATCCTCTGAAACAACTAACAACAGAATGAGAAGGGATTTTCTTTTAAGTATCCAGTACCCTGACAAGAAAATTGAAGTTGCCTTCTTTTAATCCAAAGCCAAGAAAGAATGAGTTCCCATCGGACCAACTTCAGGCAAGATTTTGGATGAGGCACAGTGGGTTTTGGCAATAGCACATATTCATTTCTTTCTAGAACTCTTCTTACCTTCTCACGGTTGCAGAGTGACCTTATGCTGGTCCGTAGTTTCTTAATATCTGTGCTATAAATTTTCCTTCTACCTGACACTCTACCCATTTCTGTTCTATGCCTTCTGGGCCTTGTTCTAGGCTAGAAAATGATTTGAGGTGATGATTAATTCGTATGGGTTTGCTGCTTTCCTATGCCGGAAGTGAAATCTCTTAAGTCATTTAAAATGTACATTTCACATGATGGTACTTCAGTAGATTTTACTAATAGGAATTTCAGGCCAGGTGGCAGACTAATGCAAGAGAAGTGGGCGTGGTTATGTTTTGCACATTTCAAATTAATTTCCCCCACTGGTGATATGAGATTTATTCAGGTTACATAAAGTGTCCTCTCAAAGTCTAAGTTCCTGAAGTGTCTAATAAAACTAACATGTATTTTCCTTAATAAAATAGACAAGACAGACAAACATATTCAATATTTCTTTCTTAAAAGCAAGGATTATTATCCATAAATGACTGTCTTATGTGTATTCTATCTTCAGTAATATCTAATGAATATTAAGCAGCAACTATACTATATGTAGTGGTTGTTAAAACTTGGCATTATTTATAGAGGAAAAAATTTCCTCTACTGGTACAATATGTGCTGAACAATTTTCAATGCTAGACAGTTGAAGTAAGATTCTTTTGGGAATTGGGGAGATGGAATACATGACAATACAACATCCAGAGTCTATGAGTTTCCCATGTAAATGCTTTATTTTATTATCTCATTCACTTGTTCTTTGAACTAAAAGTATTATCTCCATACAGGGAAAATATATGTGTAATTTGATTGACTCATTACTTACTATCAATCATCAGAGAAACTTGCAGTATTAAAACTAGACGATTATGATTATTGTAATCATATCATCTCTATAATATTATACACACACACCATCTTTTCTGAATTGAGTGTAACACTAAGCCTGAAAAATTATTGGCATTATTTAAACAAGTAAAAATATTGTAATAATTTTCTAGTATATTTAATAATTATTTCTCTTAATACCTTGTTAATATACTTCTGTGTATTTTACGATAATGAAGAAATCATAAAAATATTTTGACTTTCTACAAGAAATAGAAAACTAATACTTCAGACATTTAGCTTAAAATTACTTCCTCATTAGTCAAAGCTACTTGATATTATAAGCAACATGGAGGGGAGAGACATACATAGTAATTTTTATCAAATAATGAGAAGTAATTAGTAAATTCTTTCAAATGCTGGCCCTATTATTTTCCTAGAACACACAAAATAAGCGAAAATAATATATGATTCATAAACTCTATATCATAATTAATCCATGGTTAATGTGAATAGAAACTATTGAAATAAAGAACCAAATAAACAGAAGCAAGTTATTTGCTCTCAGCTTTGGTTAGTTGTATTCGTTGCATTTGGCATGTGGCCAATGTGACCAGTCACTTAACCTCTCAAAACATCAGTTTCCTCATCTGTGCAACAAAGATCATCTCTGTCATGTGATTGTTGTGAAAATTAAATGATATATATAAAGTCTTGAAAATAGTACCTTTGTCATAATAGGCCCTCAGTAAATGTTGGAGCTTACCTTCACTCTGCCTTCGAAGTTAAACAAAAGTATTTTATGATATCTACACCCCCAACTCATGTATTTCAAAATTTGTCAAGAATTTAAGTCCTGGGGCCGGCCCCATGGTGTAGCATTTAAGTGCATGCGCTCCGCTGCTGGCAGCCCTGGGTTTGGAACCCCGGGCGCACACAGACAAACTGCTTGCCAGGCCATGCTGTGGCGGCATCCCCCATAAAGTGGAGGAAGATGGGCAGTGGATGTTAGCTCAGGGCCAGTCTTCCTCGGCAAAAAGAGGAGGATTGGCATGGATGTTAGCTCAGGGCTGATCTTTCTCACAAAAAAAACAACAAAAAAAAAGAATTTAAGTCCTGATTTCATTTTAGGAAGATAGCTATTCATGCAGAAGTGGACTCAGATAGTAAGTTTAAATTTGAGGTCTCTTCTGGTCTAGCTGATGAAAAACTTGTCCTTCTGGCATTAAAAAAAATTTTCTGGTTTAAATTAGCTGATGATCATCTCAAGTAGTCTCACCAGACTTTATGCTCACAATAATATGCTGCATCTTCAACTGTCTCTTACAGAACCACAGATATATTTAACCTTAAGCATAGAGAATAGGTTCCTAACAAAATATGCAGTCCAACTTCAAATTTTCTAAGTAAATTGTGAAAACATTTTAATCTTTTCATGTTTCTCTAAGAATGATAGAGAAATGCAGGATAAAAGTGTACATAAGAAAAAAATAGATGAAAAACTATGTCCAACTATAAATTTTATAATTTGAGTATATCAGAACTTTGAGGTAAAAAACTACTTCAAGTAGTCATCTTGCCTACCTCTACTGGTCAGATATATTTTTATACCTATTATGAATTATAAATAAAGTAATGGTACTGGGAAAGACCCTGAAAGAGTATTTACTTCAGTTTCCTGGTTTCAATTCAATTAAAATTAATAAATTCTTTTTAGTACTACTTATAGGCAGAGTATTATGATTTTTATTGCAGTTAAATCCTGTTTTCTATATTTTTGTAGTCAAGAATTGACTATATTATAATTTAACCTAATTTCTAATAGTTGCATGCTCAGTGAAATATATACAGTCCTTTTACAAAAGTGGAGTAATTTAGGTCTTGCTCCTAAAGCTTCTATTAATTGTTATTAAGCCCACAGAAGTCACATAAAATATGTACACAAAAATTACAGTTTCTCTCTGAACAATGTAAATAATTTTTTCATTGCTACTAAATTTTTTTTTTTTTTTAAGATTTTATTTTATTTTATTTTTCCCCCCAAAGCCCCAGTGGATAGTTGTATGTCGTAGCTGCACATCCTTCTAGTTGCTGTATGCGGGACTCGGCCTCAGGATGAACGGAGAAGTGGTGCCTCGATGCGCACCCAGGATCCGAACCCGGGCCACCAGCATCGCAGCGCGCGCACTTAACCACCAAGCCACAGGGCCGGCCCTAAATTTTTAATGATAATATAATTTTACATTCTTGGTAGATAAACAAAATGATAACTTGATTTAAAAGTCTGAGGACATTTTAAGTCTACTGGGATTTTGCATGGCATATGACAATGGGCATTATTAGAAAAGATAAATGGTCCCTTGTTTCTCGTAATAGAATGGAAAAAATTCTATGTGAGTTCCTTGATTTCATACCAGAATAATTTGGTGCCCGTTAAGGTAGCCCTATAATTTGGTATATGGACCAGTGGCTAAATACTGAGTCTGCACAGGCGCATGGAGTAGGAACATTTGTCCTTTCATTTTCCCATACCCGACTCTTCTTTTCCCTTTTTTATCACTGTCCTTCACCCTTTCCTTTTCCTGTCTGCTCTAGTTCTCTTGGAATCATACATCCTTGAGACTTTCATCACTACAATGTACAGTGACATCCAAGATGGGCTACAGTGGCACATATTGCAGAGGATCCAATGTTGATGTACTTTATATCTACACTACTCTGTAAACTTTTTCCTAGATGAGTTCTTTTACAGGAATCATAGAGGAGACTGTGTAGGTGCAAGGTGATTCAAGGCTTCTCAACTGTACTAATCAGAGTTTACAGAGCCCTGGATCTTTTTTTCCCTACCCCATTCCTGAAAGAGTAGGTTTAGAAGAAACCAACCCAAAATTTTACTAAGTTAAAAAGAAGATATACCTGGGCTAGATCACGTTTAGAGTTGCTCAGTACTTGAATCCAATTCTTTACTTATCCCCTTTATGTTACATTCTATTGACTTTAACTACTGGGTCATTGTATCAAGACTTCCGAGGATGACATTGTTTTCTTCTGTCCAGCCACATCCCCCAACCCCCATGCCCTGACTTCTGAGCCATTCTTTTGAAACCTCAAATATATTTCATAAAACCAGAGGCTTATAAAGACATTTTATTCTCTTGGCTGTTCAGTTCACGCAGGAAGGAAAAGAAAAGAACCTTTCTCATTTTTACGTTTTAATTATGAAGAAAGCAACCAGGAGCACTGGAATTATTTTTGAATTGAGGGTATTATTACCGCATTACATATTTGAATACATGTGTGGTTTTGTTTAATTGGAGTTCAAATTATTGGGTTTTTTTCCATTTAGAGTTTTTGAATAGGAAAAACCCATAATATTAGTCTATTGGGATGCAAGTCATTTATGCAGATTAAGGCAAATATAGCTGAATGATTATATAAAAGCCTTTTTAACATTTTTGAGCAAGCTATCATAAAAAAGTTTTCTTTTTAAAAATAATAAGTAATAACATTCTTACAGGAACGAATGCACCGCTTTCCTCAGGTTCACCATGATTGCTTCAGTCTTAAGCAACCAAAGTTTAAAATTGAGAAGAGGAAACTAACAGACTGGATTCATAATACCATCCTCTCTGGGGAGAGAAAAAAAAGAAAAAGAAAATTAGTTAAAAGTCAGAATAACTTGCATAACAACCAATTAAACTTAAGTATATATATTAAGTGATAAACAATCAATATTAAATTTAGCAAACAGGTAAGTGTGTTATATAAATGATAAAAAAAGTCAAATAGAACAGATTTTCATTTATTTACCAACATACAACCATCTTAGTTTTTCTAAAATTTCTTGTACGCACTTTATTTATATAGGGCTTCTACTAAATGTCCCTCTGTGGAGTACATATAGCTTCAAATCAGTGTTTTGAGAAAGACATTAAGAACATATGTTTCTTAATTTGCAAACTGTTTGGGGGAAAGTTTGTGATCTAATAATTAAGTAGCATGTATAAAATAAAATGGTTTCATCTTATAGGAATATGGAAAACTAAAACAAGTTTTTAGCATTTTTATAAAGTGAACATATTTTGTATGACATTTCTAATTTTTTTTCTTCAAAGTGAAGCAATCTGCATTTACATAGATAGTTTTATTCATACATTTGCATTAGCCAACAATATTCTCCAGAGGGCAGCAACAGGTTTATACAAAAATAAATGAGTCAGTCAAGTTTACTATATTAAACATAGCCACCACTCTATATACCAACTAGTTAGTATCCAACAGATAGTATGTTACAGTCAGAGCACATGGAATAACGCTGAAAATTGCAAACAAAAGGTCAGTTGCACTAGATGATTGAAACAAAAATCCTTAGTTGCTTTTATTGATTAAGAGGTGACAATGCATCGTCAAAGGTACTGTGAAGGAAACATGAAAACTCTCTAAACAACTTGTCAAAGAATTTCAGAGTGAATACCTTCGATTTCTGTAGGCTATTTTTCAAGGAGTTATTTGTTGCATTGCAAAACCTCACCAAATATTTGCATAGCAGATTATTCACCATTTAGCACTCACTATATTCAGTATGCTAAAATATTGGCCAAGAGTAGAAAGCATGCAAATTTGCTGAGAATCTCTGCTGTCCTCCCTGTGGAAAAAACATCTTTACAGAGCAGAACACGTCACTATTAATCCTTACATTGACAGTGAAGAAATACTGAATGTGAATTCTGGTGATTAAGATACAGACCATTTGATTTTTCTGCCTAGAGATTCCTAACTAGGAATAGGATGGGTAAACCTCTGTTCTCCATTTTGCCTTTTCCATATCTTCTATTTTAGGATTTTGATTATACTCTCTTCCCACACCAAACATCTAACATCTAATTGTATTCTTTTCTGGGATCTTAAGCTATCAAGGGTCAAGATTGTGATGTTGTTAAGTGTGCACGAAGTGGGCTGTCAATGAGAAAAATTTAGTTGAATGTGTGTGTGTTTGTGTGTGTGTGAGAGAGAGAGAGAGAGAGTTGAATAGCTTGAGAACATGGAATAACATTGAAAGATCATCCATTTTCTCTAATTTGTAAATATTTTTAAGGAATATAATAAAAATCTGTTGATAATCACTTTTAGTGTTTTCTAGTTTCTTTTAGAAATCTGGAAATAAAATTTTATTAGGACAAATTGCACCTCCCTGTTTCCCATCTCATTTAATAGTACTATTATTTTAGTCACTCAAGCTACATACAAATTTAATTTATTCTCTCTTATCCCTCAACTCTCACTTGTGAGTTCTATCAGTGCTATCTACCCAAAAACCTATCCGAAAATCATCCCCTCAACTACAGTAATACATAAAATATGGCCTCCAGTATCTAGGAACTCAAAATAGTCTGTGGGAGAGAGAGAATGACATTAGCCAGACCATTAGTCAGACCATTTCTATCCCATAAAATCCTGCCAGACAACACATAAATCCCTTTTTCTGGGAGGTCTGCAAATAAGTGAGAGAAAAAATGGTAAAAGGAGACAAAATCTTATTTTGCTTCTTAGCCCTAAATAAATATCAAAAATACTTCCCTTTTCCCAATAATAAAATACAAAAATTATTTTTAATTTTTATTTTTCAAGTATCCAAAGATTAATGCAATTTAAAAGTTCCATAGTAAGAAATGCATCATTCCAATAGATTATAACAAATCAATTGAAACTGTGTTTGCCATAGCTCGATATGATAATCATCTCATTAAACATTATATTATCCATATTCTCAGCCATGGTAGAATTCCATTATTGTTACTCAGAATATTATATTCCTTTAAAAATTAATCAACTGTGTCATCGTTTTTACATGTATATTTTCCTGGGAAATATAAACAGAAATTTAATGACAAATTTATTTTTCTAAGTTGCAATTTCATTAATTGAGAAGATCAAGTGGTAATCACAAAAGTATATCATGTATATATATCTAATTTATTAACTAAAATACCTTGAGGGAAAAATAATAGGTTTCTGTGCTGTTAAAGTTTGCATCCTTTAAAATTGACTAAACCTGATAGAAAATGCCCCCAGATTGGTTGTAAATTTACAGATATGATATGATAGACAGAAATAAATTATATAAGCTATGTAACGTAAGCAATGCTACATTACATGTTTCCCCAAAGGGCCAGGTCACTGTGATGATATTTTGCAATGAGAAATGTTTTGTGAGTAATTCTACAAAAAGGGGAGGGGATGCAAAACCTCTTAAAAGCCTTGGATAAGATAAATTAATTACAGAAACAAAAAAAATAACAAAACAAATCTAATTAAATGCTCTGATTCACATACTTCTCAAACTCCACCAATTTTTCATAATGGAATTCTCATGGTTGTGTGAACACAAAAAGAATACCTGTGCATTTAAGTATTCAAATTCGAGAAGATGTGTGTTTTATAAAATAAAAAAAAAAAAATCAGTTGTGGGATAACTGACAGAGTAATTGATTAATTTTTAATGAGAATTTATATGATTCTCATAGAAACTGTCTGATCATGTAACAACATAAGAATGTTATAAGAATATATATACATATTTATGGTGTGTGTATATATGTGCGTGGGTGTATATATGCGTATATATATGTGTATATATATACACACATATATGGATATGATTCACATATATATGAATCACACACACACACACACACATATATACATATATATATGGTTTTGTATACAGGAAAAGATTGATTAACCTGAAATCAATTAGCTGTCTCAAGCATGAAAAAAAAAATCACAGTTTAAATCACAGAAATAAGTTCAGGATCAGTAAATACACATTCAGACCAATCTTATTTCTTTCTGTAGCATAAATCACAAAGCTTTTCATGCTCTCTCTAAAGCTCTGTAAGATCTTCAGGCATCAATAACTAACTACATTTGCTAAGCCCAAAAGGGGGACAAATATTAGTTTTCATATAGTTCTCAATAGTACAATTTTACACAAGATATTACAGAATAATCTCAATATGGAATTTTAATTAAGCAAAACTCATACCCTGAGCATTATATTTAATTGATGCCTATGAAATCTATGCTCATATGTCAACATATGTCATGTGTCATATAGCATATATCACAGAAAAATAGTGTGAGCACTTGAAAACAATTGAACCAAAATAAGATCTCCACTATATATTCAGAAATAAATTTCAAACTAACAGAATCAGTATCACTCACAGAAAGACTTAAAAGCCATTATCAATAATCATCTTGGAAGTGAAAATAATGAAAAAAAGTAAAAACTCTGTGGGGAAGAAAGGGTAGCACAAATTAAAAAGAGCAAAGGCTATTTTTGTCTCTTCCAACGTGACCTCAGGCTAGATTTGGGAATTTGTTAATTTCAGAGGTAATTGGAGTGCTTCCTATTTAGCTCTAAATTTAAGAATGACTATGATGCGACCTAAGATTTCTTCAGTACACAGCTCCTATTTTGACTTCTTCTTAATGGCTTTTTAAGGGTTTTGCATGGGTAGGAGTTTAAGTCATGCTATACCTTCTGCATTCACTGTAAAATAATGTGATGATTCACCTGGAAGACCAGTGCTGTGCTCTCTCTAAGGGATACCTAGTGTTCCATGCCCGTTTCCCATCCAGGTGGCGGGAGATATGTGGCCATTTTTTTGTTGATGGAATACTGTATATTAAATGCATTTGTGAGAACTACAAAGATGAGAAAAGGAAACCAGTGTTGCACATCATTTAAGTTTTACACATATTAAATTTAGCTTATGAAAGAGCATCTACATTGCTCTCTACTGGGAGATAAAAGCAAAAACATGGACAACAACAATGACAAGGAAAAACCCCACGATTTTGGACTTGAGTCAAGTCATAGTTGGGGATTAACTTTCAGAGTCAACTGTTAAGCCAATAAAGAATGGACAATAAATTAGAGAAGGAAATAATAAGGGGGGACGGCAGCAAATAAAATGGAAAGAATAGGCAAAAGGGAAAATGTAAAGGGAGAGTGTTTTGAGAAGGAACACAGTTCATACTATGAGATTTGTCTAAAAGAAGATTGGTGGTAACCTTAGCAACATTTCAATAAAGTAGTGTAGAAAGGATCTAGAATGTAGTTGGATGAAGGGGAAGAGAAGAGGAATGGCCAAATGAGAGAAGGTGATTGGTGAGGAAATAGAAAATGTTCAAAAGGTTTTGTCCAATGCAGCAGAAGCAGATGCGTACTAAATATGTACTAAAAACCTTTTTGAGAGGAGGAGTCATATAAATGTACTTCCCATGTAACTCCCATATTTCTTAGCCAAGTGCTGGGTGCAAAGTAATTGGTTGATTGAAGGGAAGGGAAAGGGAGAGACTTGAAGAGATTTAAGGTGTGAGGTCAAAAGATCCTATCTAAGAATAAAGGAAGAGCTGTGGTTTTGTCCCAATTGTGTTTGGAGAGGTTAGAAGTCTACAACTTTGTTGAAAATCCTGGACGTTTTCTTGCATCTTCTAAAGTTAATCATTTATGATTCATTTTTACCATTTCTTTTCCACCCTTTGACACTGAAGAAAGATTGGTCATGTTTCAATCACATTTTCTGTCCTCAAACTGTTTCTTATTCTTTCTTTCCCAGACCGATCAAACATATCATTGATGAGACTGAGAAGAAAATGCCAGCATTTGTACCTGATGTTTTAACAAAATTTGGGGGCTATAGATTAACCTATAAAAAGACATAGTTTACATTAGATTTCTGGAAATTCCATGAGTTCATCATGGTGATGCAGCAGATTATTTTCTCTCATACTGAAGAGACTAAATCTGACACTGAATGTTTCTAAAAATTATTGAATACACAGTCAACTGCGATTATTCTTGTCTGACTTTTTATAATAAAGCATTTAAGAATTGAATAAGTAACAATACAGGTAGGGGTTTAATTTTTGTCGGTTTTTACTGTTCAGAAATTATAGACTGATAATTCAAAAATCATCCCTCTACTTATTATAGCCACAGAGCTTTTGGCAGATGGCTAGACCAAAAGTGAATTAGCCACAAATGTTCAGATTAGTCCTAAGAAATTATGTTAATGTGGCACAGATTTACAACATTTTAGAGGGAAGTATTTTTTTTTTTTGATGAGGAAGATCAGCCCTGAGCTAACATCCATGCCAATCCTCCTCTTTTTGCTGAGGAAGATTGGCCCTGGGCTAACATCCGTGCCCATCTTCCTCCACTTTATATGGGACACTGCCACAGCATGGCTTGATGAGCGGGTGCGTCGGTGTGCACCCGGGATCCGAACGCGGGCCGCCAGCAGTGGAGCGCACGCACTTAATCGCTACGCCACGGGGCCGGTCCCGGAAAGTCTTTTATTCAAAAATTATCCTTAGAACTAATGAATATTGTAGGAATTTCCCTTTCAACTTCAAATGTACTGTACAAATGTAGAGATTTTCTAATAAAACATACAATTGTCATACTAAAAATTCACCTTTTCCAACTATAGTTAAATCAGATAATAACTATTTATGATTTTAAGAAAAAGTTACTAAGCAATCCAGTTATTATAATTAATGCAATTAGAGACTGCTCTTCTACCAGTCAACCCACGATCCTTAAGCATGTTAAGCTCATTTCAAAATTTATTCTATGAAGTTAAATAAATTCAAACTTTCTATCTTCAAGTGTAAGGTCTTAATTTATTCTATAATTATGAACTCACACAACTCTTATGGCTGAAAAATGAGTGATCAAATAATCCAGTCTTTTGCCTTCAGATAGGTCTATACATAAGCCACTTCAAGAAATTTGATAATGATGTTTTTTCTTTCTTTTTTTTTTTGAGGAAGATCTGCCCTGAGCTAACATTCATGCCAATCCTCCTCTTTTTGCTGAGGAAGACCGGCCCTGAGCTAACATCTATTGCCAATCATCCTCCTTTTTTTTTCCCCTTTTTCTCCCCAAAGCCCCAATAGATGTATGTCATAATTGCACATCCTTCTAGTTGCTGTATGTGGGATGCCGCCTCAGCATGGCCGGACAAGTGGTGCGTTGGTGCACGTCCGGGATCCGAATCCAGGCCGCCAGTAGCAGAGAGCGCGCACTTAACTGCTAAGCCACAGGGCCGCCCCGATAATGATGTTCTTTAGAACAATCTCTAGGACAGGCAATTTTATAACTTTCCAATGTTTAGCAATCTGTTTTGCCAGAAAATGTTATTTTATATTAGGCAAAATGCCTCAAGCTAAGAGACTTCAATAGGAATGATTAGTTCCTCACTACGTCAAGTATCTATATCACAGGATAATGCAATACTGGCAACTTGCTCACAGCATTTTTCTTTGGCTTGCTTGAGAATGCAGTGCTTCAGACACAGAACTGGACACTTCCTCATAGTGTGTCATAGCGAAATCTCACAGTTCTGAATATGCAACTATGTATGTTGGGTGATTTTATAATTTCTTCTCCAAACCGAGACACTTTTGAAAGTGAAGGAGAGGGAGGGATTAACTGGATGAGACTCTGGGTCTCTCCTGGGCATTTCACGAGATCTGGTAATAAGGTGATTATTTTATTTGAATGCAGGTCTAGTGTCATTACTGTCATTTCGTTTCCCCACCCCCTCAAGATAATGTTTAAACAAATTTAAATGTTTCTCTTGTACTTGGAATTTAAATGAAACATGAAATAGTTTCTCCTTATTTGTATTTAGTAAAACATCTTGCTTGTGTTTTACATAGTTTATGAGAGTGATTATTGTTAAATTTAGTGAGACTTAACAAGATAGTGAACTCGTAAAATCTACAGTATATAAGATCCTAAGTTTTTCACAGCTAGACCTATTCCATTTATCTAAAATAATACTTCAAAAACAAAACAGCTTCCAAATTGATAGAGTTAAAATAGCTACCAAATCACTCCGTGATAGTAGTAACAGACATTGAGAGACTGTCTTAGTGGGCAGAGTGCCCAGCAATTTGAAGCTGCTTTCTCCATAGGTGGTAGCAGAACTATCCCTGAATTATCTCAGCATAAGTATCCACATAGCAGTGTGAACTGAAGGCTTTTCAACAGCGGAGCTCACAGAGCAAACCATATGCTAAATCTCTGTGTTGGACACTAACTCCGACTAATTTACAGGACTGAAAACTCTGTTTAACAGTACTTTCACGTATTCAAATATTTATTGCTTGTCTATTGTGTACTAGGCACTCTGCCGAATACTGGGAATGTAGTAGCAAACAAGGCAGAAGAGGCTCCTGCTCTCACGGATCTCACATTCTAGCAGGAGATACAGGCAGTAAACATTGAAACAAATAAGCAGGATAATTTCAGATAGTAAGAATTGTTATAAATAAAATAAAATGGCATCATGGGTAAAGAGTGAGTGGGGGAAATGCTTTAGATAGACCTATGTATGTAGCCATAGCTTGAGGTTAGATATTTTAAAAATGTTATAATATACTAATAATGTTAGCCAGCATTTGCTGGTTATTTTCAATCACAATAAAAAAAACAGTTCTTTTATACTGGGGAGTTAAGCACATAACAAGTGTCATTGATGTTAACAGTTCAAAATTTTCTGTTAGTTTGATTTTAATTTTGCAAACTAGGGGGAAAAAAACCTCTTCATCTTTTGCTAAGATACTTAAAATTCAATTTAACTGCAAAGTAAAATGTGTTCCCACTTACATTTACATTGGTGTTTCCTCCCCCATAAGCAACTCCCACTTCCCATCTCATTAGGTTAAGAGATCACAAACTTTTGACTATATAGTAGGTCCTTCTGGTTGTGGAGGGTTCCAGTCGAGTCACGAAAAGCGAAAAGTTCAATCAGTTGCCCAGATGTATTTACTGCCAAATAACTGGGTACTTGGATACATCTGGACAGCCGAATGAACTCTTAACTCCTCATCTTTCCAACAGCTCTTCATTTCATAGCTTCACAATCACCTATATAAAGAGAAAAGAAACAAACAAACAAAAATCCACTTTGGAGTAGAAGGATCAATCTATTCCTGGTTGTGCTGTCCCGTCTGAAAAAAAAGCAACTCTTACCATTGTTTTATAACTTATTACTATACAATGCACATAAATCACTAAAATGCAGCAATACCTATAAATAATAGATTAATAATGCTAAATTAAATTATATCACAAATACCAAAAATTGTCAAAATCAAAATTAATTGTGTAATTAATAATTTAAATAAAGCATAATTTGTTCTCATATCATTCAATAGCACACCAGACTGGGAGGTAGGAGACATGGGTTCTGGTCTTGACTGTATCACGCAGTTGATGTGTGACTTAGGATAAGTCACTGAACCAATTTGGGCCTTGGTTTTCTCATCTATGATACGAAGTGGGTGTGATAGAGGATCTCTATTCCTTTTGGCTCTGAAATGCTGTGATTCAGGTTTTATTCATAAATGTTTGACACTATTCTATACTATTTTACAAATAAGGTGCTTCTACATAGCTATGTTTGATTACAATTAGATTCTACTTCTTGTTATTGCTAATTAAGTGTAAGATATGACATTCATCCAAGAAAGCCTCTTGATTTGAAAAGAGTGTGAAAGTGATTGTTAACTTGAGTATTCTCATAATGCAGCCCGCATATCCTGCAAATTAATATGCATGTATTCTGTCTCATCTCTTCTTTCTACGTCCTTAAATGAATACTAAATGCATGTCTCATTCTCAAAGAGTTAGGAGACTACACAGACTCACAAAAAATTTAAAACAAAATTATTTAATTGTGATTTTCTGATTTAAAAAAAATCTTCTGCTTAGAATACTTTACAAAAAAGTGAAGTATAAGAAGTAATGGCTAGTTTTGTGGTTATCTAAAGCTTGACTTCTGTTTTAGTGGTTTAATGCTCGACTAAAACCTGTTTATTGCTTTGTGTACCCTTCTTTCTTTTTATTTATTTATGGAAAATACAATACTTCAGTTTGACAACTTTGAAAATACTGTTTCTCACACCAGTTCTGTGAACTTTATATCAGATAGTGTCAATATTTAGAGAAAGAGATCTGCCTATTTTCTAACTCCTCTCAGTAAGATTAAAGCTAAAATATCAGACCATGAATGACATGTAATATGTTTTCATGTTTTTTTCTAACTAGATGCCTGAAGAATTCTGCTAAGTACCCTCCCAGAGTACATCTTGTACAACTCAATTTGCAAACTAAAATCTGTCAAGAAATTCAAACCAACATAAATCCTCAAATCCTTTTGCTCACAATTTCAAAGTGTGTGTGTATGTGTGTGTGTATTTATGTTGGAGGTAGGGAATGAAAAGATAGGTACAATGAATACAGAAATTTTATTATTATCATCCTTTAAAGACCCATAATTTCATAAGTTGAAATTTAGTGAGTGGTCGATTATTTTCATTCATATTTTTCAAGCAGGAGAATTTTTACTTAATATTAAAAACCTATGAAATATTGATCACTGCAAATTTGGAAAAAATAAGCCATTTGTGAAATAACAGATGCCTCATAACAGCAAAACCTGTTGTTACATCTCACTGAACGATTAGTCTGTATATAGGCAGTCATGATTGTTCTACCCACTTGTGTAGTAGAGACATAGTTTTCTATCACATAGATTTATACTATAATATATACCAATTGTAGCAATTTTGCTAAAATAGCAACATGTTATTCTCCAATTTCTTCCAAAGTTAAAGTAAATTTGAAAATAAAAGAATAAAAAGATATTTCTGAGACAATTGAGAAAATTTGAATATGGACTGGGATATTATCAGGAATATATCAGGAATTATTCTTAAAATTGTTAGGTGTGAATGAGGGCATCGACAACACGGCTGGCAGAGAAAGTGGAGGGTGGAAATTGCTGGTTCTAAAATATAACCAGAGGTAGCTCAGAATCAAAGTAAACAAAACCTTACCTAAATAAGAAAGCTGTTCACTACTATAACTGCACCGGCGGAGGAACAATTCATGAAAAATCATGGTAATACAGTATCACAAAAAGAAAATGACAATTCTCCAGAGACCAAACTTAAAGTCATGGAAGACTGCAATCTAACTGATGGAGAATTCAAAATAGCTACCATGAAGAAATTCAATAAGCTATAAGAAAACTCAGAAAGGCAGTTGAATTAGCTCAGGAATAAAACTAATGAACAAAAGGAATACTTTACCAAAGAAATGGAAACTCTAAAAAAAAACTAGACAGAAATTCTGGAACTGAGGAACTCAATAAAAGAGGTGAAGAATGCATTAGAAAGTATGGGAAATAGAGTAGTCCTTATGGAGGAGAAAATTAGCAAGCTCAAAGATAGAAGCCTAGAAATGATTCATGTAGCAGAGGAGAGAGAACTAAGATTTTTTAAAAAAATGAAGAAACTCAACAAGAAATATCTGACTCTATTAAAGAAAGCAACATAAGAATAATGGGTATCCCAGAAGGAGAAGAGAGGGAGAGGGGATCAGAGAGCTTATTTATTTATTTATTTATTTATTTATTTATTTTAAATTTTTTGTTTATTGCAGTAACATTGGTTTATAACATTGTAAAAATTTCAGGTGTACATCATTGTACTTCTATTTCTGCATAGATTCAGAGAGCTTATTTAAAGAAATAATAGTTGAGAACTTCCCAAACCTGAAGAAGGAACTGAATATACAAGTCCATGAAGCTTATAGAACACCTAATTATCTCAACACAAAAAAACTTTCTCCAACACACATTATATAAAACTATTAAAAGTCAATGATAAAGAAAGAATTTTAAAGGCACCCAGGAGAAAAAAGACAGTAACCTACAAAGGAACCCACATTAGCCCATCAGCAGATTTCTCAGTAGAAACTGTACAGGCCACAAGAAAGTGGAATGACGTATTCAAAATACTGAAAGAGAAAAATTGCCAGGAAAGAATACTCTATCCAACAAAGTTATACTTCAGATATGAAGGAGAAATAAAAGCTTTTCCAGAAAAAAAAAGCTGAAGGAGTTGACTACCAGTAGACCTGCCTTACAAAAAACGTTCAAAGATGCTCTTCCACCAGAAACAAAAAAGCAAAAGTACACAAAATTTGAATAATATGATACATAGACAGAACAAGAAAATTGGAAAGCTATTACAGAATAGGGTGTTAAACACTTAATTATAGTATAAAGTTTAAAGAGAAAAAAGCATTAAAAATAAGTAAAGCTACTTCAATATGGTAATAAACTCACAACATAAAAAGAAATAATGTGTGACAACAAAAACATAAAAGGGGAGGAGGAAGAGAATGAAACCTGTATAGGTAAATGAAGATAAGACGCTATCAACAGAAAAAGTAGTATTTTATCTATGAGACATTTTACACAAGCCTCATGGTAAGCACAAAACAAAAATTTAGAGCAGAGACATGAAATATTAAAAAACAAGGAAATTGAGAAAAACAGTATAGAAAACCACCAAACTACAATGGCAGACAGAAACACAAGGAAAAAGAAACAAAGGAAATACAGAGCAACCAGAAAACAAAAGATAAAATGGCAGTAGTAAGTCCTCATATATCAATAATCATTCTAAATGTAAATGGATTGAACTCACCAATCAAAAGGCACAGAGTGCCTGGATGGATTGAAAAACAAGACCCAAATATATGCTGGCTACAGGAAACTGATCTCAGCTCTCAAGACAAATGTAGGCTCAAAATGAAGGGATGGAAGATGATACTCCAAGCAAATGGTAGCCAAAAGTAGGTGGGTGTAGCCATACTTATTTCAGACAAAATAGACTTCAAGCCAAAAAGGGTAACAAGAGGCAAAAATGGACATTATATAATGATAAAGGGAACAATCCATCAAGAAGACATAACATTTGTTATATATATACACCCAACATAGGAGCACCAAAATATATAAAGCAACTATTAACAGACCTAAAAGGAGAAACTGACAGCAACACACTAATAGTAGGGGACTATAACACCCCACTTACATCAATGGATAAATCATCAGACAGAAAGTCAACAAGGAAACATTGGCCTTAAATGAAACATAACACCAGATGGACTTAATAGATATGTACAGAACATTCCATCCAAAAGTAGCAGAATACACATTCTTCTCAAGTGCACATGGAACATTCTCCAGGATAGACCACATTTTGGGACACAAAATAAGTCTCAATGAATTTAAGAAGATTGAAATCATATCAAGCATCATTCCTGACCACAACGGTATGAAACTAGAAATCAACTACAAGGGCCGGCCCTGTGGCTTGGTGGTTAAGTGCGCGCGCTGCGATGCTGGTGGCCCGGGTTCGGATCCCGGGTGCGCATCGAGGCACCACTTCTCCGTTCATCCTGAGGCCGAGTCCCACATACAACAACTAGAAGGATGTGCAGCTACGACACACAACTATCCACTGGGGCTTTGGGAAAAATAAAAAAATAAATAAAATCTTTAAAAGAAATCAACTACAAGAAGAAAACTGGAAAAATCAAAAATATGTGGAGATTAACCAATGTGTTACTGAACAACTATTGGGTCAATGAATAAATCAAAGGAGATGTCAAAAAACACATGGAGACCAATGAAAATAAAAATACAACATACTGAAATCTATGGGATGCAGCAAAAGCAGTACTAAGAGGGAAGTTTATAGCAATACAGGCCTATCTCAAGAAACAAGAAAAATCTCAAATAGACAATTAACCCTTATACCTAAGGTAACTAGAAAAAGAACAAATAAAGCCTAAAGTCAGTAGAAGAAAAGAAATAGTAAAAATCAGAGCAGAAATAAGTGAAATAAAGACAATGGAAAAGACCAATGAAACTAAGAGCCAGTTCCTTGAAAAAAATAAGCAAACTGACAAAGCTTTAGCTAGACTCAAAGAGAGAAGTCTCAAATAAATAAAATAAGAAACAAAAGAGAAGTTAAAATGGCTGCCACAGAAATACAAAGGATCATAAGAGACTACTACAAGACAGCTATATGCCAACAAATTAGAAAATCTAGAAGAAATTGATAAATTCTTAGAATCATACAACCTTCTAAGACTGAACCATAATAAAATAGAAAATCTGAATAGACCAATCACAAGTAAAAAGATTGAAACAGTAATCAGAAACCGCCTAAAAAACAAAAGTCCAGGACCAGACAGCTTCACTGGTGAATTATACCAAACATTCAAAAAAGATTTAATACCTATCCTTCTCAAACTCTTCCAAAAAATTGAAGAGGAGGAAACACTTACTAATTCATTTTACAAGGCCAACATTACCCTGATACCAAAAGTAGACAAGAACAACACAAAAAAGAGAAAATTACAGGCCAATATCTCTGATGAACATAGATGCAAAAATCCTTAAGAAAATATTAGTAAACTGAATACAACAATACATTGAAAGGATCACACACCATGATCAAGTGGGATTTATTCCAGGGATGCAACTATGGTTCGACATCCACAAATCAATCAACATGATACACCACAGTAACAAAATGAAGGTTAAAAACTATATCATCATCTCAATAGATGCAGAGAAAGCATTAGACAAGATTCAACATCCATTTATGATAAAAATTCTCAATAAAATGGGTATAAACAGAATGTATTTCAACATAATAAAGGCCGTATATGACAAACTCACAGCTAACATCATATTCAACTGTGAACAGCTGAAAGCTAGCCTTCTAAGTTCAGGAACAAGATTAGAATGCTCACTTTCACTACTCTCTTTCAACATACTATTGGAAGTTCTAGCCACAGCAATTAGGCAAGAAAAATAAATAAAAGGCATCCCAATTGGAAAGGAAGAAGTAAAACTGTCTCTATTTCCAGATGACATGAGTCTATATATAGAAAACTCTAAAGAACCCACCAAAAAACTATTAGAAATAATAAATGAATACAGTAAAGTTGCAGGGTACAATATCAATGTACAAATATCTGTTGCATTTCTATACACTAACAACGAACCATCAGAAAAAGAAATTAAGAAAACAATTCCATTTACAATGGCAGCAAAAAGAATAAAATACCTAAAAATAAATTTAATGAAGGAGGTGAAAGACCTATACACTGAAAACTGTAAGACATTACTGAAGGAAATTGAGGAAGACACAAAGAAATGCAAAGATATTCCCTGCTCGTGGATTGGAATAATTAACATTGTTAAAATGTCCATATTACCCAAAGCAATCTACAGATTCAACGCAATCTCATTTTTCACAGAAATAGAACAAAAAAATCCTAAAATTTTTATGAAACTACAAAAGACCCCAAATAGCCAAAGGAATCCTGAGAAAAAAGAACAAAGCCAGAGGTATCACACTCCTTGATTTCAAACTATACTACAAAGCTATACTAACCACAACAGCATGGTATTGGCAGAAACACACACAAATCAATGGAACAGAATTGAGATCCCAGAAATAAACCCACAAGTATACGGAAAACTAAGTTATAACAAAGGAGCCAAGAACATACAATGAAGAAAAGAAAGTCTCTTCAATAAATGATGCTGAGAAAACTGGACAGCCACATGCAAAAGAATGAAAGTAGACCACCATTTTACACCATACACAAAAATCAATTCTAAATGGATTAAAGACTTAAATGTAAGACCTGAAACCACAAAATTCCTAGAAGAAAACATAAGCAGCATGCTCTTTGACATTGGTCTTCACAACATCCTTTGGATATGTCTCCTCAGGCACGTGAAACAAAAGCAAAAATAAACAAATGGGACTACATCAAACTAAAATGTTTCTGCATGGCAAAGGAAAGCGTCAACAAAATAAAAAGACAACCTAACAAGTGGGAGAAGATATTTGCAAATCATATATCTGATAAGGGGTTAATATCCAAAATATATAAAGAACTCATACAACTCAACAACAAAAAAATAAAGTAGTAGATTAAAAAATGGGCAGAAGGTCTGATGGAGATTTTTCCAAAGAAGGCATACAGATGGCCATCGTGCACATGAAAAGATGTTCAACATCACTAATTGTTAGGGAAATGCAAATCAAAACCACAAAGAGATATCACCTCATGCCTGTCAGAATGGCTATAATTAACAAGACAAGAAATAAGTGTTGGAGAGGATGTGGAGAAAAGGGAACCCTCAAACACTGCTGGTGGGAATGTAAATTGGTACAGCCACTGTGGAAAACAGTATGGACATTCTTCAAAAAATTAAAAATAGAACTACCATATGATCCAGCTAGCTATTCCACTTCTGGGTATTTATCCAAAGAATAGGAAAATACTAATTTGAAAAGTTATATGCACCTCTATGTTTATTGCATCCTTATTTACAATAGAAAGACTTGGAAACAACCTAAGCACCCATTGACAGATTAATGGATAAAGCAGACGTGGCGTATATATACAATGGAGTACTACTCAGCCACAAAAAAGATGAAATCTTCCCATTTGTGACAACATGGATGGACCTTCAGTGTATTATGCTAAGCAAAATCATCAGATGGAGAAAGACAAATACCATATGATTTCACTCATATGTGGAATATAAAAAACAAAACAAATGAATAAACAAAACAAAATAAACACAAACTCCTATAAGCACACAACAGATTGGTGGTTACCAGAGGGCAAGGGAGGTGGGAGCAGGCAAAATGGGTAAAGGGGGTCAATTGTATGGTGACAGATGGAAATTAGACTTTTGGTGGTGAGCACGCTATAGTATATAGAGATGACAAATTATAATGTACACCTGGCACTTACATAATGTTATAAACCTATGTTACCTCAGTAAAAAAAAAATTAAAAAATAAATTAAAAATTTACGACAAAAAAAATTATTAGGTATGATAACTGGATCATGGTTATGTAAGAATATACCTATAATTTTAGAAATGCATATTGAAGTCAAGCAAAATGATTTACAATAGTTCAACAAAGAGAGTGGGAGAGAAAGAGAAAGGAAGATATGAATCAAGCACTGCAAAATTTTAATAATTATTACATCTGGGTGATGAGTATATGGAGGATCATTGTACTACTGTCTCTACTACTGTGTGTTTGAAAGTATTTCAAAAGAAATTACAACTACAAATGAGATATGCTCTCAGGTAATATAGCATGAAAAATATTTAGTTTTCTCAAATATGACAGACTTCTTTATTTTATGCCCAACCCAGTTTTTATTTTTAGCACCTTAATGTGCCACTAGTCCGGTTGTTGAAAACAAACAAAACACAAAACGTTGTTAACCATCTCCTAAAATGATGAGGATGATGTATTTTCTGTATAAAAAACTGATTTTCCTAGATACTATAAAATTATATAGGCATCTTTCTTTGATGACTTTCTTCCTAATGGATGTCATGATAATGCATTTTGAGAAAAGTAGTCCTCTGGTAAACCACATTTTCAATACCAATTCATTAAAATCTTTTCATCAGTACCACCCCCTCTACTTAACAATAGCTTACAACAACTTGATCTCTCTCGTCTAAGCTCTCGAGGGAGGTGCAATCATGGTGATTCAGTAAATACATGGCATAGCTCTAATTTGGTAAAGGTCTTAAAAATCTTGCAGGACAACAGTGTGACCATTTAGAGGAAGGTGACTGTAAATAAGCCTTTCTGACAGCTACCCATGCAATATGCATATTACAGTATTTAAATTTGCTATGAATTTCTCTAGTAGCTGTAAATTCAAAATTATTTCCATTGAGTATGACTGGGCATAATTTTCAATATCAGTGACTAAATATATTGAAAATTTGCATTGATTAAATGTATTCATTTCTCATTGGAAGCCTCTGTTCACTCAGTAAATTTATAAAGGAAAATGCGTTTGGGGCAAATTACCACTGAGGTATAGTGTGACACCTTTGCCTCACATGTGATTTTATAGACCTTCTAAATTATGCTGGGAAATAGATTAAGGAGAGTATTTTGTTCTTTTCTCTTATTTCAGGGACTCAGTATTTCATAATGTCAACAAAATGGCATTTAAATAATTCTTTGCTTTTCTAAACTGCATATGATGCTGACTAAATTATGCATTTGTTTAACAAAAATGTATTATATGCATCAACATGAACATTTGTTCTTCTTTAAGTAGTAAATCATAGGCGGTGTTGTTACTTCTATTGTTACATTTTAAAAACTGTCATAAGGAGTCCTGTTTTCTTATTTTATAAATAACAATGTCTAGGTTAAAGTTATAGGGCCCTAGTTTTTCAAAATCCCGATACAGTGCTAATAAAACAAAATCCACAAGCATTTAATGACCACCTACTCTGTGCCAGGCACTATAATTAATTTCACCTAATTTAAGTTCCACAACTCATTTTACAGAAAAAATTGCTCAGTTCAAATAGATTAAGCAGTTTTTCCTAGTAAATTGCAAGGTCAAGATTCTAAAAGAACATTTTGAGAATTAAAAAAAGCAACACATTTAGGAAAACAATATAAGCAGAGTTTCTGATTTCATCAGGGCATTATTGATTTATTCAACACATTTATTTAATGCCTTCTATGTGCTTGGCAATATTCTAGACACTTGGGATACACCAGTAAATAAAACAAACACCTCTGCCCATGTAGAGGTTGCATTCTTGTTCTTTCCATTGATTATCAATTATCGATTATTTCTTAATTGAGAATTTATGGTAAAATAAATTAGTATAATTTCTAAATGTTTTCAAGATTTTATTCATCTCGTCTATAGGTAAAGGAATAAAAGTTATGCAAGCTACTTTGGCAAATTACCTCGATCTTTAAGGTTACTGACTAACATAAATGTGATTATATATTCACTATTGTTCTCTCTTCAATTTTTTCCTACCATCTGCTTGTATTGGGGTTCTGAAATAAAATCAGTTGTTACTGTATTACTTGCTATTGTAAGAAAGATTTCTTAAGTTTTTAAAATCTTATTTTAAATTACTAAGATATTTTGGTACAAATTAAAATCATCCGTATAGAGAAGCAACTAAAAAAAATGACAGCCAAAAATAGCAGAGTTGGCAATATGGTGTCTCCATAGCCGATCGTATTACATCACATATATATATAAGTTTGAAAAATTCTACAGATTCTACAAAACACCTGCTACTCAGAGAAAGCCAGAAATAATTCTAAATGGTCATTGCAATTAACTTGCCAAAAACTGAGAAGTTACATTCATAAAACAAGTACCCAGCTCATGCCAACATTTGTGGAAACTTATTCATCAGCTTCCCACATACCTTTTGGCTTGATACTTTGCATCTGGCAGTAGAGAAGCTATTAGTATAGAACTTTATAAAATTCATGTCATTGAATCTGTCACTGTGGTATGCCCTGGAAAGTTTTACTATCTAAGTCACCATCTATCACTCTAAGATAGACAGAAGAATAAAGAATCTTCTTGATTGAGTAATCTCTCTAGAAATTTCTCAACATGAAAAGAGTATGAAAAGGGGATGCATAATAATTGTTTCCTTCTGCTAATTTACTATTATATGTCAAACACTGTGGGAAATACTTTATATACTTTTTCTCATTTAATCCTTACCATGACAACAATGCAATACGAGATTACAAATTAAACCGAGATGTTAAAATACCACATACAGATAGTAAGTGGTAGAGTAGGATTCAGTTTCAGAATTGTTCATTCCAATGTTTATAATCTTTCACTCTGTACCACTAACCCTTACAGTGGTTCTCTGATTCTTGTAAGAAACTATAAAATTCTCCAAATTGAATATTGTACCTGTCAATCTCTCTCTAGTAAGTATACTCTCAGGGAAGGTATTGAAAGGGAGCACTTGAAGGCCATCCAACTTCCTGTTTTGATAGCTGAGGAAACTGATCCAGAAGAGATAAATATCCCTGTGTTAATTTTTGTCAGCGCCAAGATTAGAAGCAAATCTCCTATTCTCTTTCCAGTCCTTTGATGCTGAGCTTTGCCAAGAGCAAAGGGCCCCTAACAGTCACAGACGATTAAAGTCTCACTAGTTTATGCATAATTTTTAGTACTGATGTCTCATACCCTCCCTTTAAGTGAAAGGTATGAAGGAAATGTAGTAGACCACAAAATTAAATGCAGTAGTAGCTTGGAATGCATTCCTGAACACTTGGCTTTTCAAATATTCGAAAAAAGAAGTCAGGCAGAAATGCACGAAGAAAAAAGAAACAAAAGAGGGAGAGGAAGAAGAAGAGAAGGAAGAAAGGATGGAAAGAAGGAAGGGAGGGAGGGAGGAAGAGAGGGAACAGAAGGAAGAAAGAGAAAAAAAATTTTTTTTTGATGATTTTTTTTTTTTTTGTAAAGAAGATCAGCCCTGAGCTAACATCTGTTGCCAGTCCTCCTCTTTTTACTGAGGAAGATTGGCCCTGGTTTAACATCCATGTCCATCTTCCTGTACTTTATACGGGATGCCGCTACCGCATGGCTTGATAAGCGTGCCAGGGATCCGAACCTGTGAACCCCGAGCTGCCACAGCGGAGCACGTGAACTTAACCATTACGCCACCAGGCTGGCCCCGAGAAAGAAAATTGTTATTCTCAAATCTGTACTAATTCCTAGATGTCTGGAAGCCCCATGCGGTTGTGTTATGCATACTGTTCCAGGGACTAACTCTGGCAGGCATATGTTGGCAGGAGTATTCTCAAACATAAGATGTTTATGCAAAACTTTGTTAAATCTTACAGTTGCTTTGATCATTTAATTTACTCACAACAATAGCAGGGAAACAAAGTGATTTTTAGATACAATTAACACTTCCATGACTAGTGCAAAAATGTAAAGAAGGCAATTTTGTTCTGTTGGAAAACACACTAGTTTATGTATTCAAACTAGTATAGAGATAATCCCACCAACCAATAATCCTAGATTATTGTTTTTTTGGTGCGTGAGGAAGATTAGCCCTGAGTTTACATCCAATGCCTCCCCTCCTCTTTTTCCTGAGGAAGATTGGCCCTGGGCTAACAGCCGTGCCCATCTTGCTCTACTTCATATGGGACGCCGCCACAGCGTGGCCTGTCAAGTGGTGTCTCAGTCCATGCCCGGGATCCAAACCTGCAAACCCCGGACCACCAAAGCAGAGCGCACAAACATAACTGCTACACCACCAGGCCGGCCCCTCACTTCGTCATTTTTTAAGTAGACACATAGTAGGCACTCAAAAATAGTTCTTGAGTTTTTTCAGTTGAAGTTTTAAGGATAAACAGTTCTTAGAGATTTTTTTTTTTGAGTTAAGTTAGGGCGGCTGTCTGGTAGTCATTGACAGTTTGTATTTGCTCTCTATATACAACAGCAGTTGAAATCTTTTTTGTTTGGTTTGGCTGTTTTTAATAAATGCTAGAAAAAACCAGCCTGGACAAATCTTAAAATCTTAATTTTTTAAAAGACTAGTCAATTATATTTCAATTTATTACCATATAATATTTTTATTTTATAAAATTACATGTCAATTATATGTGATTGCTTGTTTACTACTTTTCTCTTGACTGGATTGGCAAAAGATACAGATTTCAGCTTAGGATGGTACTATAATCCAGTCTACTATAAAGAGGGTGAAGCCAACTGCAAAGTGTACTTACACAAACCAAATTTTAGAGCTCAGAATTTTTTTTTTTGTTTTTAAATCTTGAAATGAGCCTAAAAGAGTCAACTACCTGGAATATTTTTACTTTTAAGTTCAGAGCAATCAGGATAAGCAAGTGTGGAAAAAATGAGCATGTCGAATTCATTTAATATTTATATCGATTCAACGCCCATCAGCAAAACATTCTTGAGGCTTCTATTTCTGCAGAGCATTTGTTATTCAAATATAACAATAATAAAATGAAAAGCCAGTGAATTAGGGAAGATGTATTATGTCCATCAAACTTTAGAACATGATAGAATGCTTTTTTATTGACAAAGGCAGGTAGAATCACATACTTTCACGTATATTCATAATGATTTAGAGTAGCATGCCAGTCTTATTTACACTTAGGCATAATTCATATTCCACTTCAAGGAATAATTCAATGCTTCATTACATTATTTATGTCATTATAAAAGAAAAAGAATGTGAATGAGTACAAAATCACCTGCCAGTATAAACTGCTAGAATGAAATGAAGAGATACATTTATTATGCTCATATTATATATTCTTTCAAATCTGTAGACTCATGCTTTCCTTGCCAAGAAATTCATAATTGAATCATAAGAAATGCAATAGACCAGTATCTGTGGCAGCAGCCTTTGATGTTAATGAGGGAACTGGCAGTCATAGAAAATCAGATGGATCACAGAAAATACAGTTGCAAGAAAGAACACATTGGCTAGCAGCTTGATATTTCTTTTCTTCCTCAGTGAAAATTATAGGCATGGAAAGATTTTCCAAAATCAACCATTTCCTTACAAAGTTGTAAAGGCAGACTTTGAAACTATACCTGAAAGTGGTTGCCTTCTTTTCACAATGACAGTAAAGGTGATTCACTTTAGCCTTGGTACTGCCTGAGAAAAAGCTTCCATGTACCTAACTGTTAGCAAGGTCTCTAACAAAAAACACTTGATGAGGAAAAAAGAAAAGAATCAATACTTATATTCATTATTAATTTACTGAATAGTCTTAATTGAGGCCTTCTATGTGTTAGGCAGTGTGTGAGGTGCTGGTGACACGGTGATAGGCTAAATAGACATGATCCTTTTTTGTAGAGGAGAAGAAAGTCTATTGCACACAACAGACCTTATATGAATAATCACACCAATTTCACATCGTTGTAGGTTGTGATTGGTGCTAAGATGGGAAAGGATAGGGTGCTGCGAGAGAGTTTAATTTACATTCATTGGTCAAATATGGCTTCTTCAAGAGGTAACAATTAACTGGGATCGGGAGGATTCATGCTATGCCAATTTTTCATTAGGCTACAAGGTTATTAGAAAAAAATTGTATTTCAGTCTCAAGTCTAGCAGACCTAAAGCCACTTATACTGCTGGAGTTGTATGATGAGTTATGTTAAAAAGTCAGCTTAAAGCAAAAGGAAAATCTATTATAAACGTTTCTAAAAGAAAACTGGAGGACATTAAACTATACTACATACTGCTTGCTTTACTGTTGAACAATATTAAGAGCCCATAGATTGTCTGAGGTAGAGTACTAATAGTAAATAAGACTCCCTTCTCTAGGCAACTTTCATTTTGGGCAGCACACATTTTAGAATTGCCATCTAGTGACTACCAAAATAACTACTAAAAGTGGTCATTTATATTGGTGGGCACTGTGGTGGTTTTTACACAGAATAAAATGCTCCTACCTAGATGCAACTGTCTATGTGAGTATGTATTGAATTCCCAAGCCTCTTTCTTTAAGTGAAAAGTAATTCTATGTGCACATGGCAAAGACACTACTGTAAAAAGGAGAATAGAATATGTTGCTATTAAAAATAACAGATAATGGGGCTGGCCCGGTGGCATAGTGGTTAAGTTTGCGTGCTCCGCTTCGGCGGTCCAGGCTTTGCAGGTTTGGATCCCGGGTGCAGACCTAGGCACCATTCATCAAGCCATGCTGTGGCAGGCATCAGGCATCCCACATATAAAATAGAGGGAGATGGGCACAGCTGTTAGCTCAGGGCAAATCTTCCTCAGGAAAAAGAGGAGGCTTGGCAACGGATCTTAGCTCAGGGCTAATCTTCCTCACCAAAATAAATAAATAAATAAATGAACAAATAAATAAATAACAGATAACTAACTTCAAATATCTCATCCCAATTTTGATAGATCAATTTTGCAGGTCACAAAAATTACAAATGGGTTCCCAAAGAAGGAAAAAAAAGTGACTGTCTTTCCCAATCTGGTGAAACAAAAAAAGATTTTGCTCTAAATTTAGCAGGTTAAGGTAATCTTTTCTTTTTATGAAACAGAAGAGAATAGAAAATATCATTTATTGCACACAGTAAGAATAAATACTCTTCTGTAAAACATTTATTTCTGTGTGTTCTGAGTTGCACACTACAAATGTACATCAATGCTGTGGATATCAGCCAAAAAATTTGAAAGGCACTGGAAGGCTTTCCATGATAAGGGGTTAGTATGGTAGGCAAAATCCGGGAATGACCCCAATGACCCTCACCCTTGCATAATCCCGTCCCCTTTAAGTGTGAGTGGAACATGTCAGTAGGAGATATAATTCCTATGAGTTTGTTGCTTTATATGGCAAAAGAGATCATCCAGGTGGGCCTAATCTCATCCTATTAGTGCTTTAAAAGCAGATAATTTTCTCTGGCTTGTAAGTGAAGAGAATGTCAGAGAGTATTGAAGCATGAAAAGGATTCTATGTGCATTTGCTGGCTCTGAAGTGAAAAGGAAAGTGGGCTGCCTCTAGGAGCAGAGAGCAGCCCCCAGCTGACAGCCAGCAAGAAAATAGGCACTTCGGTCCTACAGCCCTAAGGAACTGGATTCCACCAACAATCTGAATGAACATGGAAGCAGACTCTTCTCCAGAGCCTCCAGATAAGAGCTCAGCCCAGCAGACAACTGACTTCAGCCTTTTGAGACCTTAAGCAGAGAACCCAGGTGAGCCCCTTGGACTTCTGACCTACAGAACTGTGAGCTAATAAATGGGTGTTGTTTTAAACCACTAGGTTTTTGGTAATGTGTTACACAGTAAGACAAAACTAACAGTTAATATAAGAGGTATAGGGAAAATGCTGAATTATTATAGTGGAAGAGATGTGAGCAAATAAGGGTCAAAGTGTGAGAAGTAGGAAAGATTGTGAGATATCAGGAAACAAGAGAGTGAAGATGATGGCGTGAACAAAAAGTAGTGTCTCAGAAAAGTGACTAGAAGAGAAGAGAGGCAAGGAACAGAAGACCTGCAGGATACAGCAGGTAAACGTTTGTTCTCTGTTAGGTAAAACTATTTTTTCCCTATGAGGGGAAATGGGTTCACTCCCATTTAAAATGTTTACATTTTAATTAATTTAATTTATTTTTTCTAGTATTCTCTAAGATAGAAACATGAGAATCAGGCTCAAATTTTTTATAAAGATATGTTCTGAAGGACAAAGAAGTTTGGGAAAAAATTGCGTGTTGCACATTGCCACAATCCATCTTAATTAAAAATTTTATTGGATTTGAACAAGTATGAATAGGAATTGAATGAAATTTATGCCAAAAAAGCTGAAGATACTTTTTTTGGATTGATGCAGACTAATAAGACAAGTGATCAAGTCAGTACATTTTTAGATTGGTGGCACAAAAGAAAATAGAAACATTGGAAAACTCTGCTTGCTTAATATACAGAATCAGGTAAAACTGATGAATCCAAAGCTAGTAAATGGGAAATTGATCCTATATTGCACAGACTGAACTGAGACTTTGAATAACAAATATAACCTACTTAAGGAAAAGTTCTCAGAAATTAAAACTCAGAGCTGTCAGATCACGAAAAGAAAATTTCTGAGTAGGCCATAATTGTTATTGAAACACTGAGGCAATTAAAATCTTAAATGTGAGGAAAGGCAAAGAGATGATGGCTTCTCAGGAGAATGTCATAAAACTTTAAATATCTCCTGTGCTCTAAATTGCTCAAAGAACTAGCAGGATTATTAAGTTTTTAAATCTTGTCCTTGCAGTGAAACCTCATAGAAAACCATTAATAAGCAACCACTAGGAACAAGACATTATTTTCTTCTCTTTAGGGTTTATATATTATGAGGACGAATCCTAGGCCCACAGAGAATTAATACCATAAGAAATTGAAGAAAGATGAACAACAAGTATCATCAACATTGTGTACTTCTGTCAATAATCATCAATCCTTTTCCTCTTGGGTTGTATATCTTTAACAGAGTCCAAAACAATGGAAATAAAACCACTTTCAACCTGAACTTAAGATAAATAAAAAATAAAAACCAAAAACCTTTTATAAAAGTACTTTCATTCAGTTTTGCTCCTGTAACTTCTATCATGGTCTATCTTTGTGGACTTCCTTGGTTGGAAAAAAAACTTTGTTTCCAGAGTTTCTAATCTTATTTTCCACACTCAAATGGTATAGGTAAATGCTATACTTAATTTCATGATTTTCAGTAGTATACATAAGACTTCTCTTTTCTCTTCTTCAAATACTTATTGGTTTCTTAGTAAATTTCAAGCATCATCTTAGTAGGTGCTATTGATTAGATACAGATTTTATTTCCAAGTAGGGTTGAAAGGAGAAGGATAAAGCAGGGCCAGCCCTGGTGGCCTAGTGGTCACGCTCTGCTTCAGCGGCCTGGGTTCAGTTCCTGGGTGTGGACCTACACCACTCATCAGCGGCCATGCTATGGTGGTGGTGGCCCACATACAAAACAGAGGAAGATTGGCAACAGATTAACATCTGTTCGCTAAGGGCGAATCTTCCTCAGCAGAAAAGAAGGGTAAAGCAGATACAGGTATAGCTTAGAAGTCACTACATTGCAAGGGATGATGGGTGACCTGACTGTTGTAGCTAATAAGAGGCACCAGTGAATCAAATTTTACCTCAGCCTTTAGATAATGGATATATTTTCATTTTTTCTAGTGTGCATAGGGCGTGGTCTTACTTGAAGAGAGAAGGACTAATGCCTATATAATCCTGTTCAAAACTCTATAAAACATGCTTCTTTCTATGACTGAAGAAGTGAACCATATTGAAAGCATGCTACTTAAACAAAAGTGTTTCATTAGTGGCATTCATTTGTTTCCTAGTGTGAATATATGATTCCTGCTGTTAATAAAAAGAGGAAAATTTGCTAAATCAAATCTTAAGATATAATTAAATGGGAAGTATGACATTAAGCTTCACTGCAACTGATCATTATTATCATCATGGTGCATTGATATGGCACTTCATATTTGCAATGTGCAAGATAAGCGACCTCATATTAAGTCTTCTGCTGAGTTTGGGGAGTCAGGGTGAGCACATAACTCTACTGTTCAATTTTTTTTAATTTTAATTTTTTATTTTTTGTGAGGAAGATCAGCCCTGAGCTAATATCCATGCCAATCCTCCTCTTTTTGCTGAGGAAGACCGGCCCTGAGCTAACATCTATTGCCAATCCTCCTCCTTTTTTTCCCTTTTTCTCCCCAAAGCCCCGGTAGATAGTTGTATGTCATAGTTGCACATCCTTCTAGTTGCTGTATGTGGGATGCCGCCTCAGCATAGCCCGACAAGCGGTGCGTCGATGCATGCCCGGGATCCGAACACAGGCCGCCAGTAGCAGAGCACGCTCACTTAACCGCTAAGCCACAGGGCCGGCCCCTTACAAAACCTCGTGGGAATTAGTTCACTGTAGCTACTACTTCTATAGCACTAGTGGTTCCCAGCTAGTGTTTACTACTGAATGGGAGAAGATTTAAATTAATGTTTATAATTCCGATATTACAAAATTCATAGCTCCTCAAAATACTTTAGTGAATAAAGATCAAGGTGCTAGGAATTATATAATACAATATTTTAAAATGATTTCTTTGTGTTTATTACAATGAACTTGTGAACTCGTGAAGGTAAAGAGAGACAAACATGATGAGGTTGAAGATAATTGACTTTGAGACAGAGCAGTAGGACAGAGAGCTGATTATTTAGGAAAAGCAGGTATTCACCGCTAGGAAAGTCAAAGAGCTTTCTTTCTCTTTGTTGTCTCTTGTCCTACTCACACACAAGCAAACATGTTTTAAAACTCCCAATCCTAATTTCACCTAAGGAGTCTGAATCCATAACATCAAAAACAAAACAGAACCCAGAACTAGGTTCATGTTTCCATGATACAACAATCGGCATATTTTTTTTCAAGATTCATTTTAGGAGTTTCTAATACAACTAAAGGATCATTTCTATTTAAAATGTCCCCATTGAGTAATCTTTTTCACTGTTAAAAACATACAGGGGCTGGCCCAGTGCCGCAGTGGTTAAGTTCACACATTCCGCTTCAGCAGCCCGGGGTTCGCTGGCTAGGATCCTGGGCACGGACCTACGCACCGCTCATCAGGCCATGCTGAGGCAGCATCCCACATAGAAGAGCTACAACTCTACAACTATGATATACAGCTATGTACTGCAGTTTTGGGGAGAAAATAGAAAAAGAGGAAGATTGGCAACAGATGTTAGTGCAGGGCCAATCTTCCTCAAAAAAATAAAAATACAAAATTTCTATAAGCTTTAATAAATTAGATAATTGCCTTTGTTTTTTTTTTTTTTTTTTTTTTTTAAAGATTTTATTTATTTATTTTTTCCCCCCAAAGCCCCAGTAGATAGTTGTGTGTCATAGCTGCACATCCTTCTAGTTGCTGTATGTGGGACGCGGCCTCAGCATGGCCGGAGAAGCAGTGCGTCGGTGCGAGCCCGGGATCCGAACCCGGGTCGCCAGCAGCGGAGCGCGCTCACTTAACCACCAAGCCACGGGGCCGGCCCGATAATTGCCTTTGTATGCCAAATTTCCCTTAGAGGATGATATTGCAGTCAGCAAACTCTTCTTTTTAAAATGCCAGAAGATATAATCTCCTAGACAACAAGCCTAAAGAGAAGCAAGGTATCAATAATACTTACTCCTTAACTTTAAAGCTTCAGTGGGAAACTGTGAAATTAACTGAAAATATTAAAATAAAAAAATGCTTAAGGCTTTTCTATCCCTTTGCAACCCTCCAATCCTAGAATCCAGCAGTAATTTCTAGATTATTGGTTAGAAATATAGAGGACATTGTGCTACTACTGAGGTTTGAAAGAGATTATGTAAGGCAAAGGAGAGTAAAAACTTTTCTGTGGATGCAATATAAATTTAGTAGGCCAAGAAAATGTAAACATAACAGATACTGAAGAATATGTTTGAGAAAAAGCAAATTAATTGGTAACTCTAGCAAGAATAAGTATTCATTGTTTTGGTGTGCTAGTGTCACCGACTATGTGCCCTGAGGAACTCAAGGGTCGGTTTGGAAGCATTTAACTGTTTTTCCAAATTTTTTTTCCCTGTTGTTATGTTAAGGAGATGCAACCACCAACCACCCTGAACCAGACCAAGCCTCACCACAAGAGCAACACCCATGACCTTTGCCTTATTTTTAATGCTAAGATCTCTCCAGGAGGAGCTTCCTTAGGCCTTATCACCTTAACCTGCAGTGTATATGGAAGCATGTTTTCCAACTGACCCCGTGCAAGCAAATACCCACCTCTCCCTTTTGAATATTCCTTCCCCATCCAAAATAAAATGTCCTTGCTTCCCTTTGTTCGGGAAGGCCATGACTTTGGAAATGATTCCACATGGTCTCCTATTTGCTGCAAACACACTTTACTTTGTGAGACAACTTCCACTGATGTAGAGTCTTATTTAACTGGCCAGGAGGTGAATCTACTGGGTTCAGTGACACTAAGGATAGTTAAAAGGAAGCCCTCAACAAGATGCCCTAAGGTCTCAGGTAAAGGAATATTTGTCTCTGCACTGAGCTTATGCAACATTTAATAGATTACTAAAAATATTCTTAAAGTATATTACCTTATTAGTTTTAAAATTTTATTGTGGCTTGCTCATGTTCTAAGTATCATATGGGAAGGCACCATAATCTTTTCAGTGCTTAGAGTCTTTAAAATCTTATTCTGGCTCTGCCTGAACATAACCACAGTTGTGGAGAACACTGAGGTCTGCTGTTGGTCCCAGGAATTTGGAGATTCCTGCAAATAATTTAACAATGATTTTCTCACTGAATCTTTGTGGTTGAACATGCAAGGTCACTTTCCATATTGAGTTTTATGGTTATCACATCAAAAAATACTGAGAGTCAAAAAGAAGCGGGTCATGGTACTGTGGGAGATCAAGATTTGGCCACCCTGAAATATATCTCTTTACCTTGATTGTTTTCTCTGAGGGACATTTGACCTCCCCGACTAACTGTCTACAGAATTTGACATAGTAACTCCTTCCTGGAACAGATCTTCTATCTGATGGCTGCAATATAATGTAAAATAGATGTTACAATAGGAAAGGCACCAACAAGCCCATCTTATGTCTCTCTGGCCACATTCTCTGGATGGCCCTGCAAGGAGTTGCCAGACAAACATTTACATTTATAAGGGAAATCTCCATTTGTAAAGGTATCTCCCTCTCTGTTTTGGGAAGAGGGGGGATAGTCTCATTTCTAGAGACTTATCAATGTGGAAGTTGAGGCTTTAAATCTGCATAATAACCTTACTCTTGTTTACTGTGTTTTAGTGGTAATCTCCTGTAACTGACTGCCCCCACCCCCAACATCTTCCTTTGTCATTGGCTGAACATGGTATTCAAGACGAGAATTTCTGCTGTTGTGTGGAGAAACGCAGTGTCCCTGATTTCTCCCATGTATATATGTTATTAAACTTGGTATTATTTTCTCCTGCTAACCTGTCTTGTTAATTATTTGGCCAGCCATAAGAACCTTAAGGAAAAGGGCAGAGGGAGATTCTCCCTCTCCCCCGACAGTACGAAATTTGCTGATGACGTGACAATATTTCAAAAATCAACTCTCATCTAATTCCCTTAGATTTCTTTGGGAGATTCTGTCTGCACTTTTGATGAGTTTTTTTCTTTGTCTTGTTTTGTTTTTTAACCTTCCATTTCATCCAACTTTTATTATAAAGATGGGAGAGCATAATCCAAGAAGATAGATGACGTTGGTTTTAAACACACTATGGAAATGAATACAGAATAATATGACTACTATTTCTACTACTAAAATGTTCTTGAATGCTAGGAATACAATATGTTATCAGACAAATTTATAACCACCCCATCTCTTTTTCCCCCATATTGAACATGAATATGTTATTAAAAATCATGATTATGACGTAGGAGAGAGAACCTGTCTGATCACCTGAGTTCTTACCAAACATCTGGGTAATCTTCTAAGAAGATACTGTGTTGATTACTTATTTTATTCTATCATATTGATTTAAGAATGTGAAGTCCAAATATGAATAGCAAATGAGTTTTGGAAGCTACATTGTTTTTATCTGGAATTACGGATGATCTTATTAATACAAATCACCCCAATGTGATTAAATTACCTGGTGACATATTAAGTAATCTGAAGCATGTATGCAGGTATTTTAACTGCATTCTTCTTCAAATACATAATTTAACAGAGGTATGTTTGGTAAAGAATGCTGACATAGCACTATAATGCCAACTTTAAGTAGACTAAAGAAACTATTTAAGCTTGTTCTGACATTACTCTATTAGGTACATAAAATAACACTCTCAAAAGCACACAGATAACAATGTCTAATACTTTTTGCTCATGTTGGCCAGGAGCGCTTTTCAGAGAGTAGTCTTCAGAGATCGTAATGTTATTAGAGGGTGTTTAAAAGGGTACTTAGAGAACACAACGTTAGCATTCAATACAATAATCATCGACTGAAAAAAAGTGATCTTATCGTACTACAAACAATGTATCCTCTGACAAGCACTTTGATTTGCCCAATATATAAAATACGGACAATACCTATTTTGTCCAAAGATAAAAAGCTGGAAAAATAATTTCATGAAGCCATTTCCAACATTACAGAAACCAATTCTTAATATTGCAGAAAAGAATTAATATAATCTTATAGAGGAGACAAATTATTCATAAAAATGTCCATACCAACAAGCTCACTCATTCATTGTTCACTATGTGCCAGGCACATAATGGCAGACTTCTGGGGACTAACATATAAATAAAACACAGTCCTTAGCAAGAAGGGGTTCACACTCTTGTATGAAAAATTTATAATGAAGATCGCTATCCACTCACTGACTCGAATTATTTTCTCCACAAATTAAGGGCTTTTTGAGTGTCCTCAGAAAACACAGAGCTCAGAAGAGTAGATGTTGAATATACTCAGAGCAAATAACCTGAGGGGAGGAAGTCACTGAAGAGCTGCCTAGAAGACATCTTCCGTTCAAAATATGTTATTCATTATGGCTAAGTGAATTAGAATAAAGCTGGGAAAGTAAATAAATGAAATAATAAACAAAGCACCTGGCAAAGTCCCTACCACAGATATGGTTTTCAAAATATTCAGTGTAAGGGGACAATTGTAGAAGACTACACTGTTGGTTCAAACAAAACAGAGGGTCAAGAACAACCTAAGATTGTTCCTCAACTCAAAATGTGTCATTCATTAAGGCTTTGCATATAATCTAAGGACTCAGCATTTAGAGATACAAAATTATTTTTTAAAAACTATTCAGTTAAAATCACAATTTTATTACTTTTTCATTTTTTCCTACAAAAAGTTCTTCATTAAGAAAATTCTCTTAACAGCTTAAAATTAAACCTGCCAGTCAACTGAATATACCAATTGATCAGAAAATATGTAATGATGTTGTGGGAGATCAAAATTAGCCACCTTGAAATATATCTCTTTACCTTGATTATTTTCTCTGATGGACATTTGACCTCCCGCAAACTGCCTAAAGAATTTAACATAGAAGACCAGTTCCAGGAAGGAGTTACTATCATATGATGGCTGTAATATAATGTAAAATAGTTGTTACAATAGGAAAGGCACCAAGCCCCTCTTATCAAAAATTCTGTCTCTCCCAGGCCACATTCTCTAGGTGGCCCTGCAAAGAGTTGCCAGACAAACATTTACATTTATAAGGCAAATCTCCATTTGTAAAGGTATCTTCCTCTCTGTACTGGGAAGAGGGGGGATGACCTCATCTCTAGAAACTTTTCAATGTGGAAGGAGAGGACTTAAATCTGCATACCCTTGATTACTGTAATTTCCGTCTCCCTTCTGTCTCCCTCCCCACCCCCAACATCCTCCTTTGTCTTTAGCTGAGGATAGTATTTAAGATGAGAATCTCTGCTATTGTATTGAGAAATTCAGTTTCCCTGGTTTCTCCCATGTATACAGGTTATTAAACTTGGTATTATTTTCTCCTGCTAACCTGTCTTTTAATTATTGGCCAGCCATAAGAACCTTAAGGGAAAGGGTGGAGGGGGATTCTCCTTCCCCAACAATGTACATAAATCACAGATGCTATCATTCCAAATGCATTACTTCCCAGGAAGCTGCTCAAGGAAAAAAAGAGTAATAAATGTGATTATTACTGAATATTAGTTTCATAAAAAGCACATAAAAATTTTAAAAAATAATTATTTTGTATGAAGAAAGAAATGTTCTGCTCTGATAATGTTCGTTTATTTGTATGCTTACCAAAAAAAAAAAAATCTCCCATTAGTTAATGCTGACATTGGAGCTAAGATGATACATGTGTTTGAATTATTCCTCAAAACAGACACATTTTTCTAGCTCAAATGAACTTCTAATATCCTTGTTTAGGAAAAGTGTTACAGGTCAATTCTATTTTATTAGTGGGAGAGTTCCTTAACTAAATCCTGGAGAAACATCTAAACTAAATCTCTAATCTAGATCCTGAGTTGAAACATTGAACCTTTTATTGATGTCAAATATACTCCTTATTTCATCAGAAAACCTCACAGCATTCTTTCCAGGATCAATCAGAAGTCCACTGGAAAGACATTATCACTTGTACAAGGGAAATTTTTAAGATTTCATAAATATTGAGATAATGCAATAATCAGAAAATATACATTACATACATATATCTAAACACGTACATGGGTAATTAAAAGAAATTTTGTTTGTTCAGTGTGCCAAATACTCCAGCTATACAGAAGACAATTCAAAATAAGAATAAAAATCTCGGGGCCAGCCCCGTGGCTTAGCAGTTAAGTGAGCATGCTCTGCTACTTGTGGCCCAGGTTCGGATTCCAGGTGCACACCAATGCACTGCTTGTCCAGCCATGCTGAGGCGGCGTCCCACATACAGCAACTAGTAGGACGTGCAACTACGACATGCAACTGTCCACCAGGGCTTTGGGGAGAAAACGGGAAAAAAAAGGAGGCGGATTGGCAATAGATGTTAGCTCAGGGACAGTCTTCCTCAGCAAAAAAGAGGATTGGCATGGATGTTAGCTCAGGGCTGATCTTCCTCGCAAAAAAAGAAAAAAAAGAATAAAATCTCCCCAAGTAGCATGTACAGTCCAAATAATTGTGATTTTATTTCACGATGGAAAAATTTAGGCCATCGGTAAACATAGCAAGAGAGATATGTTGAATTGGATCAAAAGTGACAGAGAAAGAAAACTACATTTGTTGAGAAAATGAATCCTTTCAAGAAGGAGGAAAATATTACATCTAAAAATTAATCACCTTGCTGGCTACATTATTCCCAATCTGTGTATTTCTCATAAATCATCTTGAGTTGACTATGATTTCTAAAGTGACTAATTTGAGAGATGGCGTAAAAGGAATGAAAAAGGGATGAAAATAAATTAAAAATAACTGGGTTAGACTAGGTTTATGATAAACCAGAATAGATGAGGTAGTTAAGAATGCAAAATTGTGTTCAGTGGGAAACAATATGTCCCTCTGATTTGTCTGTATAATTCTTGTTGAACATTTCTACCTTAAAACTGTCTAATGAATATTTAGTTGTGGAATAAAATTAAAAGGCCTTGGAACACATATAGTTCACAGTTTTATAAAGCCCAAGCAGATGAAATTTATTTTGGGTGTTTACAATAATAAGGAAATTTTATGTAAAATATCTATTTTTCTATGTAGAAATTGCTAATAAATGGAAGCCAAGAAAAAAATGAATTCTTGTTCAAGCTTTCAAGAGTGAAGGAAAAGAAACAATTTCATTAATTATCTTTCTTTTTCTTTAGATGAGCAACATGAGCTTGCCAAGGAACAGCTAGGTGGAGCAATTTCAAAATCTGAGACAGAAAGAACCAAAGATACTCCTTGTTAAAACTTTCAGAAAAAAAAATGTAGTAAAATTTGATTGCTAATTACAATCATGTTTTGACACAAAATAACATTTTCTTCTTTTCTAGCATTTTGCTTGGTCATACTGTTATACGCCTATCTTTTCATAGGTAGAAAAAAATGACTAAGCTTCAGACAAGGCATTGCAAACTGTACAAAAAGATAATGTGTTTCATTAGGGTTCTTTCTTCTCCTTGTTTTTATTTTTATGGTAACACCTACCCTTACTGCCAACCTCAAACATTCACCTTAGCATCTCATGGTGGGGAAAAATGACTAATTCATAACAGTAAACAACTAAAACATTAAAATATTTTTAGTTTGTCAAGTTATAACTAAATATTTTGAAGAATTCATCCTAGTTTCTTCTGATTAAAGTCAGGCTGGCACTAACAAGAGACTTAACTTGGGGCTAGAATAATGGAAAGTTGCTGGTCTTGCTGGCTTCTGTTTTTCTTTATTACTCATAGACACTGAAAGCAGCTCTTTTCTTCAAAAAGGAGGATCAAGCAGTCCAACAGAATTGTTTTTGAATGACCCATGGACGTTGTCTTGAATATAGGAGAGTTGCACAGCTCTAGATCAGGTAATAACTCCTGTTCTTCCTATAGCATTTATTTTGTGGGTATCTTTTGGGTATAGTGATTGTCCTTCATTTTCTAAATTTCTTCACTCCAGCTGAAATATTTAGTGTCTAGGTCGATAGTTCTCAAATGGGAGTGATTTTGCCTCTCAGGAGACATTTGGCAATGTCTAGAATAATTTTTGATCGTCATAATTGAAAGAGTGTTGCCACTGGCACCTAGTGGATAAAGGAATGCTGCCAAACAACCTGCAATGGACAGACCCCCACAACAAGAATTATTTGGCCCAAAATGTTAATAGTGCTATGGCTGAGAAACCCTGGTTTAGCTATACCTTGTCGAAGACTTGTTCCCTTTTTATTTATAGTAATTCTCTATGGAGAGATTTTAGATTTCTGTATTCAATGATATAGATTTCACATATATCAGCTCTTTGTCATCTCTTTTCCATTATCATCTTTTTTTTCCCAGTAACTTTATTGAGATAATAATGGTTTATAACATTGTGAAAATTCAGGTGTACATTATTGTTTATCATTTTCTGTGTAGACGTCATCATGGTTATCTCAAGTAGTCTAATTATTGTCCGTCACTGCACATAAGTGTCCCTTTACCCCTTTCACTCACCCCCATCCCCCTTCCCCTCTGATAACCACCAATATGTTCTCTTTATCCATGAATTTGTTATACTCCACATATGAGTGAATTCATGCAGTATTTGAACTAGCAGAAAGAGAAATCAAGAGTACAATCCCATTTACAATCATAACAAAAAGAATAAAGTATTTAGGAATAAACTTAACCAAAGAGGTGAAAGACCTATACACTGAAAACTATAAGACATTATTGAAAGAAATTGAAGAAGAAACAGAGAAATGGAAAAATATTTCATGCTCATGGGTTGAAAGAATCAACATAGTTAAAATGTCCATACTACCTAAAGCAGTCTACAGATTCAATGCAATCCCAATTAGAATCGCAATGACATTCTTCACGGAAATTGAACAAAGAATCCTAAAATTTATATGGAACAACAAAAGACCCCGAATAGCCAAAGCAATCCTGAGAAAAAAGAACAAAGCTGGAGGCATCACAATCTCTGACTTCAAAATATACTACAAAGCTATAGTAATCAAAACAGTATAGTACTGGCATAAAAACAGACACAAAGATCAATGGAACAGAATTGAAAGCCCAGAAATAAAACCACACATCTATGGACAGTTAATCTTGGACAAGGGAGCCAAGAACATACAACGGACAAAGGAAAGTCTCTTCAATAAATGGTGTTGGGAAAACTGGACAGCCACAGGCAAAAGAATGAAAGTAGACCATTATCTTGCAGCATACACAAAAATCAACTCAAAATGGAATAAAGACTTGAATGTAAGACCTGAAACTATAAAACTCCTGGAAGAAAATATAGGCAATACATTATTCTACATTGTTCTTAGCAGCATCTTTTCAAATAACATGTCTGACCGGGCAAGGGAAACAAAAGAAAAAGTTAACAAATGGGACTACATAAGACTAAAATACTCCTGCAAAGCAAAGGAAACCATGAACAAAACGAAAAGATAACCCACCAGCTGGGAGAAAATATATGCAAATCACCTATCTGACAAGGAGTTGATCTCCAAAATATATAAAGAACTCATTCAACTCAACAACAAAAAAACAACAACCCAATCAAAAAATGGGCAGAGGATATGAACAGACATTTTTCCAAAGAAGATATACAGAGGGCCAACAGGCACATTATCATCTTTTAAGAGGCAAGAAGTCCTGGGAGATTCTACATGGAGGTCTTATACTGGTTATCTGAAACTATTTTATAATTCTCAATATGAATATGCTTCTCTTTCATGACTCATATTATATATGTCCCTAATTATTCTTCAAATAATGTCATTTTATTCCCAACATTCTTCATGAACACCAGGTTAAATGCAACATTCTGTCAGCCTACTAGTATTTCAAAATACAGTGGCCAATCCACTAAACTCTTGATTATCTTCAACAACATAGAGAGATCTACCAGACAAGCATATGCTGAAGCCTCCTCATCCAAGCAAAATCATTTATTTTTTAAAATCGATTATCACATTTTGAATTCAATTTTTATTCCTCCTTTTATTTAGAACACGGAACAAAACTTTAGCCTTTAGAACACTTTGTTTCTTCAAATTTATTTTTCTATTGTAACATCACTGCTGTGTTAAATGATTTGAAGGCAAATTGCAATTAATAGTAACTAAAGTTTCAATTAAGTTACTACTCTCCAAATTAAACACTATTAGTTATATTTTCATCTGAATTCTAATATGCTAAGTCGATCAGTTATGACAGTGATGTGAGTGAGGTAGGACCCCATCATTCCGTTGTTAATCTTGTCTTGGATAACGGTGCCTCGGCTGCTATAAGGAAAGACTCCGTCTTCATTCAGATACAAAAACTGAAAGGGGTTGATACCTTGCTGTTGCGATAGTACTTTCAGGAAACCTAACTTTCTTTACCATTTAGTCTTTAGTGGAGAGAACAAAGACCCCTTAGGTATAATAGTCTCCGGTGATCTTAAACCACAGTTTATCTTTGGAAATTGCTGTGATTCATGATTCAACCATATTTTTAAAATGACTTTATTTTCTTCATGTATCTTTTTTTCTTGTAGTCAGGTTAAGTTACTGATCTTAAAGTGAACATTAAATGGATTAAATCAAAATAGATTTTTCACAGCCATTAGCATTGTAAATCTTTAATTTCAATACTCTGTGTAGAATTACAGAAATTGAGAATTTTGAAATTTAAGAGAGTTCTTTGTAGTAGAGAGATTAAAAATTAAAGGAAAAGAAATTAGCAAGTTCATCCTATGTGCCAAGTGCTTTATATTTATTATCTTATTAAAGCCTTCCCCACAATTCTATGAGGAAAAGTGCCATTACACCAATTTATAAACAGAGAAACTGGCCATAGAGGGATTAAGGAAGAGGTGAGGATTCTAATTTAGGTTTGTCTGAACTCAAAGCAGAAAAATAGTGTTTTGGTGTGCAACTTGAACATGCAGAGTAGACTAATTTATGTTAGCCTATTCCAAATAGAGCTGTAATAACTAGCTTATAAGTAGGTTCTTCAACAAATGTGGATTTTATTAATTCCTCAAACGTTTATTAAGTACTTGCTATATATGCCAGATGGTAGGAGATATAAAAATGACTAAAACAGCATCCTTATTCCTTGAAGACCTCACAGTGGGTTGGGGGGGTACATGATTAGATAAAGTGCAATACAGGGTAGCAAATGCTATAATGGAGCAGTGGACAAACAGGTAGTTGGAAGGGGTGGAGTAGCACAGGATAGACATGCTACCTCCCTATCCTGGGTGTTGGTACCTACCATAGCCCCATTTTACCTAGATGTATGAAATATTTTTAGCAGTAATGACTTAAATGATCACGTTAATGATATTACTCCATGGAAGTCTACTATATTAATAATAACTTTTGTTTATTTGTATTCTGCTTTGTGTGATATGTTTTACATTTTATCCTCACAAAGAACTCTTTGAGATTGGTATTATGTTTATCTTACGGAGGAAGAAATTGAGGCTCAGAGAGGTTACAAGTCTTACCCAAGGCCACAAAGTTAATAATTGAGAGAGCAAGGAATCAACTTTAGGTTACAATGTGTGTCCTGTTGTCACTGTCTCTGTAAACCTCCTTTATTCCCTTTGTATATCTCTTCCCTCTGTCGGTCCTTTTCACTTACCTTTTTCTACTCCTCCCTTTATCCTTCTATCTTACCTAACAAAAATAAAACACTGAAACATGCTTTTTTCCTTATTTGGCATACATACTGAAAAATTTATATGCTTGTTTTTTTTTTTGTGAGGAGATCAGCCCTGTGCTAACATCCGCCAATCCTCCTCTTTTTTTGCTGAGGAAGACGGCCCTGGGCTAACATCTGTGCCCATCTTCCTCCACTTTATATGGGACGCCGCCACAGCATGGCTTGCCAAGCAGTGCGTCGGTGCGCGCCCGGGATCCGAACCAGCGAACCCCGGGCCGCCGCAGCGGAGCGCGCGCACTTAACCGCTTGTGCCACCGGGCCGGCCCCTATATGCTTGTTTTTAATTTAAAAGTTGAAGGAATATTGTAATATTTCTCTGTAAAAACATAAAAACAGGATGTTTTCCACTTATATGATCCTTGACAGCAAGAAATAATCTCTCCGACCTCTGAACCCCTTTGAGCCCTTGCACATGGCTCCATTCCCATGGTTCTTTTCATTTTCTCCCCTGTATTATGTTATGTTTTTGCTCCAAAGTCTCAGCGTGGTGCTTGGTACGTAGTAGGCACTCAAGAAATATCTGTTGGCTACATTTCCCTAGAGCCATTGGCTTTCCAAAAAAAGCAAGTTATGTATTTTGAGATGGGAATGGGCTAATAATGTTTGGTGTGTTAATTAAGTGTTCAAATTTATCTTCCAGGAAGCATTTCAGCTGATGATCTTTTGTCATAACTCTTATTCTTATAATACCTATAGTATTTAGCACTTAGAAAGCTATTTTAACATTGAAAGAAGAGTTTCACTGAGGCTTTACAGCATTTGCAAAACACCCCAGACAGTAATCTGTGAAAGAAGTAGAGGCAGGAAGTTTAAAGGATATATTGCGATACTAACTCAGTTCGTGATGCCCAAGCCAGACACCTCTAGTTAATAAATGTATACATAGAAAAGACCTTACACTAAATTCTTAAATCTTTTAACTATATGTGATAAGGTACAGCAACTTAATTTTTGAACATAAAAGTTAACATTCCTTTTGGAAATGTTCAGAAGAACTGGCATTTTCTATCTAGCTGACTATAGAATTCACTAAGGGTTTTATAATAGTGAATTACTTGAAGTCTTATTATGGAATGAGTAGGTAGAAATAAGTATTTCTAAAATGCTCTAGTCTTTTTTGGCTGAAAAATGGTAATGTTTAGTAAAGGTATCTGATGCATATTAAAATTATATTCTTGAAATAAAATATATAACTTGTAACTTACCAAAGTTTTAGAGATGAGTGAAATGCTTTTTCTGGGATTATCTAATATTCAAAGTAAATACTTCTGAAGTATAAAAAACATTATCATTTATGATATTTTTTAAAACATATCTCCTGTTATGCACTAATAGACTTCACATTATTCCATCTCGAGATGAAAGCTTTCATATGAGTGAAATTGCATATAACACATATCACAATCTAAATCTTCAATGAATATTTATTCAAAATACAGACCCATCCCAGAATTCCATAAGGCTGTCCATTTAAATCAGCTAGAAAGTAGCTGCATAACAGTCAAAGAATGCAGTATGAACATACAGGAAATGAAATGCAGTAAGTTGCAGCAGAAAATCTCTGTTATACTATAAAATCACTCCTGTTTTAAATTTGTAAAATCTCTTGGGGTTATAAAATACAACTCCAATTATAACTAGTTAAATTAAAATCTTCAATTCCGTCCCACCTCAACAATGGTCTCTACATTTCTGATCAAATTTCTGTCACTTTTCCTTTGTTCTAGTTTGATCTGGAAAAAATGCTTTTAGGTTCCCCACCTCTACTAACCTCCAGTTTTTCCTGCTTTAATAAAGTTATCAGGGCCGGCCTGGTGGCGCAAGTGGTTAAGTGCGCATGCTCGGCTGCAGCGGCCTGGGGTTTGCCGGTTCGGATCCTGGGCGTGCACCGACGCACCGCTTGGCAAGCCATGCTGTAGCGGCATCCCATATAAAGTGGAGGAAGGTGGGCACGGATGTTAGCCCAGGGCCAGTCTTCCTCAGCAAAAAAAAATAAAAAAGGAGGAGGATTGGCAGATGTTAGCACAGGGTTGATCTCCTCACACACACAAAAAAATAAAATAAAGTTGTCAATAACAGCTATTGAATTTTGTTAAGTCTTCTTTCAACGTGTGTTAATATTGGTGGCTGTTGACTAGACTGAATGTCCTGAATTAGGCAAATGCTCTGTCTCTAAACTTTCACAACAGAGAGAGCAATATACTCTATTGTGCAGTTGTAAAAGGAACTCTCTAGGCCCAGATATTTCTAAAATCTCAACAGAGCTTCCTTTACTTACAGGGGTGTCAATATAAACATGGATCAACACTCAGTCAATGGAAAACTTTTATCAAAGTGATCATTTCAAATTCTTCAGTGAGAGTGACCAACTGACCCAGTTTACCCAGGTTGTTTCTGGCTTTAGCACTGAAATTCCCATGTCCTAGGAAACCCCTCAGCCCAGGGCAAGTGGGGACAGATGGTTACCCTAGAAAGATCCCAGCCCATGCCTTTTCAGAAACCTTGATAAAGTCTCCTTTCAATTCCATTCATATCTCTAAAAGAAAAAACTATATTAGTGGGAGCAATTATTGCCAATCAATTCTTCCTCCAAGAGCCAATGTTTCAGTATAGCAATCTGGAAATGTATGTCAATATTTTCTTTTGCTGTGTGCTGTAATAAAGGAGATACTAAAGTGAAGCAAAACACCAGGCCAAACTATAAATTTAAAAAAAAGCACAATCCAGTTACCTTAGCTTTCCTCTATTTTAAAATTTGAATTGTTCACTTTTTTAACACGTTCTGGTTAACCTAAACATCTGGAACTCATGAAGAACCTTTTCACCAAAAGACATCAAAACATTTTTAACTCATTTTTGCAATCATTCCCATGAAGTAATTAGACAGGTTTGGGAATTCAATGAAGAGATTTAAAAAATGACAGTACAAAGATCCTCTATACATTAAAGGATCATTCCTGGACCCTATCCTCAAACTCCTACCACCCCTATCGTCGCAATTAGTGTACACCTGCAGTCCTCCAGGTCCTCTCCAGCTCATTCCTTTTTTTCTTTTTTTGTGAGGAATATCAGTCCTGAGCTAACATCCATGCCAGTCCTCCTCTTTTTGCTGAGGAAGACTGGCCCTGGGCTAACATCTGTGCCCATCTTCCTCCGCTTTATATGGGAAGCTGCCACAGCATGGCCTGACAAGCAGCGTGTGGTCGCACGACCAGGATCCGAACCCAGGCCACCAGCAGTGGAACGTGCGCACTTAACCACTACGCCATGGGGCCAGCCCCTCCAGCTCATTCCTAACTACTTCATCTATGCACCTGCAGCACCAAGGATCCCTACTCTCCGCAGGAAAAGGGATCAGAAAGCAAACCATCAGGCTCAGAGTCCTGTTTTCTTTTCCCGACACTCTGAGATTCTGGACCCTTACTCCTGCTGAATACTGGAGTCAGGTTGCTCCCTTCCAATTCTCCTTCTATTAGTCAATGGCCAAAAACCTGATTTGCTCCTGACAATGAATGCCTCAGATTCTTTAACTCCACGTGCATTTTTCAGCTTGAAGACACCTGTGCAGACTGGGACTACAGATGCCTTAGCTCCCTAGGCACAACTTCAATTTCTTGATTCTCAAACACTTAATAAGCTCTTGACCTCTGGTACTAAATGAGAAACAAAGTTCTGATTTGCCACTTCTGTTTAACTCTTTCTCTTCCAGCTTCCTACTTGTCTAGCTAGACCATATTACTGCCTGTAAAACCAGCAATGGGAACCCAAAGCTCTTAATTTCTGGTTCATTTCTTCTTATAGGAAAGGAACAAATATTGAAAAATTGATAGTCACTTCTCCTGAAGGAGTTCTTTCTCTGTGTAAATAAAGATAATAATTTAGGAAAAATGTAATATTTCTTATTTAGGGAAGATTCAGTCTTCCCTTAGCAGGAAAAGTTTCAACATTGCTCTGTTGTTTCATTTTCTCTCCTAAGGTTTCAAGAACTCTAAGCTAGTAGCAGTGATTATATCAAGATATATAGATGTTATTCTTTTTTCTAACAAGCAGTAGCCATCTGGGACAAACACATTTTATGAAACAACTTATTATTTGTACCAATATATTTGGAAGTAACTTATTTTGAACATGCAAAAATACCAAATATAATTGATCAGGTGAATCCAAACCATGTCTCTGACTATCACTGCAGATATTTGACAGTAAATTCCTTAAGACAGGACCTGGCATATAGTAGGAGTTGAGTAAATACCTGGTCAAGGAAGAAACTATTGAATAGTTGAGATTTTGTGAAGAATTTATACAGAATTAAGGAGGCGTGTAAGATAGAGAAAGTAATAATAAAAAAATAAATTTCAAATAATTTTTTAAAAACTTGCCTTAAAGATACAGAGCTAAGAAAAAAGCAAAAGGTTATATGATAAACAGTAAGCTTTGGTTTATACAGAAATCCTTTCTAAATTGCGTTTCTCATTAATATGTGACAAACCAAAATCCGTAAGCTTAATTTCAATGTTAAGTAGGCTACTTCACCGTTATTGTTTTGTCACTTCTAATGTTTAGCATCAGGCATTTGCTAGTGTGATTTCTATTTTACCACGTCTTGTATAGAAGACCAAAAAGCATATGCCCATTTCTGGCTCACACACACTTGTTTGCCATTGATTTCCATATAATTAGCATTTGACTAGTGAGTAAAAAATGTCCAAGGGAACCAAAGAGGGAAGTGTTCTAATATTTCTTTTACAGAAAATTCCTTTCTTTCTCACTGTGTGATCTTGTTCTACAAGGTACTTAATCACTTTGAACCTCAATTTCCTTTTCTATAATACAGCGTTAATAATGGTGTCAATCTCCTAGGGTTGTTATGAGAATTGAGAATGATAGAAATTAAAATTATTATTGTTATTAATAGGATTGTGATAATAAAAATAATGATACCCATTGAAGGGATACCTATTTAATGAGCCAACTCCTGTCCATAAATAGGAAGGAGTGCAGTGACAAAAGGGGTCTCAGTCTAGGGTGTAGGCCATGTTTTTCATCACACAATACACTTATTGAATCATTCTCAACATTTTTTCTATTATTGTGTTAAAGTATTAATGTTTTTATTACATAGAATTAATAAGTAAAACACTGCATGCTTATTGTTTTTAATCTGTATTAACTGAGTTCTCCTTTCATAATATTCATCTCAAGCTAATCATCAAATAGTATACAAGAGAGCACTTGCTCTATTATCCCAGAAGCAATGATTGACTATTTAGTTGCTAATTTACTCGGTATGGAGTAAAGGAATCCTTTATGGTTCATCTATTTTTGTTTGTGAGTTATTTCCTACAATGTAGTCTTTAGTTAAAGTTCTTTCATTGTATTCTGTTTTTTATATAGAATTTTTTTGTTAGATCAGAAGAAAATGATACAGAAAAAAGAAAAACATCTTGAAGGATATTGAAGCAGATGGAAAACAGGCAATCAAAATCATGTAGTGCTAGTTTTAGTTTCTTTTCAGTATATTCTGGAGGGGAAAAGAAAGGTTATCATGTATTGAGTACCAGGTACTATGCTAGGAACTTCCACATGCTAAGATATTTAATTCTTGCCTTCAATTTGTAGAGGAGGAAATGGCTGGGTTGCAAATTGAAAATTCTTAACCAGATATACATCTGCATCTCCCAAGAGTCAAGAAGTGTCTTGATCATTGTTAGTGCTCTGAAGAAAAAAGGCTGCTTTTCTGGGGTGCTGCTGTGTTGACCAAAATAATTCCTCACCCAGGAAACAGACTTTTCAAAATAGTGATAGACGTGACAGATGCTTTAGTCGGCAATTACGCAGAAAGTTGCTGCGTTGCTGTTCCTATTATATGAATAAAAAAATATGAAGTATGTCTCCAGAGCTGTCAAATTGATACCTTTTATAAATACTGATTTTTTAAAAAATGAGAGATGAGTTATCTTACAAATGACAAGAAATGTTTCCAGCAATAACTGCAAACTTAATTTCACTTAAAAAATTTACCGTGTCACAAACCAAACTTGATCTACCATTTTGTGAGTTCCACTTGAACTATTAAGTTACTGACTAATATGAAGACTAGTGTTGTATTAAAATTATAATAAATAGCAGTTTATGGTCTAATTCTTTTGCATTGTTTTGGTTATGATGAATCATTTGAGGTATTAAAAATCCTATTCTTACTTCCATTTGGGGAAAATGATGCTGTCTTTGCAGTCTCGTAGAAATGACTGGGAATACCACAGTCATGCATGTGTTCCCAGTGTTCCCTTTATTGATAAGGCCCTGGCCAGCGAAGTTGTACTAAAAAATTCCATTGAGTCTGGTTTGTCAAACAAAAAGCCTATTTAGCCTATTTACTAATTTAAAGTGAGAAAATGTACTTATATGTCCTTATTTCAAGAAACTGAGTTCATGTCATTCTGGAAGCCAAACTGATGTAACATTAACTAAAATAGAACCAGAATGATATTGTGTTAGCCTCAAAGTGAACTTTCTCTCTACATTAAGTAGACCCTTCTTGGATAACACTCACACCCTAGAGGGTAAATCTACATGGCAAGGTACCATTGGATAATATAAGACATTTGCCATAAAAAATCTTGCTCTTTTAAAACCAAGTCTTTTTCTCTCTCTCTCTCTCTCTCAGTTGGGCAGATGTTTTTAATTTTACTTATTTATTTTTTTCCCCCAAAGCCCCAGTAGATAGTTGTATGTCACAGTTGCACGTCCTTCTAGCTGCTGCATGTGGGACGCGGCCCCAGCATGGCTGGAGAGGCAGTGTGTCAGTGCGTGCCCGGTATCCGAACCCGGGCCGCCAGCAGCGGAGTGCGCTCACCCAACCGCTAAGCCACGGGGCCGGCCCGGGCAGATGTTTTTAAAAGTGCAGTTGTCTGAATTTTCAGAGCTTTTAGGAGGTAAGCATTTGTGCAGATTTTTCCCTTCTAAATTCATTATTAAAAAATCATTGTCGGAAACACTGTTTGACTCTGGTCTAGAGAAACAACTATTCTAGTGCAAAGGAGACCTGGTTCAAATAAAATGCTACTGATTGATTCTACAAGGCTGTGATCCTTTCTCTCTTCAGTATCTAGCTTACTTATCTTGTGGAGAATTTTTATCATGACAGAAAACAAAGGTATGATTTTTTTCTATTTTCACTTACTTGAGTAAAAAATTCATTGCTTCAAAAGAAGAGCTGAGTAAAGATCTAGTGACCGATGTAATCTTTAATTCAGTTGTAGTTTCCTCAGAGATGCTCCATTACCTTACCAAAAAGCACCATCCCCCTAACCTAGTAGAAACTAGGAAAGTTCAGCAATCATGGTTTGTGAGGACAGTATGATACCCCACAACACATTAAGAAGGGCTAATATTTAAACCCTTTGTATGGCTGTTTTATAGCTTTGTACAATGGACTTTGGTTTTTGGAAAGTAACAGCTGTTTACCATTTTTTATATACGCTTACTATGTAGTAACTTCTGGGGATGCAAGATTAAATAATCCTGTTTTAGAGAAATGTCTAGTAGGAGAAACAGAAAAATAAGTGGCAATTGCAAGTCAGAGACTTACATACTATGATAGAGGTACATACAAGGTGTCATGAGAGCCAACAGAGACATGGGAATTTAAAAAAACCTTCCTTACAGTAAGTGAGTTTTGAAAGATAAATGAGAGTTGGCTAGAAAAGGGAACTTAAGATGGGAGTGAGGAGTGTTATCTGTAAATTTGGTCCTTCCTTTTTTTTCTTCTACTCTTTCAGTATTGTATCTTTCCATATAATAAGTAGATCTGAAGATGAAATTCTCATCCACATTTCTATGGCCAGGAATAAAATTCTGCTAAAATTAGAATTCTCCTTTCTATTATTCAATTTTCTTATTTCACTAAAGATTTCATCAAAGAATGAATGATAAAATAGTTCTCTAATCCCAGGTAGCAATAGCTGAATTAAGTGTACTCTTATTACACCTGACTTTTAAATTATAAGATGGCTTTTTTATTATGTCTCAGTACCTTATATATATATATATTTATCATTACTGGGTAATTATAACTCATTTTATGACCAGCTATGTGCACTGTAAGCCAATTATTACAACATTGATATAGTACTTTGCCCAGATTCTAATGTGAATTTCATTTCCACATTTTTTAAAAACACTGTTGTGCTTTATGAAACAACTGGAACAGAGTTTAACATTTATGACCAGTTTAACATCTATACCAATCCAACAGATAACTTTAATGAAGATTAGAAGCATAGTACAAAAGGAAGAGCTTGAGATATTAAAAATTGACAAAGAATAGTGCTTGCTTTGGCAGCACATATACTAAAAATTGACAAAAAATAGAATTAATATTTATAAAGAAAAGCTAATAAAATAAATTTTGTATTAAGAGACCATAAGGCTAAGAATCTCAAATGCACTTTACATTTATATATGAATTGTCTATTCCATTATTTAGTTGACTAAAAAATAATACTTTTCAAAACTTAAATTACTCTGAAATTATATTGTTAAACTTTATAGATCATACCAGGTTGGTCTTGAGGTTAGACAAACCTAATCTTAATTGTTAGTAATATAAAATTCATAATAAAGTAAAAACAGATTTTAGGCATTTGTCTATTCTAAAGAAATTACAAATGTCTTTAAAGAAAAGATACAACAAAAGTTAATTTAATTTTGTAAGCAATGTACTACTAATTGCTAAGGTATAGGATACCTTGAGGTGATGTCAAAAGACATTCAAATTCTCAAATTGATGAAAGTACAGAAAATTTATAAAACATGGATACATTATTAAATGATGAAGAATGCACAAAATGTATTGTGCAAGTACAAATATAATTGTGTCTATGAACTAGCATTAGACCTAGTTATTTTCTGAACAGTGTAAATTTTCAGAACATTGTTTTTCATCTGTATTTTCCATTTTATCACTTCTCATACTTACCAAGTAACTGAACTGCATAATATTTTGCAAAGTTTTAAACCCTTATTGGAAGAAAAGATAACTGGTGTAAATGACAGGAATAATCTTTTTGATTCACAAAATCTCTTCTGAACCTCAGCATAATAAAGTCAATGCCATGAATTCCACCATCACTGACTTTACATACAAATTTTATTTATCCTAAGAAAAGCTTCAGCTACATAAGATACATTGAATATTAAAATAAAGTAATTTAAAATTTTTCTCACTCTTCTTTCAAAAAGAAAACAAAATAAAATTAACGAGGTTTTTTATTATTTGTTTTGTTGTTATCTGAAAGATTATATTATAAAAGTATTGTTATTTTTATTTAAGGTAACGGTATATATAATCTAATTGCACAATGGTTATTTAATTTATTTATTTTACAGTTATGTTCCTTGATATGTGTCATAAATCTGTTTTTATAATTTTTAATGTTATTTTAGAAAATTGATTTAATAAAAAATATAAATATACTGGATGGAAGTAATATGGGTAAATTTTTCCTTCCTTTCTATCTTTGCCTACTTTCCAAATTAAATGAAATATTTTAAATTGTGGACACTTTTAAAAACTTATATTTTTAAATAATTCACAAAACATTATTTTAATTAGAAATAAAAACTTCGCTCCTCCCCCAACAGACCTATGGCCTGCTCAGAAATAAGTCCCTAAAACATTGTCACACTGAAACCTCAGCCTCAACTGAAGAGGAATATTCTTAGCAATAAACCACCAAGAGTTACCACTGGAAATACCTTTTCAAAGTAAGCGTAAAAAGTTAGTACTTTCTGATTGGAGAAAAACTGGTTCCAAATATGTGCTCAGTAGCATCAGAGTGCCTACATTCCTGTTTCTCTTTCTATTTGCCCATCAAAGAAGAGCTCTGCAGAATGTGGAACCCCTGGAGAATTATTTCTGGAACACGCTGTGAAGTAGAGTCACTAAATATTCTTCCTTCTGGTAGAGGAGTCTCATATCCTAATCTGGTCAAAAGTTTTAGATAACAGTTACTTTTATGAAAGATGCATTTTAATCATGTCTGAGGACAATAAAATATTTAAAGTAAGTGATGAATGCTAACAAGGAAGGGCTGTCATGAGAGTTACCAAAATGACCTTTATTTATATTGTTGATTTTAAAAGGATTTGCTCTACGTCAACTGCCCTTTATTGAAGGCTTGATATTGTTAAACTTCATTGACTTGAATAGTAACATTTTTAATGGGGAAAAAGGAGGGGCTGGGTAGAAACACTTAATTGGATCCTCACTTTTTTGCTTCTGTAAAATAAAACAATTGGACTAGATTCCTTCTCTTTCTAAAATCCTAAGAATCTATGATAATCTCCTGTCAAACCTGTCTCAGATAAATGTGTGGCACTAGGAAAGCATCTGACAGGCAATCCAGGGATTGACAATCCCACTGATAACAGGTGCCTCTTATTTCAGTTTTATTTGTTTGAGGCAAAGAATTCAACTCCTCAAAGCTGTATTAGCACATGTAAACACACACAGTAATAATAAAAATTAGGTCAGTTCCAGTAGTAGGTTAATACTCCATTGACTAATTTGGAATTCATATAATCAGTCCAATGAAATGTCACCAATTCAAGGGGATAGTTTTATTGAATGAATCTCCATGTTATTCATGATTTACAGATCAAGAAGTAGGCTGAATTCATCTCATGGCTTTTGAAAGTTAGTACCAAAGTACCACTGAAGATGTGAAACAAGAATACTTTATTAACATCTTGCTTATAAGCTATATAGTCAAGATAATTAAACATTGTTCTTGTGGGATGAGTAGATTTAATTAGTCCAGGGCATTTAGAAACTATTAATAAAAATTTAAGTATTCATCAATCTTATAGCTATTGTTAACTGGTTCACTAATACATTATCATGGTGTTTATTAATGATACAAATTAATGGTATTTATAGTATAAATAATACAAATTAATAAAACAATAATTTCTAAAAATGAATGAATGTAGCCTTTAGAAAAAATATTCATCAAATTTTAGGTTACTAAAATGTTTTGACTACAGGACACAAATTCTGTTATTGCTCTTCTAGTTTTCTTTCCAGTGCATCAAACTACATCTCAGTATTAGTTGAAAGACTGTAGTCTTTCAATCTATTGCATGTATTCAAGTATTTATATAAACTTCTCACCTGTCTACACTTAAAGATAGAAGTTTTACAGTATAAGTTTTTGATAATAAAGAGCTGTTTTAAATTAAACTTTTTAAATAGTAAATTTATTTATATCATGGTTATTTTTAAGAAGGTATCTTGTTTTAGTCTTTTTCCTATAAAAACATATTTTTAAGTACCACAGTGAGGAGAAATACAATCCTCCCACTACCATTCCCATTTTCATAAATTTGGTATTTTGCTAAAAAGCTGCAATACTTCATATGCCAGAAAAGCTTTTGCACTTATTCTTAGTGTGTTTTTAAATAGTCTTATGAAAGTGAAAATTATCTGTCCATTTTTCTTTAGAAAAATATCTCCCCTCTCCAAGAAACAACCCAGAGAACCAGGGTAACTACTAAACAAAAGTAACTTTTACAAATTTCAAGACCGAAATAAGAGAGGCGTTTTCTGTTATTACACATCTGGCTTTGAAGAAGAAAACGAAAGCACATTCCAAAGCATAACTTTTCTTTATAAAGAATATTTAATTTTAGTATACTCAATGCCTCTTTTTAAATAAAAGTATAATCTTTGGACTCTTGTCCAACTACATTTAACACTAGGCCAACAGTTCTTAGAGCAATACCTTTACTTAAGATCAGAATATAATGTCATCTTATTGCATTCTTCAGTCTTGGTAAGCAAACCATTTTACAAAATGTGAGAAGCAGTCATAATACAAAGTATCTTAGGACACTTCAGTGAAATTCTAAGAAAAAACTGATGCAAAAATACAAAAATACTAAATTGATAAGTAGTTAATAATAACCAAGTTTTAGTCTGCTGATATAGACTATCTCAAAGGGTTCTCAATATAAAGCTGCTTTCTTATGTCATAAAAATATAAGTTACATTAATTAAATATATTCACTGCTGCCAAAGGTCATTTTTTTTCTGGGAAAGGAATGTACCTTAACAATTGGACAAACTTGTAAAGAAGATATTGTTTTTTCAAAAGATAATTCTCATAATAAATTTTTTAAGTGTAAAAAAATAAAATTCTCGGAAGTCAAGCATTTTGAATATAGGGTGATTCTTCACTGTTGTCTAGGTTCTTAAGGCTTATTCTTCTTTGCCAATGTATGAGTCTGATGGGTCATGAGTCTCCCCCACCCACTTTCACCCAATACTTCAGTGAAACTTCAGCTTACATTTACTAGGAATAAAAGATTTAAAAGTGCCAATACAACATTTAGGGACATTTTGTGTATGGAAGTATTTGTTTTGTATGACTAAATGATATACTAGCATAGATGAACAATAGTATAAAGATAAGTTCTCTCTGTATCCTCAATCTATTATATTCATCATTTGTAATTCAACATGTGTTATAAAGAAAATCACAGGGAAAACATTTATCTTTTGTGTATATAATGTGGAGGATCAGAATTGGCCGCCCCAAAATGTGTCTCTGTGGCATAAGGATTATTTTGTGCTGGTTACTTTTAAAAACTGCAGACATGGGAAAAGCTCTGAAAACCAAGTAGAAGGTGAAGTTACCCTTTGTAAGAGACATTTACATTTGCAAGGGAAATCTCCATTTGTAAAGGTGTCTCCCTCTCTGTACCAGGAAGAGGGGGGATGACCTTATCTCTGGAAACTCTCATCAGTGTGGAAGGCAAGGACTTAAATCTGCATAATAACCTTACTCTTGTTTACTGTCCTTTTCTAGCAATCTCCCACAACTTACTCCCCCTACCCTCAACATCCTCCTTTGTCTTTAGCTGAAGATGGTACTTAAGATGACAGCCTTGGCCATTCTGAGTGTTACCCAGTTTTCCTGGGTTTCTCCCATGTATATATGTTATAAAGCTTTGTTTGATTTTCTCCTGTTCTTCTGTCTCATGTGAATTTAATTTGTAGCCCAGCCAGAAGGACCTAGAGGGTAGAGGATTTGTCTTCCTCCCCTACAGTAACAACCACTGATAGATTAAAAATAATTAAAAATTCAACCTCTATTTCAAACACTGAAGTATTTCATCACACTTCCAAGAGTAATACAAAGTTATGATACCTCCATCATGGCCCATCTCTTTATCTTATGACCATAATTACAACCTCATACTATGATTATATCAGTAAGAGAGGCAGCGAGCTCTATTTGCCTGGTGTCATCAGTATGGGTATGCATTTTCTAATTTGGCAGAAAGAGGAGCTTCTATTTACATTTGAATAATGTTAAATTAATGGAAACTTTTGAATGAAGTGAATAAGGGCATATTGCTTCTTTTCAAATAGTTATATGCAATAGAGTGTTCCACTTTCTAAAAAAAAAAAGAAGTTTAAGCAGTCTGGATGAAGCCTATTATACACAGGTATTTTATAGGGTTTCAGAGCCATGAGGATAAGACAGTGGGCAGGTGCAAAGGAAGGTGTAGGGAGGGAGGAGAGAGACAGACAGATCTTATCTCTAAGTGAATTGTAGCTTTTTTTTTTCTGGGTTGGCAAAAAGAAAAGGTTTATTTCAATGGAGATGTTAGGAGCCCTTACTATAAAACTTAATAAGCAGCAGAAAGTTAATGAAGTATTCTTTTAAGAGAATGAAAAATAAATCTCATTTCTAGGCAGCCTCATTTCCCTGAACTTTGAAATTCTAAAAAGAGCAGCATATTAAATAATATAAAAAGCACATTTACATACGGAAATGTCATCTAGAAATTTCAATATAAATGTGTTACCACCCACTAATTATAGCTACTAAGTAGTCCAGTTTTATGAAAGATTTGGTTACTACTTAAAACAGTACTACTCACTTTAAAAATACATCTAAAAAGTTATCCTTGAGAGAAAAATGGCAAGTTTCAATCTACATCAATTAAATCTCAGTCACAGCATTTTAAAGGTACTTATTTATCTTTCTTCCATTAATGCTTTTAATGTATGCTTCTTTATGGTTCTAGGTATTCGTTCCTTGTTCTATTGAAAAAATAAGTGTTCTCCTGTGAAATGAATTTCCTAATCTTTAAATTCTTTACCTGAATGCAATGTAATTATATATTAATGGCATGTACATTTTAAACAACTGAATTTTTATAGGTGGCAAAATTTGACTAAAAATAAGTGTTAAATTGTCCAGATACTCAAGATGGAAAAATTCCTTTTAAAAATTAAAATAAGAAAACCATTGTCCCATATCCCATTTTTCTATAATGCATTTTCTTTTTGTCTGTGTGTGTGACATTGATAGCCATACAAATATGTTTTTGAAGCCTCATGTTTACAGAAAGGGGAACATGATTAACAGAAAACAGATAAGCAGTGAGGAACATGTTTTTTTTGGGTTTTTTTTGTTTTTTTTTTTTGTGAGGAAGATCAGCCCTGAGCTAACATCCATGCTAATCCTCCTCTTTTTGCTGAGGAAGACCGGCTCTGAGCTAACATCTATTGCCAGTCCTCCTTTTTTTCCCCAAAGCCCCAGTAGATAGTTGTATGTCATAGTTGCACATCTTTCTAGTTGCTGTATGTGAGACGCAGCCACAGCATGGCCAGAGAAGCGGTGCGTCGGTGCACACCCGGGATCCGAACCCGGGCCGCCAGCAGCGGAGCGTGCGCACTCAACCGCTAAGCCACGGGGCCGGCCCAGGAACACGTTTTGACAGTAGAGAGCTCTAACATATTCTAACAGGTTACAGCAACATTAGGAGTAGTCCTTTCAGCATAGGTTTATACTATAGAAAGAAGAAAGCTGACTATCATGATTACCTCTTGGGATTAGATTACTAAAACCCCTGAGACTTTACAGAAGCATGCTTTTCACATTAGTCTGAGAGGTAAAAGGCAAATTAGGGAAAGCCTGGTCAATGTGATCACTTCATTCAAAAGTTTGAATGAAACTTACTGATGACCCCATTGACTCTTCTCATTTCCTTTTCCTCTCTTTGGAGCTAGAGTTTAGAAAACCCAACTGCAAATCATAACTTGAACCCCCTTTATCCTTTTGTTTCTTGCAATGTTACTCAATGCTAAGGCTTGATTGGCCACTAGCTGATTTAGGACAAGCCATTCTCTCAAAGCATCAGTTTCCTCCTTTTTAAAATAAAGGTAATATCTTCTTCAAAGAGTTGTGGGAAACATGATATCCTCAAGTACATAGCATGTAGAAAGCATTCAATAGATGTTAATTATAATAATTATTATTAAGGCTGGCAATGACCAAGGGGGTGATTTAATAATGATATCTAAATATAAATAGTAATCTCAATTAGAATAAAATGAGCAACTTCCCTCAATTTCCTCAGGGTATAGAACGTGGAAGAGGATAACTTTTGGCACAGTATATTTAACTTTGATATAAGAAAGAAAGATACTGAAAAGTATTCAATGGTGAAATAGGTTTCTGGATGGAGCACAAAGCTGATAATCAGATGAAATGAGGTTTCCACGTGGCTGTCACCACTGTTAACTAGTATAATACGCTACTTTCCTTTCCAACATCTAAATTAAATAGGCACCATGAGCTGCACGGCAATATTTTTATCAGTAGAAGGGGATGGCAGGCTTTTCCTGTGAAAGGTGTTGAGTTTGAAATTGCAAAACTTTGGGACAAACAGGATACAGGGAGATACAATACTTTTGTTACCACCAAAGGTTGCTTTAAACAAAGTCTCTGTACATGTCTTTTTGTATGTATTACTTGCTTAATTAAATGCTTTCAATCCTCATAGAATATAACCTATCGACTAATCTTATGTATAATTTTCTTCTGGAGAATTTTTTTCTTTAGCTTTCATTCTGGGTAAGATAATTAAGAAACTTCGTGGGTATTAGAAATGGTTTTAAATCTGGTAATTAATTACTGCCTATTCAAAGAGGAGAACGAAACCCTACTTGTTATTTTAGTGACCTAATTCTATTTGTGTTCCCCATGGTTCCAAATTTAAGTAGAGAAATTGTACTCAAATATCGTCTGATTGTAAAACCAAGTGAAGTAGGTATAGTTTGTAATTTGCCAAGTATGTATCAGTACAATCATATTCAAGAGTTATGAATTAAGTGTGAGTTATATGTTAATAACTGAGAAAATATTATTCTACAATCTGAATTTTACTTATTTGGAGATGACATCAGATCCTTAAGGAGGCTCAATGTGGCATGATGGGCAAAGCACTGAGCTAGGAGTGAAGATCTAGATTCTAGTTTTGTGAACTTGGGCAAGCCTCAATCTTTAAAGCTCAATTTCCTCTTCTATAAACATAAATCATGCACTATATACAAGCTATTAGGTTCAGGAATATAGCTATTGGTATAAAATGGCCTCTACTTTCATGGGGCTTACATTCTATATGGGTGTGATTTTCTCACTGGATAATCTCTAAGTTCACAATCACTTTTAAAATTTTGTAATAATAATGTTCTGTCAGATTGCCAAGGATTGGCTATCATCATGTGTAGGAAAAGGAAAGGCACATAATAACTGCACATTAAGTATAGAATGAGAAGAAGAGGGAAATAATCAAGCCCATACCCACAGAAGAGGCTCAATTCATAATTGTTCACATAATCATTTCACTAAGAGTCTAACAACGTGTTTGCAATTTGTAGTTTAGGTGATTTGTTTTCTCAACATTTTTTTGTTTTTTTTGTGAGGAAGATCAGCCCTGAGCTAACCTCCATGCCAATCCTCCTCTTTTTGCTGAGGAAGACTGGCCCTGGGCTAACATCCGTGCCTATCTTCCTCTACTTTATATGGGATGCCGCCACAGCATGGCCTGACGAGTGGTAAGTTGGTGCATAACCGGGATCCGAACCCGGGCCACCAGCATCGGAGGGCACGCACTTAACCGCTACGCCACAGGGCCGGCCCCTCAACATTTTATATTACTGCCTTTTTTATTTATAAAAAAGTCTTATATTTATCTACAGTTTGTTTATTTTTTTTATCTTTAGGAAACTCTTGTGGAAGTCTAAGAGGACACCTTTTTGCGTGTGAAAATAAGCTCTTCTAATTGTCAGATTACTCAGGCAGCAAGAACATTTTATTAGCTAAATTCATAGCTCTTCTAAGTAGTTACATAATAAAAATGAAACTTCTTAAGGCTAACATTTTCAAAGTGATGCGTGGGTAGCTGAGAAACTAAATCTGGGTAGGAGAGATGAAAATTCCTATATTTTTGAAATGTTGTCACCTGTACTCAAATGTACAATGTTCCTAAAATCTATGGTACTTTACAGGTTGCAAAGTGCTTTCGCATTCATCATCTCATTCGAACCTCGCAAGATCGAGATCGCTAGAATTTGAAACGGGGAAAAAAGCAAAGTAAATGCCATCTTTCCTATTCAATAATTAATATTGAGGCTCTATTCATTCCGGAGGATGGTCTGGCTGCTAATCTTCAATACTACTGCAACAGAAGAGCTTGGTTTTCTCTCTCTTGTTCCCATCCTCACTACCAAATCAACATCAGCATTTTGTGGTTTTGCCTATTACTTTTTCTCCAGTTTGAGTTAGGAACATGGAAGTAAGAAGACAGTGGGAGGGTCAACAGGATTTGAGGGAGGTTAGTTTGATTCTTTAAATTGAAGTCTGTTTTACATCAGTCTTTATAAATGTGTGTGCACACATACGCAAATATACAGGCTTAAAATATTTTCTCAAGCACATACTGTCTGATCCAACTTTAATATTTACTACATGTTCAGAAGAAGCAACATTCTATTCACAGGGTCTATTTACCTTGATTTATACTGGGCTCCAAAAATAATTCAAAGCAGAGGAAAAAGGAGAGGAGAGTGGCCAGAACTTCTGGTTCAAAAGTAATTTTATATTGTAAAATGGCATTGTTTCAAAGTTGTACTGAATGTCCTTATATGTCATAAGAACTCTAGAAAAAAACAAAAGTAAAAAAGAGTGCTTTAGGACACCTATTCTTTTAGCCCTGGCCTAGAGGATCATTTTGATGATTTGGCAAGCCATAAAATGGAAAAGTGGTATATTAGAAACGGACATAATAATATTTTCACTTTTTCCTAATCTCAGATACATCGGATTGAACTCGTTTATGTTCTGTTTAAGAAGGCAGAAAATAATTGCAAAAGTTTAGCCTGTTTGTAATTATCATTCTTTTCCCGTTTATTGACAAGTACTCAATATTATTTATCCACCATAAAGGCCATTGTGACTTATTAATGAGGGATTACCTTCTGAGCTCCTCACTTTTTAAAATCTCCAAGTCTTATGGTATTTTAAAATACAAGGTCTTATATTGTCATTAAGAGGCTGGTGACTGAAAAATAGTATTTTTAACTCTGTCCAGTATACTGTTTCATTGTGCCATGGTTAAAATATCAGTAAGTACTTCATTATTCTCTAGGGCTGAACATTTTCTTGCAGTTAAATGAGGTTTGCCATCCAAGGAGAAGATACTACTAATACTTCACTGAGATGCTATACACTGGTAGTTTTCCCAGATAATTTAAACTTAAGCATCAGCTCATCAAAATATCTCAGAATCTGTCCCCTCCTTTCCATCTAGACCCTCATCAGCTTTCGTCTACACTATTCCAACAGTCTCCACATAGTTCTCCTTGCCTCTAGACTCTTACTCGCTCCAATTCTTCTCAACATTGCTACCATAGCTTACTTCCTATATGAGATATGATCATATTATCCAAGAGCTCAAGAAATCTATATCGACCACAGAATAAAGTCCAAACTCTTTAGCCCTTCACAAAATTCCCATAGTCTACCTTTCATTTCCCCCTTCAATACTGGCCCTGCAAATATACAACAAATGCACACATGCACACACATCCAACACAAATCATAATACATTTCTTGAACATGTCAGACACTTTATGATTCTAGGCCTTTATTCCTACAGAGATGAAATCAAATACAATTGCCCGGGATTTGAACTGAATTAGGGAGTTCAAACACTGAACTGGAGGAGGATTTCAAGTAAGCTAATATCTCTCCTCTATCCCTTGAATTTTACACTCACCCACTCAGGCCACCTGTTATTTGTCTAGTTTTTAGCTCAAAAGCAGATAATTCCAGAGAAGTCTTTTAATGATTTTCTAAGGATTAAAAAAAATACTTTGTGCAGAGCATATTCATTCTGATCTAATAGTAAAAAAGCAAGCAAGCAAGGAAAAAAAACAAACAAAAAACAAAACATCATAAGGCAGTAATAACAAATTGCTGAAGCCCTTTTTTTGGGAGAAGTGGTTTTCCACATTCCTATTTAAAAACTCTCATGAGTAATTCTTTCAGCAATTAATGAATCCTTATGAAAGAAAAACTTTATATTGCAATTCAAAAGTTGTTACTCCTGGCCGGCCCCGTGGCTTGGTGGTTAAGTGCGCGCACTCCGATGCTGGTGACCCGGGTTCGGATCCCGGGCGCGCACCGAGGCACCACTTCTCCGTCCATCCTGAGGCCGAGTCCCACATACAGCAACTAGAAGGATGTGCAGCTATGACATACAACTATCTACTGGGGCTTTGGGGGGAAAAAATAAATAAATAAAATCTTAAAAAAAAAAAAAAAAAAGAAACAAAAGTTGTTACTCCTGCAGATCACAATGAATTCTTTCTTTTCAATTGATTTCTTAGCAATGAATTTTCCAATATGCATAAAAATGGAAACATTTTGCAGCTCAAATGATCTTTTTATTTTCTTCTTCAAAAGTGGGTATTTTCTTCACTTCTCCAAAGAAGATTTAGAGATGGCCAATAGGCACATGAAAAGATGTTCAACATCACTAATCATCAGGGAAATGCAAATCAAAACAACACTAAGATATCACCTCATGCCCATTAGAATGGCTATAATAACCAAGACAAAAAACAACAAATGTTGGAGAGGATATGGAGAAACGGGAACCCTCACACACAGCTGGTGGGAATGCAAACTGGTGCAGCCTCTATGGAAAATGGTATGGAGATTCCTCAAAGAATTAAAAATAGAAATACCCTATGATCCAGCTATCCCATTACTGGGAATCTATCCAACGAACCTGAAATCAACAATCCAAAGAGGCTTATGCACCTCTATGTTCATTGCAGCATTTTTCACTATAGCCAAGCAACCTAAATGTCCCTCGACTGATGATTGGATCAAGAAGATGTGGTATATATATACAATGGAATACTACTCAGCCATAAAAAAAGACAAATTCGTCCCATTTGCAACAACATGTATGGGCCTGGAGGGTATTATGTTAAGCGAAATAAGCCAGAAAGAGAAAGACAAACACTGTATGATCTCACTCATATGTGGAATATAAACCAACACATGGATAGAGAAAACTGTATTGTGGTTACCAGGGGCAATGGGGGTGGGGGTGGGCACAATGGGTGAAGGGAGACATATATATTGTGATGGACCAACAAAAATGTACAACCCAAAATTTCACAATGTTATAAACTATTAGAACATCAATAAAAAAAAAGTGGGTCTTTTCCTACCTCAGAAAGCTGACATGGAACACATTTCTATTTTCAGCATGGAATAATTGCTGTGGACAATCAAAGGTGATTACATCACAAGATTAAGGGGAATTCTGAATGTTGGAGAGGGAGCCTTTTTGCTTAGTCATTTTACTAGATTGGTCAATTTCATTTATCTGTTTTTCCCTATATATGTTAGGCATCCACAGACAAAACTTATGATTGCAAGAAAATGATTTTCAGGGTTGATATTTACCTACTCAATATTAGGTATGGTTATCAAAACACCCCTTAAAAGCTTTAAAAATCTCTCAATGTTACAATAATTCTTCATGTTTTTTTGGCAACTGTTATTACTTTGGATTTTTATTCAATGAAATGATCAAGATGCCAGGACTTAAACTATTTCTATGTCTGACACCTTGGGAAGCTACAGCAACTATGTCAGGTCATCATATATTATTTGATGAGTCGTTAGTTCACTGCACAACAACAAACCCCAGGAAAATAAAAGGAATAATATAAATTCTAAAGGTCCCTAATTTGAAACTGCCAGGGAGAGAACATAAAATAATGTTTCAACAAGTACCTGTTAGACTAAGGACAACACATTAAGAAAAAATTAGACTGCCATTCTAAGGGTTCCTTTCCACTCTTGAGCCTGTGAATATAGGTTGGTTACCTCTTTGGTATCCCTTGGCATTCTTCTATTGATGTAAGTGATAGATTAGATCTTTGAATATAAACAAGAACAGAAGACTCATGTATTTTAGAAGCATGTACAACTATAAGTGTTGACGTTTAAAAACTAAAAGGATTTAACCAGAACTCCTATTGCCAGACGGTTCCAATTAACCAAAGTCAAATTGTGTTGGAGTTATTTTGTCTAACATTTATAAGAAGGAATATGTTTGCACCTATATCACATACGTACAAACTTTTAACCTGGTTAACCACAGATGTATTAAATAATGCAGAACATTTGCTGCTGAATATGCAAGCTTTTCTCATAATTATGCCACTAGATTATTTATAATACATCTATATTGAGGAAAATGTTAATGTAATATTTACAAAGCCTCTAGTTTGCTTGTTTTGTAGATATAATGTAGGAGCAAAAGGCAGCAACTGGCACTATGCCTTTTATATTTAGCTCTAATCAAACTAACTATAGTTCCATATTTTTTTGAAGTTTAGATAAATATGATTTTGCATTCAGAGTCCATTGTGAACAGAATATGAAACTGTGAAATAGGATCTAAGATCCCTCACCTTCTTAGACCACAGTGATGAATACAGTATCAAGAAGACTGTCTGGTAGACGGCAGAGTTTAAAGGAAGAAAACATGGGTTCTAAAACCACCACTGCTTTTAATACATGTTTGACTTTAGGCAAGACACTCCCTCATAACTTAATTACCCATTTGTTGAGTGGGTATAATAACTGTCCTACATACTTAGAAAGATTATTGGAAGCTTAAATGAAATAATAGACATTATAATTTTTTTTAAGGTTAAAACACTATGCAATATATAAAGTATCTCTTATTGTGCTGTACATTTTGACTTAAGGGTATTGATCAGCCTTGATTACATATCACAAATATATTATTTCAAATTTTTATATTTAGGATTTGGGAAAATATGGGCAGAAGCACAATGAGAAACCTGTCTATAGTGGGGAAGCAGAGATACATTTTTCCTTTTTTCCTGCCTACTGCGGATTTAGAAAAAAAATAAATTCTTGAAAATGTCTCACTCTTTTAAGGTCATTGCTGTGAGTTCAGCAGTTTCCCTAAGAAAGTTTGTTGTTTAACACGAGAAATGATAGCCCTTGGAGTGTTTCAAATTCTAAATGTTGCCATAGAAACATAGCTTCAGACACTGGATAGAATGAACCATATGTCACTCATTTTTTTTCTGATAAAGATTTTCTTAGTAGATATATCCTGGAAAACTAGACTATGAAATAGATGGAAAGATATGAAACTCTTTGCTGGGCTGTGATTGCAGAGCCTGGATCTTGTTTAGCCACAAACACATTTGTTCTTGTGTTAAAAGGTGTCTCTGCACTGCTCTAAGGCACTGTCTTTGGAAAAACACAACTGCTGAGAACAGAGCTGTTCTCTCTACTGTCCGTAACAAGCTGGCAGTTCAAAGACTCATCAAACATAGCCTTGAAGAAGCCAATGGCAACTGTGCTTTCTCATTAGACTATATTATAATATATTATTAATGTAAGTATTTTGAGAGATTTAGAGGCAGAAAATTTTAGTTATAGAAGTAGAATTTTTTGAGATTCCTTTCAGTCTTTGTGGCAAAGAAATTTCTAACGTTTTCACTTATTATTTCCATTGCTTATAAATAATATAGCTGCCCATCATATAAAATTTGAAAAACAGAAAAGAAAAAAACGTAAAAATCCCAGGTGATTTGAACACCCATATACAACTACTTTTAAACTTATGTATATTTTCATGTAGATGAAATCAAATATATAATTCTATAGCCATATTTTTCTACTTAATGTCAAGATTTTTCATGTAAAACAAAACCTTGCATTGCCATATGATGCCAGATAGTCTATAAGAAGAATATTAGGATTCAGGAAAAGCAAATGTCAAATGATGAATGTCTTTCTTCTTTTCGGAATTTATTTGCATGCCCTCCATTGAGGATGGAGATCCTGAGAAGAGGCAGTGGCCAAGAGGCTTTTTTGATTTTATATGAAGAAAAAGTTGAATTGTAACAAACTTAGATTTCTTAACCTTATTTTCAAAATCCTGGTTTGTTTAGTTTAATATCATATATGTCAAATTTATCAATTCACATCTTTTCCATCAAATCCATTGTAAATAGTGTTAGGAACATAAAAAGATAAGATATAAATGATGTTTAAAGTAAAAATTTTGATAATTTGGTGAAATAATTTACAGTCATGCATCTCTTAACGATGAGGACAAGTTCTGAGAAATGCATCGTTAGGTGATTTCGTCATTTGGAGAACATCCTAGAGTGTACTTACACAAACCTAGATAGTACAGCCTACTACACACCTAGGCAACGTGGAACTAATCTTATGGGACCACCATCATATATGCAGTCCATTGTTGATCTAAACGTTGTTATGTAGTGCATGACTTGTATTTCTTAGTGTTCTTGTTTTCTTGGAATTTATTATTCAATATAAGGTTCATCTCAAACTGAAGTTAATTTCTAATTAATTCAGGTCACTAAAGTAAGATTCAGTGAGTTATTACTTCAGGTCAATTATAGTTCTTTAGCAACCTTAAGAGTTAATATAGCTTTGAAGTTTGTCTACTTGGCAACCAGGAAACAACTTTTGCCCTGAGAAAGTCTGGCTCACTAATGAAGAACCAGAATTTTTAAGTCCAGTTACACATGAGAAGCAGCACTTTGACTTAATCCTGCTGATTTTAAGGATGCAATCAGATAAGCCTCCTGATCCATAATAGTCTTGCTATAGTTAAATTAAAATAACCTTCCTTCATAGTTACGCTGTTCCTGTTTTATTTAATAATAAAAATTTAAAGCAGGAAACACTGACCAAACAATCTAGTTAAGAACAGCAAAATTGTAACATAGCCTAATCATCTCAATTTCTGCATATTAACTTAAATATATATGGATATATATGGCTGCTATATCTTCCAAAGTCGTATTTGAAAACCCACAGAATAAGTGTGTATGCCTTAATTTGAAATCTTGGTTGTCTGTATGCGTTTGTAGATGTTGTGAATATTCTTAATGTAGAGACTAGCTGTAGCTATTTTTAGCTATGTATGTAATTACATTATTTCATTTAATCTTAATATCAAAACTGTTATCCCTATTTTATACGTGAGGAATATCCCATTTTACAGGAAAGCTAAGTAAATTGCCCAAGGTCATATAGCTAGCATATTCCTTTAAAAAAATTATTTTGCATAAGTAAATGCTTACATATAAATTTATTTAACCCAAGATATAAAATGGAATTGAAATTTTTATGTGATTTTATTCAAATGGTGTCAAATATTATTTTAAACCACATTTCAAATAAACTTTAATTTTGTAGTCCAAGTTCCTCTACTGTTCAGATTTAACGCTTATCTCCTATAAAGGTAGATGCTCCTGATGTTTTTTTTTCTTGTTTCTTGTTTGCCTATATCTAACAGAATCCTGACAATTTTGGCACATATTTATGTAAATCAGTAGTGACTTTTTTCTTTCTATAATTTACAAAGAAGGAGAAGATGAATATTTGGGTACTGTCAGTGTTCATTTTCTATGAACAGGCTATATGACAAGTGCATATTAGACTCATTCTCAAGTATGTTGCAAGTGAATACAACGATCTATATTTTTAAAAAACAGATCTTAATGGTATCTGAAAATTTTATTTTTACTTGCCAATGAACTGCCAACTGAGTAATGGTAATGCCTGAAACCATTGTTGTGCATGTCAACTTCTTAAAAATATGGTCCCCATCAATAATGTCAATGACTACAGTATAATAATTCTAAGGATCAAAGAAACATTCTGAAAATTTTATGGTATTTCACATTAAGGAATGTTACATATTTTCTAAGCCTTCATAGATCAACTTAACAATTGAAGAAATAAATGCTATATTGTTGTGCAATGTTAATCATGATGGAAATGCAAAAATAACTGAATTAAAAGTTAAAGCAAATGTCAAATCTAAAACAATCTAAATGCTACAAACCCAAATCTTCTGAATTTTCAGTCTATTGATTAAAAAGTGTAAGTTACCAGTAACATAGCAAAATGCTCATTTTAAAAGCTGTCATTGAGATTAATAAGAATTTTTATGTCATTTAGGGATCAAGCATCGAAGATCTGAAGACAAGGCATATAACTATATTTACATGTAATTGCTTCCTTGTTGTTTTAATCAGATTTTCATTTAAATTTATCTGAAATTGCTGAAACTCATTTATCAAGAGCCATCCATAAGTTTTGGTAGAGAAAGCATTCGAGGATATTTTGCTTCTGTGTATTCCGATGGGCATATATGAAAATTTAAATGTTAATCTCAGTGTGATTTCCCCCACGGTGTGTTAAGAACTGTACAGAAACAGTTTTATAAAGTGGAAAGCTATTAGATACATCCTAATTAAAATCATTGACCAGAAATGGTGTTTCACAAGATCAAATAAATGACATAAGTCTGATGATGAGGTCAATCCATGGTTTACACGGCTTGCCACCAGGCATATTTATAAAGCCAAGAATAGATAATTCACTGAATGTATCCAGTAACTTGAAATAGGAATGAATTTTAAGTCAATTTTTTATTCAGTTCTGTTCTCCAGTTAAACACACACATTAATTATAAAAAGAGACTACTTTCGTGAAAGAGAAGAATATTTTGCTCCTGAATACATTTTATTCAGGCAAACTGCCTAAAGCAAACACATGGCCAACTCTTAACAGTCTGTGGGTTTGCTTGCAGGGGGTATTAATCATCTATCAGCCACAAATTTATATATTTAAAGAGAAATTTAATATTTGTATAAATTTCAGTTTTGGTCAATACATAGACATTATACACAGCGAACCTACACTATTAGGTAAGTAAACATCATAAGGTGTGTTATTGCATGCTAAGCTCAGAAGAAGAAAAATCAACTCTCTTTTAACTGTACAACTGCTTATTTCAGGGTAAGTATGCACTGCTTTTGGGCAAAAGTCAGTATGATATTTACATAGTTAATAAAGATTAAACACAAAAAGAGTGATTTTCTAATCATAAAAGTAGAAAACCTTATGGAGTAAATTGCTACAGGAGTTGTCACAGCCTTGCCATATACAAGCTGTATGATCCTGGGCCAGTTATTTAACCTCTCTGCAATTGTTTCCTCATCTTTTAAATAGGGATACTAACAAAACTTATCATAAAAGGTTGTTTTAGGAGATAGTGAAAATGCATGTAATATTCTTAGAATAATGCCAAGCACATAGCATGTGTCCAATGAATGTGAGCTGTTATCAGTGCAAAACACTCCTGGTTTATTGCACAAAAGTATTCTTTCAACTCAGTGCTTAAAAGATAGAAATGTATGTATTCTCAATAAAGTAGTTAGTATATCTTTTCTGGTACTATTCAAAAGTAAATTGAGGGCCGGCCCTGTGGCTTGGTGGTTAAGTGCGCGCGCTGCGATGCTGGTGGCCCGGGTTCGGATCCCGGGTGCGCATCGAGGCACCACTTCTCCGTTCATCCTGAGGCCGAGTCCCACATACAACAACTAGAAGGATGTGCAGCTACGACACACAACTATCCACTGGGGCTTTGGGAAAAATAAAATAAATAAAATCTTAAAAAAAAAAAAAAAAAGTAAATTGAAGGGTCTGGAAATAACCAACTATTGTTAGGTCAAAGTCACCTTTTATTTTTTTCTCTGCAATTTTGTTTGGCAAGTATTGAATGAGAAGAGTTGAAATTGGTGTTCTTAACGGTAATAAGCTTAATTCATTCAATAGCCTGGTTCATACTGGCCTACCTGATGACTATTATGCTTGATTAAATGATTCACATTTCATCTGATCATCAAAATTCTAACTAATAGACAAAGAGGGCTTAGCAATAGTTTGGGCACTATTACATAAATCACCAGCGAATTAGGCTTTACGAAGTTTTTCTAATCCAATAAAATAGTTCTAATGTACCAACCTGCTCATCAAATTAAAATAATATTTCACATGCTGAGGGAACTCTGATTTATTACCAGCAAATTATTTATGTGCAAATATATTTGTTAGCTTAATTTGTAAGATTAAAAACCACCCTATGATTGCAATAATTTTTATCAGTTTTTATGACATCTTACCTATTAAAATGTACTTTATAATAAAAGAATCTGTTGATAGGAAATGGAGTGAAAAAGGCAAATTAGTGCTACTGTCCTTTATATATCAAAAATTGACACAAATATAGAAAATATACCATAGATAATATTGCATAACACGTTTATCTTTACTTTTGACCTCTGTAAGTCACTTGAAAGAAAATACTTGTTCATGCCCTGAGATGCTAGCAGTACTATTACCTTCCGAAAATTACTCACTTTTAAAAAAGTCTGAGGGCCGGCCCCGTGGCTTAGTGGTTAAGTGCGTGCGCTCCCGCTGCTGGCGGCCCGGGTTCGGATCCCGGGCGCGCACCGACGCACCGCTTCTCTGGCCATGCTGAGGCCGCGTCCCACATACAGCAACTAGAAGGATGTGCAGCTATGACATACAACTATCTACTGGGGCTTTGGAGGGAAAAAATAAATAAATAAAATCTTTAAAAAAAAAAAGCCTGAACCATATCATACATATGTATTTTATATGTTTTAATTGAAGTAGAAGCTAATTTTTGATTCAAAGTGTGTAACATTACTTGAAATAGCTAAATGATTCCAAGGAGATATTGTGGCTATAAAATCTCTCTTCCATTTTGTGTTTTTCTAGATCCTCCTAAGCAGAAGAGTTATATATAGGAGCATCTTTATGAAATACTATAGGCAAAGAAAATCATTCTTGGTACCCATTTTTATGATTATATTATTGTTTTGATGGTTATGAGATATGTAAATTGCAACTGCACCGGAGAATGAGGTCAGATTTAGAGTATTTGCAAAAAGGAAATATATGGAGTGGAATTTATTTATTGGAGCACATATACTATAAAACCTATTTTTACTCCCTCTATCTATGCCTTTTCAGGTTCTACACCCACCCATCTTAAATTTAAATTTAGTCATAAATACACATCTTTTAAATAATTATAGAATTTTGGTCCTTCAGAGGATGGCTTCCCTCACAGCATCACTGAGAGCTAAATAAAAATTTTAAGGCAAAAACATGGGTGAAGTGTAAAAGTAGATGACAGTACACATCATTTTGAATTAGGATGATTAGCCATTAATTTCAGGTATTCTTAAAACACATTCTCAAACTACCTTCAAATGTATTGTGTAAGGCTCTTGCTGAAAGAATTTATTTTAATTTAAAAGGAGCACATTAGGCATCTATACTAGGAGGATAAACCCATTAACAGTCTCACTTTAGAAATGTAAGGCCATATCTTTTACAAAGGAAGAAGTGCTGAGAAGAAAAAACTCATAGGACTTTTCACTGAGAGTCTATTATATCAAAACCCTTCCATTATTTACTATGCTTAGTAAATCTAAGGTACGCTTCTATTCTGGATATGAGTATATTGCTCTTCAACATTAATGAAACAGAAGTTCTGGTATGTCCTCTCTCTTCCAAGACATCGTCAGATATAGGTGATATTTTCTACCCTGCTTAGAGGAAAGTAATTTTTACCATACATAAGAAGAAAGTATGCAAATGAATTTTGCTAAAATTATTTTAATAAAAAAATCTGTGGATTTTTGGACATGTTTAAACAGCCAATAATTATGTCATTGCCTGTCAGTATAGATCATGTGTCTGGCTTATAATCAGGACACATTGACTTCTGCTTCTATAGATGCCTTGGGTTTGCAATACATATTTGCAAGAGGGTCTGCATGCAATCTGCGGTCACAAAACTGAGAAAAGCTACCTGGGTCCAATTTAGTTCCTTGGTTTCCTAGAAATTAATATTGCAGGTGACTTCAACGCCATCTAGTTCCCCAGCTCCAGGTCTACCTTCAATACCCTCAACATGTAATAAATAACATGAACATTCTCACAAGCTTCCCAAAGTTCAGCAAATCAGTCCTTTCTTCACTTAGTTTAGACTCCTCAAAATACAACTCAGTATATATTTCTAGCATATATTTTATAAGAAGAAGGAAAGAGTAAGCTTTGAGTGTTAGATTGAGCAATAGCAAAAATAAGATGTTATCTTCCTAGTATAGATGCCTGATCTTTGCTTCTTTTAGATTAATTTAGTAATTCAATTGTTTATGTCAGATTACAAGTAGGTTCAGTAACTAATACTAAAAAAAAAAGTGAAACACAACTAAAGAAATCCTCTTCTCTAAAATTTTATTAAGTCTTATTCTCAATGTCTCAGTACAACAATTAAAGAGAGAAACCAAGTATCCTCTCACAGAGAGCAGAATTAGAGCCATGTGTAAATAATTAATATTTTATTGTTGTTCCGTAGGGTTTTTTTTGTTGTTGTTAAAAGACAACTGATTCTATAAATGATAGTTTTATTTTCAGATTAGCCCATAATCTAGTATTTAGAGTTGTTACCTACAGGTTCAAATATATCAAGCTTCCTAGAATGTGATATTATGTTTTCCTCTCTTTGGTAGAACCCAGAGTTCACTTAAAACTCAAGAAACAAACAAATGATTAAGAGTTCAATGATTGCCTGAATTATCAAATTTCAAAACTATTAAATTATTTTAATAATTATATAGTGATAGCAAGTAACGATTGAGGTAACTAGCAAAGGGCTTGCTGCAACCTATTTTAATAATAGATATGTGCTATAGAAAACTTGAACTTATTGCTCAAGATCAAATTAATAGCCCCCATCACTTCACTTGTCTGTTCTGCTATAATGTAACAGTTGCATTCCTAAGAAATCTCACATGATGCAAAGTAAAAGAACTGTTTTCAAAGGAAAAAACAGTAGTTTCTGATTCACAACATTATTGTTTCTGAAGGAATTTAGAGTATTTCCCAAACCTCATACTTTTTTCTTACTTTTCACTTAATAATCCCCAATACATGTCCACTCTGAATTTAAAAAGTTTGACTTAAAAAAAAAGAGTTCAATGATTCCGATAATCCATAGACTATAGAATGCTACACAGCCTAGCAGAAAATCAATATAATGCAAGGCTATTGTAATGTAGCTCTATTATCTACATCAGTGCTATAGCTACAAAGTAACATTTTAAGAAAAAAGAAAGTAAAAGCATAGGGAAGTAATTTACAGTACATTTTCTGAAACATGAAGTATGCTTTAAAAATAAAGCTCTATCACCAATAACCTACCCGTTGCATTATAGTATCCAATATTGCTATTTATTGAATTTAAGACATTTTCAAATTATTTTTTAATTTGATTGTACAATGGATTATGCTTAAAGAAAGAAACAAAATAATGCTTAGATATGTGTATAAGCTAGGAAAGAAAGCTCTAATGTAAATGTCCTTAAAAATCGTCTACTAGAAGGAAAAAAAAAAACGAGTGTTCAACTACTGATGTAAATAACCAAACACAAAGCTCATATCTTGAATCTTCTCGATGTTATTACAAATCCTAAAGTGTAATTTTTGCTCAGAATTCAAGTTCTCTAATCATCATACATAATATAGCACCTCGGCGATGCTAATATGATAAAATTAGATAATCATAAAGAGAAATAAGATAATTGACTATAAGAAAGAAAGGTTCTCTGAATAAACTTTTAAAAAACGATGTCTTAGATACCCAGGTTGATTTTCATTTCAATTTCTCTAGAAAATTATCTTTGCGACTATTACATTTTATTATTTTTGGCAACATTCCTCAAAAGTATCTCTGAAGGTTGGTTAGCATTCCTTATTCCATTTTATACAGAGATAACTGAAGCAAAGAGAGCAAGCTCAGAACAGAATTGAGCTCAAAACTCACAATTGTAGTTTGTGATTTCAACCTGCTTAGCCACTCGGTGATTGTATCTTCTTATTTCTAATCTGTTTCTCCTGTCTTATGTTTTATTGATAATTGAACATGTCGCTTTCCCTACTTTCACTATGAATCTTTTGTCAGTAGCATGAAGCAGGCAAACACATCTCTTTATAAACAGATTTTAGTCCAAAAAAATAATTAGATCGTAAATGATAGGGATGGAAGAGAGGCAAGTGTTATATCAGAGAGATAAATAATACATTTTAAGAAGCAAAATCTCTCTTAACGAAAGGAGAAAATAATGTGTCACGGATACTAATAAAAGAAAGCGGCCTTTAGTTTCTTACAGGGTATATGTGCCAAGAGGAAAGGCATATCAAAAACTAACCAAATATTTAAATTATGCTCAATAATGCTGTTTAAGAAATTAACCAAAAATTTACATGCAAATCAGCAGTAGAAAACTGAATGTTTTTCAGCATTGTGGAAAAGTCCACCTTAAACTACAAAACAGCTTGAAGTAGTTTTGTGTTAAAGTGAAATGATTTTCACAGCCAGTGGCAGCCACAGTGATTGTGGCTGGAGAATAAAAACTTGACTGCTGCATCAAAAAACTTCATACAGGGGCCGGCCCATGGCTTAGTGGTTAAGTGCGCACGCTCCGCTGCTGGTGGCCCGGGTTCGGAATCCGGGCGCGCACCGATGCACCGCTTCTCCGGCCATGCTGAGGCCGCGTCCCACATACAACAGCTAGAAGGATGTGCAACTATGACATACAACTAGCTACTGGGGCTTTGGGGGAAAAAAAAGGAGGAGGATTGGCAATAGATGTTAGCTCAGAGCCGGTCTTCCTCAGCATAAAGAGGAGGATTAGCACGGATGTTAGCTCAGGGCTGATCTTCCTCACACACACACAAAAAAAAAACCTTCATACAGGTATATGCCAGATGGGAAGAAAGATACCTAATCTAGTCTCCACTGATGTCATGATTTGCCTACGTGCTGGGATTTCTACCTGCTGCAAAGGATTGGGCTTTTGAAACAAACTTCCACATGCTTGGACCTTCCCGCTATTAATCCTCATAACCTGCCTAATCAGAGACTTTCCTATTGGTTACTGTTAGGACCTTACTAGATTGCCTGCCACATCCCCTCCTGATCTCATCTAATTCTTCCTCTTAGAAAGTCCTACCTGCTGAGACAAAGATCCAACCTATCCCCATCTGGCTCAATTGATAAAAATACCTATTAGGTAAGTTGATTTATTGTCCTTCCTGCTTATCTTTCAGAGAAAGGCCAACCTGGTAAATAAGCAATTACAGTAAAAGCAAACAAGGTTGTTAGAAACACTTTTCCGTTACTCAGTGGTGGTTAAATTTAGAAGACAGTCCTGTTGTTTCAGAGATTTTAGCATCATATAAAATCAGTCCACCAAAAACAAACAAAAGCAAAACAAAAACCTTTACAGAGAGATAGAAATGATTTTTTTAAATGTGTGTTTGGTTTTTGTTGAATTGTCTGAGAGCTTTGGATGAAAATTGCAAGCAGTTGTTTATGATCCTCTCCTTGCCATATTTTCACTCAAAGTTTCATAAGGAATGTGACTACATACCTGCTATGGTCTGAATGTGTCCCTTCAAAATTTATATGTTGAATCCTAATCCATAATATGATGGTATTAACAGGTGTGGCCTTTGGGAAGTGATTAGGTCAGGAGGCCAGAGCCCTCATGATGGGATTTGTTCTCCTAAAAAAGAGACCCCAGAGAGATCACTTGTCCCTTCCACCAGGTGAGGACACAAGAAGTTGGAGACCAGGAGAAGGGTTCTCACCCCACCATACTGGCACTCTGATCTCGTACTTCCAGCCTCCAGAAGTGTGAGAAATAAATTTCTGTTGTTTATAAGCCACCCAGTCTGTGGTGTTTTGTTATAGCAGCCCCAACAGACTAAGACACTATTCTATGTACCCATTTTAATATTTAAGATTTTAATTTCTCTCATTTTTCATTTAAAAATCCATGTCAGTGTATATTTACTATCATAACATCCTGTTTATTATCTCCTCTCCTTGGTGAAAGAGTGCTGAGCATGTTGCTGGAACAAATACACTAAATATTTCATTAGGTTCTACGGGCAATTATTGACTACTGATTAAGAATTCAGTACAGTCCTAGGTACTGGGGGAGACACAAACCAAAAAGAAGGGACAGTTGATGTAGGAGAGCTTACAACCTAATTGGGACCTAAAGCAGTTAAAGAACTAAGGTGAGGTCTGTGGAAGAGACTCAATCAGGCTATTATCAGCACATATTACAAGACTTAAGTCATATACCTACTTCTTAGTTACAGAGAACTGAGTACTCTTTCATGGGATTAGTCACTCTTATTAAACTTAGGACAATCACATTAGGCATCATGATTTTCTTGTTACTTATGCAATTGCTTAACAATCAAGCACAATTCTATTATACACATTTTATTTTAGGATGATTTTCTCCCTTACTTTCTGTATTTCCTCACTTATTCCCAACACAGAATAGATAAATTGTCTGATTCATTGACAATTTTAAAAAGAATAAGATGTGATCTCCTTTTGGCAAGATTAGCATTATTTATTAGACTATGTGAGTTACTACCATTGTAAGTTCAGATCATTTATCCTTTTAATGCATAACAGTTTCTACATACGTCTGCATAGTCATTTAGAAAAAAAAGTATATTTCATTGTATTATAAAACCCCTGGTATTTATTCTGTCTGCAAAGACCTACAAAGTTATTTTCAAATCATTTATTCATTTTAAGTCGACTTTCAAGTCATAAATCAAGGGAACAATTTCCTTTTTTGTATAAGTGATCTACATCTTGATGTGTGCGTTGATAGGTAGGTAGATAGACTGATAGATAGATAGAACATACTGTGGAACGAAATCACCTCAAATTGATTCTAGGTTGTGAAAGTATTTGCATATGAAAGCAAATTGAGTGCAGTTTAGGGCTTACTGAATTTTATTGTTTCTTCCAATCAAAGAAACATGTAATTTTATAATAATCATACTGATGTAAACAAAATTAAGCAAAATATTCAGTAGCTCTATACCCTTGTCAACATTCTCTATCATGAGCGTGATAAGTATGAAATTAAGAAATATTACATGAGGTATTTAGACGCCTCATTATTTCGAAAAGGCAGGCTCCTCATTTCGTATTCCCACAGAATATTGAAAAACTTTGTCACTATTTTACTTTAGCATTTGTCTTAACCCCAAAGAGGAAGACAATTGCCAATAAAAAGAAATCAATAGAGAATAAAACAACATATCGACTGTGCAATACATACAAATACATTGCATATGTTTAAATACTTTGAAATGACTAACTAGTTTGCAGCAAGATTCTATATGAAAGGGCTAACAAGCCGACTAATATAGCATTGTAGATCAATTTGCAAATTAAACGTTAAAAGAATGGGACCTAAGCAATGTAAGACTTGATTGATGTGTGTGTTTGCGTGAGAGATTTAAGTAAAAGTCAAGAATCAAATCACGGTTGGCATTATAGTAGCGGTCCCTGAACAGCTTAGGGATTGGAGAGTACTGGATGACAAAAGGAGGGCAGAATGTGGATAGATGTGTGATAAATAAATAGTTATTTATAATTAGATTTCATGAAAAGTGATTGGCATGAAAAGACTAAGTAAATCTTTTCTATTGTTGTTGCTGAGTCTTATGCTGGATATCCTAGGAGATTATTGGTGCCATGAAGTCATACTCTCAAAAACCTGCTAGGTTTAAATGTATAAAACCTATTCTTTGAATCTCTAATCTTGGCATTGGGCAATTGAAATAAGCATAGAAAAACTCCGTACACTGAATATGTTATTTTCACATTATCAAAACCTCTTTGATAACCAAAAAAAAAAAAAAAAGGAAACATTAGGGGCCGGCCCCGTGGCTTAGCGGTTAAGTGTGTGCGCTCCACTACTGGCGGCCCAGGTTTGGATCCTGGGCGCGCACCGACGCACCGCTTGTCCTGCCATGCTGAGGTGGCGTCCCACATATAGCAACTAGAAGGATGTGCAACTATGACATACAACTGTCTACTGGGGCTTTGGGGAGAAAAAGGAAAAAAAAAAAAGGAAACATTAGACCATAAAAATAAAACAATGAAGTGAACACATATTGCCTTCTAGTCTTAATATTAGTTGGAAAGTAAACAGGCACAGAAGAGCAAGATATTATCCACAAATCAAGAAATTAGACAATAAATATAATTCATAGCTGAATTTCAAATAAAAACTAACTCAAAATTTAAGAAACAAGTACATTCTGCAAGGTAAAAAATGGAAGACTTCTCCCAGCACTGATTTATTCTTTTAAATAAATTATTTCATGCAAATTTTGTTTTCAGCATTTTTAACTGACATTCTGGAGTTAAAAATAAATTTTACTTCATAACACACAAAAATTACCATTCTCCTTAAAACACATGATCCTTTTTGGAATGGTTTGTTGAATGTTATAAGGCAATGTGGTAGTATTTTTTCACATTCACCCACACTGTCCAAATTAACCAGCAAAATATTTATTGTGTATTTATGTGTTGGCTTTACAAAAGGTACAAATGAAATGAGTGACCTGGTTCCTGCCTACAAGAAACATATAATATAATTCTGTTGCTAAGCTACAATGAATAAAATAAAGTGCTAAACTATTTAGTGAAACAATCATAAGACAATAAGGTATGTATTTAAATAGTAATCAAGTAGTACAAACAAGTGCAGTAGGAGTTTAGAGACAGAAGACAGAATAACAAGTGCCCTAAAAATGCCTGATGAAAGAAACTAATTAATTTAATTCATTCAGTAAACATTTAATGGGAAACTACTATATACTGATCTATATACTTGGAATTCAAAGATGAATAAATCAAGGTCCTTGCCAGTAACCAAGAGATTTTAAGCCAGAGTACCTTGGTTTTCATTTTAGATGGATTAGATCTTCACGACATGATTGAACGCCTCCCAAACCATCAATTAATTGACAAAGGTCAATAGTTTTACAGAAGGCACCAAAAGAAAAGAACAAACTGTTGGCTTGTTTTTCAGGAGTTCTACACTATAGTTACCAATAATCTGTTTTTATCATGGAAATTATGAACTTTAAAAATATGAAAATGAAATAAAATAACTCCTCTGAAGAATTTAAGTGGGTCATGAAGTATAGAAACATATTTATGCCTGCTCTAGACAAACTGTATGCTAAGGGAAGTAGACTTACGACATTACAACAGATTTCTTCTATTCATTAAAATTGGTTACTAACATCACTAAATGCTTTTTATATTACATGTAGGTTAAAGAATGCATTTTCCAGGTACATTGCTGAATTTGCACGAATTATTTATTAAGTGGAAAAGTTTTGCTCTTATTCTTATTATTATGCATTTTATGCGTGTAACCTGCTATTAATTACTGACATATAAAAAAAAATCACTCTCTTAAGATAAGATTCAAACAATTAAAAATAAAAAGTAATTTGGGTAAATATTCTAAAACATCAGTGATCTTTAAAAACATAAAATACCACACGAATGAATATATTTTGGGAGATGATTTTTTTCTGGTTCTATTGCATCATTATTTTGGAATAAAAGAGCAATCAGGGTATAGGAGATATATGAAAATATTTCTATTTTATTTTATTTTTCAGTTTTTAGAGGAAGATTGGCCCTGTGCTAACATCTGTTGCCAATCTTCCTCTTTTTCTTTTTTCTCCCCAAAGCCCCAGCACATAGTTCTGTATCATAGTTGTAGAGTTGTAGCTCTTCTATATGGAATGCCACCTCAGCATGGCTTGATGAGTGGTAAGTAATTCCAAACCTGCGAACCTCGGGCCGCTGAAGCAGAATGCGCAAACTTAACCACTATGCCACCGGGCTGGCCCGAAATATTTCAGTTTTAAAATAATACCTTGAAAATCAAGAAGTGTGACAAAAGACATAGCAACTAATTGAATTATGTTGACAGTATATGCTTCTAAATTTCATTGAGCTGTAGCTGTTTATTTATAAGATTGTTTCATAATGAGAGATTGAAAATTCATTTTTGGAAATAAGACTACCTACTATCACTGTAAACACCATTTATTATTTTATTATTATGTAATATTTATTTCTTGAGATAAGTTAGACCTTTTCCCTACCAAGCTAAACATGACAGAAGCATATTTAATTTTTTTGTCTGTTTTTCCCAGATGCCCTTTTCTAGATATTTTTTGACCCAAATTGACATTAAATGAAATTATCTGCATGTTAACTTTCAAGGTATATGACCTGATATAATTTGGCTACATTTAAAAATGACTTCACAAAAATTTATCCATCTTCCATGAGAAGGTTTCTGTGAAAGATCTATGATGAGTGGCGATTTCATACATAGAATATTTTTATATTAGATAATTTTTGCTCAAAATAAAACCAATTCCAGAAAGAAAATTACTTGACATTACCTGACACTGAAGTCTACCATAGTAAACCCTTTCTAAGCAGTACTGGATATAGATAGATAGATAGATAGATAGAGGATAGATAGATAGATAGATTGATAGATAGATAGATAGATAGATGATAGATAGATAGATAGATAGGTATACACCCTCACTCTCTCTCTCCTTTTTGAGACCATAGTGATTTAAAAGTAAAGCAAAAGAGAACTTGACTTGATAGAAATAGGACCTTTTATTGCATTAATTAACTAATGGATATATCCATTCATTTGTAACCAACTGTGTGTGAAGTATTGTGCTAATGATACTTACAAAATAAATGAATAAATGGATAGATGTGTAATTAAATGAGTATTCCTTTTTTTCGTGTTGAAGCAATATTCTAAGAAGAATACTGTGTAAAGGCAGAGAGGACAGGAAGAGATGGGAGATTAAATTAAATTAATATTTTCATCTCCATCCCCATCTTTAATTTTCCTAGTTAAATAATAAGCAATGAGACAAATTACCTTAGAGCAACAAAGTGAGCACATAAAAAGATGATAGGTGATGCTGTGATAAAAGAAGTTCAGAAAAGATAACAGAGAAGGTCAGAAGAGATCTGGGACAGCTCAAAAGTATACACAGCAGCAGAAATCAATAAAATGGATGAAACAATGAGATGATTCATTTTCTTATACAAAGTGACCGAAACGAAGTAAGCTGGCTGAAATGACCATGCAAACAAAAATTAAATGCATATTTGAAATGATAGTGAAAATAAGAAGAAAGCCAGGATTAAAATAATCAAAATAAATGTATCATGATTCAGCAAGTTATTTTTGCAACTTTAATTAACAAGTCAATTCAAATGAGTAGAGTTTTATGCAATTAAAACTTGAGAAGGTACGGTATCTTCCAAAAGAATCCAGTCAAATGAGTCAAAGGAATTTAAGAGGTAGAAAATTCTACAATGTGTAGCCTCATCAGTCCCCTAAAATGGCAGATATAGCTATATCTCCTCCAGGTTTTGTAGTCAGCCAAGTCATTTACTAACATTTTTTGGGGTGGTACATGAGGTGGTTGCAAAATTATTTATAAAAATATAGTAAAGGAACATTTAGGTGATGATATGTGCCAAAAATACATAAGAACTTGAGGAACAATAAAAAGGTAACTGATAACTATGAAATGAGCATGTATAACAAAAGAATATTAACATAATTCATTAGCAATACTCTAATATGGATTGAGAACATATTGAAGGAGTGTAATTAAGAATAGATATTAAAGTAACCGTTACAACATATCAATGCATTTTGGCTAATAGCTGGACAGTTGGTTTGCCAGACCATTTAACACATCTAAAGAAGGAGTGCAATGGCAACTTGCCCTGATAGTAATACTCAGTTCTATAAACAACCTAATGCACACAACTCAAAATGTGTGTCTTGTTTGTTACTTAAAAAGTCTATCACCCTCTAAGAAAAATCCTTAGCATTGTCACGTATCAGATTGCATTCAACCTCCTAATTCTTAACTTCCAGGAATTTTACTAGTGAACATCTGATTCTTAATCACACCTCATTCCTTATTTACCAGGTTCATGAAAACTGCATCTTTGTCTCTTAGTTTTTTTTTCTTTTCATCTCCACTTTTAGTCCCAGAAATGTGTTTTGAAGTTCCATGTAGCACAAAACTCAAAGTAATCAAACAATGAATTCTTACTATAGCTCTCACTCAGACATTAAATATTAAATAATTTGCATTTCTACCTCCCTGGGAAGTACATGAATAGGCAGAAGTGCAACACTAATACCACCTCCTCTAGGACGCGTTCCCTGATTGACTTCTTCACCTGGAGGCTGGATTGGGAGAGCTTTCATGTGCTCCCAAAGTATCCTGAGCTCACTCCTGCTGTAGCACTTACAACACAATATTTTAATTGTCTACTTACTTGCCTGCTTCTCCCAATAAAATTTGATCTCTTTGAGGAGAGGGATTGTGTCCTTCATTGCTGCATCTACAGCTTCTAACACAGGACCAAATATTAGGTACAACTTTATTGAATGAATAAAAGAACAATATGGGGTAAATTTCCAGTGCAAGTTAAAAAAAAGAACTCACCAATAAAAGTATTCTACAATTATTGCAATTGAACAGCCATTAGCAATGGTTCTTTAATTTTTAATCCTTCAAAATATATCATTAAACATCTAGGGATACAATCATGTACGACAAAACTTTTGATCTTAATTTATGTTTAGAAATTTCAGGGATTACAAACGTCTAAGTAATAGCATTACTCAGTAGGTGTCATGAGTTCTGTTAGTAAAATACACATATATATGTATTATTTTTAATTTAGGGGTTTTTGTAATCTCATGTGGAATTAATTATAGTAACTTATTAGTATTAATGAATAAGCAAAGAGCAAAAAACTCCACATAAATTTTTCCACATATATTTTTAAAAATTATATTCATGGCCAGCCCCAGTGGCCTGGTGGTTAAGTTTGGCGTGCTCTGCTTCAGAGGTCCAGGTTTGTTTCCCGGATGTGGACCTACACCACTGTCTGTCAGTGGCCATGCCGTGGCAGTGGCTCACATACAAAAAGAGGAAGATTGGCAGCAGATTAGCTCAGGGTAAATCTTCCTCAGCAAAAATAAATAAATAAATGAATAAATAAAAATAAAAATTATATTCACATTTTCATCCATTGTAAGTTAGATCAATAGATTTTCTCATTAAATCTGCTGCCTTCAGATAGACAAGATACTGTTAGTCACATTTTACAGTGAGAAAACCTGAAGCTCAGGAAGTTTAATTCACTGGCTCAAGGTTACATAGCTAATAAGTGCTGAGTGGATGTGGGGCAGGTAGGCCCTAAGTCTTCTGTCCTATCAGGCAGAGTTGGGTAGAGTAGTAGTAGTAGAATATCTCAAAAGAGTTAATAAAATAGAAGCCATCTGGATTTTACTTTAGTATGCACTGAGTGTATATTCAGAAGTCAGATTGACCTTCCCATACCATGTTTCTTAGATTGCTATATTTTAATGAGTTTACTTTTCCAGAGCAAGTGGTTATTAATTTATTCAACAAACATTTATATGGATGCCCGTTCAAGCCCATGGGCTGTGTTAGTAGCTGGATATAGAATGGTGAACAAAACCTGCATGATCCCTATACACTTAATAAAGATGAAAGAACAACAAGAGGAAATAGGAGAAGAAGGAGAAAGAGAAGGAAGGAAATGGCCATAGCTAGACTCTATCTTATAACCAGGAAAGTGGGTTAGGAGCAATACGCAGGAAAGGAGTGAGAAAACTAGCTTAGAATCAGTGATCTTCATATCACTCACAAGATAGGCATCAATATTCTGGGTGGGGTACTCAGTTCGCTTTACTCCTAACACTTCTCCCTACTCTGATGAAATCAACATTTCCTAATACCACCTACTTCTCACAAAGATGACCTAAAAGGAAATAAAAAGAAAAATATTAAAGTCTTTCATCTTCTCAGGAAGAAAAACAGTTATAAGTTTTTATGCTAGAAATATCTAATGCTATTTTCATTATTTAAATTAATTTCTAATACCTTAGCTTAGAAGTTTAACCTGAAGAAACAAATGATTGACAGAGCAATTACTGAAATATTTTGGATGTGCTACACTAGAATTGATGTATGTAACAGATAAAGGGAAAAAAACAAGAGACAAAGAGGCTTGTGGGAACTTAGACTATTTCATGCTATATTAAAGTAAAAGGCAAATGGAATTTTTAAGAGTAAATGATCATAAAAAGATTTCTTGATGATCCAATATTTGTTGTTTTTAATTTATTGAATGTCTTATGATAATATTGATTGAGTGATCTTCATATATTTGCTTAAATCTCTACAATAAATAATTTTGCTCACTTAACTTTTACCAATTCCGAGGCTCGAGTCCCTTGTTCTCCCTAAAACCTTCCCAGGTGGGAAACGATTTGGTCTTCCTTTCAAGACACATTTATTCTTATCACACACTTTCTTATATGATGGTCATTTGTGCATCCGTCTTATATTTCTTCTCTCCCATATTAGATCATAAGCTCTGTCTGAGTCGTAGTTTTTTATCCTCCACATAACAGGTGCTCAAATAAGACTTGTTGGTTCATTTATTCTTTCAACAAATACTTATTGAGGACCTGCTATATGCCAGGCATGAAGAAACACAATGTGCTGAATATATTCTGACATTTTCTTTAAAACTATTATACCATAGTTTTCAGTTTGACAATATTACAGAAAATGCCCCAATATTTCTAATTAGCATTTATTAGAATTCCTCTTTCCTTATAAACCCATTTTTCATCTCTATTTTATTTATAGGTTCACTCAAATAAACTTGTGTTACCTTTTTTTGGCCTATAATGTTTTTTATTCGTGTTTTGAACTAGGTCTCTTAATAAGTACTTCTAAATATTTAGTCTGCTATTAGATATTCAAGTTCAGCTTTTGAATCCTAATATAAGCAAGGAGATGCCAAAATAAGAATAACAAAACAATTTTCTAATTATAAGGAATATAGTCACGAATGGAGCAAGTATATTCTATATTTGGAATTTTATGCAAAGATCACACAGCTTTCAAATCAAACATTAAATTCTAATACTCCAGGAAATTTTTTTTCTGATTTCAACTTAAGGACATACAATCAATTTATAATTATTGAGGTACTAGATTCTCACTGTAAAAATATTGGAAATTTTGGAAAATTTTAAATAAGTGAGTTAAAGAAACATCCAGTTAGCTGATCACAAGATATGTTCACCAGTGTTATCATGGGGGCAAAATCATACTAAGGGGATGTGTCAGCAAAAGAAATTTCAATAAAATGATTAAAAATCATACTAATTATACTCTTCCAAATGTGTTTTTTATACTTCTATTAAAAAAATGCTTCTAACAATTACTGAAAGTTAACTTTAACTATCCATGTGAAATTTTAACAAACTTTTAATCTAAATAAAAGAGAAATAAAAATCTGTTATAAAAATAGAAGCAGTATACAGACTCCAGTTAGGAATTTGGAATCTGGGTTGTGGAATTGAGAGTTCAGAAACAGGTTTAGTAAAGAGCTTAAAATGGAGAATTAATAAACTTACATGAAACATAAAGTTACTCTTTAAGAATTCAAATTTTACCCTTCTGGCTGTCTTTCAATCTCTATTATGTTCACACTGCATGCTCTGGGTATTGAATAAAAATATACACAGCCCATGCAATGAGCACATCCTAGAGCCAAGTCCAGTTGTGATATCAAGCTCAAAAGGTAGGGTCGTTTAGTCAAATTTTAAATGTTAAATAAATTTGAAATGATTTCTTTTTGAAAGTCGAAAACTTGGCTGAAAGACTATAGAATCTTAGAGCTTGAAGAGACCATATCTAAGTAGTCTCTTACTCTCTACCCTCTTCCAAACCACACAAGAGAGATGAGTGTCTATCCAAATGAATCCCGAAGATATCTGGGAACAACCTGGGATAACTGTTCAGAACTTATAAACTAATAAGCAACATTTTCAAATTAAACTCCTTGCTCTGCAGACTAAACTAGAGGTGGTGTCACACAATAATATTGGACATGAGACGAGGAAAACATGAATTATACCTTATAACTACGTGACTTTGGACAAGTCAGTTAAATTCTCTGTACCACCGTTTCTATGCCTATAAAACAGGGATAATAATAACAAATTTACTTATTTATTATTTAAAAGATTAAAGGAGTTTATACATGCAAAAGTGCTCTGTAAACTGTAAAAAGCAAGCAACTATTATGGATTCTTACTCTGAAGTAGTAATACTCCAACTTATATCACCATTTTCTCCTCTTTACAGCTCCTGTTTTCTAATCTTTTCATCATCTTTGTATCTCTCTGAAATATTTTCAAGAGCTCCTACATCATTATCTAATTCTACTGCCCTGAATTAGATCTAAGAGTTAATTGGTTAGCTGGCTGAGGTCTATTTTTACTATTATCATTCTTACTTCAATAAACATGCAAACTGGTTGCTTGGGATACAGCTGTGAACAAGACAGATAAGGTCCTGGCTACTATGGAGGTTACATTATAGGGGCAGGGAGAGAGTTAATAAGGAAGTGAACAAATAAGATAATTTTATATAGTATCAATGCTGTGAAAAATAAAACAGATAAACTTTCATGTGGGGGTGAGTAATTTGGATGGGGTGGTCAGGGTGGAACTCTTTGAGGCAGTGACATATGACCTAAGATCTGAAGAATAAGGAGGATTAGTCATTTGAGAATAAGGGAGAATAGTGTTCCAGAGAGAGCATCAAGTGCAAATGGCTTAAGATGGGTGTGAGTCACTGTGGCTGGGGAATAGTGAATAAATTGTGTAAGATGAGGCCAGGGAGAAAAACTTGGGCCCTTATTAAGGTGTTGTAAATCATGGTAAGGATTGAGATAAGAAGACATTGAATGGTTTTAAGCATGGAATGATGTGTTACAATGAACTAAAAACCAACCTTCAAAGTTTATCCGGTGATTTCTCAATCCTCTCAATACATTCAACTACATTCCACCTGGGGTCTCTTTTACCTTGTAAGTGACCTGCAAATTGGACTTGAGGATTTTCCTTTTATCTCTCTTTAGTAATCTTTAATTAGTTGTTTATATGGTACTTTGCAATAGAGTAATAACTGACAAGTTTAGTCAACATAGAGATCTATGTCATCCATTTTGTCCTCATTTTCCAGATCTGCCTAAGTAGACTCACATCAGGCCCATGCTATCTCCATTTCATAGGCAGTCATGCAGAATTACAGAGCCACTCTGTATGTGGATAAAACCATGTTTCCTACTCCTCACCTGTCATTCAATGGGGAAACGATTGAATGGTGATATCATACGGATATTCTTTAAAACCAAAGAGGAAGGACTAAAGATTATCTTTGCTTTTCTCAGATTCTACAGCTAAAAGCCTTGCTGATGCCCTCCCCATCCCCCACCCTCACCCCCCCCTTTGAAAAAACAAAGCATTCTTTCAGAAAAAATGCAGTTAACAGTAGGATAAATACTGGCTGTGTTTCTCTGTACCAAAAGAAATACTGCTGTATCATATTGCATTAGGAATTATCAAAATAAATTAATCATCAAGAAAAAACCCACAAGAATAAAAACTACTGTTTGCGTTGTTGGCCAATAGACGGAGATGACAAAATGTGCTCCCAACTGTTAATATTTTCTATATAACATTTAAATAGTGTTGAATAAAACCTGAATTTCATAAGTGAAAATAGAATATTCTCCCAAGTGCTTGAAAGCGTATTAGGCACTATGGATTTAGTACTATAATTGTCATAATCATATGTGGAAAATACTTACACGAAATCATTGGGAAAAATGGAGAATATAATGCCTGTATCTGAGTTGATGCACTACTTACTATTCCCTTAGAGCCAAGGACTACTGACGCTAAAGTATCTGAAACTAGTGTACAGTAGGCAATCAATAAATTATTGCTGAACTAAACTTCCTGATACCTGTTAGTTTCCATATCCTAATAAAAAACAGAAGATTCTGAAGTATCAGTCTGTTGAAGAACAGAATCCTAAAACTTTATCTAGCCCACTATAGTTCTCATGTCTCTGAAAATTAGCCTAAAATTGCTAAAAAATGAAATACATAGAAGAAAACTATTTAAAATACAGAACCTGACACAATCTAAGCAATAGTAATAACAACATCAACCTGTTAGTTGGCATATCTTTTAAAGGAAAAGAAAAAAGAGAGGATTCTAGAAGACAGTAGTATTACAGCAATACCAAAATATGGATAAAGGGTAGAAGAGTATGCCACCCCAGAACATGCCTGTTTGGCATAAGATTATTTTGAGCTGATTATTTTTGAGAAATAGCAGACCAGGAGAAGCTCTGAAAACAGAGTAGAAGTTATCCTTTTATCAGGGAAATTTACATTTATAAAGGAAATCTCCATTTGTAGAAGTGTCTGCCTCTGTACCAGGAAGAGAAGGATGACTCTAAATCACAAGGGAATCTTATCAATGGAGAAGACGCCCACTTAAATCTGCATAATAAACCTTACCCTTGTTTACCACACTTTTCCTGGTAACCTCTCCTAACTGGCCTCCCTCCCCCCACAGCATCTTTCTTTTGTCTTTAGCTAAAGATGGTTGCTTGGGCCCTCTCAGGGAGTTACTCAGTTTCCCTGGGTATCTCCCATGTATACAGGAGGTATACATTTTAATCAACTTCTGTTAGCTTATCTGTTATTACTCTGTCTTTTATTACAAGAAGTCTCAGCCAAAAACTCAGAAGAGTAAAGAGAAAATTATTTTTCCTCCTCTACACAGACTACATTGTTTTAAGACATCTCTGTCTTAGCACATACTATTTCTTCTGTCTGGAATTACCTGTTACCCTTTCCATACTTGGCCATTGTGGGAACAAAATTTGCCACCTGAAAATTTCCCATTTTGGTATGCAGACTATTTTGAACGGAAGGCAATCAAGACTCAGCACATTCAAGAAAAAAAAAATCTTACCTCTCCCTCAACTGAAGAATTTTGATAGGGGGCCTGGCCCAGAAAGAGAACTATTACCAAAAGGGAACTTTATCTGAATGACTTACCTGTATGGCAGGACAAACATCTAATTACCAATCACCTGCTCTTCTTATTGTCTTATGAATTACCCTCCTCCGCTTTGAAGCCCCAGGCTCCTATCCTATTCCTTAGCTCAGAATAGCGCACAAATGTCAACTGCCCAACATGTCCCTCAGTCTTATTGTTTTTGTGGGGCCCCCACACACACATAATTAAATTGATTTTCTCCTGTTAATCTGCCTTATGTCAATTTGATTATCAAACCAACCAGAAGAACCTGGAAGTGTAGAGGAAAAAATTTTTTCCTCCCCTACACCATCTCAGAGTCATTACATAGAGCATTGCTAGATACCATGTCTTCTGTGAGCCTGCCCTGACAGTGCCAACCAGTCCCTCCTCTAGATTACTTGTGGACCTCATACTTATTTTGTCATTGCCTTCATACCATCTTATTTTAATTATTTGTCTGCACATCTGTCTCCTCTGTGAGACTGGGAGCAATTAATTAACAGCAACTATAACTTAATCTTTTTTGGGTCATCAACACCTGGCACAGTGTTTGGCACATAATAGGCATTTAGTAAACTGTTACTGAACTCAACAGTGCTAAGCAAACTATTTGCAGATACTTGAAATTGAGGAAAATAGAAATGCTGATTTTAAAATTGAATGTAAAGACCTTTTGTCATACTGGAAAATGAGAATTGAAGCATATTGCCAAAATATTGTTTTTTTTTTTGTTTTTTTTTTTTTTAAAGATTTATTTATTTATTTTCTCCCCAAAGCCCCAGTAGATAGTTGTATGTCATAGTTGCACAGCCTTCTAGTTGCCGTATGTGGGACGCAGCCTCAGCGTGGCCGGAGAAGCGGTGCGTCGGTGTGCGCCCGGGATCCGAACCCGGGCCGCCAGCATCAGAGAGCACGCACTTAACCGCTAAGCCACAGGGCCGGCCCCAAAATATTGTTTTTTGATATAAAGAAGAGATCCTAAAGTTATTGGGAGTACTTTATGTAGTGTGTGTACATTAGAAAACTTATACTTCTGGATGAAAAGACAGATATGCAAAGGACATTTGATGTGTTTCTAAAGGAATTTAAAACTACTGTATGGATTCAGGAAAAGTTGTAAAGTCAGTTTGAATTTATTATAGCTCCATAAGACAGAAATTGGAACCTAAACTTAAAGACAATTTACCCCTCACTAGCAAATATCTAGTGTGCATTAAAAATAAAATGTTCAAACACATGGTCAAATCAAAGATGTATCTAAGAATATTACAAAAATTTAAATATGCTTTAAATAAGTTTAATAACCTAGACAATTCTAAGAATTTCAAATTGTTTGTCAATGAACAAAATCTTTAAAATTACTTTCCTGAATTGATACATAAATTTAACTAATCAATCCAATGTTTACTTAATGATTCGAAGATGAACTGTAGTTAATCTGAAAATATAAATAACATATAAATTCTTTTATGTTCTCTAGAATTCTTTTTTTAATATAAAAATCTTTACAACTTTTGATCGTTGATAAAAAAGAAATAATCTCATTTTTTATGGTGCATAATATTCACAAACCTGATTCTCTCTTTTGTTGTTTTCCATCTCATCCACAATCATCCATCTTCCCTCCTAGATTTCCTATATTTACTTTTTTTTTTGGTGAGGAAGATTGGTCCTGAGCTAACATCCGTGCCCATCTTCCTCTATTTTGTATGTGGGACACCACCACAGCATGGCTTGATGAGCAGTGTGTAGGTCCGTGCCTGGGATCCAAACCTGCGAACCCCAGGCCACCAAAGTGGAGCATGTGAACTTAACCACTATGCCACTGGGCCAGCCCAGATTTCCTATATTTTTAATAACTCCTTTTTTTTTTTTTTTTTTATAATTCAATACGTGTATATATTTCAAAATGATCATCACAATAAGTCTAGTTAACATCCGTCACCATACATAGTTACAGAATTTTTCATTCTTGTGATGAAACTTTTAAGATTTACTCTCGTAGCAATATTCAATTATGCAATCTAGTATTATTAACTATAGTCACCATGTTGTACATTTAATCCCCATGACTTATCTATTTCATAACTGGAAGTTTGTATTTTTTGACCCCCTTCACCTATTTTGACCACCTCCCTACCCCCCACCTCTGGTGACTACTAATCTCTTCTCTGTAACCATGAGCTTGTTCTTTTTCTTTAATTAGTTTCCACATGTAAATGAGATCATATGGTATTTGTCTTTCTCTGTTTATTTCACTTAAGATCACACCTTCAAGGTCCATTCATGTTGTAGCAAATGACAAGATTTCCTTCTCTTTTGTGGCTGAATAATATTTCACTGTATATATATACTACATCTTTATCCATTCATCCATTGATGGACACTTAGGTTGTTTCCATATCTTGGCTATTGTAAATAAGGTTGCAATGAACATGGGGGTGCACAAACCTTTTCAAGTTAGTATTTTTGTTTTCTTTGGATAAATGCCCAGAAGTGGAATTGCTGGATCATATGATAGTTATATTTTTCATTTTTTGAGGAACCTCCATAATGTTTCCACAGCGGCTGCACCATTTCACGTTCCTGCCAGCAGTGCACAAGGGTTCCCTTTTCTCCACATCCTGACCATCAGTTGTTATTTCTTGTCTTTTGAAAACAGCCATTCTAATAGGTGTGAGGTGATATCTCATTGCAGTTTTGATTTGCATTCCCTGATGATTAGTGATGTTGAGCATCTTTTCATGTACCTGTTGGCCATCTGTATGTCTTCTTTGGAAAAATTTCTATTCGGATCTCTCTGCCCATTTTTTAATTGGATTGTTTGGGTTTTTTTGCTATTGAGTTGTATGAATTCTTTATGTATTTTGGATATTAACCCCTTATCAGATATGTGATTTGCAATTATTTTCTCCTATTCAGTAGATTGCTTTTTCATTTTTTGATAGTTTCCTTTGCTGTTGCAGACGGTTTTTAGTTTAATAAGTTGTCTCACTTATTTATTTTTGCACTTGTGTCAGATTAAAAAAAATCATCACCAAGACCTATGTCAAGGAGCTTACTGCCTACTGTTTTCTTCCAGGATTTTTATGGTTTCAGGTCTTACATTCAAGTTTTTAATCCATTTTGAGGTAACTTTCGTGTATGGTGTAAGAAAGTGGTCCAGTTTCACTCTTTTGCAGGTAGCTCTCTGGTTTTCCCAACACCATTTACTGAACAGACTATCTTTTCCCCATTGTATATTCTTACCTCCTTTGTTATAGATTAATTGACCATATAAGTATGGGTTTATTTCTGGGCTCTCTATTCTGTTCCATTGATCTATGTGCCTGTTTTTATGCCACTACCATACTATTTTGATTACTATAGCCTGTATAGTTTGAAATCAGGGAGCGTGATGCCTCTGGGTCTGTTCTTTCTCAAGCTTGTTTTGGCTATATGGGATCTTTGTGGTTCCATACAAATTTTAGGATTGTTTGTTCTATTTCTGTGAAAAATGCCGTTGGAATTTTGACAGGAGTGTTAATAACTCCTTTATGTTTGTTTTGGAAAAAGTCTAGTGACTGACACTGTTCATTCAGAAACGGTCCATATTTGTCCCTTTTCATAAAAATGTTCTCTTCACTATTTAGTTTATTGCCTTGAACTTGCATAAACCACCACAACCTTTTGCATTTTTATAATCCTGCCTGTTATATTCTTATACTAAACACAGGGCATGTACATGCTTTTAACTGTGTTACTCTTGGTTGTTTGATTTTAACTAGTTCTTCAAGATTTCCCTTCAACTCTCTTTAATTCTCCCTTTGACTTTGGTCTTTCTGCTCTCAAGGTCCGTTTCCAATTAGCTTGCTTCCCTAATTCTTTGTCATTCATTCAAGTTTATGCTTTCAAAATTTTTTCTTTCTCCCTCCTTCTTCCACCTCTACCCTTCCCCAATGGCTCCCCTGCGGAAGCTGCTGACCATTTCTCAGCCTTTCCGTTATATTTTCTGATATTTATTAATTCCTCCTCTGTGGAGCTATCACCTTCATGCTGTCTTCTTGAAGCACTTTTTTCCTTTATATGAGCCTTAATGTACCTATTTTCTTCCATATTTTCCATTCTTGTCACCACCTGATATTAATATTTCTTTTGTTTTGTGTGAGGAAGATCAGCCCTGAGCTAACATCCATGCCAATCTTCCTCTTTTTGCTGAGGAAGACTGGCCCTGGGTTAACATCTGTGCCCATCTTCCTCTGTTTTGTATATGGGACGCCACCACAGTATGGCTTGATGAGTGGTGCATAGGTCCACGCCTGGGATCTGAACTCACGCTGCCAGCAGCAGAGCGCGTGCACTGCCATGGGGCCGGCCCCTATTTCTTTTCTTCTATTTCTTCCTGAGCTTCCTCAAGCTTCCTTCCCTCTATTTTGTAACTGTTAAGTGGCTTTTCAGTCCTCGTTAGAACAGGGATTCTTGTCACCAGCTCAGAAATTCCATTTGCCCCCCAAAACAATATCAGTATTAAGTGCTGGCTTTTCTTATGCTTTTCTTGTGGACTGTTTTCACATGTCTTTCCCCTTCAGTTACCCACAGTCCTGTGCTGAAAAATGCTGTATTCCTGAAATGCTTTTTGTAGAGAATATCCTTTGGCGATTTTTTGAGCCACCATTCCCTATTGACTCATCTTCTCCTTGCTACGTGTCTAGTCCATACGCTGAGGTCCTCAGCCACTTAGATCATTAACTATGGACTAAGCACAATTAAGAAACTCAGCTTTGAGAACTAAGACCTTATTTAGTATGCTCTCGCTTTTCATTTATTTCCTCAGCATGTTGCCACCAATTCTTAATACTTTCAATTCCGACAAAATAATTACCTCAAAGCCTCTAGCAGCAGTTATTGTATTGGCAAAGTTATGTAACTCTTATTAACAGAGGCTCAAGTACTAAAACCTTCAGATATCATAAGTAGGTGATATGCCAATTTAATAAACCATTAAATAGGAGCGACATGTCTAATTTTCGAGAATAAGATGCTAATCTGATTATAGTGTGAGGGGAAAAGCATGAAAGGGGAACAATGCGGTAGTTCTAGTAATCCTCCTATGTGAATCCAGGAGGTACAGGAGGTGTTTTAAACATTTTCCATACACTTAAAATATGACTCACTTGGTAAAAGTTCAGTTACATACAACTTCTCAGAAATGTATTGCCTAAAACAAGGCAAATTCCCACTTATCTCCCACTAGCTGCATCGATTTTTGAACAATCTCAGCTATTCACTTAGGCAAGCACATGAGCTCCCAAACTGCTCCACTAACCATAATTGGAGTGGTAATATATTGCAAATGGAATAAACCTCCAAAAATACTGGTCCCAAAATTTTAATCTAAAATCTGCTTTCTTTACACCATATAGAGCAGTTCTTTCTCTATAAATGAGGGATTTCTCTATAACTAAGCATTGAGGGATTGTTTTTCTCTGCAAGACTGAAAACTAACAGAAACTTTCTTTGTTTTGTTTAGCAGCAAATTGCCTGAAATTGAGCCAGCCCAAGAACATGTAATTAATAAATGTCATCCCATGCAAGTAGCTCTGTATTCTAATTAACTTGTACTTTCATAATTTCTTAGCGAAGTTCTTTCACACTGAGAGCTTTATCCTGTTAAAACTGATTAATTTTGGTTTTGCAGAGAGGACAGAGAAAGTAAAGGCTTGAAGGCTCTCCCTCACCCTGTTCCTATTCTGTACTATCCAGGTTAAATCACCCAATTGATCCATGGTTCATATTTCATTTAAAAAAATCAAGATGTTAATAAATAATTTGTGACGGCTAACAAAGCATTATTGCAATGAGAAGTTTGCATAAAAAACACCAGTGCATACATTAAAGAAGACAAAATAGAGAATACAAAGTAATCAATATTGCTCCGTCCATTTCTAAGACTAATTAGTAATCTAGCTTCTAGGGCTCTTGTGAACTCTAAAAGAGATATGTTTTTTTAGATGCTCTGTAAACTGCAAAAACTCGTTTATCCGGAAATCTTATATAGAAACTATGAACCAGAAAGGAAGCAAAAGTAATATGATATCACAAAGTTCACATCTGCTTCATTAGTAATAACATTGTTTCCTCTTTTTTAAACATCATGTCTCTCAGTTTCTAATTATTTTCTTAGACAGCAGGTTCTGTTTTGTAAAATTCATTGTTGAATTTTTTTCATGATTTACTCATCAATAATACCAATACGCAAAAGTTGGGAGCCAATTATCAAATAATTGTGATCTAAAATTTATTGCTAACAAGAAAACAAATGTGTGTGTCAGTAGTAAAGTGAAAATTCATGAGCAAACCAAGAAATCTTTCTATAAAAAAACAATTTGTTAAAAACTAATTTGCAATTATGCCTCAATAAAAAAAAGAACAAACCAGAAATAATATTAACAGAAAGCATATAGAATCTATATGAGCATGACTGTAAAAATCTACTGATGATCTAAAAGGAGATATACATGTGTATATACATATCTGTGTGTGTGTAGATATACATATACCTATATATGTATATATATAATATTGTTACTGGATTATGTAGTGGACGTCAGTTGTTTTTGTCTTTCCACTATTTCTTCCTTCCTTTTTTTGTTACCAGTTTGTTCTTTCTTTTGGGGAACACTTCTTTCTCCACTCTATACAGTTCTGTTGAATTTCCCTCCCCCAATCAGAGGGGGGTACTCTATCAGTCTAGCTCTATAATAGTATCTTAGCCTCTTGGTCACTCTAATGATCCTATGGACCATGATTTGATCCAAATAAGTCGATTATAGTCCTTCTCAATTTTTCCAAGGTGGAAATTAAGGGAAAGCATTCTCAATTTCCCTGGATGGTCTGTAAGGATGGGTCTCTAGAGATGATGATAGCCACATTTCTTGACACACGGAGCTGCCTAAGAGAATGAGGATAGCATACGGATAAAAGTTGAAATAAGAAAGGAAGAAATGGGAAAGGGAGTGGTTCTGACACTTTTCAAGTTCCAGGATGCCATCAATTCCAAAGCCTCTACTACCCCCTACTTTATTTTAGTTTGGATATATGAGCCACTATGTTTGCCATATTTAGCTAAGATGGTTGGAACTGGGTTTCTAAAAAAAAATAATACATAAGACAATATGGTGCAATACCCTAAACTACAACATCATACACTTTTCTAAAGAAACTCAGAAGCTAGAAGAATGTTATCCTTCTGGCATAGTAACCCTACAAACCAAACAAAAACCAAGAGACAACAACTAAAAACAAATACATACAAAATAAATAAAAATATACATAAATAAATATGTCACATTTATTATTCTGAATGGCATCTACTCATGTTATACATAAAATACTCACTAGATTCAAAATAAGACATTTGCTTAGGTTTTTAAAAAGTTTTGATATAGATATCACACAGTATTAATGAAAAACTCAGTCATAATTTATAGCAACTCCCTCTTCTCTGCTTGAATTGCATCTCTTTTCATGTAAGGTACAGTAATAAGAACTACGCTAGGAAAATGCAGACGATATTTCCAAAGATGTATAGAAATTAATGCAGTGTACTTTATCACTGCCTGAATGAAGACCACATCCTGATGGAATGGCATAATATCCTTTCTCAGTGATCGTTTTTCATTATTATCTGCTGGGAAATACAGTCATACTTCTCTGTTCTTGAGATCAATTTGAAGAGGTAGTCAGATAATCACTCTCAGCATTTCACAGAATTGGTTCTTTCACCTTTAAATGAGAATATACTTACCAAGGTCTCCACATCAGAAGAGCCTCCAACAGAGTACAAGGGCCCTGATTTCATGTTCTTAAATATAAGGACTCAGCAAAAGCAGAAAATAGTTTTATGTTAAGAGAAAATATCTGAATCTACTTGTGAATTTTATATGCCAATGTAGTCAGGTAACACCTGCTTAAGCAGAAAACCTACTCCCAATGAACTCTTAATCCTTTGAGTTTGAGAGACAAGGAAAAACAGAAAGCATAATAAAATAAAAGATGATGTAACTCAAATGCATCAGGTAGAAGAGTCCTACTTTTGAAAACAGGTCAAGAGATCTCTACCCTCAGACGTATAAACTACTTGAATGCACAGAATATGCTTTTGTCTTCATTGCATTTAGCATAGAGCCTGGTATCCATTAAGTCTTCAAAAGACGTTTGTGTGACTGTATCAAATATCAAATTCAAAATGTTTCAATAATTTTTAAAATGTGCATAATTTGTTACCCAAACTGCAGTTAAACATTTGCTTTCAAGCTTCATTGTGACATGGCATAGCCTCGGAACACCCTATGACACTTTCTGTGCAGTATGAGACTGGAGTCTCATAAGATCAAAATGTGGATAAAATTCTACCCGTGGTCTTGCAAATAATAAGATGTGATTGACAGAGTCTTTAATGTTCCACTTCCTAATGGCCCATCTGTGTACTTCACCCTAGCCAGAGGTCCATGTCATGTAGGAAGTTTCCCTTGATTATTCCTATTCAATAATCACTCCCAATGATATCTGTTTCACCTTTTCGTTCAAAGAGAATGTAAAATACATTTAAGCAGAAATGTATGACATCCAATTCTACTTTCCATGGTTAACAACAGTCAATTGAAGATAATACTACCTCCATTACTAGGTTGCTGAGATGATGATCATTAACACATATTAGATGTTATTTTAGTATTATGGGATACCACAGTCACTTCGAATTTTAATTTTGAGAGTCATAGAGTTTTATAAAATAATCTTATTTTCTGGCTGGAGCTTAACCTGTAATACACTTCAGAATTAAGGACAGGAGGATTGTAAAATATGTTGATCATATGTAATTCTTCTTACATCTACTTATAATGCTACAAAGATTTTCCAAGTAGCCTTATACAAGATTCAAATAAATACAAGGTTCTAAAATAAAGAATTTCAGTCATTTTATCACTATTTTCGTTTTTTGGGTGCACATTTTATCATTACAACATTATAATCTGTGAACAACACATGGCTTAAACATTAATTGTGCTGTTTAGAAGAAAAGATGACATGAGAAAAGTATCTTGCAGTTCAAAATCTTTAAGTTTCAAAACATTTCTGCTTTGTTCTACCTTGAGTAGTTTCAGTGTAACAGTTTCACTTTTCTGAGAGTCCTCAATGCATTAATTACAATCAACTGGTCAATCTTCTATCCCAGCGAAATCAATCATGGTGACAGTTGCCACTATGGCCTCCTCCCTGTATTTTCCAAACATGGAGGAGGACAAGTGAGCACCTGCCTCCTAGATTTTAGATTGAAAATATTACTCGAACAAACCAGGATCCCTATTGCAGAATATAACCTTCTGAAAAAGGCTGGGAGTCCCCTAAAAGATGTGTCCAAACTCTGCTTATGATGTTTTCCTCTAAAAAACAAACTCCTCAAAGAATTTGTAAATGGAATTTAACAATATTTACAATTTAATCATCAGTAAATGGCATTTGAGATGTTTATTTCACATTGTTTTATCACAATAGAAATCAATAGAAGTTTGATTAGAATATTTATACAGCTACTTTGTGTAACAAGAGAAGCCATTTATTTTTCTTTTCATAATAAAAATAATGTACCAAATAAATATTTATTTATGAAGTTGCTCAAACAAAAGCAAAAGCAAAAATATTAAAGATCGGTAAGGATAGTCATTCTTCCCTTAGAATATTATTGAAACAGTTGACAGAGTATCACATAATGTAGTGAGATAGTATTACATAATGGTCAAAAACATATTACAAATTATCACTTTAAAAGGTATAAAGTTGTACAAGGATTCCATTTACAACATATTTGACCTATGTTTACTAACTTAAAAGCCCCGGGAATGTGACATCTCACGCTCTGCATTTCAAAAATGGACAGCAACAGATGCTGTAAAATCCCTGTTTGAAGGTATTAAAACTGACAAACTTTGTCCCTAAATTATAAAGTTTTATATTCTATTGAACTCACGGGCTATTCCATTGCCCTCTCTCAACTTGTTTTCAATGCGTGGTTCAGGAAATGAGTAGGTTCACATTAGCTCATCTGAGAAAGCACTCCCTCTTTCTGAAATTCCATAAGTAGGTTTGTTTGGGAAAATTAGTGAAACATTCCCATTAATCCGTCATTTCTTTTTACATTAAAAGGACAAAGAGCCCAGTCAGGTGCAGATCTACCTTACAATTCTTTCTGTCCTATCTCGTCAGGAAGAAAGAGAATACCCACCATCCTGTTGGTCTCAACTCAGCTTTCTTTTTTTGTTGCTGTTCTTACACTCACTCTCCCTTACGTAGTCCTGGATGTCTTCAATTGCAAAAAATGAAGCCTTGCACTGCCTTTTTAAAAACAAGTTTGCCTTGCTCAAAGCCTTGATTTTTCGAGTTTTCTATGGCTGGTTACCCCCTCCAGATCCCAGTGTGAGTTAGCATCTCCACTTTCCTTTCTTCCATCCTATGCTTGTCCCCTTGCAACAGCTCTGTAAGGTGTTCCCAGTCTCTAGAAGTTTTGGAATGAGGCATACAATTTGGATCATACTCTTATTTTGACAGAACAGTGATTAAATGCACACACACACACACTGAATAGAGGTTTGAATTGTGTTTGCTTCTAGATCCTGAAATAATTGAGCCCACTGTCAAAAAAAAAAGTAATCTACTGTCAAATTTGGCCTTTATTTTAGACATACACTTAGTCAGAAATGTCTGCAGTTTCATATTTCAGCACATTGTCAAGTGATTCCATATGCCTTTTGCTTTTCCTCTTCTTACTCCCCCACTTTTAGTCAGACGTGTTCAAAGTTTAAGTGCTTTATAAACCAAGAGGGTAGAATAGTCTAATATGACTGGCAGAATAGAACAGATTGATTTAAAATTCACGTGCAATATATTTGAAAAGACAGATTGCCAATGATTTACTTACAACTCTATTTTCAGCTCCTATCAGTTTTCAGCTGTTCATATCTCTGATTTAATGTTTTATGTAGTCGCCTTAGTACATTTACAAATTTAAGTGTACAGAAGAATGTATTTCTGAAAAACATACACTGAAAGTTTAAAAATTCCAATGGGACTATGTGGAAATCTAGTAGAAATTTCTTAGCACTTGGAATTCACTTTTTTTTTTTATTAGTGAAAGATACTGACTAAGAATATTTTCCTGAAAGGATTTTAGTTTCCCTTCCCACGCCTAGGTACACAAAAAGTAAGGGGAAACCCCTTGAAGCAATGTTTACAAGCATCCTGTGTGTAAAAGTACAGTATGGAGAAAAGAAATACCCTCAGTTCTAAATTTCAATAATTTGCTTTCCTTGCAGCACTCATTTATGATCAAACATCTACTATGGCCCCAATTTTTCTATTACTTTCACTTTTCATTCAACAATTCTTCACAAAATCTTGACTTCTCTCCATCTCATCCCCTACCACTATGACCATGACCACCGCTGTCAGTACTGAAAGCAAACATTAGTCAGGCAGAATTGTAGCTGGATTTAAATATATCCCAGCCCTTCTACCAAAAAAAAAAATCTATCTCTGTTTTTTTGATAAGTAACAAAGGTAAAATAACTAAGCATCAACTTAAACATTGCTTATATTTGATCTTGTATTTTGTATCTACTATATTAAGAAGGCACAGATTTATTTATGGATAAACAACTACTTTTATTGCACCACAATTTTAAAGTACAGGATAAATATTAGACCAGTAAAAATCATTTTCTCTTGCTCCTCAGATTCTTTTTAGACTAGATTTATCTCCAACTTCTCCAGTTAATGGAGTGGCGCATTCACATGTATTATTAAAAGTGACGTATAATCCATTCTGGTGCTTTAGGGCCACTTTCCCCACTCCCTGCAACAGGAAAGTGGGCCTGCAGCCTTGAACCAGCTGGATTCACAGAAGACATCTCAACTTTTCAGAGTTGGTAGAGTTCCTTGTTGTTCAGTTGCTACAACTTCACTGCAGAGAGCATGATCTCTCATTTTAGTGATTAGCACTGGGAAGAAGAGCAAGCTTCCTGAGATCAGGGTGGTAGAGCAATTGGGGAACAGGCCTCCATCATGAGAAGTGACAAAAGAGACCAGTGCATAGTATCCATGCTTCCCAGCTGAGCTGGCACGTAGCCTCGGTTACCTGTTAGCATAATGGCGTTTTCATGCTCTGAAAATATGCAATGCCAGCTTCTCCTGGCAGAGTCCCCTATCATTATGGGGTTGCATCATTATCACAGGGAATGAAAATATGGTCTTAATCCAATTAGGAAAAGAGGGCCCTTGCTAGGAAAAGTTTGAAGTCAATTTAACGCAAGAAATATTTGCTGGTTTGGGTTCACTTACCTGTAAGAAATGTTCTTTTTCTGACAGAGAAGCACATGATCCCAAACCAGCTACAACTAAATCACTGGAAACATTGGTGATGGAAGTGATCGCCATAGAAGTCGGAGCAGGAAAGGAACTTTAGAGATAATTTACATAGTCCTTAGTAGAGTACCTTGCACACAGTAGGCTCACAATAAATAACTGATGAATGGATAAATCCAGTTCACTCCTTCTTTTTACAGATGCAAAAACTAAAACCAAAGGGAAGAAGTAATTTACTCAATAACATCAAGTTAGCCAGTGGCAGAACCAGGATGAGAGACCAGAATTTCTGAGTCCTTATCCATTATTCTTTTTTACCATACCTTTCTTTGTATTCAATCATTCCACTGTTGACTGCTCAGTTGTGAACTATAATCATCTCCATCCCTAGAACTTTGTCCATGTGACCTCATGCTTGTAATGCTCTTTAGCAGAGCAACTCCTTAAATTAGGCTTAACCACCCTAGTCCACATTCTCTGAATTCTCACAGTGCTTACTGCCTGTACCACAAATTTAGAATATTAATACAAAGAATTAGGGATTATTTTGCAATGATTTCATATGTATTTCTTGTGTCATTAATAAATTTGCATGCTCCTCTGGGTAAGAGACATTTGCTTATAGTTCTTTTTATACGTCAGCATGTAACTCTTAGGTTTATATGGGTGCATAAGAAATAGAATAAACATGGAACTTAGCATCCAAATTGGGACACTTTTGAGAGTCGAAGAAAATATTGATATTTATGCCTTAAGTTTTTACACTGTGACTATCCTGGGCAAACTGGAATGCATGGTCACCCTAATAATAGTTGATTGCTCAATATGTGTTCAATTAGAATCATTCCATTACTGATTATATAATTGTCCAACTACAGGATAATGTTTAAAATTTACCCTATTACACTAAAGTAGTAACTACTGAAAAATCATGATGAGTTGTGGAATTCTATTTATTGAATACTTATCTGTATGTTATTTGTTTAAAAATTATTATGAATATTTCCACAAAATATTCATTTGTTGTCTTAGTTTTGTGTGTGTGTGTGTGTGTGTGAGGAAGATTGGCCCTGAGCTAACACCTGTTGCCAATCTTCCTCTTTTTGCTTGAGGAAGATTCACCCTGAGCTAACATCTGTGCCAATCTCCCTCTATTTTGTATATGGGTCGCTGCCACAACATGGCTTGATGAGTGGTGTAGGTCCACACCCCGAGATCGGAACCCATGAACCCAGGCCACTGAAGTGGACTATGCCAAACTTAACCACTACACCACGAGGCTGGCCCCCAAGTTGTCTTAGTTTTTAAAGTTGTAAGGATAAATTTAAATGCAAAACTTTTGTTGGTCCAGTTGTAATCATTCCAATATTGAAAATGTAGCTGAGAGTGAAAAAAATGGCGTTCTCTCTAATTCTTCCCTGATGGTAAAATATGAAATCTGATGGCTTTCCACAGGGGGTAGGTGAGATGAGGTTATGTTAGGAGCTATGGACAAAGAGGTCCAAATTTGAAGTTTAAATATAGATTTAAATTTGAACATTCCATTCAAAAATTATGAAGACACAAATCATGATGCTTAATTTCTTTTGGGATAAATTATGGAGACATTAGTAAAGGAAACAAGTCCACGATAAATTTGTATATAACTAGTGGTTGATTAAAATTTTACAGCATTTACCTACCATCATACTGTATATTAACTTAATGAAATAAACCTTTACATTGATTTGTTAAGAAATAATCAAATAAGATTTTTGATACAATTTTCATAATATAAATATATATTTTTATGTCCAGATATATAACAAAGGTTCAGACATCCCAGGCAGAACAGTCCATAGTTTCAATTCATTAATATTGCTAAATTAGAGGTTTAATGATAAAAATTCCTTGCAGCGGAATGAATTTTAAGCACTTGAACAACAGCAATTACACCATCTGCTCTAGATAGAAATTTGCTGTCTTGACAGTAATAAAGAATAAATAGGCAATACAGATACATCAAGCTGCAAGAGGGTAAATGCAGCAAGGGAGGAGGCATTTCTTAGATAAATTGCTTTGCCTGTTGAATACTACATTCTATGCTAAATAACACTTCATTCAACCATAAGCAGCTGTTTACCAAGAGAATTCATAGTCTTTATCACAAAAACTGTTTTATATTATGAGAAAATCTAATCAATCATACTTTTCCATCCTCAGAGTTCCAAATGAAATTAAAGTGCATCAGCAGGGAAAAAAAAGAAGCAAAAATAATTACAGGGGAAACAAAATAGCATGTTGCCCTTAGGGAAAATGCCGAAAACAGACATTATGTTGACAGATTCTCGCCTATCCACATGGACGTCTAAGACAAGCCCCTAGACTATATTATTTTAAGAAATTAAGTTTTAAAAATCTATTTAAAAGACTGTCTTCCCACATCTTGTTGTCAATGTAATATGTGTGTGTATGGCTGGGGAGAGGTAGGGGGATATTCAAATAGTATTTATTCTGCATTGAATAATAAGAGGAAAATAATGAAACTCTGCATCATTATAACACGTTCATTCAAAAGGTTAGTAGGTCATATGAACACTCCATTCTGTCTTATTTCTAAGGAAAGAGATATTAATTTTCATTTCAAAAAAGAGGCCAATTTTGTAACCTCAAGACAAGGAAGTTTACATAAAGGCACATGGCCCATCTTCTACTTCCATTTTGTATCACTCACATAGTTGACATTCAAATTTCTTTTATCCTTGGTTCAATAGTGTCAATAAAGATGACAGTTGAAAGAACAATAATTTAAAAAAGTATACCATGTAAAAGTCTTGCTAATGTATCCTTGCCAATTGTCAGAAAAAAAAATTTTTTTTTACTGGGTTTTGTATTTCAATCAACAAAGATTTATTTAGTTCAATATATATTTTTCACTGATATATTTCATCTCAATTGTCTGAAAATAGTAAGATTATAATGAGCTGCAAATTGTGTACGTTCTTTTACAATGTTGGCCTAATTATCAGAACATAGCTATGACCTGAGGTTAGACCTATGAGCCCAAGGTCCTTTCTGGCAGAAGGTCAATTTTCCAGAGCTTTCTTTGAGTTCTGGTTACAAGAATTAATGACTGACTTCATAGATAACTTACATGAATTTATCTATCAGTAATTATTTATTGAGCTTCTACTTTATTCAAGGCACTGGGCTAGGTACTGCAGTAAGTACTAAGATGTATGAGAAGATAGAGTCTTTGCTTTCAAAGAATTTACAACTTAGCTAATAAGATAACAACATAAATGAATACAAAAACATGGGAAAGCGGTCATTGCCAAACTGTGTGGTAGAAGGAGAGATTAGTGGGGACTTGAGTATTCAAAAGTATTATGAAGGAAAGAAGGGGCCTTGAATGTAGGGAATGGGTCTTGAACATAGATCTAAATTATAAGAAACAATTGGAAAAGGAATTCTGTCAGCACTAAGTTTAAACAGACTGTTATATACAGGGAATGAAGAGGCTGGGGAAGGCTAGTCTGTCAGGAAGCTAGTAGGAAAGTGGGGAAATAAAATACACAGGAGCCAACATTTGCAAGATAATTACAATCTCATTTTTATCACACCAAAAGGAGAAAACATCTCTCCTGTCCTACTAACACTCAATGAGCAATCTGCCAGGAAATTTAAATGAATTTACCTTGTAATGTAATCACCATGACAATCTTAGATCATTCCAGTAGTGTCAACCTTATTTTATGGACTAGGACACTGAGTCAAAGAGAGCTTAATGTAAATTGCTAAGAGCTACACAGCTAGTAATAATAGTGATAACAATGTAATAACGATGACAATATTTATTGAGTACCTGTTATTAACCTGATATGAACATAGTCACCTTTATCTAGTAGTAGCAGGTACTGAGCTGCTTGATTTGTCTCTCCACCTCGTCACTTTTCTTAGGCAGGGTCACAGGACCCAGGAGATATGTACCCACCTGCATGCAGGAGTAGCCCACAGCATGACTCTCCCAGCTTTGTGGAGGAGTTTGCTTTTGCACTGTTCCATGCCCAGTTGGTCAAGGAGGAGCCCAATGGGTCACTTGCCAGTGCTCTAGACAGCAGAGCTAGGGTTGGGACCCCATGCTCTGTGCAGAAGAACCAGCTTGGAGGAGTGAGTGGATTGGAGACCTGAAACATCTCAGGATCCATTGTTTCATTCACTTAGCATGGCTACTGTATACATGGGTCAGCTCCAGGGTAAGGAAATGTGAGTTTAGAATCAGGCAGTCTGGGTTCAGAACCCCAGCTCTGTCACTCACTAGCTGTGGAACCTCTGAAACTCACTTAAGCTCTCTTAGCCTATGTTTCCTCATATGTTAAATGGGATCAATAATAAGTACTTCATTGACTGTTGACTGTTGTGAGAATTAGAAGAATGAACTTGCAGAGTCCAGTCCAGTACCTGACATTAATAGATGTTTGATAAATAATAGCTATTGTCACAGCTAAAAAAGAAAATAGCTATTGTCACATCTCCCTCCTTGCCAATGGCAATTCTCTTTCTCTTTCAAATTACTATTTGTAAGAAACTTGGTTAGAAAAATTTGGATTTTTTTTGGTTAATAATTCTAATTCTACATTTTTTTCTACTCATTTTATAATTTCCCTTCACAAAAGCCAAGGTGTTTTATTCCTAATTGTTTATGTTGGCTTAAATGTTGAATGTTGAATATGACTATTTAAAATTGCCTCTTCAATGCAATCCCTATCAAAGTTCCAACAACATTTTTCACAGAAATAGAACAAAGAATCCTAAAATTTATATGGAACAACAAAAGACCCCGAATAGCTAAAGGAATCCTGAGAAAAAAGAACAAAGCTGGAGGTATCACACTCCCTGATTTCAAAATATACTACAAAGCTATAGTAACCAAAACAGCATGGTACTGGCACAAAAACAGACACACAGATCAATGGAATAGAATCGAAAGCCCAGAAACAAACCCACACATCTATGGACAGCTAATCTTTGACAAAAGAGCCAAGAACATACAATGGGGAAAAGAAAGTCTCTTCAACAAATGGTGTTGGGAAAACTGGATAGCCACATGCAAAAAAATGAAAGTAGACCCTTGCCTTACACCATGCACAAAAATTAACTCCAAATGGATTAAAGACTTGAATGTAAGACCTGAAACTATGAAAATTCTAGAAGAAAACATAGGCAGTACGCTCTTCGACATTGGTCTTAGCAACATCTTTTCAAACACCACATCTGACCGGGCAAGAGAAACAATAGAAAAAATAAACAAATGGGACTACATCAAACTAAATAGCTTCTGCACAGCAAAGGAAACCATCAACAAAATGAAAAGACAACCTAACAATTGGGAGAAGATATTTGCAAACCATACTTCTGATAAGGGCTTAATCTCCAAAATATATAAAGAACTCGTGCATCTCAACAACAACAAAACTAACAACCCAATTAAAAAATGGGCAAAAGACCTCAACAGACATTTCTCCAAAGAAGATATACAGATGGCCAACAGACACATGAAAAGATGTTCAAAATCACTAACTATCAGGGAAATGCAAATCAAAACTACAATGAGATATCACCTCATGCCCGTCAGAATGGCTATAATTAACAAGACAGGAAACAACATGTGTTGGAGAGGATGTGGAGAGAAGGGAACTCTCATACACTGCTGGTGGGAGTGCAAACTGGTGCAGCCACTATGGAAAACAGTATGGAGATTCCTCAAAAAATCAACGATAGAACTACCATATGATCCAGCTATTCCACTGTTGGGTATTTATCCAAAGAACGTGAAAACACCAATTTGTAAAGGTACATGCACCACTGTGTTCATTGCAGCGTTATTCACAATAGCCAAGACTTGGAAGCAACCTAAGTGCCCATCAAGGGACGAATGGATAAAGAAGATGTGGAATATATACACAATGGAATACTACTCAGCCATAAGAAACGATGAAATCCAGCCATTTGTGACAACATGGATGGACATTGAGGGTATAATGCAAAGTGAAATAAGTCAGAGGGAGAAGGTCAAATACCGTATGATTTCCTTCATTAAGTAGTAGATAATAACAACAATAAACAAACACATAGGGACAGAGATTGGACTGGTGGTTACCAGAGGGGAAGGGGGGAGGGAGGAGGGTGAAAGGGATAATTCGGTACATGTGTGTGGTGATGGGTTGTAATTAGTATTTTGGTGGTGAACATGATGTAATCTATACAGAAATAGAAGTACAATGATGTACACCTGAAATTTTTACGTTATAAACCAATAAAAAATAAAATAAAATAAAATAAATAAAAAATAAAAAAAAATAAAATAAAATTGCCTCAAGTTTCCTGACGAGAATTTGTAGATCATCACCCTTGAATTATGTGAAAGGCAAAGACGTATTTTTCCTGTGCATCTGGAAGGAACTCACATTCTCCCAAATGTACAAAACATAAAACTAACCATTTGATGTGCCTCTCATTTTTTTCTCTTGGTTATAAAAATCTGCCACCTTAAGCAGCCACTGGTAAATATTCATCATTACTTCTTTTTTCATTTTTTGCTTTATAAAGTCATTGATAAAATTCTATGAACCAAGCCCTACTCTAAATGTATAGTGTTTGTAGCAAAACAGGCTTTTCTCTTTCTCCTTTCTAGTTTTGCCCTAGCCTGGTATGGTGCACGACCAAATGATGCCCACTTGGGTGCTCAGCTATCTTGGAATTCTAAGAATAATCTGGCCTCAAGTGCATAGAACTGGATTAATTATAATCCTTGGTGTGTGAATCACCATTATCATCTCGCAAAATATGGCTCCATTGATATAATTAATTAATTAATCAATTAAAAATAAAACAATACATTGTATACGCATTGTGAATATTCAGTTTTAAGAGATAAATGCCAATGTTGTTTTCCAAGTCGTTGTACAAATGTATACTTCCGCCAGTAATGCATAAGAGATCTAGTTGAGTCATATTCACTAAAATGTTTGGTTATTTCAAGCTTTTTAAATTTTATTAATATAAAGAGTATAAAATGTTCCTTTTCTTTCTTGCTTACCCTCCCCAGATGAGGAAGTTTCATGACCAAAGCTGAGGTTTAGAACTTTTCTTAGACACTTGAAACAGAATGGAATCCAATACCAGAACTTTCTCAGCAAAATAAGAACTCCAGGTGGCTCTTCTCAGCTAAAGATTTTTAAAAATGAGAAGGAAGAAAACAATTTAAAAGTAAGCAGTACCCAATTTAGGCATAGGGAAAACAGTTCACCCCCAAAATTAAAGCGTACATGTAGGCTTATCTGTGACTCATAAAAGAACATATTTTCCTGCCTAAAATTCTAGAATAATGCCAAAGTGAAGGGAAAAATATGAATTAACCCTTGTTTCTGTTTTTCCAGTGAAGGAGACCTATTTCCAAACTATTGGTTAACCAGTTAGAATATAGATACTTGCTTGAATGTGCAGACCACTTGATGGATACAAATACAAAAAGAGGGAAAATAACGCGACACATTGTTTATTAATTATGGGTTTTAATAGCTTACATTTCCTTTAGAGGACCATTCATGTATGAAGTTGTGGTCCCATTTAATTTGTCATTCAGAAAAAGACGTGTTCATTATTCCACAGTTTTGAAAAGCAGTTGCTGTTTCCTAGAGTAATTGTTTTATATGTAAGTATGACTATAACAGCCTTAATCCTAAATTATAACACTACTTTCAATATGCATACTCGTCAAAATACCATGTTGTAGTAGGGGTAATTTACCCACAAGAAATTTAGTCAAGGCTTTTATTTTAATGGCTGTCATTCTATCCCTATCTTCGGTGATGTGCCACTATTCTAATCATGTCTAACCACATCCCAGTAAAATTACATACTTGCCTAATATTAATTGCAACAATATCATACAATGTCTTTTGTTTTTGTAGAAGACTGAAATTTGAGAGAAGCATCTCTAAAGAAACAAAAGTTCCTTAATGTAAAGATATGAAGATTTAAAAAAAACCCTACTTTTCCTAGGCATAAGATAGATACTACTTAAATACTGCTCCTAAAAGGAGAACAAACCTACAGTATTTAAATAAATATTTACATCAATTTTTAAATATACCAAGCATTAGAGAAACATTTCTGCTGAAAAGTTGACTACTTGTCTTATAAAATGTTGGTATTATAAGTCATGACTAATTGAAGCAGACCAGTGACCTAAAACTGTTTTCAGAATCCTATGGGCATTCACATTTTCACCTTCATTCTTCAATGTTGTGAGGGTAAGCTACTGGGCATTGCACTCTTTAAGAAGCAGATCTATAAGCTTTCCTTTCAGATTGGCACTATGAATTAATGATAAGGTACTGTATTCATGGTCAATACAGACTTTTTCTCAAGGTAACTATATATTTGACAGAAAAAACAAAATGTCTCTCTTTTGCTTGCTTTTACTATATCCTTCTCAAAAAACTAATTGATCTATCAGCAAATATTTATGGAGTGTCTACCATGCTGAAGGTACTTAAGTGAGTGCCTGGATAGGGTATAAAAAGACAAATGGATGCTTAATGAGATAGAAGAGATAATGATGGCAAATATATATACAATTCATCCCAATTTATAAGCTCACTTCCTGAAGGCTTTCTCTCTGAAATGTAGGCTTCATTGATTCCTACCCTTTTTGTACTTGTAAAATCATTATTGTTTAGAGCACACTATTTGGCTCTTTGTAACATTCTGCCCTTTTTTCCCTCCCCAAAGCCCCAATGCATGGTTGTATATCATAGCTGTAAGCCCTTCCAGTTCTTCTATGTGAGCCTCCACCATGGCATGGCAGCTGACAGACGGGTAGTATGGTTCTGCGACTGGGAAAGGAACCCGGGCCACCAAAGCCATGAGAGTGCCAAACTTTAATCACTAGGCCATCAGGGCTGGCTAATCTGCCTTTTTTTTTTGTTTTATGTTGATTAATCTTGTCTCACCAATAAGATTATGAGCAACCTGAAAGGTCAGAGATCTTGGCGAACAGTTATCTGCAACCCCCATAATTCCTGGCATAGTGCTGATCAGATAATACTCCTCCATAATTATTTTAGTTAATTAATCTAATAATTAAGGGTATATTATCCAGGTACCTCAGTCCACTCGTTCTTTGTGATAACCTCCACAGACACAAATAGAAAGAATAAAGATGAAATTCTGTGTATCGTCATCAACTACTAGATCTGGACTCTTCTATTAGTCAGATGTTTACAGCAAATTGTGTGAAAACTTCTGAATAATTTAGAGCAATAAACAGCATCCTTCTCCTGTAATGGGGTATTTTGATATGTTAATTGTAGTGTTTTGCTTTTTAAAAACTAGGTTACATCATTTTTCGTTCTAATGCAAACTTAATGCACTATCTATTAATATGAAGAGTCAAAAATAATGATCTTGGATTTATATAATTTTCCCCCAAAATAAACTGAGAACTTTATGTTCTCTGGAGCATGATATCATAAAGTATAATGAAGACAGAGATGCTGGATTTCTATTCTGCCAACTCCTACTCTCCAAATTGCTGCTGACCTTCCCCGGAAGGCTTTACAGAGCCTCACTCTCCTTTCCACTTCCTCTAATTCAGTGAATATCCTTTCTCACAGTTATAACTCTGCCATAAAGAATTTCAATCAGTCAATTGTGGGAGAGGAACAAAAAAAATATTTTTGAATGACAGAATTCAACGTTGGATAGCAAATAACACTCAAGAAAGTTATCTGAGAATAAGTCATGGATTATAGTGTAGTATATATAGAAACTTGACACAAATCATATTTATTTCTTCTATTTCATTTGTTTTGGCGCCTCCCTTGGGAATCTCACATATAAATCAATTCCCTAAACTCATGTATACTGAGAAGTGATGAACTTAATTCAACTTTTTCTAAAAAGTTGTCTAGATAGAAGATAGGATATTAGATAGATTATCAGATTTTTAAAGTTGTGACTTGGAAAAACTTTCACCACACCAGAGTCCCAAACACTGGAAAACTATCTTAGCATCACATGACTCTGTAGCCACCTGGTGGTAGGGGCTGTTTGCTACAGGTGTAATAATTGGAGAGCACAATACTGAAGCATCAGAACCGTGAGACAAAGATGAGACATCCAGTCTTATATTTCTAAGTACTTGCAAGAGTTTCTCTTTGGAAGAACCACTATAAATATTATGAAAGCCCCTTAATAGCATTTTCCTCTTACTATCTTCTCCATGTTGCTCTCACCTTATCTATTCCACTTTGTCTGTTACTGAGTATAACCCAACAGGGTCACAGACCCCATCAGTTCTGCCTCATTCAATTCCAAGCATTTTGTGACGCCCCCCTCCCCACCACTCCCACACACTTGAAATGCTCTTCCTCCTGCCCTCTCCATGTTCTAAATTCAACTCTGTCTTCAGTGTAACTCAGAGGCCGCTCTTACACTCTATTACAACACAAGCTAATCTTACCTCATTTGTTTTCCCTCATTGGCCTTATAGCTTTCTTTCCCTGAGCTATCTTTTCAATGATAAACTCTCAAGTAAACATTTTTTCCCGTAGAATGACTCTCTTTAAAAATGTATTTCCTAGCTCTACGTTTATTTGACAAATTTGGAGAAGACGCTGAATATCAAGTTTCTTTAGGATGCTAGAGATACTTGGTCATTTTCCTTCCTTTTAGAATCAGAGGTTACTGTTAGCCAATAACATAAGTATCTGTTCGTATTGCAAATTTGGCTGACCCTTTAAAGGCATGAAGAGTGCCAAAACTCATCAAAATGAATATTAAATGAAGAAAAGCACCAAGGAACAACAATGTAAGGAAGCACCTAAGTGCGCTGCACTTAAATGTTAGCACATCAAGTACCAAAATCAATTTTAAATATAATTAAAAAAAAATAGTGTAACGAAGACTAATCCGTTTCTGCTTTTATATTCAGGGGAACATGATGTGTCTTGTTAAAATGAATTTGCAGAGATAAGTATATATTCAATTTAGAGGAAGTTTTCTTTGCAGAAATCTAAAGATATAAAGATAATAAATAATGGAAATGAGTCATTGATTCACTCTGTCATCCAACATTTATTGAACACATCTATTGAGCACTTCCATACTATCAATAAACATTGCTTCCACTATTAAAAGACAGCTTTTGAAGTGGGGCAGAAATGAATGAATTATATTATTTTAATAGCACTACGAATAATACTATTTTGTTAAATACACAAGTACTTAAGAAACATCTGTTTAAGTCCTTCAAGATACAAACAACAGGAAGTAGTGGATGCAGTGGGAAAAAAACTCGGAAACTTTGAAGTATGTGCTGAGTATTTCAGCCATAAACTCTCTTAATTCCTCCTGATACCAGGCACTTAAACCAAAGTCATTTTCTGGTCAAATATTATTTTCTGACGATAAACTGTTAAGTTCATTACTCAGAGGCATGCCACTAAATAATTGGAAGTAGCAGTATCTACTGTCTTATTTGGCCTTATTTAAACATAAAAAGCATTCTTCAAGAGAAAATTTATAGAGTTTTGACATTTACTAAGTGGCTTCTATATGCTAGAAATTTTAAGTGGGTTGTTTCATGTAATCCCTCTGACAAACATATTATACTGACAGGTTGTGGTTGAGGTATATAAGGTTTAGAGGAGTTAAGTAAATGGCAATAATACTAATGACAATAATAGCAAGAAAACAATAGCTATCTTCTGTTTGGCATCTGGTATGTGCTATGTACTTAATATCACTGGATTTACACAATAGCACTTTTGGTAAGCAAGACCATAGGACTCAGGGGACCTTGGATAACTCACTTAAGCCCTCTAGGCCTCATATGTTAAGTATGGATAATAATAACCACTTTCGTTGGGATGTTGTAAAAATTAAATGGAGCAATTCATATAATGAAAATTAAATGGAGCAATTCATATAATTTTTAGCATATTGCCTGACATTGAGTAGATGTTCAATAAATGATAATTTATCTTATAACTATATGTAACATCTCTCCTCATTTGATAGGAAACCTGGTCATAGGTCCTTTGAATGTTAAAACATAAATAACATATAAGTTTCTTATGTCTACATTTGCTACTCTTCCTAACTTTCATTAATAAAACCATGTTGCCTTTCTTCTCATGGTTAGTCAGTGTTTAGAAATAAAATTTTCTAACCAAAATTTTAGTTTTCCCTCTATTGTGGAAAAATGGAAACTCTCCCTTTGCCTCTCATTTTTTTATCCCTGGGTTATGACAAAGCCAGAGCTAATTACCAGTAGATACTTACCAGATGCACCCCCTATTTTGGGTGAGATATGGGTAAATAAATAGTGGTAAAAATTCCCCATTTATTAGATTGTTGGGAGAATTGAAAGAAAAATTCCTGAAGTCCCTTGTGTATAATAAGTTCTCAACAAATCTTAATTGACTTCCAGCACTTCAATGAAACACAATTCCAGAACAACTAGACAAAGTCCTTTTGGGGAAGATGAGATGGGAAATGAAAAGAGAATTAGCAGAAGAGCATTCCAAAAACTATTGGGATTGAGTTAATTTTGTACTTGATATTCCATCTGTCATAACTCTCAACTCTGATGTTTTTTGTAATAGTCTATCATCTCACTCCTCTGCCACTTCCAGAGAAATAATAGAAACATCTTCTATAAAACCTACATGCTCATTTTACCCCTTGGTGTGTATGCCCTATTCTGTAGCTCATCAACAAAGTCTGTCAGAGGCTGAGGCATTTGTAGAGACCATTTTTTAAATCTTCAATCCTCAGTTCTTAGCTTCCCTTTTTAGTCTTGTAGGAGAGGAAGAAATTTTCCTCTATCCTTCTAGGTCCTTCTGGCTTCCCTGAGAATTAAATCGATATGAGACAGAATAACAGGAGAAAATCAAACAAAGTTTAATAACACGTACTCATAGGAGAGACCCAAGAAAACTGAGTAACTCACCAAATTGGCCAAAGCCACCACCTTAAATACCATCTTCAGCTAAAGACAAAGGAGGATGTTGGGGGTAGTGGTTTGGGACTTCAAAGGGGAGGAAGGCAATTCACACAGAGATGGAAAAGCAAATGTTTAATGTTTGCCATGCCTTGTAGAGACAATGGGACATGGAGAGGACTTCGATCAAATGGGCCTTGTTAGGTTCCTCCCTGTCTACCACATCTAGTTCATCTTATACTATAGTTCTCTATGGTGATAGCTCCTTCCTGGAACAGGCCTTCTATCTTAAATTCTTTTAGGCAGTTAGGAGGAAGGTCAAAGTTTCTTCCTGAGTCTTTTGTTCTTTAAAAATAATCAACCCAAAATAACTGTCAAGCCAAACATACACAATTTGGAGTGGCAAATTCTGCTCCCCTATTGTCTGCTATGTAGTTTGTAATAATGGACAAATGGCTTGACTGCCTTGCTCTGCCTGGCTTTATGATACTCATTTCACTTTTCAACAATGAATTTGCAAATCCTAATCATTTATATAAATGCTTCTACAAAGCTTTCTTGTGAGAACAGTCTGCAGTCACTGGCAGAAAGTCCTGGTCTTTCTTTTTTTTTTTTTTTTTTTTTAGATTTTATTTATTTTTTTGCCCCCAAAGCCCCAGTAGATAGTTGTATGTCACAGCTGCACATCCTTCTAGTTGCTGTATGTGGGACTCGGCCTCAGGCTGGACAGAGAAGTGGTGCCTCGATGCGCACCCGGGATCCGAACCCGGGCCGCCAGCATCGCAGCGCGTGCACTTAACCACCAAGCCACAGGGCCGGCCCAGTCCTGGTCTTTCAAATGTAGTTTTTTCCTGGTTTCCTCAATCAATTCTCTTCTCTTTCTCCCTCCCAATAGACCACTTCTCTCTTGAAATTCCAAAATGTGGAACTTAATAGCATCCTCCACTTCTCATTCTGCTTGCTCACCTGACACCACTACTCATTAAAATTTGAAACCATTTAAATATGCATGTAAGGAATTCCCATTTCCTTTGAGCCTTCTCAACCCAGAACGGCTTGTTCTCATGCCACACTCCTATGCGTTCAGCTTAGAAAACACTAATGCTGTTGCTTGCCCATATCGCTATCTTTCACTACTTCACATTTCTCGACCCAGAAAAGCCTTACTTCTTTAAGTCCTAGCTCAACTGTAATCTTCTCTACAGAGCCTCTTGCACCCACACCTCCAGCCTCTGGCAGTTATCCATGGATACTTTAGCAGAGTGGTCAGCAAACCACAAACTGTTTTTTTGTGGTCCACGAGCTAACAATGGTGTTTACATTTTTATATGGCTGGAAAAAAAATCAAAAGATGAATAATATATCATACCATGTGAAAATTGTATGAAATTTGAATTTCAGTGTTCATCAAGTTTTATTGGAACCCAGATATGCCTGCTCATTTGTATGTTGTCTATGGCTGTTCATGCTACTACGGCAAAGCTGAGTAATTGCGAGAGACCATGTGGTCCACAACATCAAAAACATGTACTATCTGGCCCTGGAAAAATATGTCCACCTCCTATTACCTTGCTACTCCAAGTGTAATCCGTGGGCCAGCAGCATTAACATCACCTGCGAGCTTGTTAGTAGCGCAGAATCTCCAGCTCCTCCCCAGACCTACTCAATTAGTATCTGCAGCCTAACAGGATCCCCAGATGATACTATCCACAATAAGGTTTGAGAATTATTGCTCTAGCACTCATCATGCTGTCAAAACTGTTTGTCAATATTTTAACAGATGAAAAAATAAAAACATGACTAGGATATTAAAATGTATGAGTTATGGCAGATACATGTAATTTAAGACAAATTTGGGTCACTCCAAAATAGCAAAGTGTAATTCAGCAGAATAAAAATAAAGTACAATATGAAATCAAAGCAGCCATAAGAAAGCTTAGTTAGCCAGGAAGAAATATGAACTAAGAATTATATCACTTAGCAATGTATTCATTTAGTAACATCACATTTCAATTATATTCATACATATATACAATATATATTCCATATATTCATATATTCAATGATATATTCATACTACATTCAATATATATATATTCTACTTTTTTAGTGTGAAATGTAAGCCCCATTAGCAATAATTCTTACCATTTTACAGCTTATCCTCTAATTCATTTATCACAAATTTGAATTTGCTTATTTAAAAATGCATAGCAGTGGTATGATTTTGTTTTCTGAATATGAAGCACTTGGTGCATGAAACAGGGCAAGAGAGACCTATTCAAAATCCCTGTTGGACCACTCAACAACTCAGATGTGGTATTCGACATTTATAAGCGTCAGCTGCTTGTATAGTTAATGCTACATTTAAAGTCATGGCAATACTTTTTACTGCTGTCACAGTTAGTTGATAGCTCATATCTACAATCCTATGTTAAGGTCTTAGTAACTGAGGCTTCTCATTTTTCACCAGGCTGTAATATTTACAGCTACCACTGTGAGGTTGGGGGGAAGGTAGAAAAACATCCTCTATAATTGGACAACCACAGATTAACCATCTCAAAAAGTTACACAAACGACTTTTTAATAGATAATACCTATTTGTTCATTCAGTTATTCAGTCAATGAATATTTACTGAATCATATGCTAGGCACTGTGCCAGATGCTAAGAATACAATATTCAGCAAAAGCAAATACTGTTCCTGATCTCATGGAGTTCACATCTAGTGGAGAAGATAGCAATCCCCAATTAATCACAAACATCAATGTATAATTATAAACTGCGATAAGTGATATGATAGAAAGTTACACAGTGTTACCTATGAAGGTATATAACAGAGGAAGCTGACCTAGTCTTGAGGGGTTAGAGTGGGCAGAAAGGCTTCCTTGTTTCCAGATGAAATATCTTTTAGGTTGTGCTTTGAAGGCTTAATAGGAGTTAACTGGTGATGTGTCAGGAGATGCGAAATGCAAGGAAATATTCACAAGAGAAGAGAGAGCATGATGCATTCTAGGAACTGAAAGTAGACAGAGTAGCTGAAGCATTCATAAGGGAGGTGAGGGGAAAGAGTCAAATATGATACTGAAGAGGTAGACAGGGGCCAGATCAGGCTGTCTCCTACAAACCATGATAAAGATTTTGGTATTTATTCAAAGAGCAATAAGAATTGGGAGAATGGATTTGGGAGTGCAAATGTGTGATTGGGGCAATTAGTTGTCTGGTCCCTATTGTGTGTGGGGCAAATAGCCTTGTGTGGAAGGCTATTCCAGCACTCAGACAAGAGATAATGGCAAGCCAAACTGGTATAATGATGGTAGAAATGGAGTGAAGATATTTAAGAGCTAAAGCTGACAGGAGTTAGTGATGAATTTGGTTATGGGAATAAGGGATAGGAAGATGTTCAATGATGACTGATAGTTTCTTGCCTAATCCACCTATCTAAATGACTGTGTCATTACCAATGATGCTAAGAAACTTGCAACACATTGAGCGTATGTTCTCACATAATCAAAATCCTATGAAGTCAATGAGAATACTCAATGGAGTGGCAATTAATTATATATATATATTTATTTATTTTTGTGAGGAAGATCAGCCCTGAGCTAACATCCATGCCAATCCTCCTCTTTTTCCTGAGGAAGACTGGCCCTGGGCTAACATCTGTGCCCATCTTCCTCCACTTTATATGGGACGCCGCCACAGCATGGCCTGACAAGCGGTGCATTGGTGCGCACCTGGGATGCAAACCTGGGCTGCCAGCAGTGGAGCGCGTGCACGTAACCACTACGCCACGGGGCCGGCCCCCCTAATTATATATATATTTTAATTGACATATACTTTCAAGGAACATACCACAAATATATGATTTGATTTTCATATTTTATTATCTTTTTATTAGTTTAGTATTAGTTTATTAATATCACTAAAGGTACAAATAAAGATACTTAGTTTTGAGAAAGCTAAATGCACAACCATACCTAGATGTACAAAGAGGGAATATTTCAAAAAGCAATTGTTAACAAGCTCACTTATGCAATGTATTACTTGTCTGGGTCATATGTTTAATTTTGGTGAGGGAAAAATCACTTTTAAATAAGAGTAAAATGCGATAGAAACATGATTCAATATGCCAATATTCGTTTTACACAACATGTAAAAACTTCCACATCATTAAAATATCTGTATTTTATTTGAAAGATATGTGCTATTTTTTAAATTAGAGCAATACCTACTGAAGGTAAGAATAATAAATATTTAAATGAGTGAAATAAAAAATCAACATTGTGTCATAAACTCTGATTATGACATCCTCTTATACGACATATGTTAATTTAATTGTTACAGTTACTTACCTTATACCCATATTTTATATTTAAGGAGCTAGATGCTTTGAAAATGTATAATTTAAAAGTACAAGCATATTTTCGAAAGGCGTATTTTCAAAAACAGAAAACATACATATAAAATTGACTGTTATTATCTAGTATTGATGGACATGTAACTCTACTTTGAAATGGCTTGGCTACTTACCTTTCCAAAATAAAGTAACTTTCACTTATTTTGAAAAACTGAAATATCTTAGAATGTGTGCATTCTAAACTGTTGCCAGCCTGTTGGATGTTGGTACAGGCTACTCAGAGTGAAAAATATGTATGGTATATAGTTATTCAAGTTATCAGTTGGCTCCATTAGCTTATTAAAATCAATAAACATTTCTTTAAGTACTTGGTTAATGTCATGTTTTTGAGTTCAACTAGTCATAAAGGATCACTTAATTTTTTTGAATATTAACAAAAGTAAAAACTGAAGAATGTGGAATTATCTTATAAAGGCTCAGGTTTTCCCATGCTTTAAATTTGTATATATATTTATTTACTAAAAAGCATGCCTGATTGAGTACTTCTCTTCTAGAAGAGCTATTATTTTATCATTATTAGTTCAATAGTTATTATTGAACTAATTATTGAATATATTATTAAACACATATTATGTGCAAGACACTGTGTTAGTTCCTGTAGGTGATATGAACATAAGCGTATACTCTGCATAGGACACACTATATTCTGCTACTCAACACTCAATTCTGTACACTTTTCATGAGTTTTGATTATGTATTATTTAATTTAACCAAATGAAGAGCTGAAGAGCAATAAAATATATTTAAGTTTATGAAATCCAAAGAGTCAAAATATTTGTGAATAAGGCAAATAAATACAATACACTGCAGAGTGAGATAATGGAATTGTCTATCAATGTAGGTAATATTTGATATTTGTTATAGTCTATTTATGTTTTAATTAAAATAATTTAGCAACCTAGAGCAAAGAAATCTGCAATAATACTCAGTTATATACTAAAGAACTCATAATGAAAAAAAATTTCTAAGTGAACTTGTATTTATTTGTAGCAACACCAAGCACATAATAAAAGATAAAAAGATAAAAGATAAAATTCTTGGGCTGGCCCCGTGGCTTAGGGGTTAAGCCACCGCTTCTCCAGCCATGCTGAGTCCGCGTCACACATATAGCAAGTAGAAGGATGTGCAACTGTGACATACAACTATCTACTGGGGCTTTGGGGAAAAAAAAAAAGGAGGAGGATTGGCAATAGATGTTAGGTCAGAGCCGGTCTTCCTCAGCAAAAAGAGGAGGATTAGCATGGATGTTAGCTCAGGGCTGATCTTCCTCACAAAAAAAAAAAAATTCTTAAGTTGTGACTATAGGTGTTAAGAGAGCGACAAGTATAAATCCTGTCATGACATTGTAGAGCCAATGTATGTACACCATTTCTTCATTACATTAGGCCTTTCTGTGAAGAAACTTTAAATATAGTTTTACAGAAAAAGGATAATATTTACCTTTAATACTTACTGATATTACAAACCTTATCCAGCTCAGGAGAAGCACAGTTGGTCAACTGATCATTTTTTACAGGAGACATTGAATACATGACCTAAATTATTACTTTGTGAGAGATCGCTCTTTCTCTCTCTTTGCATGTATCTATTTATCTCACAGTAGCATGGGTAACATAAGTAGGGCTTTAGGGAAGGTATTAGCTAGAGAAAAATCAGGTCAACTGACTATTATTTTTTAAGATCAATTGAATCTTATATAGCTTAAAATAGCCACAGAAATCATCAGGGACCCACATTTCAAACACTTGAAGAATTTCAGGTTGTGGATGTATACACATCATGATAAAACTCTTGGTACTCTTCTACATACAGTGAGAATTAACACATTTAATAACATTCAATTATTTACCATAAATAGCCAGTTTATAACCTTTTATATTAAGTACGTTGTACATATATTTTTCATGTCACTAACATGCCCTGACGAGCCAGCCTCTTGGAGAAATGAAGTGGGCAACAACCTTCCATACCGATGTGATAAGATTTGGGACATATTTTTTCCTTCAGCCCATCAAGGAATTCAACTGTTGGGGCCTTTTTCAATGTTAAAACATGTCTCTCTCTGGATGGGGTAGGACTTGTGAGGTATTGCTACCCTAGGATGAATTTGTGTATCTAATCTTTTCCAATTAACAGCAGCATAAGAACAAGGTGTCAACAGGCGTGTGTACAAAGGGGGGTGCACAGGTCTGGGAGAAGAGCAAGGGACACTCATCATGGAGACAATATGGTAAGGAGAGAATAGCACTGAAGGGGAGATACTAAAGATGAAATTGGCTTATGTCACATTCTACTAAGACTGATCTTGGTCTTTCCTACCAGGCAGGGATTACGCAGGGCTTACGATGCCATTGATACCTGTGAGATGGCCTGGTGTGAGCACTGTTTGCAGCTTGAAAGCGTAAACTTACCTGCATGTTCACATTAACCTATTTCACCAACACAGGGAAAACATCTGCCGGCAAACTTGGATCTTCACAAACTTATAATGAGTGACTTCCTGTGCACTCTCAGGACAACTGCTGGGCTCTTTAAAATTTTACATTTTACACTTTTGAATTTCATTTTTTTCTCTATGGAAAGCTGCCTATAGCATCAAGAACTTTTTCTTTTTTTTTTTTTTTTAAAGATTTTATTTATTCAGTTTTTTCCCCCCAAAGCCCCAGTAGATAGTTGTACGTCATAGGTTCACATCCTTCTAGTTGCTGTACGTGGGACTCGGCCTCGCGTTGGACGGAGAAGTGGTGCCTCGGGGCGCTCCCGGGATCCGAACCCGGGCCGCCAGCATCAGAGCGCGCGCACTTAACCGCTAAGCCACGGAGCCGGCCCAAGAACTTTTTCAATATACATTAAAAAAAAGAAGTGTAACCTTTGTTATCATTTTAAATGACGAGTCGTTAGATGACAAAGCAGGACAATTTGATGTTGGCCATTCTGACTACAGGTACATTTTAATGCAGCCATTTTGAGGCAACTGTCTGGATGTACAATAACTGTTTTCTTCTTTCATTGTTTGATCGTTAATGTGTTCAGCAGACATTCCCAACACTATTCCATCTCTAACCTCTCTCCAATTCTGACAGACTTCCACTTTCTACTTTATTTTTGTATTATTTAATTTCTTTTATATAATGAGTATATATTAATTTTATATTTAAAAGGTCTGTTAAATTTTACTGTCAAAGTGAGTTAACCTCTAAGATGTTATCAGTTCTTCCTCCAACACTATCATTCTAAAAACATTTTGTAGTATTAAATATATGTGTATGACTCTGAGAACCATGAGAAATTTAATTGAGAATTCCCTGAGAAGTCTGGAGCTTAGAATAATGGATTTGATTTTGATCCATCTTGCCTAACTTGTAATATCACGCTCAGGAAGCCTGTAGAATGCAGAATGGTCCATTCTCTAGATCGGTATTTTTCAGCATTTATAACTAACTTGATACCCCCTTTTGAGAAACAAAGTTCTCAGTCTCCTCTCCTACTCCATCTGAGATTTTTAGGTCTATCCATCAAAAACATTTTTAAGAGCTTTGCTTTCTAAAATTTATAATAGGAAAACAATAGCTGTATTACCTATGCCCCAATCTTGGATATAAGAGTTCGTTTCTGAAGGAGAAAATTGAACATTCATATTTTGTCTTCACTAACCTAATTGTTCTTATTTATGCTATCTTATTTCATATTTATTTAGTATAAAGTCAGGGTGGTGGTTAAACACTGCAGCAAAGTTGTCTAACATTATTTCTTAATAAAATAGGCTAATTTTTTTTATACTTCATTAAAATGTCATTTACCAATTAAATAACATTTTTCTTCAAATTGGTAAGTCATTAACAGTAAATGTTTTACTAGTTCAGAAGTAGGTCTACATTAGCAAAATAATAGAAATCTCCTAAATATAATGACTGAATATTATTGCAAAATAAGAGTCCTGAAGCATGTTTATGGGTATACTTACAATTATTTTTGAAGGATGGTGATGGTTGGCCTACAGATGCTCGTGGATATTGGTTGATAACCCTAAAGGCAAACATTTAGAAAAATGCAATGAGAACTCTACAAGTAAGGTGCTATTTAGAATAACTATTTACACTATTCACATATAAAGCATAACTGAAAAGTAATGAGGCTGATGTCCATAAACATCAAAAGAAAGAGTCTCATTAACATAAAATGAATTAAAAAACAAACAGTATAGCAGGCATGCCAATGTCAGTTAAAGAGGAAATTAAATATCATTTAAGTATTATAAATGAATCAGCAAAATTCTAAGTCAAATATTAAGTTAAAACATTATTTCACATAAAATATTACAGACCAGGAGTAGTTAAATGGTATTTTGCCATTAAGTATTAAAATGATACTAGAAGCTGGAAGGGGAAATAACGTTTGAAAAATCACTATTTTAGTATCAATTATTTTAAAAGTATCAATCTACAGTATTTATTTTGGGACTTGAAAACAAAATTAAAACAAATATTAGCCAGCTACATTTTTGCAGTAGGACAAATAAATTTGGTGTAACAAGGTTAATATTTACCGTGTTTTAAGCATAAAAAGTTTCCCAAAACACGCAAAACATGACCAAAAAGTTTTAAATACAGAGATTTTCCTAAAATACAAAGCTGTGGGAACCCACTCAGAACCCCAGAGTTGGTATAAAGATTCCTTTAATTCGAAGACATTTTGAGATTCAACAGATGTAGAACAAAAACTTCCTTCGAGCTTCCCTTATCTGACTAAAAGCAGTAACTTTTGGGAAATGACGCTACCATAAATTCCCTCTCCAGGGGAGTTTATGCCTCTGAAGAAAACAGAAAGACCACTCATACCTGTATAAACAAACATTATCACAAACATCTCCTGTGTGTTCTCCTAAAAACCCATTTATCTTTCCTAAAGAAACCTATTTATTTTTCCCATAGAATCCATTCCTCACCCTCTCCCTTTTCCCTACTAAATTAGGTATATAAGCCTTTATTTAACTTGAACCATTTCACAAGCCAGTTGCTTTCTTTTTTTTTTTTAATTTTATTTATTTATTTATTTTTTCCACCAAAGCCCCCCAGTAGATAGTTGTATGTCATAGCTGCACATCCTTCTAGTTGCTGCATGTGGGACGTGGCAGGCCAGAGAAGCGGTGCATCGGTGCGTGCCCGGGATCCGAACCCGAGCCGCCAACAGCGGAGCGTGCGCACTCAACCGCCAAGCCACGGGGCCGGCCCCCAGTTGCTTTCTTTGTTGGCTCTGATATGCATATAAAATAAACCTTTTTTTCCTGTTAATCTCTCATTTTGTCAGTTTAATTTGCAGGCCCCAGTCATAAAACCCAAGAGGGTAGAGGAAAAGTTTTCCCAAGAGGAAAGCTGATTCTTCCATTCATCCAAGTAGGTAAAATGGAGTGATGTAAATACCATTAGAGTTATGAGAAATACACAGGAAATGTTAATTATCATATTATTTGAAGACATTAAAATATTTTATTAGCTCATAAACTTATCAATATAAGCTACCATATTTGAAGCATAGTATAAAATATTTATGTGATAAATTTTAAAGCCACAATTTAAATAGTTTATGTGACTACCCCTTTAATCATCCAAGATACAATGAACTATAACAACAAATTGTTATATTTTTCATCCCTTATGACAGTGAATAAAAAATAGTTCTGACTTCAAATTAGTGAAAATCAACTTGGAAAAAAGCTTTGCTATGTTAATCTAAATTTCAGAAAATATATTTAATGTTATACATTTGAACTAGCATTTTCTTTTCTCTCTTACAGCTCCAAATAATACAAAGATTTATTGAAATAAATATGTGAGAACACATGATCACATTAAACTTCTATTTTAATAAAATGGTAGGGGACCTATAGTAAATAAAAATAATTTCTTCATGAAAAGGGAGGTAAAACTGGTTCTATCTAGTATGTTTCAAGGCGCAGAGGTATAAAATTAATAGCAAACGTTGAGCAATGATGAGACTCCATGCTCTATGAAGAAGCTGGTGGCCAAGTTACTAGTCTGTACAATCAAAATTATACATAGCATTGCAGTAAAGCATGAAATCATTTCAATACACAGTAATGACCCATTCTACCTGCTGTAGTTCCCATTAATTTTATCTAACGAACAGATACCCGTGCTGAGAATAAAACGTTTATGGCCAGAGAACTGCTGCCAAAGGAATTACAGCCCCCTAGTGGTTAACTCTGACTACTGCAGTCAGAACAATGTGAGCTACGACTATGATTATGCCATTTATTCATGAATGATTTATTTATTGTGGTTTTTCCCCCTCTTGGGGGGCGATTGATATATCTTATAATAAAGCATTTCTGCTCCTTCCTAAAAAAAAAAATCTGTGAATTAAAAAAAATTGATTCAAGATCTATCCATTGAAAACATATTTTCTGATGTTTTGTAACATTTTAGTGTACATTTCTAAAATTTTAATTAATTTTGAAAAAGTCTGGAATACCCTAGGTGAAATTAAATCTTTTCTCAATTTCTGTCTCTCTCTTTAGCCCCACTTGCTTTGCCCGTCCCCCACGACCATGACATTCTTTATATTAATATGGGTGCATCTATCATACACTCTCCTTTCTCAGTCTTTTTCTCTCAGCTATTTATACATAAATCTGAGATATATTTTATTATCAATGGCCTGTCTTTTCAAGTTTTTATCCATCTTACCAAACTGTTTATTTTGAAAATTCCCATGTGATTTTGATAGATGTTTCTCCTTCGCAGGCTAGTGACTCTAGATAGAAAAGAAAGATGCCCCTGACCACAGCCTCACCTTACATATTAATTCAAACACTGTGTACTTCCCTCCTACAAAATAGTGTGTAGAATATTTTTCAGTTTCACATGTGCATTCCTATTACCTCTGACGCTATTTATAAGTGATTTATAAAGTAACATGAAGGGTAATTTTTTGATTGTTCAAAACAAATTTTATCCTACTTTTCCTACAAAAATTGTTGTTATTTTGCTTTCAGCCTACCCTGAGAAAGGATATTATAAAATAATAGTTTCAATTCAAAATTGTGCTTTAAAAGTCATAAGAACCCTGTGATAATTTAATAGAGAAGTTTGCTGCTTTATTTCTCCTCAGTTGAAATAATAGGGAAGAAACAGGCATTTAAAGTGGAAAATCTATTAAAGAAATGCGTATCTTACTGTGCTTAATAGTCAACATTAAAATGCCAGTATTCAATGCTGAGCAGAAGGAGTAAATGCTAGCATTGCAAAAAAGCTTAATGTACGTCTTTGGAATAACATGGATATTCCATATTTAAAAAGAAGGATGTCATCTTGCATTCAAGATTAAAACATGACCACATCGGCACTCAATGCTACCCTTTACTGCCTACTTTGACTTTTAAAAAACTGCTTTAATGAAGTATAGTTTACATATAATAAAATGTACATATTTTAAATATAGAGTTTGGTCAGTTGTGATGAAGGTATACATACCTGTGTAATTGCCAAGCCAATGAAGATATAGAATATTTCCATCCTCCTATTCCCCAACTCCAGGCAACAATTTTCTTACTTCTATCACTATAGATTATTTTTCCCAATTCCAGAAGTTCACATAAATGGAACTATACAGTACGCTCTTCCCCTTTTTCTATTTCTTCTATCCTTTGTTCAAAACATTTTTTTCTCCCTTTCACTGAGTTTTATTGAGACTATTTAAAGCACACATTTCCCCTTGCCTTATCCTGTCGATTTATTGATTTGTATTTTCTTACCTTTCTTTTCAAGTTACCGTGGATTCTTTAATACCTCAATCTTTGTCTAACATGATATGCCTTTTAAACTTACTGTGTGAAGTCAAAGAGAGCAATGGAGTGGACTATTGGTGACACTTGGAACAATGAATCAGAAGTCCAACAGAATGTGACAAACCAAAGGAGCAATTACAAAAGACAAAACCACTGGAGAACACTTTCAGATACAAAATGATGCATTGTCTATTGCATCCTCATATTTAACACAATGGAGATAACAAAAACAGTTATTTCTGGTGTGCATAAAGCATATGTACTTCAGAAAAAAAGATTAAAACACGTACTTGGGGATGTAAATAGGATCTATTTATATATTTTATTAGATGTGATAAGGTTGGTTGTTTTAATGGGAAGTATATTAAATAATGGATATCATATTTTGGGTAGAAGGTCCTAGTTTCTATATTCAGGTTTATGTGCTTTAAAAAACTTTTTGATGTTGGCAGCTAACATGTATACTAGTTGAAAGTTCCTACTAATGTGTTATGTGCCACACCACTATTGTAAAAGAATAGTGCAAGCCAATCAGAATGAGAGGCAGTTTTACTTCATAAAAATCCTCTGAATAGGTGTAATTTTAAGAAAGTGTGTTCCATATCAGAAATTTAGAAAAAACAGATGGCAAACTTTGAATCAACTGCTTCTTATGGCGCTCAACAGCAAATAGCATATACACACGAGTTTTCTACTCTAAATGCCTCCTTTCTGGAAAGGATAGTCATGATTGCCAAGTGTTGATTGGATAGAATGGAAAAAATGAAAGAAATGGACTAGAAATTTAACTTTCTTGGGTTTGAAACTTAGGTTTTCCTAATCAATTGATTTTGAACAGCAGTACTGTGAGGATGCCTTCCTTTTTACTGATTTTACAGTACTAAAATAAAATTGAGTAACAAAAAGGATGATGGAAGCTCAGATACAAAATTTTATTTTATTCAGAAGTGTGAAACAATTTAGGATTTAGCCAGATAAGTCAAGACCCTATTGCCTGACTTTAACCATGAATTTTTTGTTTATTTGCCAACTCCTCTTAATATAAAACAACTTCTCTGACATTCCCAGCAAGGATAACTGTTAAAAGTTTGCAGGTTCCTAGAATAAGAAAGCCTATAGAGATAGAAAGGTTTTTTGGTTGCCTAGAGTTGGGGGGAGGGGGGTTGTGGGAGAAGCTAGGGGAGTGGGGAGTGACTGCTAACCTGTATAGGGTTTCTTTTGGGGAGGATGAAAATGTTTTAAATTGTGCTGATGGTTGTACAACTCTGTGAGTATACCAAAAAACCATTGAATTGCATTGTATGCAAATAGTATCTCAATGAAACTGTTAAAAAAGATTTTGGGTTGAATCCATTACTTCAAATGAAAAATCAGATCTTAAAATAACTTTGAAAGGTTGTATTGTTAAAAGATATACTGGGGAATATATTAATTTCACATAATAATAGTGTAAACATTTATACATCTAAGAATCATGAAAGGCCATATTTTAATTAGAAATAATAATCCTAATAGCTGAAGCTCTGCACGTGTAAACTAAATGTGTCAACATTTTGTAATGATGTGGAAGCTGGAGCAGCACATTAAAAAGAAAAACTAAAACCGTGACAAATATGCAAAACAACTAAAGCATTATGAAGTCTTTTTTAATTGAATAAGATACATTCAAAGGTCAATTTTGTTTGTTTTTTTTTTTTTTGCAGGGAAAGATTCGTCCTGAAGTAACATCTGTTGCCCATCTTCCTCTCTCTTTTTTTTTCTCCCCAAAGCCCCAGTACAGAGTTGTATGTGGTAGTTGTAAGTCGTTCTAGTTCTTCTATGTGAGCCACCACCACAGCATGGCAACTGACAGATGGGTGGTGTGGTGCTGCCACCAAAAAGCAAACCCCGGCCACCGAAGTGGTGAGCACCGAATTTTAACCACTAGGCCATCAGGGCTGGCTCCAAGGGTCAATTTTTATTTGGCCCCTATCTCAAATCTACAAATATTCAGTGTTTATGTATAATAAGAATGATGCAAACTCTTCTATTTGAGATGACTCTTTTTAATCATTAATGTTAACACCAAACAATACTTTCCAGTCACTTCTCTGGTGAAGAAAATGTCATCTCTAAGCATCCAATAAATGGCCAAGTAACAGACACTCTTTACTATGGGCAAAAACCGTTTGATTTATTCACAGTTGATATTCATTAAAGGTTATTTGGGGGGATTCTGTACCTTGTTATGCAAGCTATTATCTTTCTCTCAGCTCTCTTTTTGTTTAAATTGTACCAGCATATATATAACTGATAATTTAAGTTAAAAAAAAGATTTTAAAGCTAATGAATTTAGAATTGAGTTAAAAACTAGTGAAAGATTCTGAATACTACATAGGCTTTTGCTCTGAACAGTATTTGGAAATTGATTCTTAAAATACTCTTAGATAGTAGGTGGGTTTGTTTGGTATGCTTTATTTTTATTAAAAACTATCTAATATTTACTCAACTTGAAGTGATAAGCTTCACGGTAAAAATCATGGGAAAAACTCAGTACAAAATATATTATCAATATGAAGTTACACACCAGAAGAAAACATTTTAAAGTTATAAAAAGACATAAAATGGGAGCCTTAAAATTTGACATTAATATGCTTGCATTTAAAATGCAGATGCCATGTTTAGATTTGAACTTGTTAAATTATGAAAATGTATAACTATTATATATGAAATTAGATTAAAATAGAAGCATTAATTATGTTGTGAAGATATAAAGGCAGAATGGAATTTCACAGCATATGGAGTCAAAATGTTTCTTGTGTTATTTTGACTGCCTTTTTTCCCCTAGTAAATGTGATTTGGGGGAACTTAAGGTGAATCTGTCTGGTCTTCTATTGTTTATTGAGAGTTTATTATGTGCTAGGTTCTGCATATACGTTATACATTATATCCTTGGAGCAATCCTTCAAGGCACAAATTATTATCCTCATTTTTTAAGATGAGAAAGCTTAGACCCTAAAACCTATTTAAACTATTCAACAAACTACCCTTAGAAGACTTGCTTACTATATGGTGAAGAGTAGACAGATAACAATATTAACCCATGCAAATATAACAATACTCTTCATCTAATCTTAAACACCATCTTCAAAAGCTTTAAGTTCATTTTTTTTTACCTTTACATACTCCAAATACTCTTAATCATGAAGATCTCCAATTAAATAATGTATGCCTGGTCTTTTTTTAAATATTATGATTCATTTCTTCCATTTTCCTATTTCTTTGCCAATGTCTATTAGATAACATTTTGCACACCTTTTCCATCTTTATTTCTACTAGTAAATAATAATTCTTTCACCTTTAAAAGTGAACTGAGATCTTTGAAAGTACACACATTCTTGGTTTGCAGAAGCTGCTATATGACTCTTGACTTGTCTTCTATTTATTTAGTTCTTTGAGAACATTGTCAGTGACTAAGTAAATTTTATACCAAGAGTAGATTTTGTGCTTGAGTATTTGGCATAATTTTAAAACTCAAGGCCGTTAATCAAGGTGCTGTGGAAAACGTATACACAACCTTTGTAGTTTGATTTCTGGCTCTACCTCATATTACCTACGTGTTTGGGCATGCGATTTAACTTCTCTATGTCTCCATCTCCTATTTATTATGGTGGTTGTGAGAATTACATGAGATATATGTACCTTGTCAAATGCACTAACTAGGATATGGTGCGGGCTCAGGACTTGTTAATTCCTTTTCCTTCCTCTCCTCTTTTTACTAGAAGTACCCATGATTTCTTCCCTGAACCACCTCCTACCTCAGAGATTCTGTTCTGTATTGACTAGATGGAATGGTAAATATAAATAACAATTTCAGTAATACTATTGTTTTAAAAGTTCTGACAAAAGGTTGAATGAATAGAAAATTGAAACCACTATTATTGAAAAGATTGAAAATTGAAACCACTATTTCAACCAAATACATTGAAGATTTTCTTGAGCTATGCATTTTCCTTCTGGTTACTGTTTCTTCTGGTGCACATCTAAATGAAAGTTAACTATTTAAAATTTGCTTACGAGACACGTGAAAGTTTCAATTTGGTTTCAAATCAATCCAATATATGCAAGGTGCAGATGCGAGTGAATAATGGAAGAATCACAGAAGTAAACAGACTTCATTGTACAAAACGTACTTTATTTTTTTACCTTTTAGATCATGCCACTGAACTCATTTGATTGTTCATATTATGATTTCATCCTTCACATACTCTATAGTTCACAGATTCATTGTCCTCAAAACCACATGAAGGTCATTGTTTTGTTTCTTTATAAAAATGACATCATGGATTAAAGCTGGAATTCCGTAGCTAGTGACTCATCCTTGCATTTGTACATTTTAAGAGACATAATTTACAGAAAGGAAGCATCCAGCTTTGAGCTGTTTCAAACTTCAGTTACTCTAACTAATTAAGAAATAAAGGTTAACATAAATAAGTGCACATGGCCTGTCAACTGGTCAGTCGTCTAATTTAAACCTCAAAAAAATGCTCTTATTTGTCTTTTTCACAATTCTTTTTCTCTTGTTGTGAATATATGTGTGTAATGTATATCATATCACACACACACATCTTTTACCTATATGTCAGTAAGAATAAAAGTCATAATCTTGAAAGTATTTACATACTTATACTAACTTTCTAATTATTGAAGCCAACAATGTGAATGCACTTTCTGTTCATTCTGAATTTATTAAGCATGACATGATTCTCAAGGACAGTATGATGTAGTCAAAATTTTAAAGGCTTTCATTTAATATGCCAAATAGCCTTCAAGAAGCAGTGAACCATGGTGGAAAAGAACTTGATTTCAGACTTAAGAGATTTGGGTTCTCTTTGTAAGCTTTGCCAATAATTAGCTGTGTGACATGGCACAAGTCAGGGACCCTCTCTAAGCCTTAATTTATTCATCTTTAAAATACAAGCAATATTAAATCTATTACAAATGTTATCAGTGTACTTGAGTTCTATCGCTTTATTAAAATGATTAGTACTTTGTGTGTTGTTGCTTTCATAACGTCATCCACGCATTTAGGAATTACAAAGTACTTTGCTATATTCCTAAAAATATCAAACTCCATAAATTATCTAATAAAAACGAATGACTCTTTTGGTGTTGGGAACTAACAGCCACTTGATTTTCAGACAATTGATATCTGAGAGTCTACTCTACACCCCATCATTTACTTGCTTGTAATATAAGCCAAAGTATAATTCAGATATCTAAGGGCTTGCTAAGAACAAATAATTCACATGACTCCTACCTTACTATTTGCATTTGCATTGTTCAACTAACCTAATCCATTACAGGACACACAGAAGGTGTAACTCACGTTTGCTGATTTATTTTTTAAGTCATTTAAGAGCAACAGGATTGAGCATGAATAACTCCAGACTCACAGAGTTTTTTTTTTTTTTTTTTTACAAAAATATTGTTCATCTTAAAATTTCTGAGTCAGTACAAAAAAGATTTGGTCACTATATGCTTAGGTGATAGCGAAAAAGGCACCTGAGAGAGTTTATCCAAATTTGTATTCCTTCCTTGGGCTTTGGGGCAAAGAGGTTTTGATAGCAGTATTTTAATTCCATACAATCTCTTTTAACGTCTGTGTCAATCTTCCTCTATTTTGTATGTGGGTCACCACCTCAGCATAGCTGCCAATGAGTAGTGTAGGTCGGCACCCCAAACTGAACCCAGGCCGACGACGTGGGGCACGCTGAACCTAACCACTAGGCCATGGGGCTGGCCCCCCATACAATCGCTTTTTTTGTTTACTCCACTCTCTGAAAGTTCTCTAAGCTTAACAATGACCCTTTTCTGCCAAATCCTTTATGTCAAGTTCATATACTGGATCTCCAACTAGTCTCCAAACTAAATATTTTTTCCTCTTCTGGGAGGCCCTGTAGTACTCAGTCAAATGTTTTGCACAGAGCAGAACCTTAACAATCATTGAATGTAATTATGTATAAAGTCGGGAAAAAAAACTGAGAGTTTCATTTTGAGGATTCTGAGATAAATATGATCCTTAGATATTCCCCAATGCTTTGAGTAATCAATGTTTAATGTTTGGACCTCTGCTCTTTTCTCTCTACAACTTTCTCTCCCTTGGAAAGTTTTGAAATTCAGCTAAACCATAGTAGTATGGATTGCTCCAAATTCTTTTACCTCCAGGCTTGACCTGTCTCCAGAGATCCAATATCATATTGTCAGCTATCCAAAGAACATCTGATGATGCATGTTTCACCATTATCTTAAATATATTTGAATCAAAGGCTACTATCTTACCCACAGTAACTAGTTCCTAATTTCTTTTCTCACACTGAAACATGAACATCTCTCAGTCTTTTGGAATGTTTTCTTTCATCTGTGTCAACTTAAACCCTAGTTATCCTCAGGCTTCAGTTCAGTTCCTATCTCTTCCAATAAAATTCCAATAAATAATAAAATTAATTATTTCTCTCTCTTCATTTGTACATGGCACATAATTTAGCACTTCACTATATAATGTCTCAATTTTTGTTGCATGTCTGTATATTTTATCTTACCAAATAAAATGTAAATTCCTTCATGGTAGGAATCACACCACACAAAAAATGATCATTAAGTACTGGCTTGACAATTTTGTGACTCTAAGAATAAATGCTATGTTCTCTGCCATGTTTTTACAATGTCAGGTGTAATTAAGCTTCAAAAAATATTTAAGTGGTGATGATGATAGAAATTTACATGATTACTCAGCTAGATCTAGAGTAGGCTTGAGTGTCACAGGTTAAAATCTGGCTGAGGACAAAACTTTAGATAATTCTTTTGAAATTATTTTATACCAACACAAATGGCATAACTTTAGATTCAGTAAAGATGATAACAAAGGAACTAGATATTATTTTCAGGGAGGAAGTTATTAGAAATCAAGATAGAACACAGAGAGTAGTCATGAACAAGCTATAAACAACCTTTCCTTTTCTCCTTCCTACTGATGGTGCTCAGGGCAAGCTGCCCCAGGAAGCACCACTCTGGTATGCGGATTATTTCGAGCTGAAGACAATAAGGACTCAGAGAGCTCAGGAAAAATATTTGAGTTTCCCCTCCCAAACTGCCTAAAGAATTTAAAACCAAAAAATCTGTTTTAGGAAGGGGTTATTATCATGACTGCTATAAAAGATAATTTAGGATAGAGGTTACAATAGAAAAGGCACCAACAAGCCCATCTTATCGGGAGTTCTGTCTCTCTGGCCACATTCTTTGGATGGTCCTGCGAGGAGTTGTCAGACAATCATTTACAAGGGAAGTCTCCATTTGTAAAGGTATCTCCCTCTCTGTATTGGGAAAAGGGGGGGGTGAGCTCATTTCTAGTAACTTATCAATGTGGAAGATGAGGCCTTGGGGCTGTATAATAAACCTTACTCTTGTTTACTGTGCTTTAGTGGTAATCTCCTGTAACTGACTCCCCTCACCCCCAAAATCCTCCTTTGTCATTGGCTGAAAATGATATTTAAGACGAGAATTTCTGCTATTGTGTTGAGAAACGCAGTGTCTCTGCTTTCTCCCATGTATACATGTTATTAAACTTGGTATTATTTTCTCCTGCTAACCTGTCTTGTTGATTATTTGGCCAGCCAGAAGAACCTTAAGGGAAAGGGCAGAGGGAGATTCTCCCTCTTCCCCCGACACTACCATCTGAGGTCATCCTTAAAGATTCAAGAGTTCTAAACATAAATACAGTGAATTGAATACTCCTCATAAAAGAAGAGTTCTGATATAAGGAAAAAAAGATCATATGAAATCTAATTAAAGGCCTCTAGATGAATATCTGTCCACATATTTCTTTTTCTTCTGAAGCCCTTTATAAAGTAATAGCTTACATATCCAATTAAATTTAAGAATGTGTTAAAGGAATAAGACAATTTCTAATCATGAAGCACAATCATAAACTAAGCGTTGACAACATTGATATTGGGCAAGATATTCACGAACTCTTATAGAGGGTTTGTAGCTGCAGACAGTATAATTTAAACTACCTAAAAATGATTATGTTTAACTTGTTATAACCAACGATGTCTTAAATTTACTTTAAGTAATAAAGACAAAAAGAAGAGACATTTTCACTCATTCAGTAATCTTTAAATAATGAATTATTTCAAATTTAGGGCACTGGAGTGAATGGAAAATGACAAGATCAGGGCTCTAAGTGAGGATTGGCTTTAGCTTGTTTAAGGATTTCTTATGTAGTTGCAATGTCACGACCATTATCTTCTGGGCTGTAAAAATCAACTACCTGAGCATTACTATTTGACGTGGATTTTCAGAACTAGAAAACTGTTGGAATTTTTTTAAGATTGCAACATTTGAAATGATCTGGGGCCAGCCCCGTGGTGTAGTGCTTAAGTTCAGCGCTCTCCACTTTGGTGGCCCAGGTGCGGAGCTGCACCACTCGTCAGCCATGCTGTGGTGGCGACCCACATACAAAATAGAGGAAGATTGGCACAGATGTTAGCTCAGGGCTAATCTTCCTCAAGCAAAAAAAGAGGATTGGCAACAGATGTTAGCTGAGGGCGAATCTTCCTCAGTAAAAAAAAAATAAGAAATGATCTTAGTAACCATCTAGTCTGATTTACTTTTTTAATAGGTGAGTAAATAGAGGCTCAGAAAAGACTAGAACCAGGTCATTTAACTCTAAATTTGCACTATAAAAACCTTTTCCCACACTGCTCATGTGGTTTTATATATTAATAATTCAGCAAATATATATTGAAAGAACCCACAATGTATAATGATGTATGCAGAGGGTAGTTGGGGTGGAGGTATAAACATGAATGATAAATAATTTTGTCCTATGTGAATTTATAATCCAATAGGAAAGACTCAAATTAAAAAATGAGATGATGCATATAAAACTTTAAACACCATGACTGGTACATAGGAGGCCCTGAAATTTAAAAAAACAAATAACAGCAACAACATGCAATACAATGTGCTAAGTATTGAAAACAATAATGTCTACTTCCTTTCAAATTTGAAATTCAAATTCTAGTATTGTTATGCACACAGGTGTCAACCTAGATGATTTTTTTTATATGGCCAATAGTCTTTTCACAAAGCATATACACAATCATAGCACATTTGAATTTTAAGCACTGTTTTTTGGCCTTTTAGTTTGCATAATACCCTTCATCTTCCCTCCACCCCCTTCCTTAGTAAAACAGTACATTTTTCTCTGACTTAAGCATGAGACTGTCTGCAGTCATTTCCCAATGTCACCCATTACCTGGAGCTCATTACTTCATGACCCATCCTGTAGTCTTTTTATTTTATCTTGGCATTTCACAGCAACTTTGGCATCTGGTAGCTATTAACCATACATATGCTCTGCCCAGGAGTTGGGCAGCATTATTTTGTGCCATTTTGGTGGGAATAGGAGATGTGCAGAGTTCAAACATGGAATTGGGGAGTTGTCTGAAGCGAGATTTCAAGCATGAACCCTAAGATTCTGTAATCATAATGGGAATGAAAAAAGGGACACATTTGAGCAGCATTTTGTAAAAATAATTCAGAAGCTATATCGATGAATTTAATTGAGAGTAGATGGAGAAAGGTGATCCAAGAATGGCTCCAAAGCAGAAAGAACAAGCGTTATTTCAATTATCATGAGAAAGTAAAGAAACTTGGGAGAAAGGGTAGAGTATTTTTAAAAACTTCCTAACAATGTAAGTGTTTTCATAATGTAGTTTATGTATTACGTTACAGAAATAACTGTACTTTTAGTTGATCTTATTACTTCACTCTGAATCCAGAGACTTAGAATACCCACTATGGATATGAACAAATTTGGCTGCTCTTCTGAAAATGGTACTTACCCAAAGTAAAGTACAAAACCAAAGTAAAAAAAAAATCAAATTACTTTATACCAACGTATTAACTTCTGAGGTTTTCAAAGTTTTTAACTTTTAAATTCTGACTATTTTCATTTCAGTGGTAAAACTTGTGAGAGTTTTCTCCATACTCTTTTCCCCATTTTATATATTCATATGATTTATGTCTCTAGATTTGTAACATTAGGGATGTAATGACCTCAGTGGTTTCTGTATTCTTGTTTGTAACAAAGAGGTTGTTTTGAAAAACGCTTATAGACAGATCACCTAGTACAACTCTCTCATTTTATAATTGTAGAAACTGAGGCCCAAGTAGAGCAAGTGACCCACCCATTTTTCCTTCATTCATCCTGAATGGGAGGGTAGGAAAGAGAGAAATCAATGTGTCTGTACCATAAATTGCAGAACTGTATTATTACATGGAATTGCCTCTTTTTTTGTACATTTGCCTCTCTTTGATTATTTATTTAGCACTTTAGTACTCCTAATGCTTGAGGAAGGTAAGAAGGTCACAGAATTCTTCTTCCCTTCTTCTTGTATTACATAAAGGATTACGCTTAATCCTGGAGTACTACAGGTACAGTAAAACAGTCCTATCAGGGGAATAGTTAAGAAATGTTTTAGTATGGGTACATATCAGATGGAATTGCCTTTTCTGTCTAATGGGATTATTAGCTTCTTTAGGGAAGTATTGTGTAATATGTGTATCACCTCTCTTAACATTCAATAAAGCGTTGGGCATATGGTAGTCCCTCCACAAATACTTGCTGAAATTCCCTGATTCTTACAGGTTTTTTATTTACTTTCACATTATTGTTGACTAATTTGGCAGATAAACATAGTAAATTTTGTAAATTTATTTACAAAAATTTAGATAATTGGCTGAAGTTTTGCAGTAGAAGCATGAAAAGTTGAGGTAGACCATTATCCAATGAGAGGAGGGTAATGAACCTTCAAACTAGTGAATCTGTACTTTCTAACTTAAGATTTTTGGAGTGCAAAAGTCGTTTTATCAGACAGAAAGTATAATGGTGGCTGCCAGGGGCTGGGGGGAGGGGAGAGTGGGGAGTTATTGTTTAACAGGTATAGAGTTTCAGTTTTACAAGATAAAAAGAGTTATGGGGATGGATGGTGGTGATGTTTGTACAACAGTGTGAATGTATTTAATACTACTGAACTGTACACTTAAAAATGATTAAGATGGTAAATTTTATGTTATGTTTATTTTACCACAATAAAAATAATTTTTAAAAAAAGAAGTAACCAACCTAATAAAAGATACCTTCCCAAGGGAGGAAAAAAAGAGTTGTTGTATCAATGAATAGTTTTGGGGCTTCTAATTCTACCATACATCATAAATTCTTTTCCATTTGTATAGCAATTTTTTTAAATAGATATAGAAGCATGATGAAAAGACTAGAGAAATAAATCTATTGAGAAACCAGATCATTTCTGCTTTCTTGAAATTTGATTTTAAAAAAATATTTGTTGGAGGGATACCAGATCCTTTTTGTTTTACTTCCACCAAGAATAAAGTCATCAACTTCTCTCTGAATCAAATTTAGACTGATGTTACATTTAATAATATAAGACATGGGAGTCCTCCCACTCCTGTGGGAGTCAGTGGCTAACCAAAAAAATGTGAAAACAATCTATCTACAAGCCACAAAGCATTAAATAAATTTTAACTGTTATTCTAATCTAATATAAAAAAACTAACAGATTCATGATTTTATCACTCAGAGCAATTCATTAATAGTAACCTCTGATTTCCTATGGCATTATAAAAATGAGGCAATAAAGCTCTTGTTTACGAATTTATTTGCGGCAAAGGCATTTGGGAATTATTATTTTAAAAAGAAAAAGTTCTGCTTCACTCTGAACCATCAATCCATACCAAGAAATGAGTGTAGATCTTTGAGGTTACTAATTAAAGGCTAACTAACAAGAGAATTCTACAGCCAGAATGCAGAACTGACCTTAATCTTTGATTATATCTTTGCAGACATGTATGTGGCCAATAGAATGGGGTGTAGTGCTGTCTCTCTTTCACATATATATGTATATATATACACACACACATATGTGCGTACAGTCATGTGTTGCTTAACGACAGGGATATGTTCTCAGAAATGCATTGTTAGGTGATTTTGTCATTGTCCAAACATCATAGAGTGTACTTACGCAAACTTAGATGGTATAGGTTATTACATACCTAGGCTATACGGTACTAATTTTATGGGACCATTATCATGTATATGGTCTGTTGTTGACCGAAACACCATTATGTGGCGCATGAGTGATATATATAACATGGTATATTTTGCTGTGAAATGGAAAAATAAAACTGTATATCATAGGGCTAAGCTTTAGCTAAATTAGTTTTAAGAAGATTTATCATTTCTTTTTTTTTTTTTTTTAAAGATTTTATTTATTTTATTTTTTCCCCCCAAAGCCCCAGTAGATAGTTGTATGTCATAGCTGCACATCCTTCTAGTTGCTGTATGTGGGACTCGGCCTCAGGATGGAGGGAGAAGTGGTGCCTCGATGCGCACCCGGGATCCGAACCCGGGCCACCAACATTGCAGCGCGCGCACTTAACCACCAAGCCACAGGGCCGGCCCCAGATTTATCATTTCTTAATTGCTCTAATCGTTTAGGGAAATTGTGTCAGAGAAATCTGTTACTCTGCTAGATGCTATTGTGCAAGTGTGCTAAAAATTGTACTTTAGTTCATCCTTTATCTTCTTTCACCTCTACTTTAAGCATCGGAACATACATTCCTAGGAAGATAGATAGATAGATAGATAGAGAGATAGAGAGATAGATATAGAAATATGTATATATATGGCAACACAATTAATAAAGATACATTAATTGTTTACCTACTACAGGCAAAGAGTTTGCCATATATGTGGGCTAGTCAGCAAAAACTTTAGGCAAGAGGTGGGGCTTGAAGTAGACCTTGAAGACCAGGTAGAATTTAGATAGATTTGGGAGGAGGACCTTATACCACAGTACTGGACTTCTCCAATCTTACTCTAGTATTTCTAGTAATAAATTACTGTTGAATCACAAATCATAGTTTTTGTGTTATTAAAATGGAAGTAATAAATGGAAGTAATCGGTTTGGTTTTGGTTTTTTTAAACAAACTTTAAAGAAAGTCTTTAAACACACAGCATTTTTGTAAGTATGTTCTTTTTAACCCTCATCAATTTTTGTTTAAGTATTGTACTCTGATACAGTCTTTCTACTTGAGCTCAAATCAGTAAACTAAAAAACTGACAATTGCTTTTTAAAATACTTATTTTCCGAGTCATAGTTATCACATTATTTCTCCTGATGCCAGCGTGAAGAGGTAATATACGGCAAATGGGATCAGACAGCACTTCAAACCTCTCTGATACACGATTTTTAATGATAAAATCATTTGATTTTTATCATTAATGATAAATGATAAAATGATTTTTAATGACCCTTTGTCACTCCAGTCTCAGACTTCCAGAACTTCAATTTTCCTGTTAGAATTTCAAGTAGGCAACTTTGTATAAATGACCAAATTCGAATAGCCTTTGTTGTGGTGTCATGTATACGACAAACCACACGCACTTATGTGTCCAACTCACTGTAGTAACACTTGACCCTTTCCAGTCATCGTCTCTATATAATAGTGTTATTTCCCTGATTTCATTTCAGTCTTGAAATGATCTCTGTAACTCCCCTGAGCTTCACTCAGGCTTCCTGTCCCTCAGTCCCTCAGCATTAATGGTACTTTCTCATTTGCTCTACTTTTTTATTAGTAGCTGAATCTCCAGATGAAATGTTACATGCCTATCTTATCACCTTGCCAAGCAGCATATTAATGATTAATGGACACTGTCAGTAATAATATCCTCATGTTCACGTGCAAATCTATTCTATCCAAAGACTAGTGGCTACAGTATGAAAGAAAAATTAGCCAATTCCTAAACAAAGGCAGTAGAGTTTACTGCTTAACAGCATGGCCTCTGGAATCAAAAGTGCCTGGCTTCAAGATTGGTTTTGGCCATTTAGTGTGAGCGGATTACTTAACCTCTTTGTAGTGCCTCAGTTTCCTCATGTGCAAACTGTATATATTAGTAGTACGTTCTTATGGTAATTGTGAGGTTTATATAAGCAAATACATGTAAATCTCTTAGAAATGTGTAGTACATAGTAATTTTTAACATATAACAGCTATTATCATCATCTTTTATACCTCTTTTATGAAGGATAATTACTTGCTAACTTGGGCAAGTCTTCTGACTTTGATTATAGGAAGCTGTACATGAAAGTATTGAGTAAGTCTTGATTACTGAGATAAAATGAGAGCTATGTGAGTTTAAAATACGCTTATAAAAAGGTTTGAACACTGGCACATTTACTCATGGGCATACTAATGACTTTAAAGACAACAGCCATGTTTTATAAAAATGAAAAGATATACAGAACCTAAGTCAGTTTGTTTACTGCTATTCTTTTCTAGACCTTAGTTGATATTGTCTTTGGTTTCAGCAGTGTTTAATTTTCATTTTTTAAATTTTTATGTTGAGTCTACCCCCACATCCTGCATTATAACGCTGATTCGACTCTAAATGCTCACCATCCCTTCCTCACTCGCAATCAAGCCACTTCATTTTCTTTGGAAGGCCACACTCACTACTCACCTTCATTTTTTCCATGCTCGGCTACCCACCTCATACAGTAGTTTGGGCTGCCCCAAGGTGCCTTGAACTAACTCTCTATGCTCTGCTTCCTCTATTACTCACTCTTTTTTATCAGAAATCTACTTCCCTAATTGTCCACCAGAGGAAACCATGTTCTTATAATCTCCTGAACTTGAATAATGAGAAACATGTTTAAGAATTTAGGACAGATGAGATGGCCATTGCTGACCACCTATATACACACAATGTTTTTCTATGTGCCAAAAGAAACTCTGATAGAAGAGTGTGATTGGGCATGGGAGGGGGAATAGGCTCATGAGAACATTTAATGGAAAACGGGTCAGAAGGAAAGTGTGGTTATTTTAATAACTAACTTGAAATGTATTATTAACAGTAGCCTGTCACAAAGGATCTATCTTTCAATATAAGGAAGACTAAAGAAGTTTCTATGTGGAGGGCAAACAACCAAAAGGAACCATGTAAGATACGGCAGAAAGAGAGGAATATATTGTGAATGAGATCTTCAGGATATGGAAGAAAATGGGATGCTGTGCACAGATGGAGAAGAATAAAGGTATTTATTTTTCTGAAGCAAAGCAAAAGAAGTAAGGATAGATGTAATAAATAAATGTCTAGAGGTAGAGGAGAGGGAAGCTACTGAAGATGATATCTTCCTTATACATCTCCTTAGCTTCTGTTTTCTCTGTGAAGTGTGAAAGTAAGATTCCTGAAATTAGGGGATATGGGAGTGGAATAGAGGAGTAGAGAAGAGTGGCAAAAGTGTGGAACATGTGTCTAGCAATATACGAAAGGGAGTTAATATGTAAAATTGGCGTGTAAAAGGATTGCTGAGCAGTATTGAGAGCCCAGCTAAGACTGGAGACTCAAAATGTGTAGTTTTGTTAGTTTTCTTCATTAATGCTCAGCAATCAGGGTAGAAAATAGGATAGATTAACTCAAAATAGTGGAGGTAAAAGGTGGGGGCAGTGGAAGGGCAATGAAGAGTGTGTATTG